>NC_089391.1:3000000-3600000 GCF_003171515.1 Pyrenophora tritici-repentis | reverse complement strand
GGACGTGGAGACGGGCTGGAGTTGCGCGGTAAAGGACGCTAACCCGTTTGGGATGTCGCGCCTATCGATAAAGATTTTGGAAGATCGCAAAACTTTTGGGAAGAACGCGCCCCATCCAGATACAACAATCAATATGTCAAAAGAAAAGAGCAGCGTACCGAAAGTGGGACAGATGGATGGGCAAAACTTAGAGTTGAAAAAAGGCAAAAAGAGGAAAAGAGCTCAGCCGGCAAATGATGGCTGGAGCGGTAAGAAGGGAGCCGGGCAGCTGACCAAGTTCGACAACTCTGATGATGAGACTCCCAAGCCTGTTCCAGAACGAGAAACGCAGAGTGAACTGCCAAAGGAACCGGAAAATGTCTCTGAACCCTCAGCTGAACGGCCGGAAAAGTCATCTAAGCGCAAGAAACCAGAAGTAGCACCAGAATCTGCAAAACCCAACACGAAGTCCGACCAAAAGGCTAAACCGAGGAGCAAGCAGTCTGAGAAACCTCGAAACTCTCAGCAAAATGTCATGGTACCACCTCATCTACTCAAGAAGCGGGATGAGTTGCGACTAGTCCGCAAAACACTTCCGATTTGGCCACAGGCGGACGCCATCAGAGCAGCGCTGCAAAGAAACAATGTACTCGTTCTCACCGGAGAAACTGGTTCCGGAAAATCGACACAAGTGCCCCAGTTCTTGGTAAATGAGTCCTGGTGTACTGGGTGCATAGCCATCACCCAACCTCGAAGAGTAGCAGCGATTTCCCTAGCACGGCGTGTTGCGGATGAAATGGGCAGCTTGATCGGCGATAAAGGACCCGCGGCCAGAGTTGGTTACAGCGTCCGTTTCGATAATGCAGCTGGGAAGCATACCAAAGTCAAGTTTTTGACGGAGGGTATGCTGCTCCAGGAGATGCTTAGAGACCCCAACATGTCGCAGTACAGTGCGGTGGTTGTGGACGAGGTTCACGAACGCAGTGTGAACGTCGATTTGATTCTTGGATTTTTGCGAAATTTGTTGGCCGATAGAGAAAGTCTCAAGACGAGAAAGCATCCGCTCAAGGTTGTGGTGATGAGTGCTACGGCCGATGTCGAGAGCCTTGTCAAGTTCTTTGGAGATAGCCAGACGACACCAAATCCGGAGCAAGCAATTGAGAAGCCAAGTAAAAAAGATGCGAGCAGGTCGGATACAGGAAAAGTGTCAACTTGCTATGTTGAGGGACGACAATATCCAGTCAAGACGATATATCTGCCACAACCAACACAAGACTGGGTCGAATCAGCCTTGAAGCTCGTGTTCCAGATACACTACAAAGAGCCGCTACCTGGAGACATCCTCGTGTTTCTCACAGGTCAGGATACCATTGAGGGTCTTGAGAAGCTCATCAATGACTATGCTGAAGGCATGGACGAGGAGGTTCCCAAACTCATCGCTCTTCCACTTTTCGCAGCCCTCCCACAGCAAGCACAACAGCGCATCTTTCACCCAACACCCTTCCGAACGCGACGAGTCATCCTCGCGACAAACATCGCAGAAACGTCCGTCACCGTCCCCGGTGTCCGCTTCGTGATCGACTGCGGAAAATCCAAAATCAAGCAATTCCGCAACCGCCTGGGTCTCGAATCACTCCTTGTAAAACCAATCTCAAAATCCGCAGCCATTCAACGCAAAGGCCGCGCCGGTCGAGAAGCCCCAGGTCAATGCTACCGCCTCTACACGGAAGAAGGCTACAACTCCATGGAAGACCGCACAATCCCCGAGATCCTCCGCTGCGACCTCAGCCAAGCCATCCTAACCATGAAAGCCCGCGGCATCCACGACGTCCTCGACTTCCCCTTCCTGGACCGACCCCCCCGCGAAGCGCTCGAAAAAGCGCTCCTCCAACTCCTCCACCTGCAAGCCCTCACGGAAACCGGTGCCATTAGCCCCACCGGTCTGGCCATTGCAAAATTCCCCCTCACACCCACCCTCGGCCGCGTCCTCGTCGAAGCTGCCAAACCAGAACGCGACTGCCTCCTCGACATCATCGACGTCATCGCCGCGCTCAGCGTGGAAAACGTCTTCCTGAACCTCGTGTCTGAAGAGCGCAAGGAAGAGGCTGAGGAGGCGCGGCGAGACCTTTTCCGTCGCGAAGGTGATCATATAACACTCCTCGTTACCGTCCAGCGCTTCGCCGTAGAGGAGAAATCGTTGCGGAAAGCTTGGTGCGAGAAACATTTTGTCTCGCACCGCGCTATGGATAATGTGATGAAAATTCGTACCCAACTCATCGAGCAGTGTAGACAGCAGAAGTTGCTGGCGGCTGATGCTACGGCTTCGGAGGGCGCGCCGGATGAGGCGAGGTGCGAGACTATCCTCAAGTGTTTGCTGAGGGGCTTTATAGGTAATACCGCGCGCTTGATGCCGGACGCGAGTTATAAGACGCTCATGGGGAATCAGACGGTGGCGATTCATCCGAGTTCGGTGTTGTTTGGTAAAAAGGTTGAGGCGGTGGTTTTTACAGAGTTTGTGTTTACTGGGAGGGCGTGGGCTAGGGGCGTTAGTGTTGTGCAGTTGGGGTGGGTGGAGGAGGTTGTTGAGGGGATTGTGTAGGTCTGAGTAATATACGCCCTGGGTAGAGAGGATGGTTTTCCTCTGTGCTAGATACGATGGATGTTGTTTTCCGTGCTTCTCACGCAAAATTGTTGTCAGTCTCGTTACCTGCACCCACTCCCTCCTTCCCGTCCCTATTCCCATTCACAGCTCCCTGTACACCACCAACTTTCTCGCCAGCTACCCTTCTACTCTCCACCAACGCCTTAATCAACGCAACAGTAACTCCCCACCCTTCCCTCATCCTCTCCTCACTCCCACTCAAATCCGGCACATGCAAAAAGATAACCGGTTTCTCCCCTTCCTTCCCCTTCTCAAGATAATGCGCCAGACTATTGTAATAAATAAACCCGCACAGGAAGTTCCCTGCGTCATGGCTAATTCTCACATCTGGACTAGCCTCCTTCTTCTCTTTTTCGTCCTTCTTAGCACCATCCAAAAAGCCCTTCCACTTCCCCAGCACATCACCTATCCCAAACCCCGTCTCCAACGTCGGCGGATATCTACTCCCCGGAAACCTCTCATCGGCCTTCCCATCCGTGAACCGTTTCCCATCCACATCAGCAATCTGGCCGTAACCGCGGCCCCCTTGCCGTGGACTCGATGGCGTAGTAAGAGCGGCCTGCTGCTAGGCCGATATGCAGGATTATGTCGGGAGCTGGGTACATTGGGTTGCCTGGGGGAAGTAGCGTGGGGATTAGATCCAGGACGGTGTTGTAGGAGACGCGGATGGGCGTGTGATGGGTGTGGATATGGATGGGCGTGGGGTTTTGGGGGGGAAGCTGGAATGAGGGCGGGGAGCGTGGAGGCGATCGTCCAGGAGGAGTTTTGGGGGTATTTTGAGAGGAAGGGCTGTGGTGGGTTAGTCAGTTTTTTTTTGGATGGGGTTGAAATGCGACTGCGCATTTAGGAGAAAGGCTTAGGAAAATGATAGACAATGATCATCCTTTGAAATCATATCCCACGCTCTTCGATCGGGTGCATAGATCACATGTATCCCCGCTCCCGGTTCCCGTACCCGAGAACGGACTTGGAATGAACGATGCAGAACAGCTGAGCAACTCAGGATAAGAAACAGTACTTTTGTAAATCCCAGGCTCTTGCAGATATTCGAAGGCGAAAAGTCGAGGGAAAGATAAAGAAACATACGTACCCCAAACCCCGTAACAAGCACCGTCACCGGCTTCTCCCCCTCCTCACTCGGAGGCTGTATCGCAGCATAGGCCTGCGGAGCCATCGAGACGAAAATCTAAAATTCTGATTGCACACGGTCAGCTCAAAATAATCATAGAGCAATCACACTGCCCAAAAAGCTGGCTACCTAGATACGTGTAGCCGCGAACAACATGACGGTCGTGCCAAACAGCGAACCAACTCTAACAAATGCCTCTTTTACCTAGCTAACCCTCGACACAGAAAATAACAAACTCTGCGTGAAAAAAATATCTTTGTGAGCTTTTGGCATTGCGTACCACTTCTATCGTGACGATGACAACATCTCCACTCCTCTACTCCCCACTCCCTTCCACCTTCCCCCAAACACAAACGAAGAAATCATACCGGGTACTCACATTTTCCAACCTAGATCTTCAAAACACGAACAGCCGATGCCTCCAACAATCCAATCCAGAAGATCCGTAAGCGAATAGGTGTCGTACGCCACAAAAGGCCAGTAAGACAGCCGTTGGGTTGCGAGGAGTGGAGAGATGACGGGTTCGGCTGATTTGCCGATCGGATCGTTGGCCCTGCTACATTGCACTTTGTGGGTTTAGCGCTGACCGGGAATCGCCCCGGAAGACGTCATTTGGGCAGATGGGGTACAGCCGAAGGTGGTTACCCCACGTTGGCTGTGCGGGTTTGGGCTTAAGGATTTGGTGATGGGAGATGAGGGGAGGGCTGATGAGATGGAGGTCAGATTGTGATTAGCTAGACGCGTGATAAGCTTGTGATTGTGAAATTGCGGGACGAGTGGTTACTACGAATCTGTCCACCTAGATAGGCTGGATCTGCTATGGCAATTCTTCTGGATTGAACCATATTCTTGAACATGCATGTGAGTATCCTCTGAATTGATTATCCGCTACGAAGTGCTTCTCGAACATGATCTCCGGTGCTTGACCCGATGGTTTCCAAACCTTAAGAGGTGACCCCTCGGATAGCGCACTCGCGTCTAGGTAGGTATGACAACGAACTTCTCCCATAGCAGGATAGCCGCGCATAATACCGCCGTTCCAAACTGCCGGCTCATAAATCTGTTATTCCCCGCAATGGTCTAGCATGACCGTAACAGTCTTGAAATTCAACACCCCACACATGCAATACCACGGCTTCAAGGCTGCATAAATCGCCTCCCAGTTTCTATTGATTCAGAGGATAGACACCGGTGGTATACTCGACTCCGGTTCCTTCTTGAACACTTGACGATCTCCCACCACAACACCATGGTCGCCTCCCCTACAAAACCCTACTCCCTCGCCATAATAGGCGGCGGCATATCCGGCCTCACACTCGCCATAACCCTCCTGCAATACAACATCCCCTTCATCATCTACGAAGCCGCGCCGCATTTTGGCGAGATAGGCGCCGGCGTGGCCCTCGGGCCCAACGCCGGCCTAGCAATGAAACTAATGTCACCCGCAATCTTCGACGCCTTTGTAAAATGCAGAACAGAAAACGTCGGCTCCAAGCTCGACGCCTGGTTCACCATCCGCGTGGGCGACATCCGAAAAGCAGACAAAGACGGGTTTGTGAAGCCCGGGAAAAAAGTTGGTGACGAGCTATTCGATGTGTGGATGCCGCCGGGTGGGGATAGGGGAGGCGTGTATAGAGCCACGTTTTTGGATGAGCTGGTCAAGCATGTGCCGGATAGTCATGTCAAGTTTAAAAAGAGGTTCAAGGATATGCGGGAGGCAGAGGATGGGTCGGGCGATATGGTGGTGCAGTTTGAGGATGGGACTACCGCGCAGCATAGTGCTGTTATTGGGTGCGATGGAATTAAATCAATGACGCGCAAGTGGTTGCTGGGGAAGGATCATCCTGCTGCCAACGCAGTTTTCTCAGGCAAATATGCGTATAGGGGTCTTATTCCCATGAACGATGCGATCGAGATGCTGGGTGAGGATGCGGCTCGTAATAGTCAGATGTACCTAGGGTATCAGGGTCATTTGCTCACTTTTCCAATTGAGCATGGGAAGACGATGAACGGTATGATTCTACCTCCCCCACCACTCCTAAATCCCACCTTCTGACAATCATCATAGTCGTAGCGTTCTCCTCCCGCGAAACCTGGGACGACGAGAAATGGGTTATCAACACATCCAAACAAGCCATGGAAGCCGAATTCGACGGCTGGGGCCCACACGTCCAGAAAATCATCGGTGCAATGCAAAAACCCGACATTTGGGCCCTGTTCATGCACCCGCCTTGTGAGACCTACACCAAAGGCCGCGTGTGCCTTGTAGGCGACGCGGCACATGCGACTACCCCTCATCAAGGCGCAGGGGCGGGCATGTGCATAGAAGACAGCTATATCATGGCGAACTTGATTAAGGAGGCGGATAACGCGGATGATTTGAAAAAAGCTTTTGCGGCATTTGACCAGGTGCGAAGGAAAAGAACGCAAGAGAATGTGCAGAGAAGTTATGAGAATGGTAAGATGTACCAGTTTGAGCAGTATGGGGACGATTTAGATAGAATTGAGAGGGCGTATGCCGAGAAGATGAAGTGGGTATGGGATATTGACCTTGAGGCGCACTTGGCGCAGGCGAAGAAGATTATGCGGGAACAGTAAGGTCGTGCGCCTATTGAGAAAAGAGGTTCGATCCATGTTTGAGAATTCGAGTCTTGTTAGTTTGGCATTCGTATCATACAGTAGTATTGCCTAATTACATATTCCAATGGCATTATTCAGTCGATAACATCATCCCTCAGAGTGAATATCTGCTTCAACACCTCATCCGTCTTGGCACTGATGCCGTTGTGATACATCATATTCGTGACAAACATCTTGCATCCCTTGATCGTGTTGGCCGTCTCCACACTTAGATCAAAGTCCACATACATGTCATCAGTGTAAACGGCCGCATAGACCGGTACCTCATTCTTCTTCAACTGGTCCACGTCGTAGAGTTCCGGCCAGTCTTTTTCTTCAGCCAGGAGCATACCGACTGTCTTGAGCTTGGCAAGCTCTGGGTAGCAGTCAAACATGAAAGGGTAGATCATTTCGCCTGTGAAGAAGACGGGATCGTCGCTGTCAACACGGGAGAGCGAGAACTCTGGGTACTTGGGGAGAAGTCGTTCAGCGGACCAGTTTGCTGCGGTACCTTGGCAGTATATTGGCTCGTGAAGCAGTGCGTAGATGACGTTTGTATCCCAACTCTGTGCTGCTTCCAGCGCGAGAACAGTAGGGCGCGTCAAATGCCCGAATTGATTCAAATCGGTGTCAGCACGTAGAACAAAGTCGTGTACATCGTCGAAGCCACCGTGCTTGCCAAAGTAGATTCCAAGTTGCAAGAACCGACGAGCCGAGAGAAAGCCTTCGCCACCTTGCACACGGACGGTTGTGTCGCCAAAGCGTGAGAGAAGTTTGACAATACGTTTGACTCGCTCAATATCTTCAGGATACTTTTTGTAGTAGCCCTCGTTCCTACTCTTAACGCGTGCATACAGTCGTTCGTATACATCATCGGGCCCATCTCTTAGAGGCGGTAGACCACCAAAAAGGAAAGCTTCTTTGACTCCTTCGGGGTAGAAAGATAGATATGTGGCACAGCAAAACCCTCCAAAGCTCTGTCCCATGATACTCCACTTCTTCTTCTCTTCGGGGTAATCAGCAGTCAACGCTTTGCGCACTGCCTCACAATCCTTGACTATGCTATCGGCTCTGAAGCTCTTCATGTATTCAGCTTGAACCTTCTCATCGCCTCTTAACTGGAGACTGGACTGGCTGATTGCGTTTGACAGACCCGTCCCGCGTTGGTCTAACAAAAGCACTTGATAGCCTTTATCGAGGATAGCGTTGGTCCAGGATACATTCTGTGGTGGACGGCATTCAAAACCAGGTCCGCCTTGAAGGTAGATGAGCCATGGTATCTGCTTCTTCGAGCGATCCAGATAAATAGAAGGAACGTAATCTGCCGGTTTCTCCACTTTAAGCGCTGAGCGCGCGAACAGTTGGATTGTTCCCGCAGAGGGGTTGGCTTGGTGATGAGCGTTAGTATACCTTCTTTATGACAGAAATAATCTTCAATCTCTTCATCCTGAGGGTAGATATCGGGGACAGAGAAACTTCAGGGACTGTAGATGTGACAGATACGTACAGTAGTCACGGGGTACCTGGAAGAAGTGCTCGGTGACCCGGAGCTTGCCTGAGTCAAGTTATTTCATGTTCGAGAGACAAGCAACTATACACGTACCAGGTATGAGGTGACTCCTCTGTTCGAGAATCTTTGCTGCTTGAATCATTTTGGTGAATGTCCGTGGGGTATGACAGAGAGTGGGGTTGGCGTTGGGGGCGAGTGCTCCGAAGCTCACTACTTAACTAGCGCCTGCTCCAAAGGATTCACACGCATGAGGGGATGCACGACCCTTCCACACCCATATCAGACTCGCATTTACAACAGGGCGATCTATGATCATACTGCAGTATCTTGACTGTAACCTGTCCGCTCCTTGTCAGCAAAATTGTGCTCGACGCGTGACTTTCCATCTGGAAATTTTCTAGTCACTGAGGGGCAAATTCCGTCGAACTTTTACCACTACATCTCAGAATTTCAGAGATTTGCTACCAACCGTCTTTCCACCAAAAATACCCGGATACTAAACAGACTCCCCAGGAATCATGGCCAAGGATAAGAAGAAAGCGGCAGCAGGAGGCAAGGCTGCAGCCAAAGCCGCAAAAGCTGCCAAGCAAGAGAAGAAGGCAGGCAAAAAAGACAAAAAGGTCGCATCCAAGACTGCAGAGATCGATTCTGATGCCGAAGACGTCGATCTCGATGCCATTCTAGCACAGTACGCAAAAGAGCAGGAGCAACACCACGCCATCACTGAGATAGCGGCTGAGCCGCCATCAGCACGAACATCATGCACCCTCATCGCCAGCCCAGCCAACGAGAACGAAATCTTCTTGTTTGGCGGCGAGTACTTCAATGGAGCTACTGCAAAGTTCTTTAATGACCTTATGATTTACAACATCAAGCAGGATGCGTGGAAGCAAGTCACGAGTCCCAACTCGCCACTTCCTCGCTCGGGACATGCGTGGTGCCGTGCGGCAAACACCAAAGATATCTATCTGTTTGGTGGGGAGTTCAGTTCGCCAAAACAAGGTACCTTTTACCACTACAACGACTTCTGGAAGCTGGACCCGACGAATAGGGAATGGACGCGTATGGAGGGCAAGAGTAAGACGGCTGCACCGCCGGCGCGGAGTGGACATCGTATGGTTGGGTTTAAACAGTACATCATCTTATTCGGAGGATTCCAGGATACATCTGCAACGACCAAGTACTTGAACGACTTGTGGATCTACGACTGTGTGAACTTCTCCTGGCACACGCCAAAACTCCAGGCAGCTCGTGCTGTACCAGATGCACGATCGAGCTTCACGTTACTGCCACACGATCAAGGTGCCGTCATCTACGGCGGTTACTCGCGCGTCAAGACCCAAGCCGGCGGTAAGCAACAACAGCAAGGCAAAGGAAAGAAGACCAGCAGTGGCGGCCCAGCCTCACGCATGGTGCTAAAGCCAAAAGTTCACGAAGACACCTGGTTCATCCGCATCACGCCTCCCCCCTCGGACCAGGCCTCAACCACACCCCCCACCGTCTCCTGGGAAAAACGCAAGAAACCTGCAAACGCCCCCAACCCGCCCCGCGCCGGCGCCACAATGGCCTACCACAAGGGCCGCGGCGTTCTCTTCGGCGGCGTCCACGACGTCGAAGAAAGCGAGGAAGGCATCGACTCTGAATTCTTCAACCAACTCTTCATCTGGAACATTGAGCGAAACCGCTACATGCCACTTACCCTCCGCCGCCCCAAACTAAACGCAAACAAAAAAGCTGCACAGCAGGCAAACGTCAACCGGCGTGACCGCGGTAAAGCAGCAGAAGAGGAATTGCTGGCTAACCTCAAAGCCCTCGAGATGAAGGCTGGTGTACATTCCGCCGGCGACGCAGATTCGGATTCCGACAACGAAAAGGTTAAGCAGGAAGATGAGGACGAGGATACTCGTCCTGAAAAACCAAAGATCTTTGAATTTCCTCATCCCCGTTTTAACGCTGCCCTTACTGTGCAAGCGGATACCTTATACATCTACGGCGGCACGTACGAAAAGGGGGACCGGGAATACACGTTTGACGAGCTGTGGAGTGTGAATCTGAATCATCTAGATGGAGTAACAGAGATATTTAAACGGGATCTTGAAGACTGGCAGGGCAGCGACGAGGAAGCTGATTCAGAAGATGAAGACGACGAGGAAGACTCCGAATTCGAAGACGATGAAGACGACGACGACAAAACATCTATCTCCACCGCTCCAACCAGCGTCCCTCCTACCCCAACAACCCCTCTCCCCACCGAAGATCTCACGCCCCAAGAGCTCATATCCGCGCTCACAGACACACTGCCGCACCCGCGCCCCTTTGAATCCCTGCGAGACTTCTACGCCCGCACCTCGGAAGCGTGGCAGTCACTCATTTTGGAGGAACTTGCTTCAAAAGGTAAGAATGCTGAGAAAAGCCCCAAGGAGATTAAGAAAATGGGCTTCGAACGTGCGGAGGAGAAGTGGTGGGATTGTAGGGAGGAGATTCGTGCGTTGGAGGATGAGCAGGAGGCTGCGGGGATTGGCGAGGTTGTTAGTTTGGAAGGAAAGGATGCGGGTGGTGGAGTGGGGAGGAGGAGGTAGATGGAAGGGAGAGAGTGTTTGGAGTGTGGGAATGAGGTTGGGTGCTCTACAAGTATCTAGACACCCAAGATAAATGACACGGGTGTTGGAATGAAGAGAATTTTATTTGGTCATCGCTGATGCCGGCATCTACAAACGGCCAGAAGGGAAGATTCTGTGTTCAACTCTTCTACAAAATGGGGTTGTGTTCTAAACCATGTGCTAAGAAAGTAAAACAGAGCATTCAAAACAGACACTATCGTTTCCCCCACAGACCCTGTTGTGTCTCTCGAATCCTCCGCTCTTGTTCCTGAATCATCTCCTCCGTCTGACCGTGACCATTTCCTCTGCTGTCAATCTCCATTGGGTCATCGGGCTCTTCTGCCGGCTGCGGGATGTTGGCGTGAGGTGCGCCTCTTCGTGGCTCGTGTGATCGTCCACCATCCATCATACCGGCAGCGCCACCTGCTCTCAGCTGGTTGATAGCACGGATCGTGTCGATGGCAGCGTGTAGTGTGCGTCTCGCGTTGAAGTTCTTCTTGACGGTAGGTAGCAGATCCTCCTCTCCATCTGCGTTGTTCTTGCCCAGCTCTGTGATCCAAGGGTGGGAGAGGGCCTCGTGGGCGGTCATTCGTGTAGCAGGGTCGACAGTCAGGCATCGGCGGATGAACTCGCGCGCGGTAAGGGATACGCCTCGCCAGTATTCCAGAGGCGTGAAGGAGTAGTCGGCGACCAAGATGGCCTGCATCTCCTCGAGATTGCTATCGCGGTCGAAAGGAGTGTAGCCGCAGAGAAGGAAGTACGTGATAACACCAATAGCCCAGATATCACTATGGCATACGTCAGCAGCAATTCCCGAGCATAACTCATTTAGCCCAACTTACACTGGCTTGCCGTGGCCAGTCTTTCTAAAAATCTCAGGTGCCATGTATCCTGGAGTTCCGCACGTTGTGGTTAGAACATGGAATTGTTCCTCGTCCATGATGCGAGACAGGCCAAAGTCAGCAATCAACAAATCAGCGTTATCCTCTGGTGTTCGGAACAGCAAGTTCTCTGGCTTCAAATCTCGATGTACGATGCCGTGGTCGTGAAGGTATGCGACAGCGGAAAGCGTGGCCCGAATGAGGTCGCCAGCATCGGACTCGTAGTAGTTGCCTTTGCGACAAATGCGGTCGAAGAGTTCGCCTCCCAGCGCGAGGTCGGTAACGAGATAAACTACTTTTGGATTAGTTTTGTGTTTTTCGTTTATCGAGATAATACTTACGATTGTTCATGGTCTCGAAGTAGTCGACCAGCGTCAGGATGTTCCTATGACCCATAGAGACCCTCTTAAGGACCGCGATCTCATTCCTGACCTGCGACTTGTCAGCCTTGCCCTCCGCTCTCTACAAGCAAGCTCACCATGTGTTCTCGGCCAGCCATGAGTCGCTTGTTGATGACTTTCGCAGCATAATATCTCCCCGTATCGATGTGCACGCACTCCTTCACTACCGAGTAGCTGCCTGCACCTAGTGTTTTCCCCGTCTTGTATCTACAAGGCTGCACTTGGGCTGCGGTCTGAGGTGTTTGTGCTCCAGAACCGCCGTTGGAAGTCTTCGTCGCCATGTCTGCGGTTCAGATGACGTTCTTCAAGTCGTAGGAAGCGAGATGTTGGTGGTTCTAAATGTGCTATGTTGGGTGCGATGTTGCTTGGGCGTTGTGTCGCAAGACTGGGTATCAATGATTGCAAAGCTGAAGATCGGCCCAGGCGTTGCGGTATATAGTGCGCTTACGATGGCGTCTCCCAAAGAGCCTGGTTAGCCTGAGTAGCTTGAGGGGGTGTGAGTTTCGAAGAAGCGTGCAAGTGTCTTGTCGACTGTCAACGCAAGCGGCGCGGAGAGCTCCCTCAATGCGCGAGTTAGAACAGTGGGGTCGCAAAGCTAAAGATGCAAGAGAGTCACTAGGGAAAGAGAAGCAAGATATGCGTGTTATGCAAAGCGAGCTGAATTAGAAATCGCTCTCGTGCTGTGAAAGCGCATAAGTTGGAGGGGTCCACACCTCTTCCCCCCGCCGGTGAGGCTTATCCCTGTCGTCGCCAAGACGGTACTAGCGCTATACACGGGATTGTGGGAGTGGACAGCCGTCCGCGGGGTGGCCGACATCACTGCATCTTTGGATGGATTTATGCACGGCTTTCGCCGAAACTCGCATTGCTGGACGTGACGGTAGATTTTTGCTTCTATTCAACCTCTATCAGTCGTCTATGAGTAGATGAGGTCAATACTCTAGGAGCAGATATCAACAGAAAGCGGGGAACGGATCAAGGTCCGAGGACAGCGTCTCGACCGGTCCATGGTTGCTTTACGACTTGATGAGCAAGCTGTGTCCGTCCATGTCTTCAGGCTGCTGAAGACCCATTGTCGCAAGCAGTGTCGGCGCCACGTCACCAAGCACGCCGTCCGTCTTCTTCAGGCTCCAACCCTCAGGGGCGTTAGCCATGACGAAAGGAACCTTGTTAGTCGTGTGAGAAGTCTTGGGTGTGCCCTCTTCAGTGAGCATCTCCTCAGCGTTACTAGCACATTGTTAGCCTGACTTCCTAATCTGTCATAAGACGTCAACTCACCCGTGATCAGCAGTAACGAACATAACGTATCCGCTCTCTTTGCACTGATCGTAGACCCTCTTGATAGCCTTGTCTGTCTCTGTGCATGCCTCAATCGCTGCCTTATAAACACCAGTGTGGCCAACCATGTCTGGTGGTGCAAAGTTGTTCATGAGGAACTCAAACTTGCCAGTTCGAATTCGCTCACAGAGCTTTTCGGCAACAGCCATGGCGCTCATCTTCGGCTCCAAATCGTACGTGGCTACCTTGGGCGAAGGAACCATCTCACGCTCCTCGTTCTCAAACTGCTTCTCTACACCACCGTTGAAGAAGAAGGTAACGTGCGCATACTTTTCAGTTTCCGCAACGTGACACTGCTTGACGCCCTGCTTTCCGAGTGTCTCAGCAAGGACATCGGTCATCCGCTGGGGCTCAAAAGCGATGTTGAATGTGTATTTGGGGTTGTATGAGGTCATTGTCGTAATGTCAATGTTCTTGGGGTAAGGGAAGTCGGGCTTGGGTGAGCGGTCGACATCGCCGAGCAATTGAGTGATTTCGCGAACGCGGTCGGAGCGGTAGTTGAAGAAGAAGACAGTGTCGTCATCTGGACTAATCAGCAAGTGGACATGCAGGTACTCTAGGCCATGACTTACCTTGTATTCTCCGCTCTTTTCCACCGACAATAATGGGTTTCAAGAACTCGTCATTCTCGTCCTTTGCGTATCGCTCCTTGATGGTTGCGACTGGGTCGTTGCTTTCCTCTCCCTCTCCAGTAACCAGGCCCTTCATGCCTATTTCGACTCGATCCCACCTCTTGTCGCGGTCCATGATGTAGTATCGGCCAACGACTGTTGCAATCTCACCAAGTCCGATCTCCTTGGTCGCTTTCAGCAGTGTCTCCATGTATCCAACTGCTGACTTGGGGTCGGTATCTCGGCCATCACCGAAGAAGTGGATGTACGCTTTTGGGACGCCCTGGTCCTTTGCAACCTTGAGGAGCGCAATCAAATGGTCCATGTGAGAGTGGACACCACCGTCGGAGACCAGACCGCAGAAGTGGAGTCTTCCATTACCGTCGATGGCGCGCTGGAATGACTTTTTGATGGTATCGACATCCTTCAACTTCCCGTTCTTGATCGTTTGGCCGATACGAACAGAGTCTTGCCATACAACTCGTCCCGCGCCGATGTTCAAGTGACCAACCTCGCTGTTGCCCATGAGACCCTCTGGAAGTCCGACGGCGAGAGAGGAGGCCTCGAGTTCGGTGTAGCCCTGAGCGGTTTTGGATCCGTCCTTGGCGAACTCGTCCATAGTAGGCGTGTCGGCCGCGAGGATAGCATCGCCATCTTTGCGCGACTTCTCAGTCGCAACACCCCAGCCGTCGATGACGATGAGGACTGTCTTTTGGTCAACTTTTGCCATGGTCGCGGTCAATCAGGTGGATATAAAGGATAGAATAAAAGAACTCGAGAATTCACTCGAGAAGAGAAGATAAGGGGTCTCGGAGAGAAAAGTAGTGAATTAGCAGTTGACCGGAGGGGCAGGCTTGGTGGGGCTAAAATGGTAGGTTTCCAACAAAAAGCATCACCGGTCAACGTCAGAGCCTGTCTACCACGGCACCACGTCTCCCCACGATCCGCGGCCGAACTTTATCTCACCTTATGAAATCCAATTGCGCGATTTCGCGGCGACTCTGAAATCCGAAAGCGCGTATCAGTCCATTATAGCGATAGTCGTCTGCAAAGAGTCCGTCCAATCAGCAGCCTGTGCCTCAGCCTTATCCGTCGGAGGAGAGCCGGAGGAGCAGCGTCATCCCCGTCTTCGCGACCACAACACGGCGCTAGATATGCAGCGACGTCCAACTCGTCGCATGCCGTAAACATGTCAGGAGCAGCTACACCGTACGCGACGGCTTCCGCGCGAGCCTCTGTTGCCCCCACGGGTGCTGCGACACCAGCTCCACCGCCGCCACCCACCGAGACTACCCCAACCCTCCCTCCGCCGTCTACCTTTGACATACTCCCCGACCTTCACAAGCTCCTCAAGCGCATACTAGAGACACCCTCTCACCCACCAGCTTCAACCCCCACGCCCGCCCAACTCTCAGCAGAAGGCCCGCTCGAAATCCAACATGTCGCAACAGCTGCCAATGACATCCGTCTCAAGATACAAAAGGCACGACGCGCCGTAACATCCCTGCCGGGTATCGACCGTACCTGTGAAGATCAAGAAGAAGAGATTGAGGATCTGGAGATGCGTATTGCGCGACTCAAGGCGTCATTGAGGGAGCTGGGCCAACCCACTGCTCAGACTGAGGATGGAGATGGAGACCAGAGTATGACTGGCTGAGCCGCCGGCAGGACCCCGATTGATCCCTTCTAGGACGCATGTCTATTGATTGCATGGACGCACTCGACCTCGCTCTTTCTCGAGGATCGTGAAGGTATGTCAGGTGCGGATATCAGAGAATGTGATGTGAGTTGGTGCTGACACTTCAGCCAGTGACTACGCTCAATAGACCCGCGCTACACCAAGACGAAGATTATCATACGCACTCGGGACTATCTGTATAATTCGCGCATGATGGTTGGCGCCAGCCAGTTCTGTAGTACAACGTGTGTCTAGCAAATACACAACTAGTATGATTCTACAAAGGGAATCTTGCATAGACAAGAAGTACCACATCGGAACTACTCAATCTTGAAGTAGCCTAGTCTAGCAATGTATGGTTGATGGATTCGAAGAGTGTAGTAGGCCAACAGAGGCATTACAAGTGATGCAGAAGCAACACACGATATACAGGGAAGATTATAGCTCCATAGTCATTCACCTGATTTTAAATCCTCACTTACCTTTCCTCTTCTAATTCCTCTGATGATAGTGTCATGAAGCCACTCTTACTCTACAAAACAGAAATGCTGTTATGATGATGCTGTATACATCACTGAGATCTGAGATAACTGCAGGTAAGTTACAGTAAAACCTCCAAGAAGCACAACTCTCGCACGTTGGGAAAGTTGTTATAGTTCTAATGGTAGATTGAGAACACGTACATGTCATGAGACGTATGAATCTCGACAATGATGTGTCTAGCATCCATAACACAGCCTGTAGCTATCTAGTTTCGCCCCATTAGTTATGGATGGTACTTGTCTCCCCTCACACGTGTATTCTAACAGCATCTATGCTCTTCTCTTGCATATACTCGAAGCCCATATCCTAATACACCAATCACCCCCCCTCTCCTCCTCTCCTTCCCCACTTCTCTCTTACGCCCCCCAAATCCTCCCCCACACAAAATTCTTAACCATACCCCTCTTCAACAACTCAACCCTAGGCGGCACAGCGGGTTGTCGACGAGGTATCTTAACCCCCAATCCGTGGGGTCTTCCCTTTAGGATGTTGAGTCTGCTGTGCTGGTAGCGCTGGTTTAGCGGGTGATGTTTGATCCATTTCTCGGACTCTGTTTCTTCTTTTTCTTCTGCCTCCCGCTCTGCCTTCGTGGTGATGCTGGCGGCGGCGGTGCTGGGGTTGGTTGGTTGCGTTGGCTGTGAAGTGAGGTTTTGTGTAGTGGGGCTGGGTTTGGAACGGGGGGGTGGCAGTGGAAGCTGAGGTGGAGACGGAAGTGGGAGGCAATTTGGGGGTGGAAATCACAGTCCAAGTCGAAGACCAACTTGGGGTGTTATCCCCGACATCGCTGACAGCTTCGAGGGAGGAGATGAGCTCCCAGTCGTCGGAGACGGGTGTGGTCGGAATTGTTGTACTTTGTCTTTTGGGGCTGGAGAAGAGCTTGGTGAGGAAAGACATTATTGGGTTGAGTGTCTTTTTCCTGTCGCACTGGCTGTCGCTAGGCGGTTCGGTCGTGATTTTGGTAGAAGAGAGGAGTAGAGAGTCAAAGCAGACGGACAAGCGGCTGGTGGGTGCAGGAAGTGAGAGGTTAGGTGTCGGGATGCGACCAAAGAATCGCAGTGCACCTGAACCATGGGACGGACACTCGCCACAACCTAGTCAGTAGTTCACAAGCTCACACACTCACCAAGATCTGGATGTCTCCAATTGATTTGCTTCTGAGCTTGGAATCTGTTGACCTTACAACACGTATTCAAAACAAAAAGAAAGGGTTCATTCAGTCGAGGCAATTCTTGGAATGCAGCCATGGTAGATGTTTACTCGCTATAACCTCTGCATATATGTACACTCCCAATAACATGCATCGCTCCTGGTTCCGCTCCTACTTCGTCTCATACTCTGGTGTGACTGCAAATGTAGGTCGAACAAATCTGTGATTGGGTGATTAGCCAGTATTCTTGCCAAGGCCATGTCATTGCCGGTGCCTTACCTGTCGCTGTGGTAGACCTTGGTCTCTGTGCCAAGTAGCTCCTTCTCTCGCGCCTTGTCGGCTAGATGTCTTCGCACTTGGTCCCGGTCTTCTTCGGCTTGTAGTGCTGGGATAAGGTATATCCGCGCCCACATCTTCTCGCGCGCGAGTTCGCTGTAAATCGTCAGCATTTGTCCCTCAACTCCCTAGATCCATAATTGTCCCCCAATATAGCTTCGACGTACTTGTGCTCCCTAATACCCTGTCCAACCCTCCAGAAACCATATGTCATCAGCGCCGCGGTTCCGAAGAGGTATGCGGCGGGCCGGAAGCCTCGAACGGGGAGATTGCGCTTGTATTGGACGGGGCTGTAGCCGCCAACGGGCGGCATATCCTGCGGCATAATGGGCGGTCGTGTTCGTGGTGCAATGGGTATTTAATGTGTGCCCTCAATGCGGAGACGTGAATTGAGGTCCACGCTTGGGAAGCCGCGATGACAGGGATGTTGCTTGGCACGCTAAGGTGAGGTGAGCATAATTTTGTCGATGCTAGCAATCGTTGCCTGTTCTTCACAATCGACATACAATTTTACCGAAACTATGGAATCCGATGAAAGGCCTGCGAAGATGCGCAAGTTGGACAACGGGGATGCAGATACGGCTGTTGTGGATGTGCCTGCGATATCCACACCAAACGAACAATTACCCGTAACAGAACATGACGAACAAGTGGACACTCCCGAAGCTTTGACCGGAACCCCGGCTGAGACGGAGGGTGCAGAACCCAAGTTATCCAAAAACCAGCTCAAAAAGCTAAGACGGCAAGAGCGCTGGGAAGCGGGGCGTGAAGATCGCAAATTGAAGCGAAAAGAGAAAATCAAAGAAAAGAAAGAAAGACGTCGAGAAACATGGGCCCAAATGCCAGTTGATGAGAATGGCAACAAACCAAGACCACCGCCGTCACGGGCGCCCAGGCATTCAGCAGGACCCGGCAAACAAGTGCCGATTACAGTAATCTTTGATTGCGATTTCGAGGAGCTAATGTTCGACAATGAGCTTAAAAGTTTGGGACTTCAAATCACGAGGTGCTATAGCGATAACAGAAAAGCAAACTATAGAGCACATTTGGCACTGAGCAGTTTTGGGGGCAAGATGAAAGAGCGCTTTGATGGTATCTTGGCTAAGCAATATACGAGCTGGAAGGGCTTCCGATTCTTCGAGGAGGACTTTGTGGAGGTCGCCGAGAAAGCAAAGGAGTGGATGGCCGCACCGGAAGGCGGAGAGGTAGCGGGCGCTTTGAAGTCATCGGCCGAAAACGGTGACTCAGCGGAAGAAGGCGAGATCGTGTACCTCTCGTCAGAGTCCGACAATGTTCTCACACATTTAAAGCCCAACAGCACGTATATCATCGGAGGTCTGGTTGACAAGAACCGACACAAGGGCATCTGTCACAAGCGCGCTATGGAACGCGGTATCAAAACTGCAAAGTTACCTATCGGCGAGTACCTCGAGATGAAGAGTCGGCAAGTCCTGGTCACGAACCATGTCCTGGAGATTATGTTAAAGTGGATGGACTTTGAGGACTGGGGCAAGGCTTTCATGGCAGTAATGCCAGAGAGAAAGGGCGCCAAGCTGAAAGGCGATGCTGAGGATGCGGAGAAGGAAGCAGAGGCAGCAGAGGCAGCCGCCGAGGAAAGCTTAGATCGGGACCTGGCAGACGCTACAAGGGAGGCGGAAGCTGGACAGGATGAGCCTGCCATGGAAAACAGCGAGGCTACATGAGGCCGGGGGATTATTGACGAGAACAATAATAGGATCATACTCGCTACCAAGACGCCGCTAAAATTGCTTTTTTCCCCGGCTACACTAACTTGAAATGTACGCTATGAGGGCAAATATCAAGCCAGCAGACGATACAGATGCACTTAGATGCTCGCTGTAAAGGTATACAGAACGCCCGAAGTCAGCCCTGTCGGAAAGCGGGAACTAAGCCTTCTGGAGACGTGTTAGCGCGATGAGCTCCACGTCCAAGAAGCTCACCATACATGGCAATCGCTACGCATACACCGTCTTTTGGTAGTCTGGTGTTCCTGGCGTCCACAATAGCTTTCCAGAATGCACGCAATCTGTCCGCATTATCGCTTATGTAACCTCCCGATGCTTTACAGCAACTATTGCGACGTTCTGACCTCAACAACGAGCGTCATGCCACTAAATTTGCGCAACGTCACAGCTCCTCTCACCTGCAACAGCCCCAACGCCTCACGTCCACCACGCGACCCACATTAATTCAGGCACATCACTCCCACAGCTTGTTCACCAGTCATGTCGCGCCCAGTAGATGCCCCATCTTCTCCACCTTTCCGTCCCCCATCCTCACAAACATCGTCGCCTTCGCAGCGCCAGACGACAAAGCGCTCGTCCTCATACTTTACGTATCCCGTCTCATATGCCATGTCAGGCATCCTACGGCGACTCAATACCGACGCGAGTCCGCATTCAGAAGCACAGTCCAGATCAGACAACCACAGCAACCGTAATAGCGCGAGCAACCTGCAATCGCAGTTGCAGTCCACCGCCTCTTCATTCACGCAATCCCTGGCCAGCTTCGTGTCCTCGGCCACAGACATGAATGCCGTCTACCAACCACCGCATCGGATAGCAAGCCCTTTCCAACCACCTCCATTAACACCACTGAGTTTGAAGGGATGGAGGAGTGAAATGCGGGATAAGGGCAAGCTCCTCACCAAGGCGCTAGCGGAAGAGATTAGACTGCTACTGCCACCAAGACTGCAGCTGGTAGACGAGTGGCAGTTGGCATACAGTTTGGAGCAAAATGGTGTTAGTCTAAGCACGCTATACAAACAGTCTGAGGACTATGTGGGCAGGAGAGGAGGTTTTGTGCTCGTAGTCAAGGATGGCGGTGGAAGCGTATGTTCAAGATATGAAACACTCTATAACGCAGTACTAACATGTTGCGATAGCTTTTCGGCGCATATCTGTCGGACGCACCACAGCCCTCGACATCGTTTTATGGCAACGGCGAATGCTTCCTCTGGCGCGCACACGTCCTCTCTGGTCTTCCAGATCTGCAGATGAACCTCCCACCGCCCCCATCAGAAGACACCACACACGCTGTCCGCATGACGACAGTGTCGTCGCCGAAAAGGAACGGACATTCATTGGCACCGCCACGAAATGGACAAACTACTAGAAGTGGGACGAGCACACCTGAGCGGATACGTTTCAAGGCGTTTCCATACAGCGGGGTCAATGACTACATGATCTTCTGCGAGCACAGTTATCTCAGCATCGGTGGAGGGTAAGTAAGACCGATCTGTGCTTGGTTACAGTAATGCTGACACGATCACGACAGGGACGGTCACTACGGTCTATGGCTAGACGACAACCTGGAGAAGGGGGTCTCAGATACGTGTCCCACGTTTGGCAACGAGCCCTTGAGCGATGACGGCAAGAAGTTTGAAGTCATGGGCGTGGAGCTGTGGTATGTGGGTGTATGAGTGAAAATCTAGGTTGGGGGCTTCTTTCGTAACGATACCAGGTTTTGGTACTTTGCACTGGCGGCATAGTATCATGGCGTTCAAGAGGGTAGGTATGTTTTGCTTCAAGGGTGATTATTTGGGTTGGACATGAGTTATGCTGAAAAAGTAAATGCTGCAATGCCATGGGATGTCCTCACGTTGTGTTTGCCTTGGATGATTTGCTAGTTGATCTCTTGACCGACTTACACATGGCAAATAGTACGTCTCTTTGCCCGTGAAAGTATATTGGCCCGTTCGGTGACCAGAAATATATGCCCCGACCTGATGTATTCGTATTCAACCGCTTACATCTTATCTAATCCGATCTTGTATGCTTGGGGATCTGGTTACCTGGATGCTAACTCGGAAGCGGCCCGACTGGTCAGTCTGAATACGCGACAATCGAGGGTCCTTCTGGTCGGAAGATTTCTCTACAGCCTATATCCCGTCGCATTATCTGTCAGATGCCGCGCAGGTTTATCCTAGCAACTGCCAAAAATATCTTTATATGCCAGACATCTTCATGTGTGAGACGGGCCGGCAACTGTTAGACCAGCGGGTTAAGGCGCTAAATAAGGTACCCGCCGCTACTGGTGCTTGAAAGCAACGCGTGCGAAAATACTGTGGGTGTTGCTAGGACCGTACCATGGCCCCTGACGTGCACCATTGCGAATTCTGCATGTTTTCTTCTCTGTAGCAGACTTGCGGCAGGCGGGCGATGGCGTCAGTGTGCAGCAGAAGCTCGGGAACTCGTTTTCCTCTAGCGAGGGCTATGTGCTGCAGGGTCTTGTCCTAAAAGTTTCGGAATGTGAACTGACGAGGACATTCCCTGGAGGACGAGTGCGTGATCATTCGCCCTCCACGACGGCGTCTCGTAGCATCCTTACGGGCAGTGTTGAATCCCAAACGACAGGTTCACAGCAATAGTAGGCTTTCTCCCCGCGTGCCCAGCGCCATGCTCGCCCAGACAAAAGAAAGGGGTTAGGTTGAGCAGCGGCGCAGGATGACGTGCACCAAGACAATCTGCCAGGCTTGAATGTTGCCAATCTTCACCCACTAGCCGCCAGCCCGTTTCCGGACGGCGCGCCGTTTCCAAGTGATAAAGCCATGTTTGACTCGATTGACCTGGGGTTTGCACATTCCCGTCCTCCATCTGGCGGTAGCAATGGACAAACTAAGGTCCAAGACGCGATGGGCGCGCAACAGAAGCGCCGAAGCCCCAGAGCCAGCAACTGCCGCCGACTCACAGATGCCACGCCCACCTTTAGCACATCGTAATTCGAGCACCCAGGCCGTCAATGAGGGCCTTTTTGCTGCCGACCCAGAAACTAATGCCCAGGATTTTGGAGCGCGTCCTGTCATCGAGCCTCCTACATCGTTGGAGTCATCGGTTGACGCTGGTGAACATGTCCCCAAACCTACGAGGAAGGCAGACCCGACCTCGCATGTCACGTATAAGTCAGTTTTCGACGCCTATAAGATTTCAAGGCCGGCTACTAACATTCTATAAAGCACCCTCAAGACACAGCGAGCAAGGAGTAGCTCTGCGCCAAATAGAGGAACAGCACCGCAACAGTACCCACGACGACCGCAAGTTGGCCGTGAAGCCAGTATAGGCATACGACGCATGCCAGCAAGCCCCGCTCTCAGACAAGTATCCCAGCAACCAAATCCCTCGACCCAGGGGCTGAATACGTTGCCCGTCCTGGATGAGAACCACGAGTTGGGATCGGTTGATTCCAGCAATGGCAGTGACCCGACTCTCACGAACCCTGATCAGAGTCGGCTGCGCAAGGCCAGGAGCGCGATGCAGGTCAGGATGCCATTTTGGGGTGCTAAGAAGGATCAAGAAAAGACACTACCCACCACTGCCAATGCTCCTGCTCCCGCAAATGACCCATCGGCAAACTATACGTCGGGCATGGTCGATGTCCTGGACACGCTCGATCCCGAAGTCGCCACCCTCACCTCCTTGACCAACATGCAGAACTCACTCTTCATCCCCAATCTGCCTTTCCTCAACCGTCGACCCACGTACAACCTGCGCCGCCGCAAGAGTGCCGAGGAAAGTCTGGAGATCAATCGGATACTGCGACCTGCCTTGGCCGCTCAGGCAGAGGAGCAGCATGCTCCCCCCAGACTGCAGCGATCAGAGACTGAGGGTACCACGACTACCATGATGACGATAGATTCACAACTGTCCGATTCACGGTTTGCGGTTCTGCCAGAAGACACGGACCTCTCTGGTTGGAGTGTGGCAGACAAGAAGGAGGTCAACGATCACGTCCGACATATGCTGCACTCGAGGCGATCAAGGATGAAGCGTTCGCTGAAGGGTTTTGGGCACTATGTCAGGAGACGTAAGTTCATGTGCTGTCTACATTCCAACTCATTACTAACCCATCCCAGCCCTTGGCTTCTTAGTCACCCTCTACGCCTTCCTCATCACCGCCTTCGGACTCGCCTGGGTCCTCTTCCTAATCGGCTGGGCTAACGTCGGCGGTCAACAAATCTACGTCGTCCACATCATCGACAGTGTCCTTGTCGCCCTCTTCGCCGTCGTCGGTGACGGCCTCGCACCCTTCCGCGCTGTAGACACCTATCACATGATTTACATTGCCCACTACCACCACTTCACCTGGTCCCGCCGCAAGAAGGAGATGCTCCCCGACCTCACCGACCACAACGACCTTCCCGCCGAACACGCCCCCGTCTCGGGCCCCCGCGTCACCGACCCCTCCGACCCAGAGAAACAATGGGAATTCACAGTCCTAACCCCCAAACAGCAGGAAAAACTTGAACACCACCAATCTAAATTCTGTAAATCTCACTCTTTTTACAAACCCCATGAGACGGAAACTCATTACGCCTTCCCGCTTCGCTTCCTCGTCGCCATCGTAGTACTACTGGACTGCCACTCTCTACTGCAAATCTCCCTCGGCGCTTGCACATGGGGTATCTATTATAAACGCCGTCCATTTGCCATCACCACGGTTATCCTTTGTTGCTCCATTGCCTGTAATGCGACTGCGGGTTTGCTTATCTGGCTCGGCGATAAGCGCACGAGAAAGACGGATGTACTGGAGCGCATGAATAGGCAGGAGTTGACGGAGGAGGCGATCAAGGAGGTCAAAAAGAAGAAGGAAAAGGAGAAGGAGAAGGGGGATAGGAGTAGTGAAGAAGAGACGGAGTCGGGCAGGGAGAGTAGAGATGCTAGAACGAGTAGAGATGGGGGTGTGAGGATGAGTGGAGCGGATGGGGCGTAGATGACGAGGCATTTTTTTCATTGGCACTTTTTTACAAAATATACCCGGCTTGAATAGTAGAGGTTGATATGTGGGTTGGCTTGGGTAATGTTGCATGGGATGAGACGAGATCTGAGCTGTTGGTTATGCAGCGCTAATGTGGGGTCTCGGTGCATTTGCCTGATTAATTTTGAAGCGTTTTAGCGTATATACCTCTCTCTCTCTCTTTTTTTTCTGCTCGAGCAGAATAGAATAACTATCTATAGGATTTAATATGTGTATAATGGCTTTTTAGATGATGATTAATCGATAACGCTCTTGCGGAGTTATTAATCTATGTTTTTACTCGCTTTTGTATTGTGAATGTCCTATTTTTGCATTTGACATGAAGTTTTAGGTCCCACACACTATGTTGCGTTTGCTCTGTCCTGTTTAGTTTCGTATCCATTTCATAGGGAGAGCGAGGGAGCGAGAAGGATGTGTCTTAGTGTTGTGGATACGGCGTTGCTAGTAAATTACTGTAATACTGAGTGACTGAGTCACATTCCAGTCTTGAGACATTCGCCTCTTTGATTCTTTGTTAGATATGCGGTTTGAGAATGTGAGCTAAGTTTTCTTGTCTGATGTAAACGTGCTTGCACAGAAGATGCTGACATGGGCAGAGGGAACGGTGATTCACGTTGCAACAAGATTGTGGTCAAGTGAGATATCTTTCCATTAAAAGGCGTTGAAATACTCCAACGTGTGCAGTGAGAAATTTCGAAACGCCCCATGAGACGTCACTCAGCTGGTTGATGTATGATTTCTTCAGGCCCAGCCAAGTACGTGGTTCCCATCATTCCTCCTTTCTACTCTTCTCCACTCCCACACACTGCATCCGTCCCATACTCCGTTTCTCCCTCTCTCCGATTCGTTTGTTTAACGTACGCCTCTACTTCAGGGGTACAAATGCTTAGCAGCTTATTGTCTAGCAGTCTGGGATCTGGGTGACGCCTGCGGTGGTGCCGGAGACGCACATTCCGTGGTTCTGACGAGGGGTGACTTCTGAGATTATTTGTCAGTGATATTTTAAATAGCAAGAAGGAAGAGGAGACGTACCGTCACTGGCGATAGGCGCGGCAATGGCGAAAGCGGCCATAAAGACGGTGGCGATGATGGCGGAGAACTGCATTTTGAAAAAATAGAGTTTAGATAATTAAACTTGAACGTTTCGGGGTGTTTTAGTAGAGGTAGTAGTAGGTGAGTTTGCGTTGAGCAGTAGCAGTGTTTGATTGATGTAAGAGTAGATTGAAGAAAAAAGGTCGCCCGGCGACAAGGAGTGAATGTATGAAAGGTTTGACGTAAAAGGGAAGAAGATATTCGACTTGAAGAAGTTTGACTTGATGGTGAGCTTGAAGTGAGGAATCCAGTTATTCGCCTGAGGGGGGACTGGATTTATACAACCGAGCTGCTCGGCTTGGTTGCGGGCTTTTGCCATGCCGCCTGCACCTTGTTAGGCGTTAATGGTCATCACTTGGTTGCCTCATAGCAAGCAGGCTGAAACCGGGTTCTAGACTTCCTGAACGATGAATATGAGTGCATTGGGCGATCTGCGTCAACGGGCTGGCGCGTAGTGGCGCTTTGTGGTTCTGCGGAGTAGTAGCGGCCGGGGTTCTGGGGTCTTGGGATGTGTCACGGCTGTCAGAGAGCTGTCGATGGTTACCTGAATTATTAGAGACGCGTGGCTGTCGTTTCTGCTGGCTTTGACGGGCCGATATAATGCAGATGTTGAGCCTCATGTTCCTTTCATAGTCGCAACCATGTCGAACCGACCCGATAATCCGTAACCAGGTAGTGAGTCGACGCCTTCAATTTTTCCATGCTCTTTGCTTTTTTGAATACACTGTTAATGTTGTTTAATTCTCTGTGTTGCTTTGCAAGCAGCTGTGATCGCGCAACAGCTGATGTGTGATGAAACGGTACTCAAACGCTGCCGAGACAGGCAACAAGGCGTTTCCTAACGACGATCCGGAAGATCATCGATGCGAGCAACACCAGTACCATACAGTGGCCTTTCCTCCCCCAATGGGGTCGATACGCGTAAGCTTGGAAAAAGCTTGACTGGAGTGCCCAGATTGAATATCTGAAGGGATCAGCTGCCGCTAATTTAGCAGTCGCTTGATCTTGTGGTTCAACGTCATTCAGACGATAACAACCACACTGGAATACTTCGACAGTTTTAACGAGCAGAGTGGCTATGGTCGTTGACGGTGCAATCGTTTGGAAACATGAGTATACCTTGAGAGAGAGAAAGAGCTGTGCCGACACGCGGAACGACGGCCTGCTCAGTAATGCAATCAGCTCCTCCAAACACACACATCTCCTATGTCGTATCGCATTCCTTGCTCTTTTGACTGGTAAATCATCTCACCAAGGACCTCTGCTTACTCCAAATGCGAAGCGCATATGCTGTCGCTTCCCAGCAAAGCCAGGATTGCAACCATCTTGTTCGCCACCCTAGGCCATGGAGCTCCAAAAAGCCATATGCGAGTCGTTGCTGGAATGTGCGTGTCTGTATATGCTGCTAGATACGTCATAACCTATACAGTTGAGCGGGGTAAGTGAGAGGAGGGAAGGAGCGGTTGCCGTCGGTGACTACATTATATGATTCAGAAGCATGACCTTGGGATGACGATGACGAGTCGGCTTCACTTAAGCAACAGCGACGAGAAATACGTGTAAGTGGAATGATCGAAACAGCGCCTGGTGAAAGTGAGCCGTTAGCTGTGCAAGGTGCAGTCGAAGTTGCTTATGACGACAACCACTCCCTCACCTCTTGCCTTTACCTTGTCCCAACCACATCAGCGAGTCAGCAGTGACGACCGACTACAAGATGGATCTGTACGTTGCGCAACTCCCAGCACTCTCTGTTGCTGCGCACATTTCAAGAGAGCGTACAAGAAGCAACGACGATATGCTGGACAACAAGAGCTGGCGCAAAATAGGCCAGAGCAAACCGTCGAAGAAACAGTCAAAATCGCTTACTCCGCTTAAAATCGACAAAGAGAGCCCTACATTCCCCGAAGATACGGCTGACCGACTGAAACAATCCAGCTGGCGAAAGTTACAGGGCAGCAGACCACAGACGCCAGTGAGCGCTACACCCTTCACGCCCGTGTTCGAAGACACCGACGAAGCCCGAAGTG
Source organism: Pyrenophora tritici-repentis (assembly GCF_003171515.1). Classification (NCBI taxonomy): domain Eukaryota; kingdom Fungi; phylum Ascomycota; class Dothideomycetes; order Pleosporales; family Pleosporaceae; genus Pyrenophora; species Pyrenophora tritici-repentis. The sequence continues at coordinate 3,572,673 of NC_089391.1, read as the reverse complement.
AGCGTTCGGACACGCCTGCGCCACGTCGAGATTCCAAGCCGAAACTCGCGCGATACACGTCGCTCTTCGCTAACTTCAAAGACACTTCCAAACCCTCTGATTTTTCGGAGCCTTGGAGTGAAGATGCACCGCCCATCTTCCCACCCTACGTGGATCCGTTAGAGGCGTTGCAGGCTGTTCGATTACACATGGTGAACTCTTGTCAGCCGATACCACTAGAGCACTACAATGGCCTTTTCCGCATTTTCGAAGACTACAGAAAAGCCCGAGAACAGAAGGAGCGTATTGGTAACTTGATGGAGGTTACACTTCAAGATTGGGAGAAGGCAGAGGAGCAGTGGAGACTTGCAGAAAACCGCTATGTGTCAGAGATACGTCGGCTTGAGCTTCTCATAGTCCGCGGCACTGGTGGTATGACTGGGTTTGTGGCTATCCATCTGCGTGGAAGTATCTAGCTGACCAGGACAGACTCATGCAAGCTCGTCAAGGAAGCATAGTAAATCGTAAGTGTCGCCACAGGAAGACGATTTCACATGACAGCCTTCCTTCAACGTACAAGTTCTTGTCTAACGTCCAGCTTGATGCGGAAATAAAACAGAGCAGCCAGAAAGGTAAGAAACACTACGTGTCACGCTACTGTGCGTCATTTTTCTAACTCAAATAGCGCTCCTCCATCGGCCAGCGTCACCATCCGGCAAGATGATCATACTTTCCAAACATCTAGCAGATAATAAGGAATTGCCAGTGGGTGCTCCCTCTGAGCTAAACAAGACAATGTTGTCGCGCAAGGTTCAGAGCGAACTCAACCTGACTAGTATGCGTAATGGCATGCCCTCGATTACCAGTTCTGTCACTTCTGGTTTCTCCGGTGGCTCTGGAGACCCTTTGCCCGATGAGGCAGGAGCTCCTGATCAAACGCACATGGATCCGTCTATTGAATGCGACGCCCTCGTAGCTCTCCGTGAGCTTGGCACGCTCATCGCACGACGGCGAGGCTTGGATGCTGCTATCTTCCTCCGTGGTCTTACAATGCTGCTGTCACATGCTAGAGTGGCAGAAGCCATAGTGGAACCTAATTACGAAAAGGAAACATGTCTGTCGCAAAAGGAGAATATAGCTCCTAGAACACCAGAGAGCAAGCAAGTCATGATGACAGCAACCCATTCGGTACGGAAATACCAGTCGCAGCCGCAACTCAGCTCGCAGCAATCACACCGCCGGCAGTTCTCGTTCGAACCCGGAGCAGATCAGCTCCATGCACTGAATGACGAGGCGAGGATGTCTGACATCGATACGCATGGTAGCGATTCCGACGACTCAGCCGCCCCACTTCTAGTAAGGGCTGCTCGTCCTGCGCTTGATTCGCGGTCGATCATGTCGAACTTGAACGCAGAGTTTAGCAAGCCATCGAAGATCCCAAGTCCTGTGCAGACGATGGGCCGTATGCGACGCGAAGGCTCCGGGTCGAGCCTACAGTCAATCTACAACCAGCCACAGCAAAGTCGTCGCGGGTCCCGGTCCAGTGTGCTGACGGCCTTTCGTGAGAACTCGAGCGGAAACCTACGACCAGCACTACGGGTTAGGACGTCGTCCCTTCAGAATTCAAGCGTAGTAAACGGTCCAGTGGCATGGCAGGAGCAGTCCGGTAGTACACAAGTCCGTAACGGCACCATTGCCCTGGCGGCGGCTAGGGCAGCGGGTAGCAAAAGCCAGACATGGTGGTTGGAGAGTAGTCCAAGGCCCTCCATGTCACTGACAGATGACTCGGAGATGCCGGTGAATTCAGAGGCAGGTGACGCCGCGGGAGGATCAACGGGGCAGTAAGTGGACGAGTGGGTTTGTGATCTCGATTGTAGAGGTCATGCAGGGCTGACAGACTACTAATTGGCGGATGGGCCCGGTTACTCGTACTCAGGGCGGGTGTTTGAGGGTGATTGGACTGTTTGACAAGGTGCAATCATGATTCTGTCATGTTTACACCATGACGGTCGTGACACGGATGCAATGTGTACTGAAACGCAGCTCTGGGCCATATGCCGAGCACGGCATTGATGTAGAGTAGGAGGCCTTGTGAGGGCAATTATATGTGGCCAAGATTGCATTTAGTTTGCGAAATGACGAATCCCAGTCGCCCGACAGTTAGCGAGATGAGAAGAAGCGTGGCTAAACAGGCAGCTCTTGTCAGAAACAAAGCAGTTGCGACCCTTTGTGTAGCACACTGGCGACCATGACAAGGCGGCGTTCACGATGGAACCTATCCGGATAAAGTGGCACGGAGGGAGTGAATTGAGTGTAGCTTGATAGGGCTAATGCGAGGGTTAGGAGACACGGAAGGATACTGACATGAATGGACGGACACGAGTCGGGGCAGGTGATGACTCCTTCTCTTTGGCAAAAAAAGTCTAGTCACAAAAGGGCGCATTCCAGGGCCTTTGATTATCTGCACGAGTACGCGTCCGCAGGAGAGGTTTGTTCTCGGAGGGGGAGTTGATCGGCAAGTGTGGCGTCGAGTGTGGCGAGTGCGGGAACTGTGGCACAGCAATGGCAATCATTGCCGACTTTGGCTGGCAGGTCGGATTTTCCTCCACATGATAGTGCGCCGTGCCTTTGATTCGTCACGACATCCCGTTGCCGATCCGACGTAACAGTTGCCACAATTATTTTTATACGGCCTTCAGATCGCAGCTGCAGCTGCAGACTGCAGACATGTGGGTATGTTGTTCCTCGGCACCATGTACCGGCCGACTATTCCTCTCAACTTTGATTGGCCGTGTCAAAGTTTGCGGTGCAACTGCTCCGAGTAATGACGTTTGTGCAGCTGGGGGGCATAGTTAATTTTTTTTTCCTTTGAGAGAGCCCCATGGGCGGGCGTGCATGGATGACGAAAGCCGTTGCTTGGGTCACAGTCGTACACTCGCGTTCGGGACAACGCCCACTAACTGGTCCTTAATCTCGGGCTGCGAGTATGTGGAATAGCGTTACGTTAAGCATCACGTCTACATCCGAGTAGGCGGGCATGGGACGAGGCGCGAGGCTGGCTACTGGCAAGCGAGGCGGCGCCAACGGCTGATTGTGGGATTAGACCCTCGTCTCCGATCCGCTGCCCACCTGGCAGGGGAACGTGGTCGGCAGCGCGGTGGATGAGCCGGCAGCATGTGCATCTGGCATGGTTTGGTGGTGGACGAGGCAGGGCGAGCAGCGGCAGCAGGCAGCGTCGACGTCTGCCGCGTCCAAGGGCTGTCAGTGTCAGGGCAGGGCTGTCTCGGGAGACTTCACTTGTGGAAGTGCATCCTGGGCCTAGCGATGTCATTTCGCATTGAGGCGCCAGCGCACACCGTAGGCGCCGCAAGAGGCCCTCTGGACAAAGGGGGCATAGTGTGCGAGAGCTTCAGAGGTCAGCACCTGGCAAGCCACTGGAGCCGCGCACAAACTGGCGGGTTGGCGGGCTGGCGGACTGCATCTCTGCATCGATGGATGCTTCGAGACGAAGAGACGGGATGGCGACATGGCAATCTGCTCCTCATGCAGCCAGCGTACTGTACATTTCAGCGCCGGTTCAAGGGTGCCGTAGGGCAGTGGCTGTGCAGCGACTACATACATGCGACATGCGACAAGCATCTGCAGGTGCTGGTCGATGATGGACGTGGGCAGCACGGATGATGGGACGGCGGCGGAGAGGGCCCAGTCTGTCCTCGCTCCTCCTCGCTCACCCACTCACCCACGTCCTTGTCCACAAGGCACTAGGAGGGCAAAACTGCGGCGTTAGAGCAGCAGGGACCGCGTGCCTAGACCCGACGCTCCACCCATGCCCACGCGCGGCCCTCGAGCAATTCCGTCAGGCCTTGCACTTGTCTTGTCGAAAGCTCAGGTCGCTAGCAGCTAAAAGACGTCTGACCACCGGCCCTGGACATCTGTGGCTTGACTCTTCCATTTCCAGGCTGGACTTAATTGTGCCAGCTGCTCTGTCTCATCGACCAAGTATCTGCTCCCAGACCAGCTCACACCTTTCGCCCTCCCAAACTGCTTGCTCCCCAGATGCACGCCGAATTCACTACCATCTGATCTCCCCGAGTGCGCCCGAATGCCATGTTTCGCAATAGGTACGTCTATCCGCGCCCAAGCTCGCATGTGATTTGCGCGCGTCGCGTTCCGTGAGAGTCGCTGCGACCTCACCGAGACCATGGCCGCTGACTGCTCTTCGCTTCCTACAGACTCAACAGCCAAAAACCCGACGGCAAGTTGCTAGAGGACTTCAAGGCCAGCTTTCCCCATCTCCAGCAGCGTTCGCATTCGCTGGCTGGGCCTGCCGGCCATACACTCGCCGATGCGCTTGATGTCGCCCACCCCCTCCCGGTACGTCTTCCCGAGATGCCCCCCGTCTCATGTCACTCGTCACTCGGGGCCGCTGACAGGCCATGCGCCATGCGCCAACACCAACACCAACACCAACACCAACACCAACACCAACACCAAAATCGCCCACCATAACTTTGTATGCAATTTTGCTGACTTGAAATCTACAGCCCTGGCGACACCCATGATGATATCAAAGATCAAGATCCAACTCCCCGCGGCAACGCGGAGCCGTGGAGGTTTACCCCATCGCTGCTAGACCCCCAACAGCTTCGCCTTTACTTCTTTTGCAAACCAACCGCCGGGCTACTATACGCCCACGCCCGGCGGCACCAACACGCTCTACCACAGCCAGGCCGGTGACTTACACACGCCTGGCTTTAGTTTTGGCCTGGGAACCCCCCTTTCACTGCCAACGTCGGAAGGTGGGGTCCACGCTGGACAGCTCGCGCCTTCCACCCATCTCCATGGATTCAATCACCATGCTTTGGGCACCCATCACTTCCAGAATGTCAACCCCTTTGGCATGCAGCCGCAGCATTCGCAGTCTTTTGCGCCCCATCAATTCACCCACCAGCCCTCTGCTTTTGACCAGGGTCCCATGGCGCAACCCCACGACGATTCCCCCATGGACAACTTGGTTCCAGAAGTAGAGATGCAGGAGCAGTCACCCCTCATGACATTTGCATCTCATTCATACGATGACAACATGGCGCCCACAGTGGCACCACCCCCCCCTCCACCTAACCAGAAGTGAGCCACCCTGCATATACCATTTCCAGATTTGTACTGACAGTTGTAGTTTTCGCTACCATGTAACTCTAAACGCTCCCACAGCCATGGTCAAGCAGCCAGATGAAGTCCCAGTCACCTATTTGAACAAGGGACAAGCCTATTCCATTTCTCTGGTGGACACGGCACCTCTGCAAGGACCTATCCCAACGAAGTACAGGACTTTTATCCGCATTTCTTTCGAAGATGAGCAGCAGCGCCAGCGACCCGCTTCTTGCTGGCAACTCTGGAAGGAAGGCCGCGGAACAAACGAGGCGCACCAACGCGGAGGACGACTCCAAGCGGTCGAATTCGTAGATCCAAGCCAGGTCGGTGGCGGCGAGATCCAAGGCCGACCCAGAGTAGAGCTTGAATCTTCGTCGTTTGACGGTTTCGTTGTTACATGGACACCGGTCCAACACGCCTCAGCCGAGTGCTCCTTGGCTGTACGCTTCAACTTCCTGTCTACCGATTTCAGCCACTCCAAGGGTGTCAAGGGAATCCCTGTGCGATTATGCGCAAAGACAGAGATGGTCACTGAAGCCACCGGATCAACAGCCCTGAAAAAACTGGACGCCGAGCTTTGCTATTGCAAAGTCAAGCTCTTCCGGGACCACGGCGCCGAGCGAAAACTATCAAACGATGTTGCACATGTCAAGAAAACAATCGACAAGCTCAAGCAACAGATCGCGCAAGTCGAGTCTGGCATGAAGGACTTTGGCAAGCGGAAGCGCAGTGGATCCATCTCCAAGAGCAACATCAACCAGCGACCTGGAAAAGTACCCAAACACAAGCGAACATGGTCCATGACTTCAGCAAGCGAGCTCCAAGGATCTCGAGCACCTGCCGAAGAGGATCTCCACATCAAACTCGCTTCTCTCCAGGACATGTTCAGCTCCACCAGGCCTGTTAGCGTCCTCTACCTCAAGGGCGAAGAACAGGATGACCCGGACATTCATCCAGTCATATTGGGCGCCACACCCCAAGAACTCTCCAAACTCGACACTAACATCGACGCTCCCATGTGGGAGACGCAGGAATCAGGAACTGCCGCGTCCTCGGTTGTGTCGCCAACTCCAAGTTCTCAATCTCTCCACTCCGAGAAGCGCCGAACTTCATCCTTCCAGCGCCCAGCGCCTTTCCAACCGCCTTCGCGCATGACTTCAAGTGAATGGCGGAGTCTCCCGCAAACCGCCACGGGCGATCTCAAAGGCATGGTTGGTATCCAAGGAGGTGCTGATGTGCCGACGAAAGTGCAAAGGCCGTATTCGGATGATCACGCCTTATCTGGATGGATCGAGGCCCTTGGCGTTGACCAGACCTACCAGCCGCCCCCGGAACCCATGCTGAAGCCGGTGGCTTGCTTCTTCGTCCAGCCAAGACTCGCCGGTCGGCAACCAGAGGACAACTACTACCGTGCCGTATATGTCATGAGCCGCACCGTCAAGGAGCTTGTAGCTGCTATTGCGATGAAGATCAATATGGAGCCGACCACGGTGACACGAACCATACGCGTCAACCAGAAAGGATTGCAGATCCTAATGGATGACGACGCCGTCAGCAGGATACCAGAACAACAGGACATGTCGGCAGAGTTTCATGAGGTCGGCACGCCGCCAGTACACTCTATCAAGCACGAATGGGATGCTGGATCCAAGGAGATTCAAGTCGACGGCGACATCAGTGTCACCGAAAATGTTCACTCGACCGGTTACGAACTCCGTCTTCTCTTCTAGCCTGTTATGCCTGCCGGCGCCGCTCTTTACACTTTGATACCCTTTTTCGGCGACCGACCAACTCTAATGACCCCGTACTATCCGTATACTGGAGCTCGCATTGCTCTTCGCGGGTTACTAATTCTTTTGAGCTGTGATCACTTGATCCAGCTTCACCGCTTGGCGTTGAGCGCTTTGGAGATACCACGCGTCAATCCTGAGCGTTTGCCATTTTTCCTTTGTCGATACCTTTCTACTCTTCTTTTCGGTGCGACGACGATACCCATTATACCATTACCCTTTTACCTTTCCAGCGGCCAAGATTGAAAATGCAACGATCTGTCACGAACACATAGCGAGATATACACGAGGGAGAGTTTGGGCTGTAATTTCCTCTTTACATAAACATGGCAATTTTGTTCACTACGGTGCACATGATCCAGTATCATCCGGATGCATAATCAAAGTCATTGCGCTCCACACCTTGTCTCCAGAAGTATTGAGTTTTCCCTGCGATCTTTGACCCTGTCATCATGAGCATTGAATTTTCCCCGTCAAATTTTCTCAAGGTCCACGCTTTCACAATGTCACATCGGGGCTCTTCCGTGGCCGAAGATGGACCGCTTGTCGCGGTCCGACTCCGCTGACATTGCGACATAGGCACAATCCGCGCGGATCTCCACTCGTGTTCAAGATAGTAATCTTCGATCCGGCCATCTCCCGCCATCGGATTTGATGCAGTTTCTCCCCCCATCGCATGATTCCAACAGCTTGGCACGCATCACGGCCGGACACGCTACTGACCCCGGAAATTACGAGCAATGGGGAAACAGCTAGGGTACGGATAATAACGACGTTTTCACCTGGATTTATGCGTGTACATTACTGTGCGATTTTCATGACTGGAATTGCGGTTTCATCAGTCGAGCTCTAGAGCGCCGAAACTCGATGCGAAGCCTCAGGCGACACTGCGGTGGGGGCCCCTGACATGTATCCTTGACACTTACTGAGGGGGCTATCGGGGGTATGAACATGGGACGATAGCACATGGATCAGTTTGTCCGAACAATAAGGCCGAATCCTGATGTCATCGTGCAGCAAAGGCGTCACAAATCACAACGTCGGTACACACACGTAAGGTGAAAGAACAAAGTGAAGGAGCGGGGGCCACAAGATGCGCTGGCAACATCAGAAGGATTGTCGAATCAAAACGGGCCGACTACACCTGGGGCGAACCACTGCTCAGTCAGTCCGAATTAGACTACCAAGTTGAAACGTACGCGCACCCTACCGATCAAAGCTTCGACGAATAGTGGTCCCGAGCAATGAATAGCTCGACAAGCGCTGATGCATGCGTAGTCTATACGGGCACAGCAGAAGTCCGAGTAAACTCGGGGGGATGGATAGACTTTTGTTTTTGAGCCCAATCACGAGTGGTAAGAAGGTTCCGAGTCAACCGCTTGCTCCGCCTCTTTCTGTACCCGTTCGCTGTGGTTCCACGAGAAGTAGTCCAGCGTTTCGCCTAGACTACGGACGACAGAAGCGGTCCAACACGTTTGTTGTACTCGTTGCCACCACAGCACGGTAAGGGAGGATATTGTATCGCGTACGCCGAGGACGCGTACGTCTAAAAGCGGTCACGGAATGATAAAGTCATAGATAGCAAAAGGCGGAGCAGATTGACGCTCCGAGCGGTCCGTTTACTACTGCGACTGAATGGGGCTTTCGCTAGCATACAATGTAGCATGACAAAAAGCTGAGTTGCAACACGGCAGCCAATCAGAAAGCTGCATCTACGCGGAGATCGACATTCTGTGTACTCTAGCGAGGGGGAACGAGGCAACGGCAAGTGGCGAGTGCTTGTGGCTGGACCCTGGGGCCTTCGCCACAACGGCTCGGGAACGAACGCTGGACTGTGCCCCCAATCACCATCTGGCCTACCTTACTTGCAGTTGCGGTCCTTTACTGCGCGGTACGCTTGTGAAAAAGGCTGACGCAGGTCTCATGCATGTCTACACGAGGTCTGACTCACACGACGACGACGCGCGCACAACTTTGCTGGTAACTGCCCCGGTTCACATCATGCGCGGTCAACTGATATCGCCACCCGTTGTGTTAGCCGAACTGAACTGCCATACAGCGACTGCGACAACAAACGTAAGTGTGCCGAGAGAGGGGCGTTAGGCTGCAGAGTCCGCACCGCCACAGCGATAAAATCGGGGTCATGGTACATGTCTCTTCACATGACAGTTCAGCACGGTACATACTGTCAATCAATGACCCATACGTATATGCAGGCGCTTTTACGCTACGTACGCTACTCTAACAAGCCACCGATGCCATCCCAGGTGGCACTAAATTGGGCTCGAGCCTTGTTGGTAACAGCACCCCGCCTTCAGCCCAGCGAGTGCGAGCGGAAAAACAACGCACGGTCTACAAAACTGATCTGCAAACCACGGGCTGTGTTGGAAGGTGGCTATGCTGCGCTGCATCGTTTTCTACCACACGGAACACGTCCGACGACACGGTCGTTGGTTCGTAGCTGATAGGTTAGGTACAAGTAAGTGAAAAGGGGTCTGGATTGCATCATGCAGCCTAGAATGCAGCACCGCCACGGCAGCACGGGGAGCTGATACACTAGGCTTGTTGCTATGGTAGGTTAATTGATTAGATTAGGCGACTACCTTGTCCTGCAATGCGGTGCGGTGTGCTTCCAGAACGAATCTCGCGCCCTGAGTTCGCTCGCACACTACCTCATGTATGGTAATCTCGTATCGGACCCCGGCACTGGGCACCGGCAACTTCCACAACTTTAGGTGAAAAAGGAAAGATGAGGCTAACAGACACAAGGGGGAGATTAGTAAAATACTAGGTGGCTTTTTTAGCCGTGTGGTTTGTGTTTGGTGGGTTAGCTGTTGCTTGGTGATATCTCGTATTTCTATAGTATGCGAGGTATTAAGACAACGTATATTCAATTCTTCTGGGGCTACGGTACTCCATAATATTGGAAATGCAATGCAATGGGGTCGGAAATGGAATAGAAACGGAGTTCTCCAGCGCGCGCGCTCTTCTCGATATTCATTTCCAATGCGCTAAACGAAGGCCGTCGGGAGGAGTACCGAACGCAGACAATGTAATTCCCGCAACCCATGAAAGTCTCGTAATTCAGTGGAAAGGGGTGTTTTTCTAGAACGAAAAAACCAAATATCCAAACCCGAAAGACTGTGACGGAGGGGCCGTATCTTGCTTTCCGCATTCCGTTCCTTCCGTTCTCTGTATGTGATATTTGCTTCCCCCATGCCGACCGAACCGAGCCGCTCACGCGAACATGAACGGCATCGGCGAACATGTCCATCCACCCATCTTATCTTGTCTCATTCTCATCCACGGCCGTGACCACATCGCCATCAAATTCGCCGTCTATGTACCCTCGCCGTCTACCGTGAGCAAAACAAACCTAACAACAATAACAAATCAAAGCGGGAAAACGTGCAATTTGCCTCCAAACCAAGACCCCGCACGCGCCACCCCTGGTCTGCCTGGCTGTTTTGGTGTATTTTCCTGTTTACTCATCAGATCTGGAGTTTTTTGCGCACGTGTGGTGCTAGGGCTTGAGATAGGGTAGGGCAAGGTGGCCGCTGACACATAACCTGCGCCGCGTTTCCTCGGCGCGACACTTGTCCAGGCACGAATGTTAGGCGCGTGTCGGCAGTTTTGTTGTTGTTGTGGGTTCTGGATGGCTTGGTGGCTTCTAGACCACGGCGGGTGTGGGCCACACGGTGGATAAGTTGGCCTAGACCTAATTGTGGTACCTATGCATACGGGGGAGAGTGAAGGGGAGGGATTAGATGGGGCACGTGAGGAGAGAAGGTGGAGGATTATGACTTCATAGATGCGGTCAGTAGTGGGGACGAGAGGACGAGAGTGTTTCAGAATGCTGGTGTTAGGGGCGGTGGCTGGTGGCTGGTAGGTAGGTACGGTAGATGTGGTGTTTTGGATGCGGTGGAGATTGACTCATGGACAGGACATGGATGGGAATGAGGAACGGCATTTGTCGCATCGGATCGAGATTGTGATCGGAATCGAAATACCAGCGGTGTGTTGTGTTCAGTTATGCTGGCACAAACATACGCACCATCTCCTCTTCTTCTTCTTCTTCTTCTTCTTCTTCTTCTTCTTCTTCTTCTTCTTCTTGCTTCTCGCTTCCGTTGTGAAGAGGAAGACACGCACAGCAGGACCACTCCGATCCCGCCATTCCGGTCCCCTACACACCCGTACCTTGAAGATCACCCCCTTTAAACCCGCGCAGTGGCGCAATGAGCAACGCAGCCGCACATCCCGTGGACGCGCGCGACAATCATCGCAGATCTGGCGGTAAAATCCAAAACCTCGTCTCGCCTCGGAGGACTCGCAAATCGTGTAGGATCATGATCAGGATCAAGATCGCGATCGGGAAAATATCACACATCACATATACGAACAAGCTCAGCCGGGCCGATCGCTATAGGTAGTAATTGCAATGTACGGTATGGTATCGGTATGTACGGTGTAGATATGTCCGCGTGTGTGTCTTGTCTATCTTTTACTGTTTATAGTAGGTACAGTAGGTAGGTTGGTAGTGTGCCTGGCCAATCAGCACTACATGTATGCTAACGACCTCTCACCTCCTCTAAGGCGTGCAGAGCATGCAGAGCACGGGGCAAGGTGATGGGTGCGTGGGGGTTTGTTGGGCTAGTAAGGAAATGGACATGGCATTCACAGGTAGCTGGACGTGGACGTGTAGCTGGAGCCACGTTGATGCCGTGTCTGGGATTTGGGGTTCCGGGAGAAAGGGCTGGGGGAGCAGGGAAGGATCATCTTTGATGGATGGATGGATGATGCGAGGTAGGTTAGATTAGGTAGGGAAAGCTTGTATATCTGGGTTTGGGGGTTACAGAGGACATGGGCTTATCCTAGATGTCCGCCTCGGCCCTTTTTGTCTACCAGGTCACTTGCATGTGCGCATGGTGTTTTCCCGCAATTGGGTATCTTGACTACGGAGGTGCTTCTCGCTCGGTGAGACAGACGGTGTAACTCAGTTTGTGGATTTGTTGTAGGCAAGTATGTGTTGGCAAGTAGGTTTGGCGATCGGTTTGGGCATCGAGGGGATCATTACATGTTTGCTTTTTCCCGATGTGCGTCGGGCGGCGTGTAGGTACGTACGGCGAGACGCAGGAGATCTCCGGATACGGGTTGTGTGGCTGCGATGGGCGGGGATTGAGATGTGTGCATTATCCCAATCTTAATTGTACGGTGTCATTTACGGTCTTCGCTTGTTGCTATGTTGAGTCGAGGACGAGGGATTAATTTTGCTTTTTCTATGTTCTGTGTCCATTTTTGGACATGACATTGCATAGATACATGAATAAGCCAACTAAAAGTACCTAAGATATGTACAGATAACCTTTCCTACCCCACTTACAACTAACTACTCCCACTGCGGCTGAGACTCGAGCAAAAGATAGCAAGCATTGATTACCACGCTGCGCTGGCCCTTCTTTTCTTGTTCCGTTCGCTGTACCCATGTACCTTATTCAATTTGCTTTCGGGGGACGCGCCAGGACGGGAAGATCCTGCCCTGACCTCTTCCAACATGCTTTATCCATTTGATCCACTACGCCACTTCCACCAGTTACCGACCCCCTCCAGACATCAGGCCATGAGTGTCAATGAGTACCTTGTCCCTTGTACCCGGTCCCTGTCTTATCCCGTGTTTGCATGGGACAATGTCATAGGTGATGTCTACCTAGATCCTCATTCAGCCTTCCCTTTCCCAAACTAGACACGGGGACTAGACTACAAGCAGAATGGGAACGAGTAAAGCGACACTATTTCCCCTCCCCTTCTCTCAATACCTTCCAGAAAGCGCGGATTGGCAAAGTTACTGCTTTGTGCCTCTCGCTCCGATGCGACATTGTATTGAGACCGGGGGGTACCCTCGTCACATCTCCACACAACCTTTCTCAGCTCCGGCTCTGGTGTCTCAGGTGCGTGGTGCCGACGCCCGGCGCTTCCAGCTGTTTGGGATTGGGGATGGAGCTAGATGATGTAGGTGTGGGACTTTTGATGTGTGTGTGGAGAGGGGGCGTCGCGCGCGTGCAGTGCGCAGGACTACTTCCTGCATGGATGATGTGTTGCGAGGGCGCTGTAGGAGGGGAAGGTGTACGCGTGGAAGGATGGGCTAAGAGGGTAATCGGATGGTAAGTGTGGGCTTGGGGTGCTTGGCTGTGGAGTGGAGTGCACAGCCACAGGTGGAGGGATCAAGGGCTTGGTGATGGAGGGGATGTGAGAGTTCTTCGAGGAAGTTGCTGCGAGAGGGGTTCAAGAGGAAGTATTGATTGAGTTCACGTTGGGGAGTTATTTGGGAGGGACACAAATCGATGGTTAGTGTGAATATGTGTTTGTATGTGATAATACTACAACCCATATAGGAGAGGAGTTCGCAAATGGTTTGAGCAGAACTATGAGAGCGATGCGTGTAAGGGTGATTGTGGAAAAGCCATGTTGGAGGGAAACATGTAAGGGACGCCCTCGACAAGACCGCCTTTGAATAATGCTTCTGGTAGAGAACCTGAACTGCCATCTCTAGGAGCAGGTCTACCGTCTTCCAACATCTTCCAACAACTTCTTTCAGAGAAGATACAGAAATCACTCAAGTGCCTTCAATCTCAATCATCCAACTCTCGCCCAAAGTCAATCAATCGCAACTTCCTCGCGTCTCTAGGATGAAACTGCGCAATCTTTGCTCTGACCAAAAACCTCGAAGCCGCAGAATCCCTCTCGAGCTGAAAGTAAGCTTTTCCACCACCCGGTCCTACCAATGTAGCAAACAGGTTCTCAATCAACTGTCGCATTTCCGCATCGGCAGCTTCAGCCTCAGTCGGTGGTTCCTTTTCCTCCTCTTCAGCGGTAGTAGCAGTCTTCTTGCCCCAGATTTGATCGATTCTGCGCTGTCGTGTCTTGTCTGAGACGGGCTTCTTGGTCGATTTTGCGCGTCCCTTTTTCGTGAAGCCGGCGGCCAGTGTGTCGTCTTCGACGTCAAGCATGTCGCCAACTACAGGTCCACCCAGCTCTTCTGCTGCAAGCATGTTGGAGAGAAAGTCGTTGATGAAGTCGTTCATGGCTTGGCCTAAGCGTTGCATATCTGCATCATAGGCATCCTTTTGCGCGCGCTTTGCTGCGATGAGTTCACGCGCGAGCTGAGCGGGAGTCTTTTGAGAACGGTCTATATGCTGAGCGCGTAGACGTTCAATTCGGGCTTCCATGGCCTGGGTGAGCTGATTGGCATCGTGGAGGTTGGCTTCCTCTCTCCGGAGGGTAGCTTCCTTTGCGTTGAGTTCAGACTTGACATCGGCGATGGCTTCCTTGGTTCCTTGGATATTTTTCTGCAGTGTACGTGCTGCTAGCAAGGAAGGGAGAGGCGACCCTTTTCCAGGAAGGTATGTTGCTGTTGGCTTCAGACGCCTATACGCGTCTTTGACTGCGATGAGTTGCTGCAATTTTTGACGTGAATCGTCTGACGCGTATGCTACAGAATTCAGATCAACACTAGATTCCGATCTCAACTGAAGTGAGTTAATAAGATTCGGCGAGACTGAGTATGGGTCGTACCTTGTCCAGGGCTGCTTGTTGTTCCTGAACGCGTGCCTGGAGCTCCTTCACTGTTTGCGACAGACGAGCTTCGGTGCCGGACGCGTCAAAGTCGACTACCTCGATCTGCCGCTTACGAGCTTCTCTGGCATACTCTTGTATCTTGTCGAGGGTTTCGCGTTGCGCCATCTCTTTGATATTGGACCGTGTTATGGTACGGGTCACCACTCGCTAACTAACAGGCCTGATCTGGGGTCACGTCACCGCTCAGCCACTCAGCCCAATTCGCTACCTTCACGTTCACTGCGGTGAAAGGAACCTCTCCCTCTCTCGCCTGCTGTGTTGCAGTGCGCAAACCCGCGCTACTGTTGCTGCCTCTCACACACGTGATATGCCAAGGCTCGCGCCGATCTCCCCGCGATAGCTTCCTTTTGCACCGCTTGCGCTCCCTCTCCCTCACGCAACTCGCCGCTGCTCTCTGCTATCACGCACTGCTCTTACCCCATCACCCCTTCCACTACAGTTGCATCTCAGTTGACGAGGAAGGCGCGCAGCTCGAGCTCTCCGCCTCTAATACGCCGGATTGAGCCGAGAAGGTTTGACGGGCGAGCTTTCTTTACTTGGGCCAGTTTCTTCATCTCTCGACGTCTCGTCGCCCCAGAAGCACACAACACACAACACACCCACACCCTTTCCGACTCTCCTGCTCCATCACAAGCATCATCATCCTCGACCCCTCGCTTCTCCGAGGCTCCCTTCTCCGACCACTGCACCATCTGCACGCTCCAAACTCTATTCAAGCTCCCGGCGACCTCTCCTCCACGCACCTTCACCGCACTGTCGCGACTCCCTCCCGTCCGCCCTCACAGCACGCTTTCTTTCAGCCCCCGCTGTACATAAGTCGCACAATAATCGAGATCAATTGAACAAAAGTCTCCACCTCGCGTTTACGCGCTTGTCGACTGTGAAAGCGCATATACCCGTAAAGATTCAAGAACTCATCTACAGGAGCCATGTCTGCATCACCCACCATCGCAGCTTCGTCGGCCAAGCGCCCGCTTGAGGAGCCGTCGTCGCCTGCCGGACCCAACGACCAGCCCGATGCCAAGCGCCCGGCTCTCGACAAAATGGTCAAGGAGGACGCCTCCATCGCAGACGACATTGATATTGCCCAGCCCGTAAAAGCAGACGACATTGCCACCGAGGGCCTCAAGGACGACGCGCATGACGTAGCCGGCGCTGCCCTGGAGAATGGCGCCGAGACCACCCAGACGGACACTGTTGTCCCTGACGCGCCTTCCATCCTCGAGACCCAGCCTATTCAGTCCACGTCGGGCGCCAATGGCCGGCCTGTAAACCAGAACCAGCAGGTAGACGAGACCAACTGGCTGCATGTGCGCGCTTGCATTGGCACCAGCGAGGCAGCTACCATCATCGGCAAGGGCGGAGAGAATGTGACTCAGATCCGTCGTCTGTCTGGCGCCAAGTGCACCGTTAGCGACTACTCTCGGGGCGCTGTCGAACGCATCCTTACTGTAAGCGGCCAAGTTGATGCTGTGTCCAAAGCCTTCGGTCTCATTGTGCGCACTCTAAACCAAGAGGACCTCGAGACCCCTTCCACTTCCACTTCCAAGGCGTACCCCATGCGTCTGCTTATCCCCCACATTCTAATCGGCTCCATCATTGGCAAGGCCGGTGTTCGCATCCGCGAGATCCAGGAGGCCTCCAATGCTAAGTTGAACGCATCTGACACCCTCCTCCCCAACTCTGGCGAGCGCTCGTTGATCGTTCTGGGTGTTGCTGACGCTGTGCACATTGCTGTGTACTATGTTGCGCAGACACTGGTCGAGCAGCTGACCGAGCGATTCGGCGGTCCCGCTGCCTCCCAATATGCCACACGTAGCGGAATGGCGGCCAACGTAGTCCCAGGCGGCATGTCCGTCCAGCCATACGTTCCCCAGCCTGCTGGAGGTCAGTACTCTCACCCACAAAACTTTCGCCGCCAAGAACCCCCTCAGCGCACCCCCGCTCACGGTGGATATGGCGCGCCTCACATGCACGGACAGCCCCCTCAGCAGTCGCCCTATGGGCATCCTAACATGCCTTATGGAGCTGGCTCGCCTAGCCGCGGTCCGTACGGTGGCCCGGCTGCACCTACTCCATACGGAGCTCATCCTGCCGCAGCTCCCGTTGCGCACGGTGGAGCTGCTCCTCACGCAGCGGTTGGTGCAATGCCCGGCCAACCTTTGACACAGCAGATCTTCATCCCCAACGACATGGTCGGTGCCATCATCGGCAAGGGCGGTGCGAAGATCAATGAGATTCGCCAACTTAGTGGAAGCGTCATCAAAATCAACGAGCCCACCGATAACAGCAACGAGCGTCTTGTCACCATTACAGGCACACAGGAGTGCAACCAAATGGCGTTGTACATGCTGTACTCGCGTCTTGGTCAGTAGACCCCCTCCCCCCTCCCCCCCACTTCCATACGACCGTGAAACTCATTCCTTCCTAGAATCGGAGAAGCACCGGATCTAGTAAGCGCGCTGTGAGCGTGGACTACTCAAAGCGACGTGAAGCGAGCAGCATGGGTTCAAGTCTCGTTTCTACACTGCATGTGGAATTTGGAGCATGGCGTAACGGTATGTTTATCTTCCCTTCCAAAATCTTCTCTCTGGGCGTGTTTTTTTATACATGAAGCGGCTGGCTACCTCACCACATTTTCGGTGAGTGGGTAAGAGCATCATGGCTCGGATGGCATCAGGTTGTTGGGGGTCAGGGTGGAAAGGGGGCTCAGGCAAGGTTTCGTCACATATGGTTTCTTTATCACCGGCTACATGGTTTGAACATACCTGGTAATCTATCAAAAGCTTTACGTGTTTATTATGTGGTTGCTTATGATGTGGTGGTCGGTATGTGGGCATGATGGACGTGATGTGACTGTTGCGTGTATCGATCTTTCCCTGAGGCCATGGGGACTCCAAAGACGGTATGTGGTTGTCTAAACCTGATGTTCCATAGTTCAGTGGGGTTGGTTCTTGTGAGGCACTTAAGCTATCTGTATGTGCGCACATCTAGATTCTACCTCCTCAGTACACGCTTGGTTCTGGCTCAAAGGCACATTCCCAGTACCACTTTCGTGAGTAGGCCCGTTGTTTGAGTATCACACAAAATGCATCTCTCTAGGCGGATTTCCAAACAGCTGCATCTTAATGATGAAGTATTTCCATCTCCTAGCCCTCGTCGCCCAAGAGCGCTCGAAGAAGGTAGGCTAGTCAGTCGAGTTGGTCTAGTAATTGGAGACTGCTGCTAGATGTTTTCATTTCAAGTTTGCATATCCTTGTTGTGGGACACAGAGAAGAGGGCACACGTGTCTATGATGGCAAGGCGGCGAGTGCGGTGAGCGGCTTGGGATCGTGGAGAGCACGTTGTTTGACAGTTTGACGCTGCTACCCATGGGGAACTCATTTCCGATTCAGATGCTAGCATGATAGACTTGAAGTATTACGTTTCATCCAGTATAGATAAGATACATTATCAGTGATCATTCCTCACTTGCCACACTACTTCTTCCCAACCTTGTCTTCTTTCAATCCGTACCCCTAAGTCGGCATCCGGATGTGGTCGCACAGTATCTTCTGTCATCCTACACGGGCCAAACCCTGGCTGAGATATGGGTCCGCCACCCACAGCTGTAATATCGTGACCCAGAATAAGTACAGCCATGGTGCCCATTATATGGGTGATTGCAAAGTGGCGTCCAGGACACTGGTCCTGGCCTCCGCCAAAAGGGAAGTAACCCACTCTGCGTAAATGAGTCGAATCATCTGGATTTTCCTCCATCGCACTCGGCTGCTTCTCTAGGAATCGGTCTGCGTGGAATTCATTGGCTGTGGGTCCCCAGGTCAGTGGGTTGCGGTGGGCGCTCTTCATTGAAATTAGCATGTTGGTGCCCTTTTTGAGAAGGTAAGATTGCCCTTGACTTTCGCGGCGGTGGGTGGATACGACGGTGTCGTCGACGACTCGGCGGTGCAGTGTGCCTACCGAGACCAGGCGCTGTGTCTCGCGCAACACGGATAGCAGAAGTGGACAGTTGGATTGTATCCGATCGGCATCCACAACTGCAGTATTTGCCTCGATTGTCACTGCCGCACTCAACTCATCTCTCAGTTCAACGAGCAGTGCTGGCTGGCTGAAGACGTATGTCACACACCAGAATAATGTCGGTACCACGTTGGCCACTGCCGCGTGGATAATGATCAGGTACGTCGCTGCTATATCTCTAGCCGTGAACCCGTGCTCGCGTTGCATGGCAGCCATGTCGACTGTAAGCGAGGCAATATGATTGTCGCTATTCTTGACGTTGAGCCTGTCGTGTCCAGCCGTAAAATAAGCTTCTAATACATTCACCAGAGTGAGATGCGCCTTCTTCGAGCTCCGAAATGTAAGATCGAAGACAGTGGTGCTGTCAGTTGGGTCTCCATCTTCGAATTGCCTGAGTAGATTGAAAAATGCATGTCAGCGTTTGGACTCGGGTCAGATGTCACCACATTCTCAGCTGGGTTTGGTTATGTGGAATCATAGCTTACCAGTAAGTATCTACGAGAGAAACGTCCTTGCTCCATGGGTTGTTTTCTTTTCCCATTAGTGACGATGTCGTGGTGATTGTCATGATACTACGCATCCAGAGCCAAAGGTCTTGCACCACGGCATCTCTTCCCATGTCTGGTCCACCGCTTTCAGACCGAAGAGTTTGAGGGAGGAGCCCAGTCAATTCCTGGAGTGCGGCAGCGGCCATTTTCTTCCGCTCTGACCCGGTCAACCTCGCAGCGAACAGGTGTATGACTTTTGACCGTAACCCGTCGGCATAAGCTTTTTTTGCCGGTTCCGAGAGTTCTCTCAATCGACCAATAAACTCTATCACTAAAGGTATCATGCTCACGCTCTTCTTTCGGAAGATATCTTGTGCGAACAGTGGCGAGTTCACCAGGTACGCTTTGTCAAAGAGCACGGGAATGGAAAAGATCGGATACGGTGTGCTCTGACTGTGGAAACATGACGGCGGTTAGTCATCGGTATGCAGGCATGTATAAGAAGAGGCTGGAGATTTTTTTCTTACTCACCATAGTGTGTTGGCGTACTCATGGGTATACCTCATCAACCCCCAGAGATGCCCAACAAATGGGATTAGATGAGGAACCGCAGGTGGCTCCGCGGATGCAGAGAATGGTGTACCGCCTGTACGCTGCTTTGTAGCGAAAAAAGTAACTGTAGCTAGGGTACAGAAGAACATCATGGCGTATCCCGAGTCGATGTTGAAAAGACCACTCGCATCGCTGAGATTCGCAGTAGAACCTAGTCCGCGAGCTCCGTCGCTGGTTGTGTTGGTAAGGACATCCATACCTATTGCTGAATGATTACTGTAAAGCAAAGTCCCCTTACGTGATCGGTCGCTGGTCGTTGAGAATGATGACAATGATGATACCTGGATGAATAGGAACCACCCAGTCTTTTTGTATCCCCCATATTGTTTGAAACCAACGCACAAGCTAGCAGTGATGCGGAAGCTTCAGCAGGGCATTGAAATAGACAGGTTCGATAACGGCGTCTAGACGCAAGCGTATTCTCTCCTGCAGAACGTAATGATAACAATATCAGTCTGCATCGGCGTTCCACACTGCAAATCGAGACTAGCGAGCAATGATAACCTAAACTTTGGGTTGCTTTTCTCATCAATTGCTCCAGACTCCAGATAGGTGGGAAACTTACGTGGACAAGGTTGGTTGAGGTGTTCAATCTCGGATCATGGTCGAGTTGTAGCTGTAATCGTTTGTATTTTTTTCGTTTAAGAGCGGAAGTTTTGGATCGCCTGTGGGAGAGTACCGTAGTACTCGAGGGCACAATGAGACTGAATGAGGAGCCATCTTACGTGGACAATGAAACGTACGTGATAGGCAACTGCGATATCGATACCACAACTCGATCTCATGCATATGCTTTACTAAGAGGAAAACAAAGGGTAGAGAAAAAGAAAAGCCTTGGAGAAGAGACCACAATGTGTACCCTGTGTTTCCGAGTCGCAATCTTGCAGCATGGCGCTCATTTTCTTTTTGGACACGTTTATTCATGTTTTGGCTCGTGCTTTCGAGTGCGAACTCCCGGTTTTGGACGAATTTCCGAATGCATTCGACAGACTCTTTAGATTACTTGATAATTCAGAGGGGTTGTACATGATATCAGTCGCGCTTCCTTAGGTATCTCTACGTATAGACAGCTCTTGTGTGTAGGGGTGAAAGTGATAGTATCGAGTCATACTATGGTAGCCAAACGAAACACCCCTTCATAGGTTATGGCCACCCAAAAGGCTCCCTCCTTACTCTCTCTTAATCGCATTCTGCCCTACTCTCCGCCTCCCAACGCAGTCTTCCATCGCGCGCTCAAGTCCCTCCTCCAGCTCAACCAAAGGCTTATATCCCAACCTGCTCTTCGCTTTCTCAATACAAAAATACCTCGTCATACAGCTCAACCTCACCTTCGTCTTCGTCAGCGGCGCTTCATCCAACCCCAGCCCCCAAAACAGCCACTCTAGCAGCCCCGCCAAAAGTAGCGCACAGGCCTTACTAATCACCCAGACCTGCCCCGGCCGCGTCTTGTCACCTGCATACCTCAAGACCAAGCGGGTAAATTCCCAGAAAAAACGTGGCTCGTCTTTTGTAACGAAGAAGGCTTCGCCTTCTACATTGGCGTCATCGTTTGGGAGGTATTGATGGGATTTAGTAAGTGCGGCAGCGGCGAGGTAATGTGCATAAGCCACATTTGTGTTCTCTTTGAAGTCGAAGAGATTCTTGTTATCACCGATTTGTACGTTTGTCTTTCAACGATAGTAGGCGTTTAGAATGCCGGGCAACACGGTCAAGTCGCCAAAGCCGAAGATACCTGAGGGCCTGATGGCGCAGGTTAGGAAGTGAGATGTGCCGCCGCTACTGCTGCTACTATCTTGGGCTCGCTGGTTCTGCGACAAAACATACGTCTCAGCGAGGGCTTTGGTGTACGTATAGAACTCTGCCCGTTGTTGCTCCTCCAGTATCATAGGCAATGTCTCGTCAACATATCGTAAATCCGTCGCAGCATCGCTGACAACGCTTGCGGAGCTGGTATACACGAACGATGAGGTACCAGAATCTTTTGCGATTTGAACGAGGCTCTTAGTGCCGTCCACGTTGATCTTTTACATGATATCCCTGGGAGAATAGAACTTGGGACTCGCGGTGTGGACGACGATGTCTGGTTTGGTTGTTTGAAAAATCCGGCGCATGGCGGTGGAATCAGTGAGATCGCCCACATGATATGTGATTTCCTCGAGGCGATGGAGAGGAAGCTGAAGATCGACCGAGTGGAGGTGTGAACAGCCTCGTTGAGAGAAGAGTTTCAGCATTTGGCTGGCGAGGCCGCCGTTTCCCCCTGTTATGAGGATGGTGCTTCGGTGAAGGGGTGAGTGCTCTGGAAATGTGGTAGTCTCCATTTTTGGTGGTGATGGTGTGAGTAGTCTCGTGATGACGAAATTGGGGCGGAGTCGTGATGGTTTAAATTATTCAGGTGGAAGACATCGAAGATATATAATAGCGCGGTGTGAAATACGGCGGATACGGCTCATACGGGAATTGGTCGTCTCTGATGTCAATACCACGTCTAGAAGGAGGTAACAACACATGAGACGATGACAGAGTCGTGAGATGCTCCATATACATGCAGTTCCCCAAGGCTATGCTCGCAATTTTTTGGCACTTGAAAAGGATGAAGCTTAGAGTAGATTGACGATTGCAGTCATGAACTTCGTGACAGCGTGTGCTAGTCGCGTCAGCGCGCGTCATTAACTCCGAACTTGGAGCGTATCTCCACCCCTCCAAGCTCAACCGCCACCCACCACTGTTCTTCACAATGTACGCCACTCACCCCAAAACCACGCCTCTATACGTCCACCTCAACTGACTTCACTTCATACAATCCAATTCCCCACCATGCCCCTCGGTTTCGAGCGCCTGAACGAGCGCACCCAACGCCCCAATGCGCACATAAACTTCATCCGCACCCTCCCCGGCAGCACCTCCGCCACCGCCCTTGCCATCCTAAACCGGGTGGCAGCAATATGCTACCCCTTCATGAAGTCGCACCAAATCCTCGTGCAAGCGCTCGAAGAATACCCCTACAACACCGAGTTCGTGGGCCGCAACTTCAACGCCGGCGAAGTCATACAACTCGTGTTGCGGGACCGGCAGGGGCGATGGCTACCGCAGCGCATGGTGGAAATGGTCATGGTACATGAGCTAGCGCATTGCAAGCAGATGAACCATAGTAAGGCGTTTTGGAAGGTGAGGGATGGGTATGCGGTGGAATTGAGGGCGCTTTGGGCGAGGGGGTACACTGGCGAAGGGTTGTGGGGAAGAGGACGGGAATTGGATACTGGGGTGGTACAGGCGCGTGAGGGGGAGTCAGTGGATGTACCGGAGCATCTTTGTGGAGGGACGTATGGGCGGAGAGCGGGGAAGAGGAAGAGAGGCGGGAAAGATACGTCAACACTAAGTTATGCGGAGAGGAAACAGAGGAGGATACTGAAGAAATTCGGAGCTGGTGGCAAGGCCTTGGGCGCCGACGACGACACAAAAGTCAAGCTGGAAAAGGGTGTACCGAAGAAAGGCAAACCCAGGGTCGCTGGCAGCGCCAGAGGACGCGATCTCCGAGCCGCCGCGGCACTAGCTCGCTTCGACACAGTCAAGAAAGAAGACGTAACGATAAAAAAGGAAGAAGAAGCCTCTTCCTCAGACACCGACACAGAAGACGAGTTCCAAGAAGGCGACCAGAACGGCGCTGCAGTCGACATCGACGGCAAAAGCATGTTCGACGACAAAGGCCGCGCGCTCATCAAAATATGCGACGACGAAGACGACAAAGACGGTGATGCGAGGAGGGAAAGGGATGAGATAGAGGGTTTTGCTCCCCAACGGTCGAAGAAAACGCAGGTCAAGACACCGGCACCTTCGGCGAAGGGCGCGACGAAACCACTTACGTCCAAGACGGCCATTCCCTCACAAGCTTCACCCAAGACCACCCTCCCCAACCCACCACCCCGCCGTACCAAACCGCAAACCCCACCAACCTTTGCTTGCCCCATCTGTTCACTAGCAAACGACCCCTCAGCACTAACCTGCATGGCCTGCGCAAACGTACTAAACAAAGAGCTCGTACCCGATTCTTGGTCCTGCAAGAGCGAGGCTTGTAAAGGGAGTCTGTATGTGAATGCTGGGGACGCGGGTGGGTGTGGGGTCTGTGGTGTGGGGTGTAGGAAGGGGTGATGGCTGGTGGTGGTGCTGCTGATGGTAAGGGAAGATATTTTGATACCCCCTTTCCTTTCGTGTTTTAGCGCAGACGTAGTATGATTTGAATGGGAAGAATGAGTTCTGTACAAATATGGTTGTATATATTTGCAGCAAAATAAATGAGGAGTTATCATAACTTCATTCTGATTAAAAAAACAAAGCGCCGTTGTAACCCGACACACTCAATGACCCAGAGTGAATGGTGTATCAAACCAACGTGCTTCTGGAATACCCCCAAGAAACACCATTTGTAACCTAATGGCATGATGCTCATTATAGAGCCATGCATAAAAATAAACTGAAAAAAAAAAGCCAAACTCTCTGTACACCTAAACGCCATCCATACCCTAACAACATACACGGCCCCCATCACAGATACTGCAAACACTACCTCGCAATCCTCAACTGCGAGCCGCCTCCACTCTTCCTCGTACTTGTAGGCACACCCGCCATACTCCTTCCATCCCTCCTACGCATACCCTGCAGCTTAGCCACAAGCTGTTCATGAATCTTGCGGTTCTGCGCCCACCCATCAGCGAGCCTTTGCATCCTGATTGCCGCGATGACGGTCAGGATCGCGGATTTAAATTTGGGCCGACGGTCGTGCACAGTGATGTCGGGAGTGATGCCCATTTGCGAGATGAGGTGGAGTTCATTTTGATTGCTGGGTTTGTGTTAGTATGTTTGTCCAGAGGAGGATGGGAAGGTGAAGGAACGTACGCTTCATTGTAGTTTTGGATCTGCATGAGGAAGAATTGTTTTTGGTATCCGAGTGCTTCGCGGAATGCTTCTGCTCGCGAGCAGCGTGCGCGGAGATATTGGATTTGCTTGGCTAGACCGTTAATCTCCTTGATGTGGAGTTTCGTGATGGTTTCGGCCTGCTCATCCAGATCGTCCGAGTCTTGTTTAGCCTTTTGCTGTATCGCTTTGGATGAGGCTTGGAGAAGGCGGTACTGCGATTCCTTCTCCCGAAGCTCGGATTGCAGGTCGCGTAGTTGACGGTCGAGAGCCATCTGCTTATCGCGCGCTGCTGACTTGGCTTCGGATAGCTGTTTGCGGTGTTGTGAGTCCTTGTCGCGGATGTGTGATTCTAGGTCGTGGATCTTGTTTTCAAGCGCTGCCTTTTGTTCGCGTTGGGCTGCACGAGACTCTGATTGCAGAGCACCGTTCTGATTTTCCTTCTCTCGGATCATGGATTCAAGAAGGGCGATTTTCTCTTCTAGAGACGCCTTCTCTTCGGCAGCCTCCTCGGCATCGTCCTGCAGAACTTCTATTTCTGCTTCCAAGTCGTCCTTCTCTTGATGGGCGGTCTCCTTGAGCTCTTCAAGTGCTTCCAGACGTTCTTCTGCTAGTCTTTGGAGAGCTTCAACTTGACTCCTCTGGTTGTTCAACTCATCGCGCAGATTCTCCAGCTCATCATCTCGCTTACGAATAAGATCCTGCATGATATCGATCTGTGTGTCGGGTTCATCGGCATGATCTCGCAGAGCATCGAGCTCAGCTTCGCGATCTACTATCGTCTGTCGTGCCGTCTCCAGCTCTCGTGTGCAATCACCGAGGTCACTCCTGAGCTGCTTAAGCTCCGTGAGTGTCGCTTCTTGTACCTCAATCTTCTTTTGCAAATTAGCTATGTCACGCTCACGCGTTTGCAACGATGACTGCAGGGTTGAAACATCTCGCGAGAGCGCGTCTCGTTCGCGTGTGATCTTTTGAAGCGCCTCGATCTGTGTATCTTTGCCGGACACTGCCGTCCGCAGGCTGCGCATCTCACTCTCGATCTCATTACGCTCTTGTCGAAGGTTTGCAACCAGAGTATCGCGGTCATTGTTGCCTTTCCGCAATGCCTCAACTTGCTCGTCCTTGCTCGTCATCTTAGAAACGAGGTTGTCACGCTCGCGGCGAAGAGTCGTAAGTTCACGTGATAAGGCGTCCCGTTCGCGTGTGGCAGTGTTGAGCGCTTGTACTTGAGCATCTTTGGTGTATAGCGTTGTACGGAGCCCAGTAAGCTCCTGCGTGACATCGTCGCGTTCGCGGCGTAATCTTTCAACGCCTTCCAGCTCGCGATCCTTTTGATTGAGATCGCGTCGGAGCTGCTGCAGTTGCTGTTCATAAGCCGACGCATCTCGTTGCAGGCGCGCAATCTGTTGCATAGCATCTTGATGCTGTCTGCGGAAATCTTCCAGTTCGTCGGCCTTGGTTTCGGCGGCATCGACTCGTGATTGTAGGAGCTCAATCTCAACCCCCTTCTCGCGGGTGATGTCAACGACCTTTTGCCTCGCATCGTTGGCGGATTGTTGTGCTAATTGGACCTGATTGTCGCCCTGAGACTCTGCGAGTTCCAAGCGTTCGCGCAACGCATCCATCTCCGCATCTTTCTCGTTTTGAGCAGTCTGTAGGCGCCTCTGAAGCTCCCTAAACTCAGCGTCCTTTTCGCGCTCCATAGATCGAAGTCGATCCTCGAGGACCGCAAGCTCCTGTCGCTTCTGCTCGTCTGCCTCATCAAGTTCGCGCTCTACCTCGTCAAGTTGCTGTTCCAGCTCTCGGATTTGTGCGTCCTTGCTATCTGCAGCCGAAGCAAACTTAGTTTGCAGTTTGTCGATCTCAGTATCTTTCTCGCGCTCAACTGAGCGAAGCTGATCCTCAAGATCCTCAATTTTCTCGCTACGCTCAGCCAGTTGGCGGTCTTTATCAGCCAAGTCGTCATGCTGGGAATCTTTGAACGATTGCAGCTGCTCTTCCAATTCCGCGATTCGCTTGGCCTGGTCTTTGAGTTGCCGGTCCTTCTCCCCGTTGCCAGCGGCCTGAGAATCTTGCGCTTGTGCTAGCTTGTTCTCCAACTTATTGATTTGTTCCTCCTGCTCATCTAGTAATGCGTCCCTCCTCTTGAGCTCTGCCTGTGCGCTCTCTAACTCGGCATCGAGCTTATCCAGTTCCTCCTCCGCAGACTTCGCATCTTCAACTTTCCCCTCAAGGCGCTCAATCTCAGCTGCACGCTCCTCAGCCAGTCTGCGGAGTTCCTCCATCTCCTCGCGTATACCCTCGTCAGCATGTCGCCTCTTGACTTTCTCCGCGTATTCGCTCAATCGTTGCTTGTATTCGTCCAACTCCTTCTCGGCCGCTTTGAGATCCTTTGTGTATTTCCTCAGGTCTTGCGTCATGGTGACCTTTTCCGACTTGAGGTTGATGTTCTCTTCCATGGCTTTTTGGTTGAACTCGGGGCCCATTTTCTTGAGGTTCTCTTCGAGGAAGTGGATCTTAAGCTTCAGGCCGAAATTTTCCTTGTCGATTTGCTCCAGACGCTGCAAAAATGGTTAGCAGAGTATCAGGGTAAGCGCGTTGACTGCGCGCGGGGTATCGGAGTATACGCACGGCCTCCTGCTCTCTCAGAGTGAGCACATTGCCATTGCCACCATCCATTTCACCCTCGGCTCGTCTCGGCAGGGCCATGGGCGTGCTCATATCACTCGCACTGAGGTTTGGCACCTCTGTCTGATCACCTACTGAGCCGGCAAACGAGCTGGATTCTACATCATATATGCTCGCCTCGGGCAGAGGCGTATTGCTGACTTGAAAGCCTGGTTTCATCGCGGCGGGCGTTGTGAGTTTTCCATCTAGTAAGCCGTTGACCTGGCGCGTCCGGTTGGTGGTTGCGCTCTTCAACATGGGCGTGAACTCATTCTTCGCGTTCCGGTTGCGTCGGGCTGCAACGTTGTTTCGGGGTGTTCGTACGCCATTCATCTGCTTGAACAGATTGTCGCGGTCTGTCGGCGCAATAAATGTCTCTTCTATGCTGAAGGAGGGATCGTTGGTGGTGAAGCGCGTCATGTCGCCAACCTCTGTGCGAGGCGTCGTGAGAAGGTGCGCCATAGTATGTGTATACTTTAGGAACGCATGGGGGAGAGAAATATAGGGTTGCTTTGCGCATACACTTCCAGTAGTGTGTAGTTCAGTCTCCTCTCGCCATAGTTGGGCATGTTCAGTGTTGTTTGTTTGGGACGCTTGGACCAGGGCAGGGGTACAGCCCGCAACTAGCCGGACTAGGCAAGAACCGAAAATCGCGCCTCTAGCCCAGTCACGTTATCACCTTGCCGCCTACAGGAAAAACGCAAACGTCATTTCAACCATCCCCATGAATCCCGAGACTGGCAAAACATATTTCTAGCAATCTGCAGAGCATACCCAAGAATAAAATTCTCGAGAAATCCCCTGGCGAATATTCCAGGTGTGACATCTGGGTAGTCCATCAGAACTTGAGGTCTGATATACGCAAGAGCTTGGGAAACTGAGATCGAAGTCTTTATATACAATCTGAAATCTCACCATGGACGGCCCAAAAGATGACCTGAAGTGGTTCGGCGAAGGCTTCGACGGCTTCCCCAAAAAGCTACCTGACGACGTCGTCGAATACATGGTCTTCATCATCGACTCCCGACTTTCCGACATTCAAACCCGAGAGCGCCTCCAAGCATTCCAACGTGCTCTTAGTATCCTGGAAAAGAAGTTTCTCAAAGAATACATCTGGCAAAGGGACTCGCTCAAGCTAGAGCTTGTGCGAGAAGAGCGGCAATGGCTACTCAGGGGGCGCACAAACTACGGCGACAGTGTGGCAGACGAGTGGCTTATTGTGTATCTCTTGCGTGAGCTCAGTAAAGAGTTTAAAGATGCTTGGATACGAATCTATGATAGCGATGGGGAGTTTCTGCTGATCGAAGCTGCGAATGCGTTGCCGAAGTGGCTGAATCCTGAAGTCGCAGAGAACAGGGTATGGATCAACTGTCATCGGCTTCTTATCATACCCCTGGGTAAAGAGGAGGAGCCTGCGCCCCTCACGCAGGCGCAAGCACTGCAAATCATCGACGCTACGCCGGGACGACTTCAGCAGTATGTCAAGGTTGAAAAGGAGGCATTTCATCGTCTGAGCGGGTATCCAGCTGCCATCTCAGAAAACCAGCATCATGCAACAGTCCCACTCCCGAGGAAAGTCGCTCACATGCTACACGTAAACCCGTCCTACATTGCACCAGTAGTTGAAGCCTTTTACTTACGCGATCCTATTTCGATTCGACTTCTTCAGCCCAGCAAGACCAAGGAACCCCTAATTTTCCCACCCGAAGACTCTGTTGACGTTAGCGTGCGATTCACAAAAGTGCTATACGCCCAACTTCTCGGACAGCACTGGGAACCGCCAGCACCATGGGACGCCGCACTGGAGCACCTCATCAAGGCCGGCAAGTCAACCGAGAAAGCCGAGATTGGCATCAAAATAGCAGCAGGCATGCAAATGCTTCTCTCTTACCCAATCTACAGCTCCTACAAATCTACGCGCGAGATTTCTCTCCTACTCGAAGACCTCGAAAGTGGCGACGACACGCTTCCCACCGACGCCGAAATTGCAAGCTGGCCCAAACGCGAAGACGACGAAGGGTGGCTCAACATTGACTTTGCCGAGTTTGAAAAAGAGCTCGAAGGCAAAGGAAGCGGCGCCAAAGACGCATTCGGCGACAAAGCTGCACAAGAGAATCTCAAAAAGATGGTCGAGCGGTTCAACGACTTCCTAGCCGACAATGAAGCCGGCGCCGAAGGTGCAGACGGGATCCCGGACCCAATGGACATAGACAACGACTCCGACGGCGAAGCCCGGGGCTGGGACGACCCAGAAGACAGCGATTCCCCACCGCCCTCAACCAACACCAAAACTAACACAAAGGGTAGAAATAAGGCCCCACCTAAATTCACCAGGAAGCCTGACTCCGATGATGACTCCGATGACGATGACACCGACACCGACGACGACGCAGAAGCCGACGCCGAATACGCCGACTACGAAAAAGCTTACGAGAAATTTATGACACTCCCCGCCGCTGAGAAAGCAATGCTAACAGACGAAGCGCGCGCACTGGCACTTGAACAAGACGCCGAGCAGGAAGAAGATGACGAGATCAAGAAATTGAGTGAGATGATGGAGGCGGAACTGTTTAGCCATGGCGCCCTCAACCTGGATGCTAAACCGACTCGTAAACCGGGCACTGGGCTGCTGGCGGACGTCAAGGGTAAGGGGAAGCTGGAGGATGTTGGTGAAGAGAATGGGGAAGATGAGGATGAGGACCTGCTGGATGAGGACTATAATCTTGTGGACAATATGCTCAAGGCGTTCAAGGGACAGGCGGGTATGGCGGGTCCGGCGGGAAATATGATGAGGGCGATGGGTGTGCAGTTTCCAAGAGATGCTGATGATGAGATTGAGGGGAGTAGTAAGGGTAAGGGTAGGGTGGTGGAGTAGGCGATGTAGGTTGTTGGGCGTGGCGCTTATTCGTGTTATGGTGTAGTGAAAGTTATATGACTGCTTGGTAGATGGCTTATGTTGGACTCTATATCCCCACTTAGCTTCCCACAACGTCTAGTTTGAAACAAGATATCACACTCCGTAAATATCATCCACATACCCCAACTTCCCATCCCTTTCCGCTGCTTTATTGTTCGCCAGACGCGTCCATATGGGCTGTAAGACACCCGTGTCGAAGTTGCGGTTGGCGAAGATGTCCACGCCTAGCTGCTCGAGGATCTTGAGAGGGATAGCGACGGATTCGGTGAGCGTGAAGACGTCGATGTGGTGTTTGTTGGAGAGCGGTTGCAGGCGCGCGATGAGTGGGTGGTCTGAGGGTAAGATTTTGAACGCCGGTGGTGAGGAAGCGGAGCATAAGAAGGGGGCGTAGGGGTGAGGCGTTGTGGGAGAGGCCGACGGTGGGGCGTTGGAGCCAGGTAAAGTCTTTGCCGCAGAGGGCTTTATGGTAGGTTTTCATCGCAAGGTTGAGACATTCGGGTGAGCAGAAGGCTTCGGAACAACATGGGGCTTGTTGAGGCGTGTCTGGGAGGGAAGCGTAGCAGTTAGCGCATGAGTTTGGTGCGGGAGTACTGCAGACACCTGTTGCGGTGCGATCGGTTAGTATACACTCGCCGTTTTGCATTTCATGGCTGGCAAACATGCCTAGCATGTCGTCGTTTCCATCCGCAGCGAGGGTGCTTCGAGCGAGGTAGCATGTTGTTTCACCATCTTTCCCACGAAGCTCTTCGTTAATCAGAGCTACAAGTTTCGAGGATCTTGTGAGAGAGCGCTCTGGCGTCCAGGAGAACTCCGTCCATCGGTAATTCACTGTGAATACGCCTCCGTCTTTTAGTCTATCTTTCTGCTCTTGTGGCGTGCCTCCCAGTGATGCAGCTGCGGCCTCCTTCCTCCTCAAAAGCTCGCGGAGGTCAGTAGCTTTCTCACCCGCCATACCCCATCTGGGATATTGTTTCAATGCTTCTTCCCACAATTCAGCTGCTTCCCAATGGCAGTGGCAACCCAAAAGAGCTTGACCAAGGATTTCGTAGACTGCTTTCCTTGCCTCAAGATTGGCAGGTTCGCGATCCAACAGAAGCTTGGCCTTGAAAGCATCTCCTACTGCAATCTCAGGAAACCCATGTTCTCTCATGAAAGATCCGCGTCGGACCCAGTGGTTGGCATCGTAAGACGAGCGGTTGATCTGATCATCAAAAAGGCGTAGGGCACTTTCAAACATACGTAGGTCTAGTGGCTGTTGAGATTGAGTGGTTCCAGACCGGGATACCATGCCTGAGTGGTTCCATTGGGAGGGTATAGTGAGGATTGTCAGAGCGTGCCATCGTTCTGTGATAGGTATAGAGCAGATTGTTGTGTGGGAGTATACGTGGGGACGTGCGGCTGGGGTTTACGATTTTACGACGTCATCGCTGGAAGAGTCGCGTCTGCTGACCGCAGTACACATACCTAGGTACGTTTCGTTCTTCATAATCTACGACAATTTTCACACTTTTGATAATATATTCAGATTTTCAGGGAGCAAGATGTGCACTCGAGCACTATGAATCTTCTCAACATTGTCCGAGCTCGCCAACGATGCAGCAGTTGACTTTGTGGCCGAATCTCAACTCAGAACATTCTCGAGCTCAACGTATTCTATCAAACTGTATATATCGTCGGTCAGCATTGCATAGCTGTATAACACGCCAGGGACCTCAACCCTTCCAAGGTTTTTAGTCTTGATCTAGGGTACTGAAGAAGCTCTCGTGACTGCCAAGTTGGCGTCAATGTGCATATGGAAGAAGACAGGAGAAGCCAAACATGTTGATGGTTCTGAAGACGATGGAGACACCCATCAAAGAGCATGTACTGTCAGTTCCCAGGCGAGTACAGCTCAGTTTCTCAAGCATTGGCTGGGGGTTTTCTCCGATCATCAACATGTGGAAATGAGGATTGCTTTCAGGCGCACGGGAGATCTCGGACCTCAGCACCCTACCGGTAACGAAGACCGAGCCTTGTACCAGCCACACCGCCACACCTGCATATTTCGCATCGACACGGGAGCCATCGTGGGGGCTGTTTGCTGACTGATTGTGGGTCTAGGGCCCGGAAGGGTAAACGGCCCGATAGGCTGGCTGCGTTCGTTTGACAGCTCGGCCCCGGCCCGCCGCCCAGTCTGGATCTCACACTCATGAAGCTTATTTCCAGTTGTCAATGAAGAAAATCACAGCAATCGCAAGTTCAGTGACTAAGTTTGATGGATATTTGATTTTTGGACACTTCTATATACAGCGACTATCAAACGGAAACGACTGTGAAGTTTACACGATCACAAGACAAGCCTTGCACCCTGCCATATTCCCGCATATCTACCCTGCTGCCGTCTAGCAGTAATCGCCAATGTTGTAGCTCTGATACACGTGGCTGGTCCTGCATGCCGGGCTGGCACCCTTGACGTAAAGTTTGGTCGCTAATCTATGTCAGCATATCTTCCTTGTTCGAGCGTCATGCAGAGCACTTACAGTCAACGGGAAGATTGGCGGACGGCTGTCGTACGATGGTCTGGGTCCTGTCGCCGGGGGTGAGATCGTTCTCACACTGGATCTGTTCCTGTCCTCCGTTCACAGTTGGGCTACCGGTCCACACATCGATGTGGTTGATGCGCGGACTGGCGCTCCAGTCGGTAGTGCACTGAGCGCAGTAGTCTTCAAATCGAAGGTACTTGCGCGTGTAGGGGTCGTAGATGACTTCACACTTTGTGAACTCGCCAGGCGCAGAGGCAAAGGTCAAGGGATCGGTGTAGGTGCCCGTGCCACCAGCTTTGAAGCCGCGGCCACAGTCGTAAGCGGTTGCTGGGCCTGACGAATCGTTAGCAGCGGTTATACACGAGGTTTGATAGTGAGGTTGCATGCCGACTCACCAGCCGGATCGTTATCTGGGTAACCGTAAAAGGTGTGGGTAACCTTGGTCACTTTGGTGCAGCCGAGGACGGTGAGGCTGAGGGAAGAAAGTGCGATGATGATTGAGGCGCGCATATTGATTATTGTGCTGTAGTGTTGTTGCTTTGGTTGCTTTGTTGTGCTTGTTGGAGTGTGCCGAATTCATTCACGCCGGCGAGAGACATTATATACTTGTTGCCAGCCATGTCGGTGTAGACTTCTTGACGAGGCTGTATGTACAGCCTCAGCCTCCATCCACTCCACCGACGACGTCCAAGAAGTCGCATTTTTGGCACAGTTCCATTTCTGGCAGGCCAGACGAAATAATGAGGGCCAATGACTCCAGAAAACGCAAGCCACAAGTGGGATTCTGGAGGTCAGTGGTTCGTCGGTGGCCGAGATCGCTTAGTAGTTCGTGTTCCACTGCAAGCATCCCGCACTGTCCAGGATTTCCATCCTGTTGCAATGCAAGATTTGCTTACGAAGACACCCTAGAGGAATCACTATTTTAGAATTTCCCTCCTCGGAGGAAGCCTGCCGGATCTGTTCGCACTAGATCGCGGGCAAGTCTTGTATTGGGACGGCCGCTAGAACCACCAATTTGTTTGTGGCCCCATGGCTTGAAGCCGCATGCCCTCATGCACCACAGAGCGTATTAAGAAGCACCGGAAGCAGCGAAGATTTGCAAGGAAATGTTTGGATTGGCGGATCTCAACTTCCCCGCTCGCTCAAACCGAGTGTGCATATGCGAGTCAGTGCAGCTCTTGCCCACGGTAGGCGATCAACGCGGTGAAGAGACCAAGCTGAAATTTTGCATGGCAAGCAATCCATCACTTCTTATCGCGTGACAGCCTTGTGACGATGCAATAAGCTTCTTTAGTCATTCGCTTGAGCCGCATTTACGAGAAGAAAGCTTCAGCCCACCTTTTGTGTCTGCCACTCTTGCGCTTCTCAAGCTCATTCTCGCGGAGCGGCCCTAACATAGCAGCAAGTCTCACCCACTCGACGCTATAATGGTTGAACTCGGGTTTCGTGTATCGATGGCTTTCAGCCTTATCTTCGCAACTGCAATACTTCATCGTGTCTCTGGCTCAACCATTGCCACGTTCACGGACGATCAGTGCAAGAACTCGTTCCAGAGCATACAAGCAGAAAACGGATACCCAAATGGCACATGCCTAAGATTGGCTGACAATGGAAAATTTGGAAGTTTTCAGGTATGGACGATGACGCCAACGAGAAGACTGCACGTGAGACAGACACTAACGTGCCTTAGGTTGTGGGCCTTGACTCGGGCTGCAGTGGTGAGCAGACGATTGATTTCGAGAAACAAGGAAAGAGTCCTATCCACTGACCTGTCTCCAGCTACTATCTATGGCACCGATGCTGAGGAGTTCGTGCCTTGTTCCTCCACCGCCCTCCAGTTCGCACAGCTAGCTACGTGCTATAACTCCTCATGGGTTTACTACAGTATCGATGCATGCACACCGCCTCAATCGTCAAGCATCTCCGGAAACCCCACACGTCCCACCTCCAACCCATCGACATCCTCAAGCACCGCCAACACCCCCAGCAAAAACCACACTGGAGCCATAGTTGGCGGAGTTGTTGGCGGCGTAGGTGGTCTCGCTCTCATCGGCCTCGCTTTATTCTTTGTTCATCGTCATCGTCGCAACAAGAAAAAGGCACTTGAACAGCCTCCTACTGTACCCCAGCCACCTGAAGCTCCCGGAAACAACATCAATGAGTTGCCGCCGCAAGACATCAAACCGGAAATATATACGGCCGAGGCTAAGCCACAAGAAATGGGTAGAAATAGTGTGTTCGTTCCAAGGGAAGAGCCACCTGCGGAGCTTGAGGGAAACAATGCTCCTGTTTTGCACGAACTAGAAAAGCGCGGTGTGTAGGATCTTTTGGAACGAGCGAGATGTTGTAGTAGTAGTAGGAAAGGTACATGTATATATACGTAACGATGAAGAAGAGCATGGGCTTGAAATTCTCATCATGGATTAGTCTTGGATGAATTATCTTAATACATGTGTCGAGCGAGACTATTGACGATAGGTGATTCTTGCGCGAATAACATTACAAGTTGCTAACATTCCATCACGCAGATGCGGTCACATGACTAAATCACTTGACAAAGGCGACTTCAAATGTATATAAGCAGACTTGTCATTAAGCAAATCAAACAAACTTTGGACGCTGATTTGATTTGTTTGTACAAAACTTAAGATTGTATTTAAGTTGTTTAGTTTGATAGTGTTTTAGGAGGCCGTTTGTTTAAAAGTTTAATAGATTTGATACTGTTTAGGTGCTGATCTAATCGTATATCGTATATATTACTAAGCTTCGCTGTCCTACTTGCATATTTCGTATATTGCAGCTACCTCAGCGTCAGTTACATCGCCTAATGTGAGGGATCGATCAAGAAAGATTGGATTTGACAAGATACAAGCTATCGAGCTATCTACGTTGTGAGCCCGAACTTATGCTGTGGGCGCCAAGGCGCTAGTCCGATAAGATAAGGATCTTATCGATATGGGGGCCATGGGCCGAGCGAGTCTATGGATCCGTAACACCTAAGTTGTAATCAGATGGAGGCTTAAAGCCAGCGTCGCGCCAGCTTCGTATACACTGTATTGCTGCAAGCAGTTGTAACCTAATTTTGCGTCGCCTTGGCTCTAATAAATCACCGAGCTCGCTAAACAGCCGCTCGCACTCATAACTTAAGGCTAGTATTGTTAATATATCGATCGCCATACGCGCTAGGTTAGGATACTTTAGGCGTAGGCTTATCTAATAGCTAACAGGATTACTACCTTGTTCGAACTGCTCCTGCGTCCAGCGGAGTTCAAACCGTCGCCAACGCTCCAGCTTATCTATCTCTGTCACCTCAACAATGCTATAAGGCTCCGCATTAACGAGCGCGTTAATGGCGTCGTTAATACCGCTTAAGAGCTGCACTAGTGGGCGACTTTGGCGCTGTATTTGCGGCTTATAGAACGCCCAAAGTTGTTTCAACCTAGCGTTGTTTGCCTTAAGCTAGCTCGGTTTGTCGCGCTAGCTGTTCTCACAGTAGTTCTTGTAGTATAGGTGGAGGCAGGTAGCGGCAAAGTATGCGGGTGATTCGTCGAGCTTAGTGTAATACGCGTTAAGCTTTGCCCAAGCTGCGCGTAGGTTAATAGGAAGGTGATCTTCTAGCGCGCTATTGGCATTATAGTCGACGCTTTCGTGGTTTTTAAGTAGCTGCTCGTACACGGCAAGTATAGCTTCGAAGACAGGTATAACCTCGTATATCGCGCCGAAACGGCCAGCTTTACCGCGAGCTTTAAGCCGTTTTGTCGCCTCCTTTAGCGGCTCTAACACTGATATATACTAGGTTATTACCGCCTAATCGTCAGCCGTAAGCCTATTAGATCTCATCTAAGCTGGTACTTTAGTGAGCTTATTGTTACGGCTACGCGCGTACGCGTCGGCGCCCACCGTCCTTTCGATGTGGCTTTGGGCGTACTCATCAACGGCGTTATGGAGTTTTGCGGCGCGTACAAAGGTGTCGTGAAAGCTGTTCCAGCGCGTGACGACTGGCTTTACTAGCTCGAGTATTTCCTGCTTTTAGTCGGGAGCCTTAGCGTTAACACGGCGCTGGCAATTAGCAAAAAGATCATGTTGTTGCGGTGTTTAGATGTAGTTGATGATATCGATTAGTACACTAAGCGGACCTTGCTGCCGCTATTCTTGTAGGTAGGCTGCCTCTGTTTTGTGCTCGTCCTAATTATTATCGTACGCGTCCTTATCAAAGCCGAAGATAATCATCTGTCCGACTAAGTTAAGTGTGTGAGGGCCGCAGCGGAGGCGGTGATGGCTTGCTGTAAATTCAAAGCGTTGGGCGAGTTTGGTGACGGCGGTGTCGTTAGCGTACGCGTTGTCGAGCACAAAGTACCTAAGCTAGCTACGTGTTATACCGAAGACATCGATTATATTGCCGACAACTTCAGCTATCCTCTCGCCCGTGTGGGCGCCCGTAAGCTGAGGCAGCGCGATAGGTAGGTCCCTGATAGTGCCGTCGGCGTCAGCAAAATGAGCAACAACTCCAAAGAAGCCGCGCTTGCCGCCTTTTGTCGTCCAGCCATCGAAGCTTATATAGATTTTACTAATAGCCGACGAGAGCATCTGAACAACCTGCGGCTCTATATAGCGATACAGCCTTATCACGAAGCTAGCTACACTGTTATGACTTACCTATAGCGCGTTAGCTGCCTCTAGGTTAGCAAACTCTATTATCTGCCTAAACGCAGGCGTTTCGAACTCGCGGAGAGGGTAGTTATTATCGACAAGCCACGTAACAGCGGCGTATCGAAAGCGCTGTACGTCAAAGTTTCCGAGCTTGTTAGCG
The DNA here is from genome assembly GCF_003171515.1 of Pyrenophora tritici-repentis. Classification (NCBI taxonomy): domain Eukaryota; kingdom Fungi; phylum Ascomycota; class Dothideomycetes; order Pleosporales; family Pleosporaceae; genus Pyrenophora; species Pyrenophora tritici-repentis. Next base: position 3,535,177 of record NC_089391.1, on the reverse strand, counting down.
ACGCCTTAAGGTACATCGACACCGCCCTTGGTTATTATCTTAAGCGTCGTTTGGCCTCGCGGTAGTGTAATCGAATCTAGTTTGCCCTTGCGATCGTAGCCGTGGCTAAGTAGCTTCTGCGCGAGGTAGTTGATAGCGTTACTGGTCGACTTTGTAACCTCTAGATAGGCGCAAAAGATCTTACGATAATAGCAGTATTTGCAAACAAAGAACGTACGATAAGGCTTACGGAGAGAGGCAACGCGGTAACCGTACTAATATACCCAACTTTTGTTGCGCTTTAACGTACGCAGCAGCTTCGTAAAACGCGGTAAACGCTTCTAATTAATGCCGTCAAAGTTGTCCGTAAACTCGTCATCAAAGCCAGTATTATCCCCACCTTCGATAGCCTCACTTGTAGCCTCCGTAGCAGCCCTACTACCCTCGGCCGGCGGTTGTATAGTAGCTTCTAGTATAGCGTCGCGCAACTGCGACTCGAACGGCGCGTCTTCGGTAGCCTGGCTTGCTGCAGCAGCTAGGGCTTTACGTGGCGAGGTGCGGATAGACAGCTCAGGCTGCGAATCGTCCATCAGGATAGGCTGCGATGCACTGCCTTTAGCTGTTTTGGCGCGCTTGTGGGGGCCGTGGGGGCTGGGGGTGCCCTCGGCGGCGCGTTTTAGGTTACGAAGCGGCATTTTCGGCGTGTTAGGCAACGAGAAACACTAAAACGTGCTGTAGAGAGGGTAGTGTAGCTGCAAAAGATGGCTAACAGCGATATAGAAGATGGGAGATAGGATATAAGATAGCGGTCATCGACGGCTAGCGACGCTCGTGTAGTTATATAATGACTAAGCTAGATGCAACACAAGAAAACTATCGCGAAATTGCTACCTCCGCTATCTCAAAAACATCATTAAAGTCGATCTTAAAACACCTTAGGACATCATCTATAGAACAGCTCGCTATGTAATATTAGTCAAACAGTCAAACAAACTAAACAAATTTCGATCGTACGTTTGATTTGTTTGTATATTTCTATAGGCAGCGTTTGGTTTGTTTAATTTGCTTATAGTCAAGCAAATCAAACAAACTATTCAAACGCGTTTGCTTAATGACAAGTCTGTATATAAGTGTCTTATTCTGTAAAAATATCCATCTAACCTAAACTATCATACTATCTTCATATTATATCCTTGAACATTGCCTCATTCAATCCGCCTCTAACCAATATACAAACCAATACATGCAAATTAACGTTTCCGACACACAGTTTTTATTGATCCTCCGATCGCGAAGTCAGGAAGTAGCTTTCCCTGCTTGCAGTCGTTCGAAAGCGACCATTCTGACATGTCTACTCGGATTCTCTGTATTTGAACTTAGAATGTAGCTCAGCAACACTCATACCGCCTTGGATGTAGTTCTTCAGAACGCCGGCGATATGCGTAGCAACAGGCGACTTCTCAGCAGGCGTACCTGGACGAGCCCTCTCGCTCAATACCGCAAGTTCCCCCAATATTGACAAGACTGCGCATAGGTCTGCAGTGGCCGGGTTCTGCACCGAATGTCCCTTTTGCTGTTCATCGTCTGGTACCATGGTCTCAAATAGCCCGCCGCAAGTGCGGACCGGCCCATAGTAGTCTGCTGCAAAGTGAAGGTTGAAATGCTTGACTTGATCGCGCAGACGTTCGAGAAAGGCGATGGGATCACTGTTTTCAAGGAAAGACTTTGTGTTTGAGCGTCCAGTTGCTTTGGACTCTTGTGCCACCATTTCTTCATCCAAGCGAAACAACGTGCGTCGCAGCGGCTCTCGGTCATGAAGGTGGTCTGCGACGATGGCCATCATCGGCGACCAATCAAAAGCACCCGACTTGTTCGTACTCTTTACCAAAAGCTTCTCGAAATTCTTTTCACGACGGTTCCTATTGGAACCAGACGATCGAAAAAGCTCAGGAGGTGCCCCACAGTCGAGAAAAGCGCGGTTTGCCATTGATCGCGGACTTTCTGTTCGAACTTGGCCGAGAAACAGTGAGCTGATGTGCAAGCTCATCACTTTGTCGAGTTGCACCCACGCAGTATCTAGGTAACCAAGCTGTCGAAGGGCGTCGTAGAGGTGGCACATTGCAAACAACTAACAGTTGTACGTTGCAAAATGGTAGCCTATTTCGAGATGTCGGAAACACAGATCAAGAGCTAGTTTCCGGGCACAAGCGGGTTTTTCTTGCGCAAGAAGTTGGGATCTTCTAGTGGCATGATGAAGTTTTCGCTGTACTTCAAACGCGCTTGTTGATCTCCTTCGTGGTCGGGAAGATGAGAATACTGTTCACAGACATTCTCCTTAACAGCGATGGGCATGTCGAAATGCTTCCACATGTCGCGATGGTATCCAGCGAGAGGATGAATCGAGTCGATGTTTCGAATTGCTGCGTATCTCGTCGCCTGACCAGGCCAATTCCGTGTCCATGAGACCAGAGCATCGTATTCCTTGGCCAAGATAATTGTAGGTGGAGGATATATCACCCTGTTGTAACGGGCTGAGCCCTAGGTCACATGAATAGGCCGCTGGCCTAGTCGCTTTCTCACGTATGTGATATGGAAGAAGAGATGAAGGACTGAGTTGATTGTATAGCTATGAACGAGGGAAGCTATATATATGTGAGGAATGAGAGAGTGTAGGGATAGCCCTGCTAGCGTGCAACACACCCCCCCAGACTGTAGTGAAGCGTAAGGCTGTAGTGTAGAGACTAAGGTAGCTGTCTCCAGTTTAAAGGTGAAAAGGAGTGAATAAAGTCCATGTATTAGAACCAGCCCGCTGTATTGCTGGGTAGTTCAGGAGTTTTAGTTGTTGTGAAGACTGAGGAGACGTTTAGTGATATCCTCAAGTCCTAGTTGACGTGTGAAGTTAACGTGCTTTTGCTTTGGCAGTGCCTTTGTAAGACCGTCTGCAGGCATTTGGGCAGTAGAAATCCATTGTACATTCACCTCTCCTCTCTCAACTGCTTGACGTAGCCAGAGTTGGTGAATATCGACGTGTTTGAGCTTGGTTTGAAGTCTTTCTGTGGCCTTTGTCACAATTCCCACTGTCTGCTTGTTATCACAATAGATGACTGGGGTGATGTCTGTTTTGAAATTAAGCTGATCAAAGAGATTGTTCCACCAAATGAACTCTGACGCAGCACGGCTGAGAGCGTAGAGTTCGGCTTCTGTAGTTGACTTTGTAACAGACCGTTGTTTCGTAGCTTTCCAGTCAATTGGCATTCCAAAGAGCTTGAATAGATAGCCATCTGAGCTACGTCTAGTAGACAGATCGTCTGCAAATGAAGCGTCTGCAGCTCCAAAGAAGATAGGCTCAGGGTTAAAAGCAGTCCCGGGGATTGAGTAACCAGTGTTGTCAGGAGTGAGTGCTGAGGCTTTTAAGGCGAAATTGCGTGTCTTGACCAAGAAGCGCCAGGCATGAATTGCAGCGCGTAGGTGTTGTTCTCCAGGATTGTTGAGATACCGGGAGAGAATTGAGTGGGTGAGTGAGATATCAGGTCTTGTGAACACTGAGATGTAGGCTAAGGAGCCAACTAATTGCTGGTATCTTTTCTTTAGTGCTTTGTCTACCACAGTGTTTGGCTCAAGGTTGGTTTCAGCCATTGGAAAATCAGGTAAGGTAGTTGCTCCTTCCATCAAGTTGTACTTATGTGCTACCTTATCAATAAAGGCGTCTTGAATCAGCCAAGTTGATTGTTGAGAGATATCGCGAACTACGCGTATACCGAGGAACCAGTTGAGTTGACCCATCGATCTAAGCTCATACTTCTTGAAGAGCTTGTCCTGGAATTCCTTGTGGATGTCCAGCTTCGATGGATGTACTAGGACAACTATATCATCAACATAGAAGAAGACAATAAGACTGTTGTTGGCAAAGAGACATGGCGTATTTGGGATTTGTTTGAGGCCAAGATCTTGGAGTGTGTTGGCCAGGTCCTGGTACCATAGTAGAGGTGCTTCCTTTAGGCCATATAAGGCTCGGCGGAGGAGAAGCAGAGCTCCAAATTGAGTTGTGAAGCCTTCAGGTGTGTTGCAGTACAGTTTCCTAGGTACCCGAGCATTGAGAAATGCGTTCATGGCATCGTATTGGAACATAAGTAGTCCAAACTTAGTTGACATTGCGATGAGAGCTCGAAAGGTTTTAGCTGCTAGTGTAGCAGCGTAGGTGTCACCCCATTGTGTTTGGAGATCACCTCTGACCACAAGTCGCGCTTTAGCTTTCAAGAAGTAGCCATCTTCGTCAAACTTGTTAGTGTATACCCACATGAGGGGCAGAGTCTCTGCATCAGCAGTGAATGGAGTTACTTTGGTGTTCTCGAAGCAACCTTTCTTCCAACAGTCGTCTATCTCCTTTTTCATGGCGTTCCAGTACAAATCGGCCTGGGATGAGAAACGACGTCTTTGAACCGCTTAGGTGGTTCAGGCATCTGATCTCGATGAAGCCTAGTCTTTGGAGTAATGGCTGTAATCTTCTCATAGAGTGTTGGGTGAAGGGAAGTTGCAAAGGTTCCATAGTAGGTAAAGAAGTTTGATGAAACTCTGTCTTGTCCCTTCTTAGCGCGGCTGCGTCTGCTTCCAGTAATTACATTGTGATCTCCAATGTCTGGATGCAAAGCTTGTGGTGCATTGTTGTTGTGCCGATCTGGGAGATAGCCAGGTATGTCGTATGCATGGCGAGATTCCATTGATGGAGTTGGGCGCTGTAGGACAGCTATTGTTGAGTTGGTTGGTGATGGTGAGCGTGAAGGACTCATGGTTCCTTTAGTTAAGTCCATTGGGCTTCTGTCCGAATATGCGGCGGAAATCTCTATTTCTTCAAGATGCTGGTCCAGTTGCTCAGTGGTGTAGAGATCTTTAGCAGTAGCAGTGAAATGAGGTTGTTCGAGATCTAGAGTCTCTACCTCTTGTTCAGTGATCTTGTTTGTAGTGATGTTGTTGAGTTTATCGTCCTTATAAGAGAATTGCCACTTAAAGATAACGTCTCTAGTCCTAATTACGCGGTCGAGTGTCGGTATCCAGACTCTGTAGATGTTTGATGAGTCGTATCCAACGAGGTATCCGATGTGAGCTCGTGGCTCAGTCTTGTCAGCAGCTTTGATGTCTCTGCGATAGACATAGGCTCTGCACCCAATAGGTGAGTAGTGAGCTACCGAGGGCTTTGTATTGAAAACAACTTCATGAGGTGTCTTCCATCCAAGTGAATGGACTGGTGTAGTGTTGAGCAGCTGTACTGCTGCGACAGCGAGCTCATTAGTGAGGTCTTTTGGCAGTCCTGATGAAATGCGCAGAGCGCGAGTGCGCTGCATAATAGTCCTGCCTGCTGCCTCTTGGAGACCTTTTTGCTCATCAGTGTTCTCAGCCGTTGTTTCAATCTTGATTCCAATGCTCTTGCACGCTGCAGCAAAGTCGCGACCAAGTCCTTTCTCGTTGTCAGATCTAATGATGATGACAACGTACTTGTAGCCAAGCTGTCGCTGGATCTTCTCAATGAGATTGAAGACAGCGGGAATAAGAGTGGTTTTAAGTCGATTTGGAAGGCAAGAGATCTCATGCCACTTAGAGAATTGGCAGACAGCGTGTAGAGCGTATTTGTCGCCGTTGTAGCATTCTTCTCCTTGAGGGACTAGGTATACCAGGTCAATAGCGATGCGTTCGAATGGCCGAGTAGAGACCGTGTCTGGTGTACGCCGTGAGATCTGTTTGTTCATCTTTGTAAGAATGCAGTCTTCGCATTCCTTCCAGGATTGTGGAGGATCACTGCCTTGGAGTTTGAAGCCTCGAACAGCTGCTTCAAGATGGCGGATGGTATCTGGCCCTGGGTGGGCCCAGATGTGATGTGCTTCAGTAGCAGTAGCCTTAAGATGAGGCTTTGGATCATGTGATGGCCTAAATGCAGCCATGGATTGCAGTGAGTTGGCGTTTGGACGTTTCCCATCATCCGCGTCTATGAGCCAGTGACCTGCGTGGTAGTCTAGGAGAGTAACAACGTTGTTTGGAGTCGCTTGGTATAGGTGATTCTTTCCAGAATCAAAGTGAATCTTCATGTCCTTGCAGCGTGAGAGGCTGAGGATGTTGGCAAAGAAACCCTCCACTAGGGCAACGTGGGTAAGCTGGATGTCCTGTATACCATTTGGTGTCCTGACTGGAATGATAACATTTCCCCATTCGCTGATAGAGACTGACTGTGAGCCAGCGTACAAAGCTTCGTCAGCTGTACTGTACCGAGTGTGGGTCCATCTCCATGATTTGGAGTTGATGACGTGAACATTTGATCCAGGATCCATGATCCATCGGTTGATGTAAGGTGGGTTGGATACATGATTGGTAGAGAAGGCCTGAAAAGAACAAGCCATGCTGTGGGGTTGATGATCGCCATGGGCTTGGGCATCAAAGGCAATAGGCGTTGTGGTTGGTTCGGATGTAGCCTTCGCGTTTTGCCTTTCCGCAGCTCTCTGAAGCTGCTTGGCAATTCTTGGATTCTTCTTAGCCTTTTTAAACTTGGCTTCAATCTCTGGGTCTAGTGTCCATCCTGCTCGGCGAACTGCAGGATTGATGTAGGGACAGTTTGAATACCAATGTTCTTCTAAACAGATGCATTTGCCTGGTGGATGATTATGCTTCGCTTGAGGTTTCTGATTCTGGCTAGGTCCTTCTTCGGTAGTATTGGCCTTGGTAGACCCGCTGCTGTCAGCGATGCCGAGAGAGGCGCCGAATGTTCCAAAGGTCGATCCTTGGGGTTTTATAATGCGGAGAAATTGACGGAAGCTAGCAACTAGGGTATTGATTGTCGGTAGATCTAAGTCTTTTACCGCTGGGTTTTCCTGTAGATCCAAAAGCTTGCGGAGCTCAGCTGTAGCCCAGGTCTCATGTAGCTTGTTGGCTGTGACAAGGAATTCTTCTTGAACTTGTCCTCCTTTCATCTCAGGCATGTCAAGCATAGCCATGAGGTCAGTGACGCGTATCCATTCGTCTAGCCATTTGTCCACGCTTGTGTTGCGCGGTTTAGGTGATCGTAGAGCGTCGTATTTCACCCTAAGCTCTCTTCTTCGGGTAGGGTCGGATGGGGCTATGTGGGCTCTGAGCTTGGCTAGTCGTGCGTGTGCAGTTGCGTCATTCTGGATGAGAGGAATCAAAGAAGTGGAGATTGTTGATGCCACGTCAGTGCAGATCTCCTTGAGAGCTTTGTCTTTCTGGTGCCACTCCTTGTACTTCCATTCCCACTCGCTGAGCTTCATTCGCTGTACTTGAAGAACTTCGGCCGTAAGGTCTCCATCTGGGAGTATAGGGCGTTCAGGTTTTGGCGTAAGAGTGGGTGGTGTAGAGACTGCTGGATTACAGTACTCCCATACTCCATGTGACACTGCCTTATCCTTGTGTTGAAAGAGCCAAAGGGACCAGTCCTCTGGTTTTGTCAGGATGACAACGGTCTTAGTAGACCTCTGGGTTTCAACTGATGCCATTCTAGATAGCAGAGTATCGCAAAGTTGGGATAGGTTGTCGGGAGATAGATGCCAAAGAGATGGCAGTTGAGTGAACTTCAGTGGTTAAAAGATTGCAGTAGGCAAATCCGGGCTCATAACTCTCACGTATGTGATATGGAAGAAGAGATGAAGGACTGAGTTGATTGTATAGCTATGAACGAGGGAAGCTATATATATGTGAGGAATGAGAGAGTGTAGGGATAGCCCTGCTAGCGTGCAACACGCTTCCTTCCTTCTATCACTCCTTCCCCCAGCAGCCCGTGCGCCGTGCGCCAACCCAAACAAAGCGAGATGGCCGCCCACTTTCCTCTTCTTCTCTTCATCTCGACTGTAAATAGCATCTGGATTAGGTAGCTGGAATACAGTACCTACAGACCGTTCACACCTGTCAACCCCGAAAAGCTCCAACTGTCTAGTGCGGAATTCTGCAAGCTTTTTAGCCCAATGAAAAGGTACTTCAATATTCGAACTACATGCGTTGATAATATTTAACAACATGTGACTCGCAATAGCGCGCGGAAATTGAAAGCCACTGGCCCCTAGGTTGGCACTGATCGACCGTGAGATCTGGTCGAGACTAGCCTTGCTGATGGAATGGAAACTACCCGTTTCCCACTTGTCGCGACGAGCCCGCAGCTCCACTGAAAGTTCGCTGACGTACTGAATTATTGTGGTATTCAAACCCTCAAGGCGTTCTATGCCGGGATATTCAAAATTGGGGTGTCGCTTAGTAAAGTACCTGATAGATATTGGCCAGTCCAACGTCTTCACTTTGGTGTTATTGAATGCTCCCGTGGCGAGACAAGGGATGTCTCAATTCTCAAACAATAAGTTCACCACTTTGGTCGATTCTTCATCCGTTTTTAACTTCTCGGGTAGCTCTTCATATAGTTTGAAGATCATTTCAATGGCTAGGTCGGATAGCAGTGTGACAAGCCATAGGTCCTTGATATTGCCGGATTTCGTATAGCCTGCCCACATCTGGGATACCCACCCAGTTATAGAAATTACTTCATCGCGAAAGCAATACCAACGGAGGTTGAGCTCCTCTGATACATCAATGGCTGGCTCATAACGTGTCGTCGAAGGCTTATTCGATTCCTTAAGAGCCGAGTCATCAGTGACCGGGTCATCATGAGGTTGGCTCTCGATCGGTTCATCGACTTCGTCAATGCTCAGGGCTTCAAACAAGTTGGAGAATCTAGAGCTGTTTTCTTGTGTTTCATTTTGACTAGAAGAGATCCTTTGAACTTGAATGACCTCTGACAGCATTTCTGTAACTCGACGTAGCACATCGAGAAAGTATACGTGTCCGGCGTTGCCTTGGTGTTCCGGTTGCTCCTGTGCGAATTTGTCGGCGTATTTCTGACGGCCCCGAACAGCTTCTCTGAATGAACACCACACATTACTCAACATGACGATGGTCACGCCAAGATCCTGCAGGTATTGACCCTGACGTAATATCTCCTCAGTAGAGACCCTGTATGTTGTCGTTCCGGCCGATTTCTGAGCATTTTGCTTCGCTTCTTTGCGGGCCTTTCCTTTGAGGCGGCCGGGTTTTGGGACCGTGCTACCTACACTGGTGGATGTGGCTCCCTGGTCTTGTGTATCATCAAAAGCGCGCACACCATTTCCGTGGGCGCAAGCCGTCTCCACTATCCAGGAAATGGCCACGTTTGTATGCGCCTTGATCGTTTCGTAGCGCCCCGTTGTGCGCGTAGTCAGAGTACTTGCCACATATAGTCAGTCTACCTGCTCAAAGGTCCAGTTTGAGCGATCATATGGTGGGTTAAAAGCCCCCAGGTTAATCGAGATGAAAAATTTAACTTACAAGTCAGTGTTGCGATCGCCAGCTGTTTCGTGTATCAAAAAGGTAATGGGTGTGGTGGAGAGCGAACCACTGCTCGATGGGAAGAAATTATATAGGTGTGAGGGGCAGTTGTATGAGTCAGTAAAGACAAATGGGGTCTGAGCACACGGCTGCCTAGGAGCTAGTGGCAAGGCCTGAGTGAAAGGAAACACAGAGGTTGCCCGGGTGACCAGTGGCGGTAGAAGTCTCTCTACCTCACCACTGCATAGGTTGATCCCCACTAGGAATTATATAATAGCAGACATATGTTGGCCTAAAGCTCTCTGTGGCGCCTCCAGCACCTCCAGCGAATCATAAATCGGGATGATGCCAGTCAATACTCGTCATATTCCTAGAATGTCGGGTACTGCGCTCCGTACGCGGCCTAGCTCGTTACGTGTTAGAGAGAGTCAAAAGTCTAAGAATGAGATACAAGGCCTAGAATCGTACAGAAAGCTATTGCATCGATGTCTGTTGGACCATGAGTATAGTGAGCTCCGGGGGTAGCCCACTTCATCTCTTGACGTCACCGACGATACCATAGTAGTGTATACCACAATACAAATTGAAAACTGCTCTCAATACAACCCTCCGTTTCTGATCCTTGACACGCAGAGGAATCGGCGTGCTGGTATTTAAGCACATGTGTAGGTAGCAAACTACGGCAAGTAGGAAATTGTGGTAGGTAGCAAACTGCGGCAGGTAGCAAACTCTAACAGGTACCTCGGTACTTACAGTAGGTAACGTCTTGCCCGTATGCTATATTGTGACGTACTGTAACTAAAAAAGAAGATTCTAGATAATGCATAGGTGTAGAAAATGCTGCAAAGTCTAGTTCCAAGTCATACACAGATTTCTGTCGTGTTCATAGGGGCAGTTGTCTTTCTAGGTTAGTCGCGCTTGCGGCAGTTCCGTGCCCAACTTGGAAGTGACCCAAAAGACTAGCGCAGTGAGCATCTTAACACGACCTCATACCAAGCCGTGGATGCACTTGGACAAGATCACCAACGTTAGTGCTTACATGCCATCCCGAATTTAGATACCCACGTCTCTTTCTCAAGTCTATGAAACACGATGGTGTTGGCGACAAGGAAAATCTGGGTTGATGAGAATCTGGGCATGTGTGATCAATTCCTAAATCAGCGTTTGCTGTCAGGACTCCATCGCTAGGTAAGTGCGCCTGTGGTTCCTTTGGCACATGAAGACCGTGCGATGTAAAATTGATGTTGAGAATATTCCGGTCACCTGTCACGAGGACGCTAAGTCACATGACCCACACCGCTCTATATTAGCCGAGCTTTGTATAGTTAGCAATTGACACACTTACATGCCATGACTGAGAGAGTCATTCTTTCTCAACAGGTTATGAGCCCGGCTTACGCGCTTGCGTGTGCATTGTGAGTGTCCGGAGTGTCGTTTCTTCGATATGGGCAGCAAGCTGGTATATGCGTGTCTACGCCAGAACAACCCAGGAGGTCGTCGCCTTCTATATTCTAAGACACTGGGTCGTCGCCCTGGCTGCCGCGAAGGGTATTAAGTCCTGAAGACACTGGGCCGTCGCCCTGGCTACCGCGAAGGGTATTAAGTCCGAAGAAAAATGGACTATCGTCCGGAGAAGCTGGGAGCGTCTCGAAGATACCTTGGGCGAGTTATACCCAATTCCGACGCGCGAGTCGAAGAGAGCAATGGTTGCTCTATCCCTTTTCAACCAACCTTTTGACAACGATTCGAATACCTACCTACCGACGGTAACCATCGATTCTTCCGAAAACAACTCGAATTGCCTGCCTATCGATAGTAACCTTTCGAGACCTTCTTTTTAAACTAGTAGCTACAGTTCGACAGCTACTTTCAATTCCTTAAACTCGAAAACCTACCGTTTGACGGTGCTCGAAGTTTTTTTACTCTCTCGAACGCTACCCACCTACCCCCACCCGATTTCTCGATCGATTTTTATCTTCTTTCCAAAGGATTTCGTTAAATAAACGCAAAGAAGCAAAGTGTCGGCATACACACGGTGTGTCGCCTAATAAGGCCCAATGTACCGCCTCGATCCTACTTCGGCCCAACTCGGACCCAACGCTATGTATACCTTCGTAGCCCCCACATTCGTAGAATCATCATACACCAGAATACCAATACACAAGATTACCTTAGCTACTGTTATTCACCGTACGATCGTACAAGGCCTTCCAACACTGATCAGTGATTGCACGGCAGTCACAGACAGTTAGGTTAAGAAGAGATAGATTCTTTACCCCGCGCGTTCCCTAGATTGCCTATATCAGCAAGGCGGAGTTATCTATGCTAAGCTCACTGTTAGCTATATCAGGCGTCGTTCGTGGCTAGCGACCGACCGTTACAGCCGTATCAGAAGCGTTCCAAGACGCCGTCTATACACGCGCCAACCGACCGGTTGAGATTTGACCCGTGTACAACCCACGACCACCGACGCATCTCTAGCGAACGCAGCTAGCGCAACAAGCGTCAACAAGAACACAATAGCAGGAGAGAGAACATCATCGGAAAGAGCACCGGTAGCCAGGACACCGGCAGTAGGAATGGCGAGCAGTAGTAGAAGAGTGGTACCCACACTAGAGGCGCTACTAGGGACCACAAACATAAAACCAAGAGAATGGCATCACATCGATCCAGAGATTTGGGAGGACAACGTTGAAGCTCCAGACGATGAGGTAGGGATTACTACAGCAACAACGTACATTGCGCGTGCGATTGCGGACTATACAGATCGACCAACAGCAGATGAAGAACTCTTTTGGGAGTTCCGTCAGGACTTTGAAGGATGGACAGAGGCAATGTTCCTACGTGCCCAGCCAATATACACAAAGGAACTAAAGCGGATCCTCCGCTTTAAGGGAGTGTATACTGGCCGTATTAATATGGCACCTAGTGAGTCTCTAGCTAGGTTATTACGCATGGAGGAGTACCTAGAATGGCCTCAGGACGTATTCCAGTCGGCTGTGTTTGACACACGATCAGCTGCGCACATGTTGCAAGAGCGGGCACTACGGCAACAACGCAGTGAAGGATCAGTACAGTCCACAGACAGGAGATTATCAAGCCAGGCCCAGAGCCGAACCCAAACGCCTGTAAGGACAAGAGGCCGAGACGTAGACAGTCGGCAAACCCGCGATCAAGACCAGACCCACGCCCGTGTGCAAGGACGACAGGAGACCGTTGAGGAAGAACAACAGATTCAGGACCAGCTAGCAAAAACGATTGAGAAAGCCCAAAACCAACCAATCCGAAGCCAGCCTGTAGAGACAACTGAATCCGCACCGCAGCCAGCCTATCAGCGCGTCCAAAGTCAGCAACCTCCCCTCACCTACAACAACTTCGACCGATTCCGCGAGTATACACCAGCATACCCGCAACGTCCGAAGGGACCGAGCGTTCCCCCAATTGTGCCCTCTGGTGAAACAGACCCGTACAAGGCAGTTCCACCAATCGAGTTTAGCAATGAGAAACTAGATCCTAAGACGATCAATGTCTTCGTGAAAATGTGGGACCGAGACAAAAAGTATACGGGAAAGCCGTACGACCTCCTAGACGATAAATTGAAAATCTTCTACAGCATCTGTTATCACGCAGACATCGAGCCAGGGCAGTTCCATGCAGTCTTTCCACGGATTCTCGACGGCCGCGCAGAGGAGTATTACCTCCACTTCGTCGATCAGCGGATGGATACGTTCTTGACTGCCTACACAAAGCTCAAGAACCACTTCGACACAGACGTCAACCACGGCCATTACTACGCGGACTGGACGACGACATCGTTTGTCAAAGTCCGCAGGGAGAACCCCGAAAAGAACCTCCACGAGGTCCTTGACATCATGCTGGACAAGCTCCAATTGTGTCAAAGAGCACTTGGACAGCAGTACATGGGAGAATACGCGCTCCGAACGACTGTAATCACAGCATGCCGAGGCGTGAAGGAGCTCGAGATGGCACTCTACAAGCCGTCTCTAGAATGCGAGGTTCTGTTTGGAGATCTGCGATCGTCAATCGAAAACTCACTCGCCATGACCGTCTCCGTCAACTTCACTGAGGCGGATACGGATAGCCAGTACTACTTGGATCGTCGGTACAACAACAACAGCTCTGGAAGATTGCGAGGGAATTACAACCCTCGTGGTGGACGCAGCGGATTCACCCGCGGACGCGGTGGGCTTCAGCACCGCTCTGGAGTCAACACACAAATCGACAAGAAATGTTACGTCTGCAGCAAGACAGGCTGTTGGTCCACAAACCACACGCTTGAAGAAAGAAAACGCTCAAAAGCGCAGTACATCACACACTGCGCGATTACGGGAGAGCAAATGGAGTTTAGCACATTTCTCGTCGCGTACGAGGGGAAGAAGTCGACCAGTTCTTCCTAGAGGAGCAAGACGAAGATGATGAGGACCAAAGATTGGCAGTTAAGTACCTCACAGATCAGGCCTTTTTGCACCACGTGACTGGAGAAGACGTCTACAGGTGCAAGGAGCCTATTACGCCCGCAACGCAGTTCCTTATCGAGGATCGATACTCGCGAATCACGTACCAAGGCATTCTTCCTGACACTGGTGCCTCAAATGTATCGACAGCCGGAAAGGAGCAGTTCTGGGCGCTCCAAACTGAGGACCCCACCGTAACTCTAGATACGTCTACTGCTGGAAACGCATCTGTGCAATTTGGCAAAGGAAGCGTCACTACTTCGATTGGAACCGCACATGTATCGACACAGATTGGAAAGATCAAATTTGAGGTCTTGAACGCACCCACCCCGTTTCTCCTCTGTCTGAAAGACATGGACCGGCTCCACGTGTACTTCAACAATACTACGGACCAGCTGGTACAAGGAAAAGCTACCTTTCCAGTGATTCGCAAATGGGGACACCCGTGGTTCCACCTAAGCAAGGCAGAGCGCGCGCGCGTATTCCTTACGGAGACTGAGCTCCGACGCTTACACCGGAGGTTCGGGCATCCAGCCGTCGAACGGCTGATACGATTGCTCAAACGCGCAGGACACGAGGACGTGGATGAACGGCTGCTCCGAGAGATCCAAACGTTCTGCCATCACTGCCAAGCGCATGATCCAGCGCCGCGCCGATTCAAGTTTAGGCTGAAAGATGATCGGGAATTCAACTTCGAGATCCTCGTAGATGTGATGTATCTGAGTGGGAAACCAGTGCTTCACGTGATCGATTCGGCTACAACATTCAACGGCGCGCGATTTCTACCGTCTATGAGCGCGAAAGACACCTGGGAAGCACTCCGCCTGCTCTGGATTGATACATACCAAGGGCCGCCAGATATCGTCACCCACGACGCCGGCACCAACTTCGCGTCAGTCGAATTCAGATCAGAGGCGAAGATCATGGGAATCACATGTAAACAAGTGCCAACCGAGGCCCATTGGTCTATCGGCAAGGTAGAAAGATACCACGCACCGCTCAGACGCGCGTACGAGATCCTGAGGACAGAGCTTGACACTGGCACCAGCGACGCCGCAGTGTTGCAGATGGCAGTCAAGGCCGTCAACGACACCGCAGGCCCAGACGGGCTCGTACCCACGCTGCTCGTCTTCGGTGCATACCCCCGGATATCCATGGATTCACCACCATCTCCCTCGATAACCCATCGCGCGGAGGCAATCCAGAAAGCGATGAGGGCGCTGCGGAAGGCCTCAGCGGAACATGCGGTGAGCAACGCACTTGGTACCAGGAATGGGCCTACTACAGACGGGGTACTGTCACTGCCTCTTCAGAGTGAGGTGATGGTATGGCGCGAGAAGAATGGATGGCAAGGGCCGTATAGAGTCATCGATATGAAGGACCACGATGTTACTGTAGACATGATCAACGGCCCAACGACGTTCCGATCCACTGTCGTAAAACCGTACTATCGCGATCTGACTACAGCGATAGACGGCGCAGATCAAGGCACAGGTGGATCTCCGACCACAGACGAAGCGATTGCTGATGAACCGCCACTACCGGTACCACCGGCGGAAGCCAACCAAGCGGCTCAGCCGCGCAAGCGGGGCCGCCCACCTGGATCAAAGAACAAGCCCAAGGTGCAGTACCTGTCGAAGAAGGAGGAGGACGATTACGCCCTGGCCGTCAAGCTACGCAATGACGGCGTGATTAACGTCCCGGGCGCTCCATTCGAAGCATCCGATCAGAAGGAGATCGACGACCTCGTCGGCCGTGGAGTATTCAGTTTTGAGCTGTTTGATCCAACTCTACACGGCGGGTATCGTATCTTCAAATCGCGCATGGTCCGCGAAGTCAAAGGCAAGACCATGGTCCCGTACGAGAAATCACGCCTCGTTGTTCAAGGTTACAATGACGAGGGCAAACACGAGATCCTGACGCAGTCGCCAACCATCCAACGAGCCAGCCAGCGCCTGATTCTAGCCCTAGCGCCTGCATTACTCGATGAGGGCATGGTTGTGGAACTACGAGATATCACGCAAGCGTACCCACAGGCACAAACAGAGCTATTCCGCACGGTTTTAGCGCACCTCCCAAAGGAGCTTATAAAAAAAGTATCCCAAGGGAACAATTATTCGCGTAATCAAGCCACTCTATGGAATCGCGGAAGCAGGAGTCCACTGGTTTGCTACGTACCAAGGACACCACTGCAAGGAGCTCGACATGGCTACATCAACGTATGACCCGTGCCTCCTGATCACGAACGGGAGACGGGAAGCGTTTGGAATAGTGGGCCTGCAGACAGACGATACTCTCGCGATTGGGACGCCTGCATTCTCTGGTGCAGAAGACGCTGCGCTCCAGAAAGCCAATTTTCGAGCTAAGCCCAAGGAGAGACTGTCCAAAGAAGTATCACTCGAGTTCAACGGATGTACTCTAACGTTGCGCGGAGACACGATTCTACTTACGCAGAAGGGACAAGGTGCCAAGATCGAAATCATTGATCCGAAGGCAGCAAACCGAGCACAGAAGTACATGGAGCAGCGCGCGCGTGGCGCGTACATTGCGTCGATATGCCAACCTGAAGCATCGTTCGATCTTTCCGCGGCTGCGCAAATACAACAACCTAAGGACACAGAATACGTGAAGCTTAACCGCCGGCTGCAGTGGCAATCTGAGAGCATACAACGAGGCCTGCGATACGTCCCTCTCGACCTCGCTACAGCAAAGCTGGTAGTGTTCACAGACGGATCCTTCGCGAACAACCAAGACCTTAGCTCACAGCTAGGGTACCTACTTATCCTTGCGAATGAGTCGAGTCGACAAGACAGCACGTTTGATATTCGTGGTAACGTAATCCATTGGAGTTCGACCAAATGCAAACGCGTTACCCGGAGCGTTCTTGCCTCAGAAACGTACGGCATGGTTAGCGGTGTCGACATCGCTATCGCTATCCTAACAACCCTCAAGATAATTACAGGACGCCTAGGTCTACCACCGATCCCACTTATTGTGTGTACGGATTCATACTCCTTGTATGAATGCCTCGTCAAACTCGGAACAACTGCTGAGAAGCGACTGATGATCGACATCATGGCGCTTCGGCAGTCATACGAGCGTCGCGAGATCACTGAGATCCGCTGGATCAACGGAGAGGACAACCCCGCGGACGCATTCACGAAAGCAACACCAAATCGCGCGTTAGAACGTTTCATCGAAAGCAACAAGCTGTCAATCCGAGTAGAGGGATCTGTGCAGCGACCTACGGAGTAGGCACATATGCCTATTTGGAATCCCTCTCATTGTGCCCTTTTTAGAAGACCCGTTTTTCCTTACATCAGTCGTTACAATAAGAAAAGATTGCCAGTGTCGGCATACACACGGTGTGTCGCCTAATAAGGCCCAATGTACCGCCTCGATCCTACTTCGGCCCAACTCGGACCCAACGCTATGTATACCTTCGTAGCCCCCACATTCGTAGAATCATCATACACCAGAATACCAATACACAAGATTACCTTAGCTACTGTTATTCACCGTACGATCGTACAAGGCCTTCCAACACAAAGGCTTATATAACGATGGGGGAGAATAAGGGTGTTAGGGTCTGGAGCCCTGAATAGGACACAGACAAGGAGGCAGGAGCGGAGGAACGGAGCGGGGACAACAAGAGAGGAGAGCGTACATAGCTAGAGTACTGGGAGTACTAAGCTAGGGGAGCGCTAGGATAGAGGAGAGCGTACACAGCTAGAGTACTGGGAGTACCAAGCTGGGGGAGCGCTGGGACAGAGGAGAGCGTACACAGCTAGAGTACTGGGAGTACCAAGCTGAGGGAGCGCTGACTCTCACGTAGGAGTCGAGGGAGAGTCGGTATGTTGGTGATATCGATTCTACCTTGATTTTCAAACGCGAAAATTCTCTCGACCTTCTTTCTCGACCTTCTTTCTCGACCTTCTTTCTCGACCTTCTTTCTCGACCTTCTCTCTCGACCTTCTTTCTCGACCTTCTTTCCTCAACTCTTCACTCGGCCGATACCTCACTTTACTTGAGGGACTCGCAACGTAACGGCCACTATAGGGTGACAGGGAGGTTTCATTCTTGTTGACAAGGCACTTCTGGGGGAGTGTTGGAAAGTGCATGCAAGGCGTTCAGTGGAAGCATATAAAGGGAGAAGAAGCTTCGACTGCAAGACCTATACAAAGTAGTGGGTACAGCTGATCGGCTTATGGGGGAGTGTTGAGAATATTCCGGTCACCTGTCACGAGGACGCTAAGTCACATGACCCACACCGCTCTATATTAGCCGAGCTTTGTATAGTTAGCAATTGACACACTTACATGCCATGACTGAGAGAGTCATTCTTTCTCAACAATTGATATTGTTCTCATCGATTATCTCGATTTCTAGATGTTCTCTGAGCGATACCGTTTCTTCACATGGACCCACCTGTCATTAATCTGGCACTCTTCTTTAGCACTCATTCACCGTATCTTGGACCATACCCAAAAACGTCTATAGCATGTCCACCCCTTGTGAATCATACCCTGGCTCTTTCAGGGAATTACCAACCGGCACATGCAGCCACATTGTATATGAAGCCCAGCCGCATTAATGATATCAGTAGATAAGGCCCAGTTGTTTCGACCTTCTGCAGTGCCTGGGCGAATGCACCGCCTGTAGCAATCAGTATTAAGGTATGCGCAATTTTTCGCCGTTCCGCATTTGTAATAAGTTTGTCGAATCGCGTCATGGTCGCAGCCGGTGAAGGAATATTGTGGTAGAGGGATAGTCTCAATAGTCAGAAGAGAGGCTGCCGACCCGCAATCGGTAGAGAGTAGAGAAAAGGAAGGTATCCGAATAACAAACGGTAGTATTAAGAATGGTGTACGATAACTGATGATAAGATGATCCGATGATGTCGAGCTCCTCTACGCGGAGTCGTCCTAAAATACTCAACCCTAGCGCCGATTACCTAACGCCGAACACGCGACAAGCTACTACACCACAATATATATTCTGGGCTAGAGCCGTGGAGGCAAGCAGAGTGAACAAGATGAATCTCATCTTTGCGCGATCGATTTGCTTGCTGATAGAATGTCCAAAGCGGAATCGATGGAGAGGAAGTAGTTGGATTGGAATGGTTGATGTGATAGCTTTGGCTTTGGGTAGTATTCAGCGAGGAAGAGTAGGGAGGAGGCCGCGTAGCGTATGGTAAGCTGGAAAAAGCCGAGAATTTTGGTTTGATAGAATATTGATCCGTGTTGTTTTGGCTTGTGCACCAACTGGTGATCGCGATATAAATGAATCTGCTTGACCCGAAAGTGTTCGATGACTTTGAATGGAAGGATATTGATTGTGGTATGGAGAGAAAGACATGACCTTTATACTTTATACAAACATGTTCCCCCCCCCCTCTAACATTACCTCGTCCTCGTAGACAACTTACGAGTAAGCGCTACCGAACGACAGATGGTGAAATGTAGCTTTGCTATTCGTCTGTCAGACTGGAGCCAACATTCGGTGGGACTCATCGGGCCGAGTGAGCGTTTGAGTGAGCGCCAGTTCGTATGTTGGACGCGTGCAATACCGACTCTGAAGTGTGGTAAAATGCGAGACATGGGATGTAATTACAAAAGCTCAGAGCTGCTCATGGACTAAGAATGTAAGTATGTGTGGATTGAATGATTTCAGACGGAAAGATGATGTCGGGTAGATGGTTGATGCCAGACGGTAAAAGTTCAGCTGGCAGAACATTTGCTCACCGAACATCTGGACATCCGGACATCCGCACCGTTTGGCTTCTTTTCTTGGATACGGTTTCTGGGCGCATGGGCGCCATGTTACTAGCGACCTGTTTCGTGAAAGACGCGCATATGGTACTAGCTGAAGACCCAGGGATGACCGTCTAAGCCGCCTGCTACGCAGCGGAACAGAGTGGATAATTGCTTTTGCCACGAAGCATCACTTGATTGAATCTTGTTTGAGCCGTGGGACTAGTAGCTGCACCGTACTTGTTTCCGGATGCCTTTTTCGGAGGTAGCTGGGAGAGAGAGACGGCAAGCGCGCCAAACAATGGCAGTAATTGATGTCATCGCGAACAATGCGCAACAGCGTGGAACATGGCTCTTACGGCTCATCAGCGCGGCGAAGGTAGCTGAGAAAGCGCCCCTATGAGCGGTATGAGTTGGAATATTGACAGTCAGCATAGCCAGCGGCTCTCTATGTGTACGTGGGTAGGAGACAAAAGAGACCCCGGGGCTGCTTCGGACGTGGTGGGTCAGCTCACTATACCAGATTGGGAAAGACGGGACGACACCGGTACACCGCCAATCATTGCTACACAGGCGGTTTGCGCTACCGTCATCGATGACAGCCGGTGCCACGGTGCCACCGGACAAACTTGGCCAGAAACATCCCAATTGCGACAAGATTTAAGACAAGATTTGGCACAAGATTTGCTTATCTTCGTTTCGTGCACGGCTGTAGCTTCCTTTTGAAACGACGCGACGATCACTTTTCACCTTTCTGCACAATAACATCCTGCGTGCCGCAACCTTATCACGACTTTGACCGAATTGCAGCATGTAAACATGGGCAACTTCACCTCCTCGCAGACGCACAATGAATGGAAGAGTGACGCGCAACACGCCATGGAAGCCGGGACCTTTTGTGTAATCTGCGGCGGCCCATTCGACCTCGACGGCGACGTCTACAACATTGATCCCAAAGACCCACGTTATCAGGTACGAAACCGCAGTCGCGAATCAACGTGTCAAATGTCCTTTATTGACGTGATTCAGTGGCTATATCGATTTCGTCTACTCGGTAACACTGGTGATGTTGACCACATGGTAGTCACCTCAGAAGCAACGTAAGTAGCCAATCTCATTTCTACCACTGTAGCTGACTTCCCCAAAAGTCCAAATAATCTCTCTGGAATTCGAGGTGTCTTTCTCTCTGATCCCTCTTCCTTCCGCGCTGCTGGAACCGGGTTTTTTGAGGTCGCTGGTCCTGCCGGGCAAGATGATATTTTGTTCGACACTCTGTCCTATAGCCCGGACCATGGAAGCTTGTTTCCTCTGCATGAGGCCTGCATAGATACAAGTTGTCGTGCTATAGATCACCATCTTTCCAGACGCAACAATGAAGATCGAAAACCTGCACTGGAATTTCTGAGCCGTCTGCTAAACACTCGCTTATCCCAACAGAACTCTTCAACCTTAAACGGAAATGACATGGTGAAGGATATATTCGATCAATCTTCTCGTTCCTCCCTATACGGACCTCGTAGTGTGCTCGGTATGACCAGACTGGAATGGTGGGCAGGTGAATACGATGTGGGTTGATGCCAGATCGTGCCAACCGTGAAGCTAATGCTTTACAGAAGTTCTATTGTGATCCCCTCGAGAAGACCGACGCCGCCATAGTAGTCCAGAGCGTTTTGAAAAGCTCTCCGCGTAGCAGGGACGAACCAAGCTACAAGTTTACAACGACACAGAAACCTCGGGCATTAGAGCGCTTGCCCGCCGAACTACTGGAAGAAGTATGTGTAAATCTTCCTATTAGTTCCATCATAGCACTGCATCGTACATCAAAGGCTTTGGCGATACAGCTCCCTCTCGACTCGACATTCTGGCGAAACAGCCTTCGCGATGGCAGCTTGCATCCCCACATGTGGGACTTGGACACCAAGTGGATTGAGCGTGACCTTCAAGAGAAAAATGAGCTGCATATGGACCCAACTGCATCCTGGGATTGGAAGGGTGCTGCTAAGCTTCTCGCCATGAAGCGGTTCCCGATTGCCGGATGCGATGATCGTCTAGCCGACTTGCCTCATGGGTTCTGGAATCGGTGTAGGATATGGGCTACCATCGAAGAAGCCCTTTATCAGGAGGACTGTTTCTCGCATAGGAGACTCAGAAGCGACAGCGGCACAGGCGTGCATGAGCATGAGAATGAAGATTCCTGAGATCGCATTGCACTTGGGGTTCCTGAGGTATTGACATCTTCAGAGATGCTTGAGCAAACAAAGCTTTCTAGGAACATGGAATTGTGCTACATGCGCTGCCTAAAACACCGCGGGCCAGGTAACCTACCACCTCCAAACACCAACTACAGCGATATCTCAAGTTTCGGCCATCGTATCGACAAAACCAGCCCAGCTACTTCCAAAGCTTTCGTAAAAGCCCGTGGATGCGCTCGTTATGAACAGGTACCCCGCCTTTTCACGCAACGATAAGGTCAGGCTCTTGACTTCTCCTTCTGGCACTGAATGTACCATGTAAGCAGCCCGCGAACGACCATAAGGCGACGTGGCAAGCCATTCCTGGTATTCTTTCGTCATGAAATGCTTGAACGACGTTTCGACGACGACTGTAATGTCCGGCCCCGGATTGCTGAGCGCAGTATTCACTGCCGTGCCAGGATTGTGAATGACCTGTTCCGCAGTTAGCATGCACGTGTCCTGGCGACAACACCCAAAACGACGATATCAACATACGATCGGGCTTTTGATATGATTCAAGCTATGCGCGACCTTGCGATCGACGGAATCGAGCCAATTCTTCGCTTCGTGCGAATACAGATTCACAGTCTCATCCACAAACACACCGTCAACACCCTGGCACACATCATTTCGGCCCCGCGCTCCATATATCTCGATGTCATCGAGAGCAGCTTTCAGGGAACGCTTGCAATATGTCGCGCAAATATAACCCAAAGTTTTTACGTTGGGCAGCGCATTTAGCCGCGGTATCTCCCGGATGTAGTCTGCATTCGGCCACCATGGGGCGGCACCCGGTCCGCTGTTCGGATTGAGGATGACAAGGAATTGGACATCCGGGTGTTTAGCGATGCTGCAGATGTCAATAAGCGAAGGTGGCAAGGGAATGGGGAAATTCGTTACGCTGTGTACAGAGGCTCCCATGCGCCTAGATTCGGATAGATATACAACGGAAGAAGGATCGAAGACTTGGAATTTTGCGACATGGCTGATAAATGTGTGGGTTGGAGTGATGGATGAATGTACCTCGTGTCCTTTCCAGCCCAAAGGCGTGCTGACTCATCACAATCGCATCATAAGCACTACTTCAAAACGAGAGCGGTGTGACCTCACTATCCGCCATTCCCTACCAAGTGACATCTAACCACGTCTCCAGCAATCCTCCAAACCCACTATACGCATCTTCTGTCAAGTCTGTCACATACGGCCATTCAACATCCCTCCTTACGTCATCAACGATCTTGCGCAAGCCAGTCCTTCCAAGTACATTGGGCACAGAATGCAAAGGCATAGCGGAGTTCTCTTGCCCATCCTTCAATGCCCCCAGCATCTCGTGCAACGCCCCTTGACTCGGCATGTCTGTATACGCGCCCTCAAACACCACCACAGTCCGCAACAATCAATTAAGTGGGTCCTAGAAGGTTCAGATTGGATTGATTGATTACCGCTTTAAGCCTAGTAGTTACCTATAGGAGTTTAAGCCCTACCTAGATAGGTAAGTGGGTCTAGGAGAGTGACCGGATTGAATTGATTGTTGCGGAGTCTAAACACCACAGTCACATTAGGCTTGTATACCATCAATCCCTCATCAGGCACATGCCCAGGGTTCTGCGCTACGAAAGCCTGAGCACCAAATCCGTCTGATAGTCGCACCGTTGCGCTAATGTTTTGGAGATACGCTTATGCGTGGCCTTGGTTCTTGTATGGCGTGCGATCAAAGTATATGCCAGAAAGCGTCAAGCTCTTACTAATATTGTGCCAACCGACATACACCGCGATCTCTTGACGTATAGTCGCGTTATCTCTTTTCCCGCCATCGGTGTCGATGTAGCCTAGTATACGTATGTTTTCATATTTGCTCAACGACTCGATGGCGTCGATGTACTCTGCGGTCGGCCATACGGTGCTTCCTGGCCCATTTTCTGGGTTGATGACGACGGTGAAGGTGGTTTCGGGGTATCTGATGGCCCTGCGGGAACAATGTTAGCTGTGTCCTGTTGATAGTCACAATGACTTGTAACAGGGGGTACAAACGCATCGTGCAGTCTATCCCAGGACCCCAACTCTGGCTTGAAGTACATTGGGATCAGTACGTTGACTGGCAGCGGCGTTATCATCTTCCGTGGTAGTGTGGCAGCAAGTGGTATGCCAATCGCAAGAAACAACGCAAGCGTTAGAGTTACGCTCATCGCTAATATGCGATCGTCAAAGCACGGCGCGCATCTTTTCTTCCTCGTAGTAGGTTCATATGGAGTGGCTTGGTGATAGCTGAATATCGTTGACCTGGACTTGCTGTTGCTGGCATACATTCCCAATGGTCGTTCAGCAACAAGGATAGCTTTTTCGGGAGCCGTGGGTACCACAGATGCATCAAAACTGTTAATAGTCGGAAAATAGGGCCTATTTGTTGTCTCTTTAGTTAGTGAGGTGACTGTGAGTCGCCGGTAGTATTGTGGTGGAATGGCGAGATTGTATGGGTTCGAAATGTTGCATTCTGAAGAAGATGCACGTCATTGCGGACTTTGTGAAGGGATAATATTGGTACGGGGGGGGGGGGGTGGAAAGACATAAAGACATATCTGTATGATCTTCAATGTTCCATAGTACGTGCAGGACATTGGTGTTTAGTTGGGGTATAAGCCGTGTTTGCATTCCCGGCTTCTGCAGCAACGCCCTGTAAGGGAGAACCTACGCACTCCGCACTCATCTTAATAGCATGAATACTAGTAGGCCAATTTATCACCTATACAGTTACTACTTAGTATCTAGAGACTATGTTAATTGCAATGCGCATATACTTGTATGTATGACGTAGTCCGACGCTAGTGGCATAAAGGGCTTAGCGTGGTGTTTTCGCATCCGACTACAACTTAGATAACGGCGACACGTCCGCTTTTCATCACATATGTTCAACATCTTGACATCACATGATGGCTACATATATATCGAGACATTCTCTTATTGTTGAAATGTAGCCTCCAGGCGACTACCAGGTATCTGGGATGCGCCATCGGCGCTAAAGTTCAGCCTGTGTATCCTCCACGAGGTCTCATCAGCGACCAAATCCGGAGTCTAGGACTCCCGATATTTGTCTCCTTCCAGAACGTTCATCTCATACGAAGGGCCCACAGGCCTCGCCTTCTCCGTGCCCACCCATGCCCCAACGGGGGTGCCCTTGCGCTCCTCCTTGCGCGGGAACAGGTTGGTGTTGAATGTCTGCAACCTGGTGCCCCCGGGACTCACCGACCGGGCCGGTCCCTGAATCATCGGGATAGAAGGTGGCAAAGTCAATTCTTCTGCCGAACTCTCTCGGGAATCTCCTCCGAGCGCGGAACGAATGTTCTTTTTGGACACGATGCGAGGAACGCTTCGCTCAGACTCGTTGCGCTTCACCTGTTGCGGTCGGGAGTTGTCGAAACGGCCCTTGGAGCTCTTCATTCGCTCCGGACTCTTTTGTGGAAGAGGCGGGAGAGGCGCGCCTGGCCAGGGAACAGGCATCGGAAGTGGTTCACCTGGGCTTCCGAAAGCTCTAGGCGGTGCGTTGCCGTGTCTTGATGCGATGCGAAGATTACCAGCATAAGGAGTTGGGTTGATTGGAACAGGGAGACGTGTAGGCGGATATGCAGGCCGGTTATGCTCTGCAGAACGAGCGCTGTTCCTCCGGACTGTATCAAGCTTTGTCAACGAGATCTCGCCCTCCCAGTCGTTGCCCTCGTAGCTTGGTGTACGTGCATCTGTGAAAGACTTCTTCTCCTGGATCGAGGACAACGATGTAATCTCCTTTTTACGTTGATCATCTCGGTGTAGCGGCTTGGGTACTGCGCTCAACTGATTCATGGGCGAATACACTGTCTGGTTGGCGCCATAACCCACATCCAGGGCTGCCAGGCTATCGGAAAGATCAAAGGGATTCGAACGGCGGATATAGCTGTATGTGCTCTGGTCGGAAGGACTGCTGTCCGCTTCTTGGTGGGGCCAAGGCGTGATGATGGTAGTCCTGTTCGACTCCAAGGACATGGTACTCTCGTCTCTCTCCATCTTGTGACCCCCAGTCTCGCCTTCTTCAGTCTCGCGTCCCTCAAGCTCGCGCCTCTCAGCCTCGCGCTTCTCATCTTCGAGTTTCTTAGCCCTACGTTTCTCAGATGGCAATAGAATACGGGTGCGTGGAGGTGAACCCTCGGCAAGATTGCGAAGCTCATACAACTTGTTCTTGGTTGACTCTTTTGCCTCTTCTTTTGGCGGCAATTTCATGGAAAAGCTTCGCGATAGCGAGCGACGGATGTTGTCGGAATAGCGCCTCATCGGGCTCTCGTCGCTGCCTTGTTCCTGGCGCTTATTTCCGTCACGACGTTCAAGAAAGTCAGCAGGTCGATGATGAGCTGTATTCTCAAGCGCTGCTGCAGCCTTCTTACGCTCTGCACGCACTAGCTGCTCGGCCAGCCATTCATCCATCTTGACTTTGTACTTTGGGCGCTCGAATAAGCCACCGTATTGAGGGTATACAGTGCGCAACTCCTTGTCTGTCTCGTCATAGTCTTCCTTAGTGAGTGCTGCAATACTTGCCTTGCGCCGATGGGAGGCTGACATGTACTCGCCGGTTTCTCCGGGCTTGGATATGACACGGTAGGGCGATGGCGAAAGCAAGCTTGCCGGGATGTGGACATTGCCTTTTGGAAAGGCGAGACCAGAAGGACACCGGGCTTCGACGAACATTGCGAGACGACCATAGTGGTGCTTGCCTTTGGTGCTGTATGAGGAACGCACTGCATTGACGATAGGCAGCATGACAGCCTCCCATGCAGTACAGACATTGCGAAGCTCGAAGTATTGGAAGCCCTGTGGATTGCGCTTCTTGCCAACCTTGAACACCTGCAACATCCAGGCGAACAGATGCTTTTCGTATGACTCGAGGTTCCAGTGGCTCTTGTCGATGACACACCAAACACTGCTGTCTTCTGTGTACTCACGGTGGTTCGGGTCGGAGCGGGGATCATAGCGAAGCAGACCTTCATCGTACTGTGTGTAAAACCACAACAAGTCCGTGCGCGAGACGCCTTTGTCACCTTGGTCCTTGGCTACTTTTGTCGGCTGCGACATCGCATTAGGATGCAAGTGGAGGACCGAATCGCGGAAGGCGGACCATGGCTTGAGGAACGCATCAGTGGCCAGGAACTGCTGTTCCAATTCGGCGAGGCCGGCGAGATCAAGCAGCGCGAGCGCCTCTTTGAGTCCTGCATAATTCTTAGTTCTGTCCCACAGCGACTTGACGTCTTGGACGAGCTTTGTCGTACTCAAGCTGCTGGGCGAGCGTGGCGGCATCTTGATCCTGCGGTTAGTGGGGTTAGTGGGGTCAGTGGGCACAAGATGGCACAAGCTGGTTGAGTGTTTGTCGGAGGTGAGGTGGTAGAGGAGGTTTTTGTTTGTTTAGTTCCTCAAATGAGCGGGGTCTACAGCTACTGGCCAGGCGTAGCACGCTATCCGCATGCAGCGTGCGGTGAATAGTGAAAGGTCTACATTTGGAACATCACTGTAACAACGCGGATTGATGCGCAAGTACTCTCTCACTGATTATGACTAGGTTCCTCATAGCTACATTACTTGGTTTTTTACTCAGATGCACATATGAGGGACTGATCGATGATACCTGGGTGCAGTCTTAGCAAGTGATGTACAATGCCAAGACTTTGGCCAGCACTTGAAGAGGAGAACTTGTTATTCCCTGACCCAGGTCTTTGCTGTTGCCTAAAATTCAATCTTCAGTCTCAGTTACCAAGCATGCAGCGCATGTTCGGAGCTGCTCGACACGCTTGAATGCAGGTATGCAGTTCCATTCCAAGGTTCGCTTTCGCCAGAAAGATACGGTGTACTGTTGTTGGTTGAGGCCCATTCAACGTGGGAGGGGCAGGTCACACAATCCCATCAAACAGTTCTGATCCCAATGAAAGATTTTTTAGAAGGTTTCAAGAGTCTCAAGTCCTTTGATCTAGGCTCTTAGTACGGCTGGTCATGGAACAGCGCAGAACACAGAGCTCCAGATATAATCATCTTTGAATTCTTACTTGAATCGGGTGAGCATTTCAATGGCCATAAACTGTGGATGATCATATCATGGATCTAGTCTCGGCAAGGGTACATTCGAAATCGTGCCTTATTCTACAATAAGGTTGATAATCTGCTGCTGTTCGTATAGCCTTCACGCGGCTGAGCAGTCAAACAAGAAGGCGGCAGGAGACTACGAGGGTCCGTGATCAGTTTCTCTTGACGAAGATTTCGAGGCTGGCGGGGACATGTTGATTGCGTTAGAGGGGAGAGAGGGATTACTGCCTGGTGTAGTTGGCAGGTACGTGCGGTGCTTAGGACTTGGTTTGATATGTCTCTATGTCAAGATCATCTTTGAAGAAAAACTAGGTGAATTTGCATTCCTATGTATCAGAGCCTCGCTCTGTATTACATGATTCAGATCAATTCGAATGTGAGACTCAGTGTTTCCGAAATTTCAAACTCTCGAAGAATCCCTAGTTACTTTCAAGCATGTCCACCACGTAAGCCAGTCTCCGCTTCTCACTCAACCTGGCAGATTGCCCGATCGAAGATTACTTGCTTGTTGACAACGATGACTTGGGTGTAATACTTCTCCTCATACGCATCAGGCAAATCACCCCTTGCCTTGTTGCAAGCCATGCCGCACCTGTCCTTTTGACCCATATGGACCACGATATTGCGAGGACATACATATGACTTGATGATACGCGGAATGAAATGATACTCCTGACTCCTATTCTGAGAAAGTGGTGCGTGGTCCATCGTAAGCAAGCTGGTGTCGCTGATGACGCGTGAAGAAACAGCGGTAGTAATCGTCTTGACTGCTTCCAGGTACTTCTTCGCACTGCGTTAACAAAATACGGGGCACAAATGACGATACACATACCTCACTCTTGATCCACTCAGTCAACAAATTAATCTGAAAGTACTCGGCCTCAGCCTCCAACCGGCGGTACAAGTCATAGTCAAAGCCCTTGGCCTGATCGTAGAACAGCGGATACGATTCGGGCCTGCGCATGAACCGGATCAGATGTTCGAAGAGCTCAGGATCGGCATCCATGAAGTAAGAGCCATCAGCCTGAGGTTCCCAGGTGAAGTTATCAGAGAGCTGGAGCGCGAACAGTCCTGATCCCGCCTCGAGAATGTCACGGGAAACCTTGAACTTGTGACCGCTGATGTCGAGCGTGAGGACTTTGGGGAATTGAGGTGTGGAAGCCGTGGAAGCCTTCAGGTATTCAAACAAATGAGCTGTCAGAAAGCTGCTGTCAATGCCGGGTTCTTCCAACTCGCTCTGCTGATCGGCAATGAAGTCCGGATCGCTGACGTTGGCGTCGCACATGGCTGCGGTTGAGTAGATGAAATGGAGCCAGCTTCGAAAAAATTTGCGCTTAGTGGTATGGGAAGCTGCCATGTGCTCTGATATCACGAGGAACATATATTAAGCGATGAAGTACTCCACGTGCTACCATTTCATCGTTTCAACGTTCACCGCGAGGAAGTGAACTCTACGCTAACTCATTTCAGCGAAAGTTTGTAGTGCTGCAATGTCTTCTCTCCACGCCGTGAGGTTTAAGTACCTAGGTAAGTATGTGCCCTAGTAATATTAAAGAGAAGAGTCATACTGTAGATGCTGGTTCGACAGTATGTGTAGTATATTGGCTTTCGCCATCGAGGATGAAAACTCCTCCTGCTCACCGTCTTACACCGTAATAAGCGAAGCATTACCACGCTCGAATTGATTAGGGTTAGGAACACAGCTTTACCTACTTCTATACGCAGCAATACAAGGTAGAAACTTAATACTTCGCCGACCCAACGAACCCACAGAACGACCCCAAAAGATTACGACAACGCAACAACCTCGCGATCGCAACAGGACGCATACCCGTGGAGTGTAGTAAGCAAAAGCAGCCAGCATAGTCCTCCACACCAAGCTTACGCAACATCCTTAGACACAGCTACAGCACAACCAGGGTGAAGCTGCCCGTCTTGCGATCGCGAAGTTGCAGCACCAAAACCAAACCCTCGGCACAATCGACCATCTCCCTTAAAACCATCGTATACTCGTGCGCCGCACTCCCATCCCACCTTATCTCATCGACCCACATACCACGCGTACCCCTCCCATCTTCCTGTCTCCCCCTTGTTTCTAAAAATATCCCCCCCCTTCCCCCCCAATCTCCAATCTCCAATCTCCAAGCCTATCGTAACCATCACCTATAATATGACAAACCTTATACATTCGTACTTGTCATCTTTTTCGTATCTCGTGTTATCAGCTTTATCGGCACTTACACTTATACCGTATGTGCTTGCTTACCTCAGCTCGGACTTCCGGCATATACGACGGGAAGGGTTCCCCGCTGATAGGCTAGTACCGGTATGCGTAGGGTATGTAGAGTGTATAGGTGGGGGGTGGTGGCGGTATAGGTATGCATTGTATCTGGGCTGATGGTGTGTGCCTTGTACGGGTTGAGATTTGGTTCGATTCGGTTCTGGGGGCCTGTTCGGCTTCGGTTGTGTGGTAGGGATGGGATGAGATGGGGGTATGCACACTGCGTTATTGTGCATGTGTAGATATGTTTTAGTGGGAAAGAGCACAGTTTCGTAGCACGACATAGCATGCCTGAGGCTGAGACGCATCTTAGGTTTACAGGAACAAGGTTAGGTAGGAAGCATCATAGCACATGCCTGGCTACCAGACATGATTGTACACGTAGTAGCACCGAATTCTTGATCGTCACAAACCAACACATTTTCTAGCATAAACTCCTACTCTCTATCCTATCTCTCCCTTATCATCTGTTATTCCTGCTGCATATGTCAACATCCTCATGCAATCAGTGCCATCTGTATCCGCCTATATCCGTCTACACACAACATCAAACTACACCATTTCATCAAGCGATCGAAAATTACCTAAGATTCACCTTAAATACTAGTCCCAAGTCTGGCTACCATATCGTCGCATTTATCTGCCGTATCCCTCACTTCTCTCCCTTTTTCCATGGTTTCCTCCTATGCCGGAAAGTGAAATCGTTTCATAAATCATGATTTCGGACTCTCCACTAAGCATTATATCGCATATGCATTTGCGGGCTATGGTGGAGATGATGGTATAGTACAGTGTTATAGCATAGTTCTAGAGATGAAAACTAGAAGAACGGGCTGGTAGTCAAGAAGGAGAGGAGAAGATTAGATAGTGTAGGTGGGTAGACGAGTAGAAAGGGGGTATGTGAGGTGATTTTACTAGAACAGGAGAAAGGAATAGTGTGTGCTGGGTAAGCGGAGATGGGGGGAGGAGGCGGGATACTCAAATGTGTTTGTGATGGCATCTGGGGAAGAGGGCGGTAGAGTATGGAAGTATTGAGCTTTCAAGTGAGATATCTTTATCGTTGCCGTCAGTCTATACTCTATAGTCTACCACTCCTCTCTCTTTCCCTACTCTACGCTCTTATGTCTTCAACGCCTTGCATCGTATAACTCCCACACTCAATCTATACAGTCTCTGCCCAACTGACTCAAACTCAGCATCACCCCAAACTCCGATCCAACTCCAGCCATCGCCGATGAAACAACTTCCTTGTCCCAATCTGACATCCCTCTCTCCCAGTGCCATGGCCCCGAAAACCTTCATCCCCACCTCATGAATCACCCTAAGTCTCACTTCTATCGCAAACTTTCCCTCGATCGCCTGCACCCTCACAGCAGCGACACATCTGCATCCGCCGTATCCCGCTCTTCACCGCCCCCATCACAAACGCGGTGCCCATCTCCGACCAGGCACTACATGCATAGGCCTGAGCACAAAACTGTCATCACCACTGTCTCATCGCCCTCGCTTCCAGAAACACTAGTTGGCACGACGGTGCGTACGTACGTACGTACGTTTTCGTCATCAGCACCCGGACACCGCCAGTATAAAAAACAACAACAGTGCAGCGAGTGACATATCATGTCATCTCCAAACCTGGCTTTTGCTACATTGAGTTTCCATTGCCGAAACGCACAAACACAGACGCACGCACGTACGTCGCGCGCGCAGAAAAACCCAGCCCACCGCATTTTCGGCCCGGTTGCCAACGGCGAGCGAGCGAAGAAAAAAATACGGCAACGGCCCGTTTGGCTTGGGGGGGGGAACAACAGAAAAGCAGCGGCGGAGGACGGAAAACCCTCGGGATCGGAAATAATGTTTCGTGATTGATTTCTTGATTGGATGGGGTTTTTGCGCGGCAGACGGAAGTTTCCTTGTCGTCGCTGTCGGCGGAGGTGGAGAACGAGGTTGAGTAGGAAGTTTGCTTGCGCACGCGTTTACGACTACCCTTTCTGGGGTCAAACGTCCGCTTACCATCATCACGGTTCGGTCCGCACATAACGTCGGTGTGTCGGTTAGGGTGGACATTTGCTCGGAGGCTGTCGTACTCTATGCTGTTTTTGATCGTTTGCTCTGATGGTTTGGTGGTGAGTTGGCTTCCGATGATTGTGAAACGTGCTGACGGCGGAAGGAGGTCGGTATGTCGGTCGGTCGGTCGGATCGGATATGGGACTGATGCATTCAGATGGTAAACGTTGTATGCAGAGGAAAGCGAAATTTGGCCTTTCGTATTGTGTGACAAAGTGTAGTCCCGATGTTTGACTAGTCTCGCTCATTGGAACCCGTGCGGTTGATGCATCAGCGACC
The DNA here is from genome assembly GCF_003171515.1 of Pyrenophora tritici-repentis. Classification (NCBI taxonomy): domain Eukaryota; kingdom Fungi; phylum Ascomycota; class Dothideomycetes; order Pleosporales; family Pleosporaceae; genus Pyrenophora; species Pyrenophora tritici-repentis. The sequence continues at coordinate 3,502,671 of NC_089391.1, read as the reverse complement.
CGTCCATGCTCATGCTTGACTGGAGAGATGGCGATATGGGCGTCTCTCGTGGGCCAGACGGGTACGTTGATGGCGCAGACATGGTTCGACCGTGCCATTCCTCATACTCCTCCTCTGGCGATGAAAGATCAATCAATTTCTGTGGTGATCCGGCGGCAAACCCAAGCGTAGTCAATTTTCCTTGCAATATGTTGATGACAGAGGGGTTTCCTCCGCGGAAATTACCAAGCACTTGCGCGAGCGAATGGATGAGGTCTCTAGGGCCGACGTCGAAGCGCGATTCGTGGTTCAGGGACGGCATTATCATCATGACGTCGGCGAGCGAGTTGGCCACGTCAAATATCTTCGATTCCTAGATATCGTTAGTCAATTAGTCAAAGTCGGTGAAATTATGTCCTACCATGCCAGGTCCATGCGCTTCAACACTCTGCCGTGAGAGACTGCTCAGATTCGAGAGCACGTTCTGCGCCACCTTGGCCGGAAAGCGAAACGAAAACTCCTCATCCTGACTGGCCCGGCTACTCAAATTCGTCACGTTGAGCGCATGTTGCCAAAGGAAAATACGCATCCATTGCTGCGTCATAGTAATGTCCGCGCGCTGTATTTCATTCTCCAGGCTCCGGGGGTCTTCATCGCAGCTAAGTTGCTGCTGGGCTAGTGCGAGCGCCTGGCGCGCACTTGCAGGTTCGGCGGTGATGGTGACATCCAAGATGTTGAAAAGACGGCAGAGCTGGACGAATGCAGGTGTAACGGATCCATCTTGTAAATCCTCGAGTCGCGGAAGATCCGGAGTTCGTTTCAGTGTTGTCGGCACATCATGCTGCAAGGAATGTGCTCTCTCAGTGATGAACAGAAGCCAGTAAACGCGTAAAGCATATTGTGTCTGCTCAGCGGCCAAGGTTTGGTAGTGCGTGGTCTTGTGCAAACCCAAGATGTGTGCTTTGAAGATTGCTTCTCCCAACAAGACGGTGGAGGCATTCATACGTCCGACATTTGCGGAGTAAACATGCAGAAAAAAGCTTCCAAGTAAAGAGTAGATGGTGACGTTCTCCAAATGGTCAGATTCGTTCCTCGCTTTCTTGGCTTCAAATTCGAAAACGGCACTCGGAATGCGATAGTGGCCTTCAACTGGGCTGCCGGGCTCGATACCGATGGAAAACTGGCTCACAATAGCCGCACAAATGGCATTTGCCAATGCGTAGGCCTCGAAATCATTGGGATGCGTCAGGAGTCGTCCGGTGAGCGCATCGGTGTCGACGACTGGCCATATGCCATATCCACGCTTCTGGTAATGCTCCAGGTATTGCGACAAGCATGCTGTGGAAATTCTCTGGGGTTCCTGGTGGTGAGAAACGGAGACTGGTGGGCTCTTGATATCCGGCCAGGCCCGGGATTCGGCATCATGGTCGCTTAGAAGAGGAATGGGATCCAGGTAGGGCAAGTCTGCAGGGACCGGACTTCCGGTATCGTAGCTAGTTTCGCTATTGCTTCTAGAGTTCGCACGGCTGCACTTGCTGCGTTCTTGCAGCCTCCTAATGGCAGCTTCGGTGGTTCGACGTGGGCCTTTGGGCCCGCTCTTTCCGTGAGTCTTGAGATAAGTGCAGTCCCAGCTGAATTGTGAGGTGCAAAGTTAGTGGGTTTCTCGGACGAAAGCTAGTACAGAGATTCTTTACCTCGCAGCCTCGCATCTCGAACAGGGGTCATTGCCGTCGCATCGGACTTTTCCTGTAGAGAAAAAGTACGTTAGCTGCATGACACATGGTGTTGTGACGATATCAAGACATACTGATAGAACACGGATCACACGCTCGTCGCGTTCCTTTCCGCGGAGCCATGGCCATCTCAGGGCCAAGGGATTAGTTTGTTGGGGAGGATCAAGTTGTTGGACCGGAGTTTTTCATGCCGTCATCGTACACTGGTGGCGTAAAGCAGGCGCGGTGGCGATGGGAAAGTGAGTTTATGCTGACACAATTTGGGAAGTTTGTCGGAAGGTGAAGAAGCAGTGAATCAATGGCTGCAGAATGCAGTCGTGGTAGAGAGTAATGCGGCTGATGCTAGGAACTAAAGGTGGAGACGGGGCTGCAGCTCGGGCGATCCTTGCACGTCGAGTGCATGCAGCGTACCAATGAGAAAGTGCCGCGATTAATGGGCGTCAAATAGGGCCGAAGACTGCTCTTCCAGAAGAACGCTAGAAGGTCCATGGAAGAAATTTGCTCCCGGTTGGATCCGCCAGTGTCGCAGCGGTGCGATAGGCGAAGCGTTATATCATTCGATTACTGCCATTCTAGAAGGCGGCCGGGGCAGCGTCATCATCATCCAGGGTTCAAGAAAAGGCCCATTTGTTCCATCTGCACAAGCCAGAAGATTTGTCCGGAGCGTGCTGCCACTGCCAGTAGACGCATGGACGCCGCCATTACAAGAAAATCTGGGGTCGGCGTATATACTGTTGTAGGACCAACACACGGCTTCCTCCGACGATGCGCAAAGTCTTTAATCGCTCAGCCCTCTTTTGACAAGTCGCCGATCCATGCACACTTTCGAGCCTCACCCCATCGCGGCCATGCGCGGTGGCAGTGGTGCTGGTGGAGCCAAGTTCTTGTGACGCTGCCCGAGGAACGAAACCTACCCGTGACGTAACGAGTAGTGATCCGCTAGCGTCCCCGCTCCCGAGAGGGAGAGCCGTTGAACTCCAACACCAAAGTCGGCCCTTATCATGGTGCTGGATAATCACAAAGGCCCAGGGTTCGCACTTGTCGCGCCTCGAGCTCGCAAGCTTATTCTTGACTCCTGGCCATGACACGTTTTGTCCCTGGATATCGCCACCCTCTCCGTATTGGTCATGACGATGATGACGGCCGTTCCGCCGACCTGGTCGCCATTCTCTCTCACCACTCGTCCTCTGTCCATGTTCGTGTCTTACGCCGAGGGTTAGCGGCACACGTGCGACAAATGCCATGTCCACCATGGTGCATGCGCCAACACCACCGCACGCCCAAGTATCGGGGAAAAGCCTAAGAGCCTCACCCGGATGAACGCTTCCACAAGCATGAACACTTCCGAACTTGGCCCACTTCCAGAATATCATATCATCTGCAGCCAGACCACATGGCCTGGACCCTTCACTTCACCGCCCTAGTCGTCCACTTGTGTTGAGCCTTGGCTCCAAATCGACTCGCTTACGGCTGCGCTTACGCTTGTCAAACTAATTCCTAGTGCCGGGAGTGATGTACATGCTATGAGGACACCAAGGCACTATGGAAGTCATGCACACTAGTCGGAGCCTGGCGGAGTAGCCTGCCCTGGTTTGGCAAAAGTACACGCTTGGCATGTCTGCGTACAACGCGCGTTCCGGTATAATACACGAATGACGTACCTTGACAAGATCGACTACGCACAACGACAACGCCGATCTGGAGCTGGGTACCCAATATCATGGCCCAACGTGTGTCTCAACGTTTTCAATACACCGTTTGTAAGCAAAAGAAATTCTAGAATCGCATATCTTACCCTGCTTGGTCACTGCTCACGCTCCAGGTTGAGCGAGACCTAATCAAAAACCAGGAACTTTCCGCTTACAGCCCCGAGTCCAGACATGTTCCACACTAGTCATTGAGTTTCACCTCGGTGGCGGAAAACATCAGGATCAGGTCAAGTGGTATTCGCTACATGTTATGCTCGGCTAGTGCCATGTAACTTCGCTCACGAGTCGTATTCCATGTGCACTCATACCGGAGGAGCCTCCATCGCATCTTGATCTACCCTAAAAAGGCCGAAATGAGCCTTTTGCACCAGCCACAATATACCATTTCTGGCGGTTTGCCACACAAGCAAACGCTTTCCTCGTCTATCAGTGTGTGCGTGCTCAATGGTTGGATTGGCTTGTCTTCGGGTCCATTTAACCATGCGAGGATGTAATCAAAGTATGGTTGCAATGATGGTGCCATTTGTATATGCGCTTTGACTCGATAATCGTTTTCTCTAACCCACTCGTCCAGATGGCATCGGAGACAAGTCCAGCGGTCGTAGAGGCGCTTCTTAAATGAGCACCCGCAGACTTCTTTGTGGCTGATTTCTGTTTTCCAACAGCCGTGACAGCAGAAGCGCTTCCGAGATTCTGAGGCTCGAAGAATGGGATCTTCAATGATGTGATTTATGATGTCTCTTGGCGTGTCTATGTCAAATACTCCAGTCCGAAAGACACTACTGAGTCTAGCTTCCATAAAGCTCTCGATGCTAGGGGGGTATCAGGTGAGGAAGAATAATTCATTTTCCAAAGCAAGTGGAATGCTTAAGTGAGCCGCCTCGGGCTGACCATATCCCAGGTCGTTGTGGATGATGCTCTCATCCCAGTCAAAGTAGCCAAAGGCATTCGAAGTGCGCCCTCCTGGGTCTGTTCGGCACACACTGCGTAGTTCAGAATCTAGTAGGACATAGCAACAGCGCAACAAGCCTGGGTAGATGTCAGAATCCCAAGTGTTCTGACGATAGACAAGATGAGCGCGGCATTCATCGCACGTCATGGCCCCACATGTATCGCAGGGGCGCTCTTTGTATTCTAGATTATCTGCTTGGCATCTGGGCGTAGTATGGAGAGGTCGCCAGTTATCTGGTGGCGGCTTGTGAAAAATGCCACGAATGCGCATCCCAACGCCGTCGCACCTCGTGCGCTTCAGCAAAACTTCTTTGACTTTGCTTCTTTCATCGAGCATCTCTAATCCAATCGTGCGGCACACAAGACCTAGACGAACAAGGGTGGTAGTTGACGTGTAACAAGACAGAGAATCGAGGATAGGCGGTTGGCTCAGAGCCTGTACGATGCGATTAGTATTGTCCGACATGGTGGCTTAACGGACACAATCCAGTGGAAGAGAGAGCGCCTCTTATGTTATCATGTTGCTTGTAAGCTGTGTGAGAATGACACCGTAGAATATGAACAAACCGACTAGCACGCCACGTGGGCAGGGTGTATTGTTTGCTAGTATCAAAGGACGGCGGTAGGAAACCACATGAGGTCCAACACATGAGATTCAAGTCAGGTGGCCGTTTGCAGTGCCTCATCTTGATGCTGTCAGGTTACGCTGTCGGTATCTGGGACAAGCTATGTACATCAACAACAGGTAAGAGGAGTCATGACGCTGGAGTGAGAACGAAAACATTATGGATTATACACAGTGATGTTACAGGGAGGGGTATATGGAACTATTTCTTGAAAAGGTAGCAGAGAAAGGAAATCCCAAGACCCAAGAAAAGAGTGGAGTATGCGGTTGTTGGCTGCTTGGTTGACCGTGCTGGAGGTTTTGACAAGTGCTAACCTACTCCGGCATCTCGAGAACATCCGTGGATGTTTAGTTTGTGTGAAGAACCGCGTGAGTGTTATGGTCAATATCGGGACGCAATATTTCTCCCCAACACCACAAGCAGGTTTCGCGTCCAGACTGCTGTCCACAGCTGCAGTGTTTCGTGTGGTTGGGAAAGGCTGTGGAAAGGGTGGCCTCTTCTGCTTCGTAACATCGTAAACATAGCCATCGATCGAGAAAGCGACTTCTTAGACTGCATTGACACGTATACATTTGGCATCCTTCCCTACGTTTCTCAACATCAGAAGGGATACAAGTATCGCAGAACCAGCGCTTTCTTCGTTCGGTAACTTTGTGCAAGGATTTCAGAACGGGTGATGGGGCAGCCACACTTGAAGATCCTGGACCAGCCAAATTATGTTGCCCAAGATCCACGTCTAGAAGGCGTTCAACACACTCTGGTGGACCATAACTGTCTTCGTCGCATGGAATGTCGATGAACCCTTGATCATGATGTGGGGCGACTAGTCCAGCTGTCGGTTTCTGCCAATAGGGTTCCGACTGATCGACTGCAAGGTGGTGCGGACTTAGGATGGGTACTTCCGAAGAAGACAACATAACAAAGCCGCTGAAGTTGGGCAACTCGTCGTCCTCGCATGGCTTTTCGAAAATACTTTGGTAAACACAGTGGATGCGGCATTCGTCGCATGTCGTGACTTTGCATTTGACGCAAGGCTTCGATTCAACGCCATTTTGTGTAGCACCGCAAGTGACATGCTCGGTGCAGTTATACGCGTCAAAGAAACACGACTTTTTGTGGTACTTCTTGCGGATTTTCACACCCTTTCCGGAACAACTCAGCCTACCTAGAAGATTCTCCAAGCTGCCTGACTGCGGAACAATCGCTCCATGTATAGACTTTGATGACAAAAGTAGGGCCAGTAGGTCGTCCGAGGAAAGGTTCGACAAGATGTTCTCCAGTAAACCATACTCTTGGAAAACCTCGAGGAGAGGACATCGTGGGCTCTGCGCCACCAGGTTACCTTTTCGATACTTCTTACGCATCTCCACCAGCCCCCCTCGCGACCTCCTGCGCTTGGGTACTTTCGGGTACGTGGTCTTGGGGTAGTCCCCATCGTGAGTGTTTTTGAGTTGGTGTGAGTTAGCGGTCAAGGTATGACACGCTGAAGGAGGAGCCATAGGGACCGTGAAACTCCTGGATAGTGATGAGCAGGGGTATCCGCGGCTGTATAACAAAAGGTAAGGCCATCATAGGCCAAGCGTGACACAACAACAATATCTGGAGTCGTTGTCATGACGGGACGCATGCTGACGTGACGTACTTGGCTTTCACGCCGAAACGTTGATGTAGCTTTCTGCACTCTGACAGGCGCCTAGCAGTCCGCTTCGAATTTTGAATCCATTGTGGCGTTTTTGATAATTTGGGGTAATGGCCGGTAGTTCCAAAGTGGAGGTGCGGTACCAGACACCAGTCTGGTGGTAGCGAGTTGTTGCAGGGTAAAGGTGGCGTGCAAAGGGCAACAGAATCCTGTTAAAGTGGAAAATGTGGTTATTTGGGTTTGTGGGGATCTGCAAAATTTCGTGAATCATAAGACCAGAAATTGCGCCGGAGAGATGCGGAACTCAAATCCGATGACGGCCGATCGCCAGAAGCCGCGCTTACATAACGGTGCCTCGGTATCTGTGCCTGCCGTCCCTTCATCCGACCTCCTGTATCCGCACTGCATGTAAGAGACGTGTAGAGAAAGGAGGATCAACCTGGACAATTGACTGCCTATCGCGCAACCGAGCACCGGGTTATTGTCAAAAAAGATATCCCGCACACTGGGTCCTGATTCAAGGCTACCGTAAACACAGACTCAACAACACACAACAGCATGACCCGGACACTACCAGAACTTTTGAACATTTCTCTTTCGCCCCAGCACCAAGACTACACATTTTCTGATTGCATATTCAGAATACAGTTCCCATCCCAGATCCTCCATCACCACATCCCTCCCCCCTTCCATCCTGTTACCCCTCTACTTCCCATCCGCGATATCATAACAACACCCAACATCCTGCACATTATAAAAGGGACAATCCCTCTGCACATAGAAACCGCCCTTCTTTACGCACGTGGGTTGCGTCGTGCAAATGCCTGATGGCGTAGAGCGGCCACAGGGTGCTGGGTAAGGGTCTTTTGGCGCGGCAAGGGCCAGGGTGAGGGAATTCAAGGCCGCTGTGGTGAGGATGGTGAGATGCATGTTCGGTCGGTCGGATTGATTGCTGGAGTTTATTGGCAGGGTTGATTGGTATTGGAGTGCAGCTTGCGAGGTACTTAGGTAGAGTGTAGGGTATGATGGAAAGTTGGTATCCAAATATCGCGATGCTAGGGATGCTGTGGTTATGGTGCACTGGAAGGACCAGAGCGAGAAGTCTGCGATCTATGTACCTGCGACTTCGTAACCAAAACGCCGCTGACATCGTTGTTGCAAGAATCTCTATCTTCAGACTGCTTCCATCGCATGCCAAAGATAGCTTGATGCGCACACCTACCAATCTGCGCTATTAGACCAGCACCACCAGCTGGCACACTCACTTCTAGGCATTGGCTGAAGCGATGTGCTTCGGAGCACATACAGTCACCATTGTTTGGCTGCTGCGGAAGCCTTCATATGGCTATGTTCTGCTGCATTGCTTAGCGAGCTGGCTAATCTATCTTTCCCCGGATCTCTCGTATCGGATATGCGATATGATGGGGCGATACGCGGGGAGTGGGAATTTTGCCATATTAACGAGCTTGTTGAGAAGGTATATGTACCAATCAACGCAGGGGCAAAGTGTGTTCACTTTTTGTCTCAACAGGTTATGAGCCCGGGTCGCTTTCAGCGCATCAGCATGTTCGCGAAGGAACTGCTGGTTGGGTGAGTGACCAGAGCCGAGTAAGGGTCAGAGCATGAGGCCAGCGCCGAGTAGGGCCAGAGCCGGAGTCAGCACCGTGAAGGGCCTGCGTTGCAAACCACTCGCATTACTTTGTCTCCCTGCCTTAATTGCGGGGGTGTGTTGAGAAGGTATATGTACCAATCAACGCAGGGGCAAAGTGTGTTCACTTTTTGTCTCAACAGAGCTCGTATTTATTCTTGGACAAGTAAAGTTCTGAGAGGTATGACGTTTGTTCTTATCAGCTTGTGACTACTGGCGCATCTAGCAGCGCTCTTCATTTCTCATGTTGGGTATTCCAGTGGACACAAGACGGCCTTGCCCGCCGCGCCCTTCGTAAAAGTACAAAAACTGCCAAGCATTGGGAAGGCGATCCAAGAGATCGTGTAGCCTCTCATACAGACATGACCAGGCCAAATGCCGAGTCCAAATGTCCAAACTTCCAGTCTTTTAAGTCGCCATGATCATCTACAGATCGCGCAACAATTAGCGCAGACAGGGCCTCGTCTTCACCCTCTCTAGATAGACATCAATCTCCTTCAACTGCTTCTTGGCTAGTTCTGCGCCCTCTCCCACCGACTTCTTTAGCCTCTCTTGTTCTTGACTGAGCGCACACACGTTCCTCTTTTTCTCTTCCTTGAGCTTGTGTAAGGTTGACTGCGCCTTGGCTAGATCCTTCTTGAGACCCTTCGCACCCGGCTGGTCGCATTCGCGTCCAATGTGAACCTGAATGTCCACGATTTTGTTCTCGGTGGCTGAGACGTACTCACTACACAGTATGTAGAGGGCGATGCGGTCGATTTGATCTTGGGTGAGTGGGGATTTGCGCAGCGGGGGACGTAGCTCAGAGGAGTTGGAGGAGTCTGATGACACGGGTGGGGATCCCAGACCGACGGTGCTGGCTGTAGGACTCTCGTTGTCGGTCATAGGAGTATCGGCATTGGCTGTAGGAATCTCATCGTCGGGGTCATTCCAGATGTCCATCGTCGTTGCAGTGCAGAGTTTTGTCTTGTACGGGTGTGAGGAGCTTGGTTATAACACGCCTTTTTTGAACGTAGTATCTGCGCGAAACACTCTTCGGTTTGGCGGGGGCTGTGAATGAATGCGCGCAAATTGCGGTGACGAGTCGCATTTCCGTTTACGCTTGCACCGAAAGTGTGAAAGGTATGATTAAGGGTCTTCACCTTTCACCGCCCCAGGCCCGCGCCTTGTGTGTCTGCATTCTATTCACTTGTGGTTTTATACTCTTGAGGCCTTCTAGCTGCTAAAACGCGCTAGGGAGCAACGTTATAGTTAACACGCCTCTAAACTCATGCATTTTGTGGACATTATGATTTTGATTGTTAGTACTCTGCATAGATGTACTTGCGCCAATGATTGCTAGACGGTGTTTTCTGGAGACCTGAGACAGAAAATAGACTGTATTTCAGAAAATACGGAATCTTGACTGTGGAGCGAACTCAATACTAAGCATAAGTCGCCAATGAGAAATAGTAAGCATTACTGAGGGCGGACATGACTAAGATCGGCGGTCCAGAGCTATAATTTGTCTCGCACACGGAGAGAGAGAAAAAGAACCCTCCAGAAACTATGAAAGTGTAGAAGTTAGCAATTGATGGGTAGGAAGACGTCGATGACGCTGACGCGATGAACCACCGGTGACGACATGTGGGGTGACGTCTTGGCGCGTCTCGAACGCGACTGCCGTACCTTTTGTACACGCTTCATCATCTCCTTGACCCTTAATAAGACCACTTACACACTCCATTGTCACTTCCCTCTCAGAGGACATACTTGAGAATGGCTTCCAACTCCAATGCCATGGACGTAGATGTCTCGCATGCTCCGATCGCGCCTTCTTAATCCCATCCTAACTTAACTTCCCCAAACCGACCATATTATCCTCGACGTTAACGGCCGCAAATTTCGAGCGCAAAAATCGATTCTCTTACTCGGCCGATTCTTCGAGCAACTTTTCAATAGAAAATAGTCCGTTGACTTGCTTCCCGACGGAGCGCTGCCCATCGATGCGGATTCCGACATATGGCTGACGCTGTTCGCTCATATCAAGCGACCTAGTGTCTGTTCATTGCCGTGGTCACGAGAGAAGGGTTTTGGCTACGTCGGATACAATAAGCTCATGGCTCACGCTGACTTCTTTGGTTTGGATGATGTGAAAGATTGGATAAAGCAGAAGAAGTTTCTTGAGGCTGTGAAGACAGGGTACAAGGTGGAAATTCACCCTGGACAGTTCAACGAGTGCAACAAAGCGAATCGCAATCACAAATGGCTCAGTGTAGGGCCCCTGTTATTGCCGGAGCGGGGGAACACATATGAGGGGGACATAAATGCGTTCCTAGACTCTATTCAGCCTGGCTGGGAAGAGCACACACCCTGTGAGGATATCGAGTTAATCTCATGTTTTGACGCAGAGATTCCTAGTCGGGGCGATTTCCAGTTTTATGGGAAAAATCCATATCATAACCACCCAAGAGAATGCCGAGAGCTGGGAGGGGATACATGTGTAGCCCCGGTGGACGACGTGCACGGCGAGGAAATATGGAAATATGAAACCTTGGATACTAGCATCGTCACTGTGATGAAGTACATTGACTATATACCGGAGCGGTACGAGAAACGCTACGTGGACGCCAAAGACGAAGAAAGAGAGAAAGAAGGACAAGAATAAGAACAACAAGCATAGTTTACAAATATGTAGAATTTGTAAAATGCAACAACGAATCATTGAGACATGAGCATGCGACGCTGCAGCTCGAAAATCTGTTCGGTTTGTGTGGAAGAGGATCCAGCAACTATCATACACCCCATCGGCACATCCCATGTACAATTAACTCAATCGAACTCTTCCGCCGTCCCTAGCTCCTCCTCTCCCCATTTCTCTGAAATGATCAAATCCCACATCTCATCCAACACCTCCCCTATCCCCACAAGCTCCCTTCCAATCTCTGCATTCGCCCTTTCAGCCTCGTTCGTCAGCGCTCTATTCGGCTTTTCAGCCTGCATCTCCACAACGCTTGTAGTCGTGTCGACTAAGTGTTTCAGTCTCGCCTTTGCATATCCCAGTAGGGGTGTTAAGCGCTCGTGACCGATCTTCCTGTTGTCATGGGCGGGTAATGAGTCTATAGCAGGTTGGGCGGCGGAGAGGTGGGAGGAGAAGAATATGACTTGGTTCTGGTAGTTTAGGATATGAGTGGTGAGGGTAGGGAGGATAGGGTTGAGGGGGTGCGTGTAGGATATCGAGTTTGGAGGTAGGGGCAGTGATGTGTATTTCAACGGCATTTTGGAGGGGTTTTGTTGGGATAGAGGGATGTGGAGATTGAAGTTGTCGTGACGTTGATCGGCATGTTTCTAATAGAGGATAAGGTTTGCTTGAGAGAACTGACAATTGTTTCTAGTGCCTGCTTGGTGATAGTAGCAAATGGAGTTGTGAGTTCTGTGGTTTTACAAGCATGACTGGTCCCTCCTGGAATTAGATGTTGGTGGGAAAGAGTGCATGTATCGTGATGGAGTGTCCTGCGTAGCCGGTGTTGATGTACGATTATACTGTGACATAATTCAAACGTACTTGTGCGATATGCCGACCAAGAAAGCGCTCGATTTTATCTTGCTTTACAACCCAACGAATGTGAAGTTTTACTCCCACCTTCGAGCCAACCTAGGTACCGTCTCCATACCTGCTTGACAGCCATATTTGGTTGGTCAACAACGGAAGCGAACCTGATTGTGCTTGCGTTTCACTCGTGTCCTCTGTACCATGACATGGATATGAGGAGGATCGAGTAATGTCAGAGTCTGGGTCGCCTACGCTCGGTTGCATCGGTCGGTACCCGTCGGCTTCGGTGGCCCGTGCTCTCTCAGTCATCCATCAGAGGACATGCAATCTCCGTCATCTTCACCAAGCCGACAAGATACACACACAGGATTCAAAGAGCATGGAACTCAGGAAGCGACTGAAAGCAATTCTCTCGACTCGATGAACACATCAAGAACAGCTTCCCGGGTCAACAAGTCTCCACCCGCCTACGCCACCGGAAGGCGTCTAGAAGCAGACAAGCTGCAAGGCGCAACGATCCTACTGCACCTCGCTGCTCGCCTTGCACATATTCGGACACCACGGTTCCCATCGTTATCAGGCGCATGAGCACATTAGGCACGATGCCACGCCACCGGCTAGCTCGCACTCATCACCACCTGGGCAACGCCAAAATAGTAGGCTGATAAAAGCTTCCCTAGGCCTAGCAAAGCAGGTCTCGGCGGCAATCGGTTCGCGGATATCGGCGATGGAGGAGCAGATAGTATTAGTCGTGCAACTGACCCGAGGCAGACCGAGGCAGCCGGTATAGAATCCGCACTATCACCGTCCTCATTCTCGCAGTCAGCATCTGGACGAGACAGCGACGCCGCATTGCGCGATAAATGTGGAAAACGCGATTGTAGAGTTGTGTTGGACATTTGCGACCTGCCTGTTGCGGACAATCGCCCCGCTCGGCGCCAAGTAAGCCCACATTGCGGAGCCAGGGACGCGGGATAGGTCGACAGGCTCGCGATAGGACAAGGCGAAAACATGCTTTCTGATAATCCACCTCGCCCGAGCTTGTTTGTCTGCCCGCAGCCCTAGCCTACAACTGGAAGGAGATATCGTGAATGTCGCCCCGCTTCCGACGCCTTTGGCTTAGCATGGACCGCTGTACAGGGAGAATGATGGCATCGCCGTTGCCTCTAGCCAACTAGAATGAATGTCACTCCCAGGTACCGGTCCCAGTACAACGTGGACCCCGCTGGTAAAATGCTTCCTCGCTAGGCCCTGCATACTACGCAGCTCATTATACAAATAAGCTGGTTGCCCTGCTTGAGCTTCGTCCGACCATCGACCTTGTCCAATTGAGCTTTCACGAAGCTGGTCGCATACAATGGCTCGTTACCTCAGTGTTGCCGCGGCTTTGGCTGCCACAGGCGCCTGTGCCTTCACACCCGAGTATGTATACCTTCACATCTTTGGTTGCAAATCCATACTAATAATTCCACAGGCTGCTCCTGAGCACCGTCCGCCGCAGTGCTGCTGATCCCAGCCCTGATGGCTCGGTTGCCTTGTTCCCGTACACCCAGTACTCCTTCGAGGAGCACGCGAACTCGGCTGGCATGAACCTCATCGATCTCACCACTGGCGAGATCACTAATTCAGGTCTCAATGCCAGCGAGATCAACGAGGTCGCCTGGATTCCCGGTAGCAAGACGGGCATCATCTACATTAATGGCACCAACGAGGAGACTCCCGGCGGTGTTACCCTGTGGATTGGCGACATCAAGAGCCCCAACATGAGCACCATGGTTGCTTCTCTTGATGCGCCCTACAATGGACTCAAGGTTTCCAAGACTCCTACCGGAGACATGCACTTCTTGGTCAACTGCATGGCCTACCCCAACGGCACTGCAGTCAACCCGGAGACTGAAGTCACCCCTCACTCAACCGCACGCTACTACTCAGATATCTACGTGCGTCACTGGGACACTTGGCTGACGAAGAACCGCTACAACGTCTTCGCTGGAACTCTCTCGGCGAACAGCAGCTATGCGCTTTCTGGCGCTGGTATGCGTAACCTACAGCACGGAATCAACTTCACCGCTACTCAGCCTGAGACCCCCATTCAGCCATTCGGCGACATGAGCGACTACGACCTCAGCCCTGACGGCTCCATGTACGCTTTCGTCAGCAAGGCTCCCGAGCTGAACAAGGCCAACTACACAGCCTCATACGCCTACCTCGGTGCTTTTGCTTCTTCCGAGCCACCGGTCGCTTTCAACGGCCCCGACTCCGAGGCGTACAAGGCTGGCCACAAGGGCGCATCCAGCTTGCCCTCTTTCTCCAGCAACAGCTGTAAGTTCGCGTACGTCCAGCAAGATGAAGACTACTACGAGTCAGACCGATTCCAGCTCTACACTGTTGACGTGGCTGTCGAGGGTACTGGTGTTGCTGTCAGCAACTGGAAGGCACTCAGCACTGGTTTCGACCGCTGGGTTCAAGGACCCCTTACTTGGGCCGCTGACGACTCTTCCATTTACGTCACCGCCGATGACTACGCCCGCGTCAAGATCTTCAACTTCCCCGTGGATGCCGATGAGAGCTTCGTCCCCGAGCCTATGACTTCCAACACGTCCGTTTCGACCTTCGCGCTCCTCCCTGACGGCTCCCTGTTTGTTGCCGCTACCGCCATCTGGACCCCCAGTGAGTGGTACATCCTCAAGGATGGCGTCAAGAACACCCTCTTCGACGCGTCTCAGGTCGACCCCAATCTCGCTGGTCTCGGCTCGCACACTGTCTCTGAGATCTTCTTTAACGGCTCCAACCCCGAGCTCAAGCAGCAGCTTCAGGCCTACGTTGTCAAGCCCAGCTACTACCAGGAAAACGTGACCTACCCGCTCGCTTTCTACATCCACGGCGGTCCCCAGGGTAACTGGGGTAACAGCTGGTCCAACCGCTGGAACCCTCAGGTCTGGGCTGACCAGGGTTACATTATCGTAGCTCCCAACCCAACCGGCTCCACTAGCTTCGGACAGTTCCTCACCGACTCTATCCAGGGCCAATGGGGCAGCTGGCCATACCAAGACCTGGTCAACGCCTGGAACTACGTCAACACCAGCATGCCCTGGATCGACACCAAGAACGGTATTGCCGCCGGTGCTTCCTACGGTGGTTACATGACCAACTGGATTCAAGCTAACGACCTCGGCAACGAGTTCAAGTGCCTCGTCACCCACGACGGTATCTCCAACACCGAAGGCGCCTGGGCTTCCGAGGAACTCTGGTTCATCCGCCACGACTACGACGGCAACATTTGGGACTCACCCGCCTACCGCGAGTGGAACCCCCAGAACCACATTGCCAACTTCTCTACCCCCCAGTTCGTCATCCACAACACCAAGGACTACCGTCTCCCCGAGAGCGACGGTCTCAGTCTGTTCAACATCCTCCAGGCACGTGGCATCCCCAGCAGGTTCCTCAACTTCCCCGACGAGAACCACTGGGTGCTCAAGCAGGAGAACAGCTTGGTTTGGCACACGGAGATTTTCAACTGGATCAACCACTGGTCCAAGGGTGAGCCGTTGAGCGATACCCCTATTGGTAACTAAAGCGCTTCTATGAATGCGTTTAGTTATCCAATGTTGGCTGCGGAAAGGCAGGCCATGTAGATAATTATGAAACTTATCTAATTGTTGAGAATACAGTCCGTAAGTGACTTGGTGGTATCAAGCGGAGGAGTAGTCACATGATTGGTGACACGTGCAGGTGGGTCCTAGCGGGGAGCTTGGACGCAGCTGCACGCAACACGGATCTACGAACGTGTGAATAGCTCCTTAGTCAATACAATACGAGTCGTACCACCACTACCGTTGTGCCTTAGAGAGCGCTCTATTAGGTAGTCATACTACTACTAATAGTGCCAGCTTTTCAATAGGTTATGAGCCCGGTTGCTCGGTGCTCTACGGTTCGGCGACCCACCAGATCAAGGTGATCTGAAGCCACGAAAGTCGAGACGAGCTTCTCGCACACGGAAGACGAGACGAGCTTCTCGCACACGGAAGACGAGACGAGCTTCTCGCATACGAAAGACGAGACGGGCTTCTCGCACACGGAAGACGAGACGAGCTTCTCGCATACGAAAGACGAGACGGGCTTCTCGCACACGGAAGACGAGACGAGCTTCTCACACACCGAAAACGAGCATACGGTTCCAGCTAGAGAAAGCTGAAGGGCGCAGACGCCAAAACGTTTACAAACCCACTAAACACCCCCTACACCTCGAAACCACACACAACTACGGCATTTGACGCGTCACAGACAGTCAAAAGCACAACCGCGAAGATGGGCAGCGACGACAGATACGATAAGGAGCCTAAGATCCCAAAGCTGACGAAGGAGAATCACGAGAAATGGTTCCGCAATAACAAACTGAAGCTGAAGGGAAAGGGAATCTTCTACACTATCGAAGTCACGAAGCACGCGTACGCCTGGATTGCACGACATGGAGCTGGCACCTCCACATCAACTGCCAACACCTCTCAAGACCCGGCCGGCACTGTCAACCCTACAGAACAAGCAAGCGTCCTAGGCCTGACAAGCGACTTCGAACGACTGGGAGGTACATGGAACGCTGAAAAGGCAAAGGAATACGACAAGGATGAGGCTAAGGCACTGTTCTACATCACAAACAGTCTCCTTGATGATGACGACGCTCTCGCAGACGAGTACGAGACTGCATCTGCCCTCTGGACCGCACTGAAGGTCAAGTACTCAAAGACTGATCAGTTGACAGCCAACAACATCATGACCAAGCTTCAGAACTTCACCTGGAAAGACGAGAAGGATGTCGACTACACGTGGGCAAAGCTAAAAGAATACCGCCGCAAGATTATTGCAGCTAAGCCTGCTGCCAAGGGACTCTACAATGATGAGGCACTTCTCCAGATCATGCTACGCGCTCTTCCAGAAAGCTACGGATCAGTAATCGACTATCTCGATGTCCAGACCTCTCTCACGGTTGACGAAAAGATTGCTGCACTCCGCACGAAGGAGCTGCGACTGAACGACACGGCTGAGCATGCAAATGTAG
The DNA here is from genome assembly GCF_003171515.1 of Pyrenophora tritici-repentis. Lineage (NCBI taxonomy): Eukaryota > Fungi > Ascomycota > Dothideomycetes > Pleosporales > Pleosporaceae > Pyrenophora > Pyrenophora tritici-repentis. Next base: position 3,485,798 of record NC_089391.1, on the reverse strand, counting down.
CATTCCCGAAGTACCGTCACCCGAATGACCATAGAAGCTCGGACTCCTCGATGCGCGACCGCCCCCGTTCTACATCGCCTGAATTAGGCCCATCCACAGGATGCCTCCATTGTAAGGGAGAACACTGGGCCCGAGACTGCAAATACAAGGGTGAAATTCAGGAATTCGGAAGAAAACTTCGAGAGAAAGACGAAAGAGCTGAGAGACGCGCAGCCAAGTCGAAGAGACCTTCTAGAAATGAGAACAAGAAGCGATCTGACAAACCTGTCAAGCCTACAGTCAAGACAACCTCGAGGCGCAAGCATGGGTACGCAGCCAAGAATCAGGATTCTGACTCTGGAACGGACAATGGCTCCTCAGGCACGGACAGCGAGACCAGCCACGAGTCTACATCCGTGGAAACAGAATGTACGCAACACTGCCATATCTCTGCGGAACAAGCTAGTAAAAGCACACCGGCGAACTGGATTGCTGATACTGGTGCTTCATCACACATGACTGACAAGAGAAACCTGTTTAGAGGACCGCTAAAGCGCACGCCGCTCACCACTATCCAGGTTGGGGAGGATTTCTTCATTCTACCCAACGTGGTACTGTTATGATGAAGGCACTGGATGGGACAACAGGATTACTCCGAAAGGTTCTCTACGTACCTAAGCTCGGCGTGAATCTAATCGCAGCAAGACGGTTGTGTAGGGAGGGACTTCAAGGCATTTTTGATGACAAGAACATGTATTTTAAGGACAAATCAAGAATCGCAGTACAAGCAGCACAGAAGGACGGTCTGTACATCGTAAGCCACATTGCAAGCAAGTACTCAGGAAAGGCGTTTATTGCAGGCAAGACTCGGACCGACAGCAACGATCAAAGCACTGCGGAGGAAAGTCAGGAGACACAACCCGAGACACAATCCGACCAGGACCCAGACGAATCCGAAGAAGACAAGTCCACGAAGAAAGATCGCCGGAACTACAGGCTAATGCACAGACGGTTTGCTCACTACGGCCCAGCAATGCTACGAAACCTGTATAAGGTAACGACAATTGAAAAGATTAAAGTACCCCCAGCCCACAGGCGCTTCTGTGACCCATGCCTTAAAGGCAAGATGAGGAATAAGATGAACAAAATCCTAGCAGAACACAAAAAGGAGGTACTAGCACTAGTATCTCTTGACTTAGCTGGACCGTTCCCTACATCACTCCGCGGAAATAACTACCTTATGCAAATAATCTGCAACCACTCCCGAAAGAACTGGTCGATACCACTGAAAACCAAGGACCAGGCTATCCTAGAGCTACGCAGATGGAAGGCAAAGGTAGAGCTCCAGACTGGGAAGAAGGTGAAGGCCTGCAGATCAGACAATGCGCCAGAACTAAAGCTTGTGATAAACCAGTGGGAAACTGAAGACGGGGTTCAGGCCGACTACACCGTAATTGCGAGCTCGAATCAAAATGGACCAGTGGAGCGAAGCATCCAGACTGCCGAACACGCAATGAGGGCAATGCTCGATGATGCACAACTTCCTATTGAGTTCTGGGACGAGGCCGCTGAGGCTGACGCCTACATCCGCAATAGACTGCCAACAGGACCGCTGGTCGAGGGAAAACCCACGTCTCCAGAGCAGGTATTCTCAGGGAAACGCCCAGGCGTAGACCACGTACGAGTCTGGGGGAGCAAGTGTTACACCTATCTCAATCCAAAGACGCTGCCAGCGAAAGGGAGATTAGACAAGTTAGTGCACCGTGGTCGAGCAGGCGTCTTTATGGGATATTCTGAAACTACAGACAAGCAGTTCAAAGTCTACTCTCCTGACCTTGGATATACGCATAGAGTTAGCGTCATCCAAACTAATGAGAAGGTGCCAGGGGAAAGATAGACCTGAACTTGAGAGTCAAATCAGGTCCAATGGGCACATCTAATGAGCTCATCCCACGGAAAGCCAGAGGAAGACCAAAGAAGAACCTAAATCAACTAACTAAACCCGACGCCCTGGATGTTGATATTGAACTGCCGCCATCATCGCCGCCATTGCCGCCGCCATCATCGCCGCCACCATCGCCGCCATCACCGCCGCCACCATCGCCGCCTACGCCAGCACCTGCGCACCCATCACCTACCATCACTCCACCCGCGCCAACAGTAGAGGATGAGAGCGAAGAAATGGAGGTAGACGAAGTTACCAACCCAGTAGCAGCCGAACCATCAGCTAGGTATCACTTCAGGACTCGGACCCAAAAGAGAAAGCGAGATACATTTGACGACATGGAGGATGAACATCGCCAAGCCAAAATTGTCAAAGCTATGCTAGCTGTCCTACGAGAGAGCCGAGCTGACGAAGACCCCACAACTGAAATACCGACATCTACGCACCACCATGAAGAGTCTGCACACGAGACGATTGTTAAAGCCTTCTATACGGTGATTGTAAGTGGAAACCTCGATGTCACGGGACGAGCAGAACTTAGCGGCAAAGCTTTCGCAGCAACAGAAGTTAAAGGCATTAGAATCCCTCAGACCTATAAACAAGCTATAAGCGACCCAGAGAACGCACTGAAGTGGAAAGAGGCAATTGAGGAAGAGATCAGGACTCTTGTGGGGAACGGAACTTGGGAAGAGCTTATTCCACCCCAGGGTGCAAACCTCGTCACCACAAAATGGGTGTTTACTGTCAAGCTTAAAGTTGATGGTACGATTGAGAGGTTCAAGGCCAGACTTGTTGCTCGAGGGTTCAGTCAACAACACGGGATTGACTACACCGAGACTTTCGCCCCGACAGTACGAATGGACACCTTAAGGTTATTCCTTGCTACTGTTGCCAAACAGGGCATGGAATGCTGGCAGTGGGACATCAAGAACGCATTCACTGAGTCATACTTAAAAGAAGACATCTACCTCACAACACCAGCTGGGGTAAAAGTTAAGAAAGGCAACGTTCTGAAGGTTTTGAGGAGTCTTTACGGACTTAAGCAAGCTGGACGAGATTGGAACCTGCTACTTAAGGGGTTCTTAACTGAGATCGGTTTTACACAGAGCCTTGCAGACCCCTGCCTATTCACGCATAAAGGCAGAGGTATTTCACTACTGGTTTATGTTGACGACATTGCTGCTGCCGCGAAACTCACTTCAGACCTAGCCTGGTTCGACGAAATGCTCCTTACGAGATTCAACTCCAAGAACCTGGGGGAGATTCGAAAGATCCTTGGAGTTAGAGTCACCCGCGATAGAGCTAACAAAGCTATTTACCTCGATCAACAGCAGTACCTAGAGACAGTCCTAGATAAGTATGGTATCACCTCAGCAAAGTACAAGTCAAAGAAGATCCCTGCTGCAGACTACGAACACCTAAAGCCTGCTACTCCTGAAGACGCCAGAATCGACTCCACACAATATTCACAGATTATTGGAAGCTTAATGTACGCAATGGTATTCACGAGACCAGACATTGCCTTTGTACTTGGACGACTAGCCCAGTACATGAGAGACCCTGTAGAGATGCACGGGACTGCGTTAAAGAATCTAATGAGATATCTACGGTCAACAGTAAAGCAGAAGATTCGCTTCGGTCCAGGAGGAGATCACCAAAACGAGTTTGGGATCTACACCGACGCTGACTGGGCAAGCGATAAGACAGACCGGAAGAGCATGTCTGGGGGAGTCGGAATGTTCTATGGAGGACCATTCTCTTGGGCAGCAAAGAAGCAGAAGTCAGTGGCAACCTCAAGTGCTGAGTCTGAGTACATCTCACAAGCCATGTACGCCAAGCAGGGACAGTGGGCAGCTCAAGTACTCAGAGATCTCGGCCTGCACCAATACGTCAATGAGAACGGTATCACAGTCCAGATGTACGGTGACAATCAGGGAGCGATTGCACTGGTGAAGAATCCGCATCTGCACGAACGTTCTAAGCACATTGACATCTGCTACCACTTCATTAGAGACCTAGCTGAGCAGAAGAAGCTCCAGATTTCTTATATTCCGACTGACGAGATGGTTGCCGACGGAATGACTAAGCCACTGCAGAGAGTTGCTTTCGAAAGGTTTAAGAAGATGCTGGGAGTTATTGATGAAGGGCACTAGAACAAGTCACGTAAGGCCTGTGGGGGAGTGTTGAGAATACAGTCCGTAAGTGACTTGGTGGTATCAAGCGGAGGAGTAGTCACATGATTGGTGACACGTGCAGGTGGGTCCTAGCGGGGAGCTTGGACGCAGCTGCACGCAACACGGATCTACGAACGTGTGAATAGCTCCTTAGTCAATACAATACGAGTCGTACCACCACTACCGTTGTGCCTTAGAGAGCGCTCTATTAGGTAGTCATACTACTACTAATAGTGCCAGCTTTTCAATACTAATGATAATTGTTTATTGACAGTGTTTTCGTTCTGCTTGTGACGATGAATTCGTATGTGTGAGCTGACCAACATTTCATAATCTCTGCTGCGAGGAACTGAGGTTCATGGTGGTCTTAATACTGTGGGTAACGCACGGATCTCAAAGATAAGGAGATTTTAGGAGACGGATGGGAGTAGGCGTTCATGGTGGAGATTCATGGTCATGTTGTTTTGAATGCGCTAGGTTGGGCATTTGTATCACTGCGGCTAATATATCTATTAGTGTCGAGGTGATAGCGCAGTCATGTATTAAGTTTGCGATGTAGTGCTACCGTAACTCTGTTTCCTCACTACATGTAATGTATTAGTGAAACCCTATTTTGTTAACTGGTGCTCATCTCAGAGGTATAGTATAAGGAAGGGTAAAGAATAGCCACTGCGCGAATATAGGCGACTACGTGGCTCGGTCCTAGAGCGGTACTGTGGTGTGTTGGGGTCGTAATGCTATGTGATAGTAAATTTTATCTTTATGTTTTCTTTGACTACACGGCTCTACATGGTGTTTTTGTGATTTATTAGGTATACATAGCTCAATCGAGCTGAAGTAGGTGGTATAAGGTTATGGAATGGCTACTATTGTTTTAATCTGTTACCGAAATGCGGTTCTACTTCTCGTCGAGGGGAGAGATGCGGCAGAGAATGCGTTGAATAGCTGGCCAAATTCAATGTATATGGGTGACAGAAGAGTGGTGGGAAGGACATTGGTGATTCTGGAACGTATAGTGAGTGCAGGAACAGAGTAGTTTTGGTGGGTATATGTGTTCATGTTTTACCCCTACAGCCGCTTATCCTAGAGCCATTGTGCTCTGAATCCAGGGAGTAAACCTATGGAAGATATATGCAAACGCCGAAATCAGACCTTTTCCGCCAGAAAGACACATACCAGTGCCGTGAATGAAACCAATGAACTAGAAAACAATAAACTAGAAAATCAAAAGTACCACCCCCCTTCAAGACGGGGCCCCAACTACCTCTGCTTCATCGTCTGATTCTGACGTCTCAAGCAACTGGCGAGCTCGAGCCATCTTAGCTCTGTCTTCACGGCGTTGGGCTTTGAGTGTCGTTTCTCGTTTCTCAGCGTCTTCAGCCCGTGTTTTCCACCTCTTACTGCTCTCTGAGCTTTCTAGATAACGCGCACGAACCTGGTGGATATCCTTGACAGCTTTACTATACGCTATCGAGAGCTGGTCGTGGTTCCGCTTGAGTCCGTTGTATGCGTTGTGGACGAGATCACTACGCTGTCTCATCGCATCCAGCTCGTTCCTGAGCCTGGTAACTTCTTTTTCGTGCTGTGATGCCAATGCTTGGAGGCCTGCTTCATGATCATGGGTTACGGGCGGTTCTTCGGGGGTCGAGGGCGAGACAGGGACGGATTGCGGATTTTGCTAAAAGATATCGGTCAGCTGAGTGGTATGTGAAGGTCGGGCTGCACTTACAATGGTACTGGAACCACCATAGTCTCGGCGTTTGATTCGAGCTTTGGTGTGTTAGACTAAAGGATATTGAAGTAAGAGTTTGTGGGGGCTTACGTTGAACTGGATCCTCATCTTCTTCGAGCTTTGATGCTACTGCTTGAGGCTTAGAAGTAGAATCCTCGGCAAAATACTCGTGAAGCACTAAATATGGTTAGTTTCATTTACTTGCAAGATATGAAGATTAATGTTCTTACTAGACTTTGGGTTTGCCGCTTTAGCTGATGTTTTCGGCTTACTCAAGCCTGTATCGGGTCTGCGACCCTTGTTGGCGATCCATGAAAATGCTTTTGTGAGATCTGTCCAGAAACTCTTGTAGTGCGTGATAGTATCGAGATAGTTTGCACTAAGGAAGTTGAATAAGAGAAACGGCCGTAGCATGAGGCGAACTGACTGCTGACCTAAGTCGTTGTCGCCGAGGTAGCAAAACGGGGTCTGGAAGTTGATCTCCTTGCATCTACAGACGTCAAGACGTTCAGCTTTGCCTTGCTCATCCATATACATGAAACCAATTTGGTTCGCGTTTACCCCATACACAAAAGCATAGACAATAGTTTCGGATGCGTTTGATTCATGAACGTACGAACCAACGATGAGCATCATCTCTGACGCCTCGGCTGGAATGATGTGCTTCCTATTGGGAATCTGTGCGTCTCCAAACGGACCGGCGAACCTAATGTCGTGACTTGCAGTCACCTCATGATAGTCCGGTATCTCAGCTTGGGCGCGCTTCACAAGGATGTCTAGCGACCAAGTCGTGGGCATTCCGCTGTCTCCTTCTTCTGAGAAACCATGAAACTCTGGAGGAAATGCGGCGTTCATGTTGAGGTAGAGGAGCGAAGTGGATCTTGATACTGTCAGAGGTTATTAGCAGTGTTCTGGTTGCTCTCTGCTCCGTCGACCAGGCTCGTAGTGTGCTAACCTAGGGTATGTCTGGAATTAAGTAGTGCAGTTGGGCTTCTATGCGCTACTCAAGTTAGCAAAGTTCAGATCTCAGTGCAGTGCTGCGAGAGTGGTGCCTGCGAGAAGAGACTCTTACTATCTTGTTCCGGTGATCGAGTGACGAGACGCTTCCTGAGTTAGAGTGGCTTTGTGGATATAGAACAGATCTGGTTGGGTGGCAGATGGTTGGTTGTAAAGGGTAGGAGGAGGTTGTCGCCTTATCTAGTCATAAGTGTGGTGGTTATACGTGTGATGGGTAAAGGTATATCCCAGTGAGTGGCTTCGCACAAAGCAACGAACTCACAGGTGAGAGACACGTACGATGGTGTACATGCACTCTAGAACTGTCAATTGTCTTCGCTACGGAGCATCAAAGGATGAGATTCTTGTTTCGTTAACTATTCGATTCCTCTAGCAATGCGCTCACATTATGATGGTGTGTATAAATGATGTCGATGCTTAGCAGCAGATTTTCACAACGCAGTCTTGTTGTAACAACAATGCGCTCACATTATAACTTACCACGCCCATCTTGACTGCCACATTGCGTGCATCCCATCAAACTTGAATAAGAGGTACTAGCCTGTAGCTATCGTCTTTATCAGAACTATGGTAGCTATCGACAACGAGAGGGTTGTAATGGCGTGCAGACGAAACTGTGGTTGGGTCCACGAGATCTTGAAGAGACCCTGTGGCGCTCTTTCCCCGGAGGTTCGGCGCTAGCGCACCAGTCTCACCAGCCTCACCGGGCTCATCTCGTACTCCATCAGCACCATCGTAAGTATTCAGCCTACCAAGTATTCCATCTCCGCTTGCACGTCTATAAAGACCGAGATGCACGCTACATCGGCTGCCATTAGCATGGACTGATTCGCTCGACGCTGATTCTGCGCTTATTCCCCGCATTATTCCCCCACGTTTGCCTTGCTAACCTGGGGCTAGGCTATACACGCTTGACAAACTTGGCAATAGCTTGAATACATGCCCAGCTTTTAGCCTGAAGTACGGCTGTTCGACTTCATCATGTGTTGCCTGGACGGAAATATCACGACAATTCTTGCGCGGAAAAATCTCAATGACGTCTTGACCGTCGCCTCGGACAAGGTATGGTTAGTTGTCTGGGTATAAAGCTGATAGCATCAGCTACTACCTAGGTACTACTGGGTCTATTCCGACACGTCGGTGTTGGACTGCACACGCCTCCCCGCAATCAGTTATGCGGTTGTACCTTGTACCCTTTTTCTGCGCCATTGGTTGCGTCATTGCCGAAAATGGGTCCCAAGGCTGGCTGCGATACGCTCCTATCCCAGACGGGCCATGTGCTCAATCCGTCCCTTCAACACTCATCGTCCTGAACAGCACCACATTCAGTCCTGTGTATACAGCTGGAAAGGAGCTCCAAAAGGGCATCTTGGGCATCACCGGTACCCAGCTCAACCTGAGCACTACACCATCAGACAGTGATGCAGCCATCATTGTTGGCATCGAAGATGCGTACTTCAATGAATATGGCAATCTTAATGAAAACGAATACATGGAAATGGACGGATTTTTCCTTAGCATGAGTCCAGAGAAGGTCATCATTGTAGGGCAGAATGAGCGCGGTGCCCTGTATGGTGCTTTTGAATACCTCTCCCAACTCGCGCAAAACAACGTCACGTACGGTTCCAAGGTCTACAATCCGCAGGTGCCTATCCGATGGACAAATGAGTGGGACAACATGGATGGAAGTATCGAACACGAGTTTGCTGGCCCTTCAATATTCTTCCGCGATGGCTATGTGATCGACAACACTACCCGCATCGCCGAGTACGCGCGTTTGCTTGCTTCCGTCGGTGTCAATGGCGTAATAATCAACAATGTCAACGCAAACGCTACTTTGCTCAGCGACCGAAATGTCAAGGGTCTTGGCAGAGTGGCTGATGCTATGAGGCCGTATGGAGTCCAGATTGGAATTTCGCTCAACTTTGCGTCCCCAAACCAGTCGCTGGGCACTTTCGATCCGTTGGACCCCAAAGTGGATGCATGGTGGGCGAACATTACCGAACAAATATACTCCAACGTCCCAGATTTTGCCGGTTATCTCGTCAAGGCCAACAGTGAGGGCCAGCCTGGACCGTTGACGTACAACCGGACGCTCGCAGATGGTGCCAACATGTTTGCAAGGGCTCTGGAGCCTCACGGCGGTGTGGTCATGTTCCGCGCTTTTGTGTACGACAACCATATCAACGAATCAAACTGGCGCGATGATCGTGCAAACGCGCAAGTCCAGTTCTTCCAGGACCTCGACGGCAAATTCAACGAGAACGTTGTGGTTCAGATCAAGTTTGGCCCAATCGACTTTCAGGTCCGTGAGCCAGCTTCGCCGTTATTTGGGTCTCTCCGTTATACGAGTACGGCTTTCGAGGTTCAAATCAGCCCAGAGTATCTTGGCCAAAATTGCCATTTGATGTACCTCGCACCACAGTGGAAAGAGATTCTTGAGTTTGATATGCGGTCAGACAATCGTTCGTCCAAGGTGAAGGACATCATTACCGGCAAGCGGTTCAAGCGACCTCTGGGCGGGTATGCCGGTGTATCAAATGTTGGATCCGATACGAATTGGTTGGGCAGCCATCTTGCAATGTCCAATCTCTATGCTTTTGGAAGATTAGCCTGGGATGCATCGGTCGACTCTGAGACGATCTTGCAAGATTGGATCCGTCTCACGTTTGGCTTTGATGAGCATGTCATGGATACCGTTACTGATATGTCAATGAAGTCTTGGCCCGCATATGAAAACTATAGCGGTAATCTCGGCATTCAAACCTTGACCGACATCCTCTACACGCATTTCGGACCGAATCCAGCTTCTCAGGACAATAATGGTTGGGGACAGTGGACACGCGCCGATGCTTTCAGCATCGGAATGGACCGCACGGTGAAGAATGGAACTGGCAACGCTGGTCTATACCCACCCGAGGTCGCTAAGATATATGACAACATCGACCAGACTCCCGATAACCTGTTGCTGTGGTTCCATCACGTACCTTATACCCAGAAACTCAAGTCTGGTAAGACTGTCATCCAGCACTTCTACGATGCTCACTACGAGGGAGCTGCTACTGCTCAGGAGTTTGTGAAGCAATGGGAGTTTCTGCGGGGTAAGATCGACGACGAGCGCTTCGACCATGTCTTGTACAGACAGATCTACCAAGCTGGCCATTCGCTCGTTTGGCGCGACGCCATCAACGAATTCTACCATAACCTCTCAGGGATCCCAGACGAGACCAAACGTGTTGGTAATCACCCGTATCGTATCGAGGCTGAGAGCATGACGCTAAATGGCTACAAGCCTGTTGCCTTAAAACCCTTCGAAACGGCTTCTGGATACAAAGCGATCGTGACCATAACGAACAATACTATGGGTATTGCATCTACCAAGGTCGCATTCGCCAGTGGAACGTACGACATAGCAGTCAACTATTTTGATTTTATCGGTGGGAAGGCCAGGTACAGACTCGAGCTTGGCAATCGGACAGTAGGTAGTTGGATTGGCGATACGGAGGACAAGCTGGGTCACACACCGTCGATATATCTCGATGGCCATTCCGCGACACGTATCACGTTCCAGGGTGTTGAAGTTGAGCAAGGAGAGGAGGTGCGAATCATGGGTCAGGCGGATGGCATGGAGCCGGCGCCCATTGACTATTTGTCCTTTTTGCCTCCAGGAATCGTCGATTAAGTTTGTAGATTAGATCGTTTCGCAAATGTCCGCGACGACGTGTAGACACGAAAATCCCAAGATTAATACCACACGCTGTTCCGATTGGAAACACAGGGACATTAAACTGCTGCACTGCCCAGTCGGCTTCATTTCCACAACCGGGATCCCCCGGCACGCCTCCCGTCCGCCTAACCCACATCAGCCGTGTCTCCCCTTTTGCGCAGCCAGGCAGGTCACCGCAGTCGCAACCGTTGGTGGCTCGAGACGGGGAATCTCTCGAGACCCGTTGTTGTTGCTTTGGCGAGATTCTGGAATTATAGGAAAAAGCAAAGTTGTAGATTACTCACAATTGACGCGCATCGCAGCGTACAAACGTCCGTAATCCTTATGGTGTCTTCGCGCCGAACTTCCCCTCGCATCTTTCGTCCTGTGCCACCGAACGTCCGGCGAGCACGCAAAAGCCTGAGATCCGTGCCGTACGCCGGCACGTTGTAATGTGGCCAGCGTCAGCCTCGACCATCCCATCAGACTCTTCAAAAATCGGCGACAGACGTAGCTGCCTTTGAACAACACACCCGCCACGACACCCCAGCGGTGTCTAGGTACCTTCTCGTGTCCTCGATACGTCCCGGTTGCCACCGCCGCGCACGCATAACCTCATGTCGCGTCCCAGCACGGTCGCTGCCCGATGCGCCGCGCTAGGGACTTCGATTGCTCAGGTTAGAGCTGCTTCAAATGTTCAACTTTGCACCCACAGCGCTAATGCCAAAAACAGGTCATCCCGGACATCAGCAGTTTTGCGCGAAAAGTCCGCCATGCGCGGCACGATTTGAACACCATCAACACTCACCTAATTGTTATCAAGACAGCTCTTGGTATTGCACAGGACGACTTTTCAGCGACATGGGGCGAGTTGCCCCCGTCTCTTGTTGATGCTGTATCACGAGTGCTCGATTCTTGTGATGACACGAGCGAGCGCTTGCATAAAGCGTTCGTCAAGCTCTCCTGTAGCGGCCAGCCAAAGGATGATTGGAGGGCGCTCAAGGACGGGCCGTTGGTGAACTTACGCCATGACCTCGATGCCTCAAAGGTCGTTCTGGAGTTGGCGCTAGACTACATCACGCTGTAAGTATTGAATCAGGAGACGGATGACCAAAATTACTCACCGCTCTTAGATTTGGCCAGCAAGACACAATGGACTCTTTGGTGCAGAACTATGTTAGCGGTTCTGTCACGCAAAGTGATGACCTGCTGAAAAGGACTGACACGGATGAAATATATGTCAACCAAACAGCGCGAGATAGGCTATCTTCGCTATTACAGGCAGTGCGTCTACTGCGATCATGCATAACAGCTATATCAAGAGAAGGTGTTCCGTCAGGATCGCAACGAGAAAGGAGGACCATTATCCCGCGGCCAGACTCATTGGAACCTGCACTTGGTGAGACGCCGCGGAGTGGAAGGAAAAGTCCTAATGAAAAGGCGCCGTCAACTAAAGAGGAGGGAATTGGCACATGGCTGGCGAATATTCCCTCGTTTACAGATGCGCAGCCGTTATCCTATTCTTCCATGGAGCGGACAACTGTTACAAGACTGGAGATACCGCCATCGCGGAACGAAATGACGCCGTCACGTGGCACGTTCTACACAGACGACGGTCTATCACCCAATGCAACTCTTGTAGCGCCAGAGTCACGATTGAAGAAGTCTTACAGCTGGTGTACTGACTTGTCAGGAAAAGCAAGCACTCGGTTACAGCTAGCATCAAAACATGCGTCGAGACACGCATCTAGGTACACATCAACGTTTTCTGGCTCAGACGTCTCCATCTTCCACAAGAAGATCACATCCGACAAGATAGCCGTCACAAAAGCCAAGAGAAAAGAGCTAGGACCAGGCCAGAGAGCAGCACTCGACAGGATCCTAACAAACATCCCATCAGAAGCAACAGCAGCCGAAGTAGAAAGAGTTATCTGGGAAGGCGCAAGTCCAATGGCATCGCACCCAGAATTTGGCTACTTCTTCATCCGAGCAGCATACGAGATGTCACCGGATATCCTAACTCTCCTCATAGAGTTCGGGGCCGACATTACCCGCACAAACTCCCCTTCTGCAGTGTACTACTCCGCCATGCATGCCGCAACTCTAGGACGGCAACTCGAAACCGTCAGGTATCTTGCGTCGCTAGGTCATTCAATCGACTGCCCGGATCACAACGGAGAGACACCACTTCACCTCGCCGTGCAGACTCCCGGCGCGTCTCCCATCGCAAAGTACCTGGTGGAAGCGGGAGCAGACATCGACTACGAAGCGAAGAATGGGTTAACACCCATACATTCGACACTAAAAGCCATGAAATTGGAGGGCAGAGAGCGGAGTAGCTTGATCGAGCTGCTGCTTGCCCATGGTGCGGAGGGAGCGGCGGAGGTGAAGAGAGTCATGGAGTGCAGACGGGATGATAAGAAGGGACGCAGTGTGCTGGGAATAACATAGACGGGGCGTGACAATATAGATCCGGTGTCTTTCTTTTCCAACGCTTGAAGCTGGAGCTGGCCACGGCGAATGGCGGATAGACTGGGCCAGGGTAGAGGCTTGGCGTCGGTTAACTTACGGTCTATCGAGGACTGTGAGTCTATCGGCACTGTAAGGTAGCACTTCAAAGGGCCACCATTCAACCATTGAGGTTCACCACGTTAATACAGTCTCCTTTGTGACAGATATCTGTTCGACGCGCGAGATGCGCAGTCGCTTTTTTTTTCCAGTTTGCGTAAAGAGTAGGCCATACAATTCAACAACGCCGTCACCAAGCTATGTCCGCTGTTACTTACTGGAATGGATATCTGAATATACGAAGAACAGAGCAGCACATCATTGACGTACAAACGGTCCTCATCGAGTATAACAATTGGGCAGTACACGTACGTAGCTCTACAAATACTCATATAACTCACATACATCATATTACAACAAGACCTCCAGAGTCATCAAGCAACCGTGGTACTCTGTGGAGTTGAACCGTTCCTTCAGACACAAGCCAACAGCAATTTAAAGTCATCGAACACCTTCCAATCAACTGGGTTGATCTATATCGCGACCAACCAACATAACACAAATATCTACAATACACGCTACACACAAAATCCAACACCGATACAACTCCACGAATCTACAAGACCGCATCCAAGACCTCATCCAACGAAAGCACCACCGCATCCATACCACTTCAGACCCCAAACGCTACCCACAAGCAACGAACACCTACTTCCCCATCATGTGCGGCGCAACAGTTTTTCGGTATAAACTGTGTGGTCATATGGTCCGTGGGGAACGTGTGCATTGCAATCAGAACCCCAGGCCATCGAGCTGCAACATCAATCGTGAATTTCCGAGGTGGATGGAAGGCTGGTGCCCCACGTGTACGAAAAAGCCACAGAATCAGTGAATACTTCGGGCGCAGACCTAGCAACTATGGCAGACAGGCCTCGCTTCACTATCTTGTCTCTTCACATCCAGTATCACATCTAGAGCTGGGCTTTGATGTTCCATATGTCTATTACATTATAGGAAATATGAAGGTAGAATGAATACTATAGGTATGGACTTGCTATTGACTTTCGAAGTAACGTGAGGGGAGAAGGAGGCTAATGATAGTGGGGTGCTGAGCCAACTCTTTGGCGATCTTAGCCTTCGAGGCCAGGGACGTGTTTTCCAGTGTTCGAGGACATCCGCCATTGCATGGGATTCTCATGAGTAAGCTGATGATGATCATCGAGACCAGGTTGACAGCAAAGGATAGTAAAGCGACGATGGTAATCTCGGGACCAATCGCTACCGTGACGCTAACGTATCGCGCCCCACTTTCATCGGGCATCTCCGACACCACGTCTAGATCTCGTCTCAAGTTTTCGTCAATCGCCGTTCCTCTCGCTCTAAACATCACTTCTAAACCCACAAACATGGCCGAGAAAGCAAACGAGACGTATCTGATGTGGGTGGAGGGAAAAGAGGTGGAAGGGGGAGCGGAGCAGTCAGTCAGCGAGGCCCCTCGTCGTGTTGGTGACGCATTGCAATTGCTAAGCGCTTCGCAGACTCGCCGTTGAAGATCCAGCAACAGGGGAGATTTTCGCACATTGCCACGCAGCCTCGCCCGCCGACGTCGAGCACGCAGTGCAGACGGCGCACAAAGCGTTCAAGTCAGGTGTCTGGTCAAAGGCCCCGCGCCACGTTCGCGCCGACATTCTGGACCGTATCGCCGAACTCCTGGTCCAGAATCTGCCTCGACTCATCGAGCTGGAAGTACGGCAGACGGGGCGCGCGATTCGCGAGATGAAGGCCCAAGTTCCCACCCTGACAAAGTGGTTCAAGTACTATGCCGCCCTCATTCGGACCGAGGAACGCTCCGTCTTGCCAACTGTTGGGAAGCTGCACAACTGGGTTGACAGAAAGCCGCTCGGCGTTGTTGTGCAGATTACTCCATTCAACCATCCTATGCTGATCGCGGTCAAGAAGATTGCTCCTGCCTTAGCGGCTGGTAACTCGATTGTGCTCAAGCCGAGTGAGTTGACGCCGCTAACGAGCATTGAGCTAGGCAAGCTCATGAAAGAGGCGGGTCTGCCAGATGGTATTTTTAACGTACTACCCGGCGACGGTATAACTACGGGTAAAGCTCTAGTCGAGCATCCACTCGTAAAGAAAGTTGATGTTACCGGAGGTACACCAGCTGGACGCGCCATTGGCGCCATTGCAGGACGTAATCTTGCACACTACACCGCTGAGCTCGGCGGCAAAGCGCCGCTCGTCGTATTCAAGCAGGCGCATATTGACCTCGCCGTCAATGGTATCGTATTCGCCAGCTTCATTGCTAGTGGCCAAACATGTGTCGCAGCCACACGCATCATCGTAGAGAACAGCATCCTCGATGAAGTCGTAGACAAGCTGAAAGCCAAAGTGCAAAGCATAGAGAAGCGCATGGGCTCTCCCAAGAATGTAGAATCAATGATGGGCCCACTCATCTCCACAAAGCAACTAAAAAACGTCGAAACACTCGTCAACGACGCAAAAGAAGCTGGCGTAACCGTCATAACCGGCGGCCAGCGAATGACAGCCATATCCTCCCTCGACGCCACCGACTTCTCAAAAGGCTACTTCTACCCGCCCACAATCCTCACCTCCAGCCCCACGGCTAAAATAACACAAACCCGCATCTGGAAAGAAGAAGCCTTCGGTCCCGTCATCGTAGTTGTCGGTTATGACACCGAAGCCGAAGCCCTCCATCTCGCAAACGATAGCGAATTCGGTCTTGGCGCTGCCATCTGGACGCAGGACCTATCGCAGGCGTTCCGGGTGTCAGAGGCAATTGAGAGTGGGATTTGCTGGGTGAATACGCATCATCGGAATGATCCGAGTTCGCCGTGGGGTGGGATTGGCAGTTCGGGTGTGGGCAGTGAGAATGGGGTTGATGCGTATAATGCGTATACGACGGCGAAGAGTACGATTATTAATTTTGCGAGTGTAGAGGAGGGATTGGTGGGGGATGATTGGTTTAGAGAGGGGGCTGGGGAGGTGAGGTATGGGTGAGTGGGGATGGGGTGTAGATGTTGGTATACTGCATATGGATATCTTGGACTAGCGTTTCGAGAGAAATATGAGATGTTAGCACTCTCCTTGCACGTGTTCATTTGTTTAATCTCTTGACTTGCGCCGCACACCCTGGGTCATATGACATCATGTACTCAAAAACTCCACCCTACTCACCCTACCCATCCTCATGAAGCCGCCGAACATAGCTAGCTTTCGCTCTTCATTTTGCTCCTGCTCCGTAGAGACTGCGAGACCCGCGGCGGAGATCGAGGCGGAGGATGGCTTAACCCTCATCCCCTACCTCTCTCTCTTCTTCTTCTTCTCCTCCTCCTTACAATCCCCTCATCCAACGCCCCCCCCCCCCCCAATTCTCTTGGCCCCGGATACCCTGGCGCCAAAAGCCTCTCAAACGGTAACCTCGCCCTCGACAGCACCCTCTACTCCCCCACCAATAACACATCTGTTACAGGCCATAGCATGAGCGGAATGCAATGCTTATACTGATACAAATACCTTTCCGCGCCATGCCCCATCTAATGTGTCTTATCGGGAAATCGGTTTGGACACCTTGGCGGAAGAGTATGACGCACAGTTGTCAACAATCAATTCAATCCGAAGCTCAAACCCAGCCACTAACCCTACAAGGTAAGAGTTAAACCTATATAAGCAGTTGCTAGCCCTAAATAGGAAGTCAATCAATTCAATCTGAGATCACTAAGCCCCACTTAATTGATTGTTGACAAGTCTGGTATGACGGATTTTGTGGAGCCGATTTCGCACCTCTCGATACTCAGGTATTAGGTGAGAATGGCCTGGGCTTGCGTCCTGTGACGAAGCGTATGTCGCAAAATAGGGACTGCAGTTCTACATCAGAGAACGACATGTTGAGACTATCGTGGCTTTGGTTGTACGTGTGTCAGCTTTCTAGAATGCGGAGGTGGTAGACTGCGAAGCTTACTATGAGATGGAGAGCACTCAGAGGTCTTGCGGCGGTGCGGTATGCTTATTGGAATAACGAAGAGGCCAAGGGAAGTCATGTTGTCTTCGGGGGCTTGGTTGTGCCATGAGAGGTTAGAGCAGATGCCGAGGGCTTCGTCGAGCACTTCAGGGGTATTTGCGAGAGGGGTAGTGGTCTAGTGCCGGATTATGTCGTGGTCCCGACGGCCTTTAAGGAATGATTTGATGCGATCCATATTGTTAGCATATACGGCAGCATTGCAACTCATGGTGTTCTTTTGGAGTAGATAGAGGATTTGATGGTAGAGGTACAACTCTCCCAGAATTACAGAAAGATGTAGTTGTAAGTCAGCCGGTTGATAGTATTGGAATCATAGGATCAATGATGTAGTTTGTATAGTGTCATATCTGTCATAGCAAGCGTCGCATGACCAGCAGACTTGTCATTAAGCAAATCAAACAAACTTTGGACGCTGATTTGATTTGTTTGTACAAAACTTAAGATTGTATTTGAGTTGTTTAGTTTGATAGTGTTTTAGGAGGCCGTTTGTTTGAAAGTTTGATAGATTTGATACTGTTTAGGTGCTGATCTAATCGTATATCGTATATATTACTAAGCTTCGCTGTCCCACTTGCATATTTCGTATATTGCAGCTACCTCAGCGTCAGTTACATCGCCTGAGTTGTAATCAGATGGAGGCTTAAAGCCAGCGTCGCGCCAGCTTCGTATACACTGTATTGCTGCAAGCAGTTGTGACCCAATTTTGCGTCGCCTTGGCTCTAATAAATCACCGAGCTCGCTGAACAGCCGCTCGCACTCACAACTTGAGGCTGGTATTGTTAATATATCGATCGCCATACGCGCTAGGTTAGGATACTTTGGGCGTAGGCTTATCCAATAGCTAACAGGATTACTACCTTGTTCGAACTGCTCCTGCGTCCAGCGGAGTTCAAACCTGTGAACGGTCTGTAGGGACTGTATTCCAGCTACCTAGTCCAGATGCTATTTACAGTCAAGATGAAGAAAGAAGGTAAGACGCAAGCGGCGAGCCTGCTTTGTTTGGGTTGGCGCACGGCCCTCACGTTGCCGGGGAAGCGACTAGGCTAGCAGCCTAGTCATGTGACTCGAGGCTCAGCCCGTTACATTACCCCCCTCCTTTCCCTTTAGCGCGTAGTTTTCTCCATTTCCTCCAAGCGTCAGTCTTTAGTACGTTACTCACAGGTTCCCATGTCGGTTCAGTATAGTCCACCCACTTCACATATGCCTCCTTGATTTCTTTCCCTCCCTGCCTTGTTGTGCGTTCGCCCAGAATACGTTCAACCAGCCATAGCTCGTCTCCATCTACAAGTATAGGCCCTGGCTGAGTGTCTCCAACCTTCTGCGATGGGAGAGAGTCGTTAGGCGCGTAGCGAAGCAGGTCTACGTGGAAGACAGGATGGATCTTCCCCGGAACGTCAAGTTGATAAGAGTGGGAGTTGACCTGCCTCAAGACTTTGTACTTTCCATGCAACCAGTCTAGCTTCTTGGAAGGTCGTGTTGTCTTCACGTTTCTAAGGTTCAAAAACACCCAGTCTCCCTCCTTGTATTGGGGCGCTGCTGTTCTTGTCTTGTTAGCTTGATGTTGCTGTTTCTCTTGTGTTATCGCGATCGCAGCTTGGGCCCACTCTGTTGCGTCTTGAAGTCTTTTAAGGAAGCCTTCTGCCAGTGCTTCGCCGTCTCTCTTTGGTCGGTCCTGAATAGTTCGATCCTCTACCAGCTGAATGGGTTCATTGTGATATCCGTGCATAAAATAGAAGGGGCTTAGGCCAGTAGATGAGGCCTCGCGATTGTTGATTGCTCCCATAACGATAGGTAAAAGTGCTAGCCAATTTTCTTGCGTGTAGGTGGCCCAGATTCGAATCATCTTCTCAATCTCTTGGTTCATTCGCTCTGTTGCACCATCGGTTTGCGGATGATAGGCAGTCGACAGGCGTTGCTCAACGCTGAGGAGTTTACAGAAATGCCTCCAAAGATCGCTGACGAATTGTGGTCCTCTATCGCTCGTAATTGCCGTTGGAATACCATGAATAGGGTAATGCCGTTCTAAAAGCCGTTGTGCTACTGCTTCTGCCGAGATATCGTGCATGCCTTCCAGTTCAACTCCCTTTGTCAGCCGATCAGTGACCACCATGCAGTTCGTTGCGTCATCGCGTCCAGATGGCGGCAAGTCCGTAATAAAATCGATTGAAAGTTCTCCCCATATACGTTCTGGGATCGGTAGCGGTTTAAGGAGGCCCTTCTTTGTCTCTCTCCATATCGTATTCCTCCCGCAAATCTCGCAGTTACGGACAAAGCGTCGCACGTCGCTTGCTACACCTGACCAGAAGAACTGCCTTGATAAGATTGAGTAGGTAAGATCTCGTCCAGGATGGCCGGTGATATGCGAGTCGTGAATATTTTGAATAATTCGTGTGCGAAGTGGTTCGCAGTCAGGGATCCATATCCGGTCTCGAAATCGCAACAGGCCTCTCTCGTCTAGGGTGCATTCTGCTATACTCACTGACTTCTCCTTCTGAAGTTTGGTAGGGAGGTTCCGCTCCTTGTTTGCTACCAGCGTAGTGAGCTCCTGATAAAGCTTATCCTCTTGGCGGCTTCGGTGCCAGAGATTTTGCATGTCCTGGTCCTCAAACATGCGTATCTCTTCTGTGAAGTCAATCTCCTCGGACGACAGGGACTGGATTTGAACACTCTGCAAGTGCTTGCTCTGGAAAAGACGGATAAATCGAGACCGTATTCGTTCATCGTCGTAGTTGGCGGGTAGGTCTTGTTCTCGTCGTGACAGGGCGTCAGGTTTTCCCATAGTCTTTCCAGGTTTCCATTCCAGGGAGAAGTCGAATCGTGAGAGAAACTCTGACCAACGTACTTGTCTTTCAGACAGCTGTCGTTCGCGGTAGAAGTATTGAAGGTTCTTGTGGTCCGTCAGAACTGTGAACTTCCTAACCATACGTAGTTCAGGAGCCCATGCTTCTAAGCAACGAACAATAGCTAGAAGCTCCTTGTCATGAATTGGATAATTGGCCTCTGTTGGTGAGTGCTTCTTTGAGTAGTAGGCAACGGGTTGCCAGTTGTTGTTCTTGTCCTTCTGCAGCAATAGGCCGCCAGTTGCATGTCCTGAGGAGTCGGCTTCTACCAAGGTGTCCTTCTCTGGATCAAAATGGCCGAGTATTGGTGCTGTAATGAGAAGTTCCTTAATCGTTTCAAATGCTTGATTGCAAGCCTCGTCCCAATGAAAAACCATCTCTTTCTTAGTTAGGTTGATAAGCGGTTCAGCAATGTCCGAGAAGTTTGGTATAAAAACTCGGTAAAAGTTGGCAAAACCAATAAATGCTCGGATAGCCTTAACTGACGTTGGTGTAGCCCATTCGCGGATTGCGATAATCTTTTCAGGATCAACTCGAATGCCCACTTCTGCTTCCACAATGTACCCGAGGTATTTGACTCGTTTAGTCTCGAACTCGCACTTGTCGATATCAATCTGCAGTCCAGCGTCTATAAGGCGTTGAAGAACCTTTCCAACCTTCTCTCTGTGATCCTGAAGCGATCCTGACGAGTAGATTAAGATGTCGTCAACGTAGGCTGAAACAAAGTCGTCAAGGTAATCCTGTAGAACACCATTTACGTAGCGTTGAAATGCGGCTGGTGCTCCTGTTAGTCCGAAGGGAGCAACCCGCCATTCGAATAGGCCGTATCTTGTTCGGAAAGCTGTCTTCCATTCTTCTCCTTTGGCCACACGGATCTTGTGGAAGGCTGCGATAACGTCAAGTTTTGTGAACCATTTAGCTTTAGCTACATTTCTCAGTGTTTCTGTGAATAGAGGCAGAGGGTAACGGTCCTTC
Organism: Pyrenophora tritici-repentis; assembly: GCF_003171515.1. Taxonomy (NCBI): domain Eukaryota; kingdom Fungi; phylum Ascomycota; class Dothideomycetes; order Pleosporales; family Pleosporaceae; genus Pyrenophora; species Pyrenophora tritici-repentis. Next base: position 3,464,874 of record NC_089391.1, on the reverse strand, counting down.
CTGGTGATGTTGTTCAAGCCTCGGTAGTCAACGCAAAATCGGATGCCCCCTCCTGGCTTTTTGACCATCAGGACGGGTGCAGCTGCGGGAGAGTTACTTGCGCGGATAAAATCCTTGTCTAACAGCTCGGTGAGAGTTTTCCTAAGCACTAGTAACTCTTCTCGGCTCATGCCGTAGAGCGGACCCCATGGAATGGTCTTCTCGTTTCCGTCTTGATCCTTTTCAATCTCAATGTGGAGATCAACGCCTTTACGATGCGGGGGAAGTTTCTCAGCTAGGAAATGGTCGAAAGCCTTCAGCCATTGGTGGTACTGGGGTGGGAGCTTCGTCTTTGGATCGGATCGTTTGCGCGGTTTCAAAGCTTTCTCAATGTCGGCGATGGAAACAGCGAACAGTCCAGTGTCGAGCGCAATACCGTCTCCTTTGTTCTTCCTACGGCTTCTTCTCACCTCCGCCATGAATGCGGAAGCCATCACCTGAGTAGCCTTCATTAGTGGTGGCTTGTATGACGCTTTCTTGTGGTTCCATGCGCGGATGTTTGACGCGCCGATATCTAGGCAGCCTTGTTTGGCCGAAATTGTGACGTCGGCATCTTCTAACCAGGGCTTTCCTAGGATCACGTCGTAAGTTAGGCCAGGTACAACGTAGAAGAAGACGCGTTTCTGCTGGTGGCCGTCTATGTCTATCGAGGCGTAAGTAACTGTATCTAGGACAGTACTTGGTTCTGCGTTCTTCCCAGCTGCTTCCTCTAGCTGGCGCGGGCTATCTTGATTGATGGCAGTCTCAGAGATCGAAAGAGTTGTTCATTAATGGCAGAATAGCAAAGGCAACCTGAGTCAACAAGTCCAGTGACAAAGTCAGTTCCATTAAGTCTAACGTCCAGTACAAAGGGATCGCTATCCATCTTTTGCTTTCCGGTCTCTTTCCATTCTTTCTGAGCTGCCGCGTGTTCCTATTGCTCTGCTTCGGAGTCTTCTGGATCTTCCTCCTCTACAGCTGCCTTGGTGACCACAGTACTCTTTGCTGTCTTGACGCTAACGTGAGTTGGTCGTAGAGCGGCTGCTAACGGGCATGTAGCTATTCGGCAATTGTTGCGGCCGCATCGGAGGCAGCGTCGTTCCTGGCGTCGAGCATCGATTTCCTCTTGGTTGACCCATTTTGCTCGTTTTCCAATAAGTTCTCGGTCTTCGGGACGCCTAGATGGATATCCATTCATGTTGGTCTTGCCGCGGAGGCCGACAGCGTTCACTTGGGTAGTTGTAGGCTGCGTAGGTTCCCATTCCATCATGTCTTCGGGGGAAACTGCTGTGAGCGTGGCATTATTTGATTTTGCTGGTGGTTCATAGGTTGGTGCATTTTCAGCAGTTCGGCTACCGTAACGGCGGGTTGTTTTCGTCCATTGGCCGAACAACTCCATGTCGTTGCTAAGATCTGCACACTTCTGAGCGAACCTTGCGTATGTGCTTGTTTCTGCTCCTGATGTACCAACAAGCCTATCCTTTATCCTACCACTTAATGCATTGCGTAAGTAGGATATCTTCGTATGCTCAGGCCAGCTTTCTGCGTCAGCGTTGGCCATCTCTTTCTCAAACCGTGGATAGAAGGAAATAAACGTCTCGTCGTCCTTCTGGCGTATAGAGTAGAGGTTCTGAATGGCTTTCTCCTTCCGATTTCGTTCGCCGTAGAGGAGTTCAAGGCGGTCAAGCAGCTTGAAAGGGTTTGGCGATTCTTCTTTAACTTGTATCTCGTAGTATGTTGTAACGTTGGTTTTCGCTGCCCCATCAAGACGCATGTAGACGTAGCGTAGCTGAGCTTTTAGGCTTCCAATAGCTTGCGCGTCTTCTTCGATCTTGCCCTCCATCTCTAGCTTCCATCCTCGCCATTGTGATTTGTTTCCACCAAACGTAGGCGGGTGGGGTAAGCTGTGCCGCGGCTTTGGGGTTATAGGCACAGATGTGTTCGAAGTCTCGGAGGTTGGCGTTGGATCAGTGGTGGCGTCTGTATTGTGACCAGGCGTTTGAGGTAGCTCGTGCGATGGTGCTTCCAGCCTCTCCATCCTAGTGCTCATGTCTTCAAGTCTCTGTAGTAGCGACTGTAACAGCTGGTTCGAATCGTTCGTCGTCATGTCAGTATCCCCGGGGGAGCTCATTATAGCGGTGCTTTGGTTGCTGCGTGTTCTGCGTGTTCTGCGTGTTCTGCGTATTCTGCGTATTCTGCGTGTTCTTCTTGATCTTGACTGTATGTGAACGGTCTGTAGGGACTGTATTCCAGCTACCTAGTCCAGATGCTATTTACAGTCAAGATGAAGAAAGAAGGTAAGACGCAAGCGGCGAGCCTGCTTTGTTTGGGTTGGCGCACGGCCCTCACGTTGCCGGGGAAGCGACTAGGCTAGCAGCCTAGTCATGTGACTCGAGGCTCAGCCCGTTACAAAACCGTCGCCAACGCTCCAGCTCATCCATCTCTGTCACCTCAACAATGCCATAAGGCTCCGCATTAACGAGCGCGTTGATGGCGTCGTTGATACCACTTGAGAGCCGCACTGGTGGGCGACTTTGGCGCTGTATTTGCGGCTTATAGAACGCCCAAAGTTGTTTCAACCCAGCGTTGTTTGCCTCAAGCCAGCTCGGTTTGTCGCGCCAGCTGTTCTCACAGTAGTTCTTGTAGTATGGGTGGAGGCAGGTAGCGGCAAAGTATGCGGGTGATTCGTCGAGCTTAGTGTAATACGCGTTAAGCTTTGCCCAAGCTGCGCGTAGGTTGATAGGAAGGTGATCTTCTGGCGCGCTATTGGCATTATAGTCGACGCTTTCGTGGTTTTTAAGTAGCTGCTCGTACACGGCAAGTACAGCTTCGAAGACAGGTATAACCTCGTATATCGCGCCGAAACGGCCAGCTTTACCGCGAGCTTCAAGCCGTTTTGTCGCCTCCTTTAGCGGCTCCAACACTGATATATACTGGGTTATTACCGCCCAATCGTCAGCCGTAAGCCCATTAGATCTCATCCAAGCTGGTACTTTAGTGAGCTTATTGTTACGGCTACGCGCGTACGCGTCGGCGCCCATCGTCCTTTCGATGTGGCTTTGGGCGTACTCATCAACGGCGTTATGGAGTTTTGCGGCGCGTACAAAGGTGTCGTGAAAGCTGTTCCAGCGCGTGACGACTGGCTTTACCGGCTCGAGTATTTCCTGCTTTTGGTCGGGAGCCTTAGCGTTAACACGGCGCTGGCAATCGGCAAAAAGATCGTGTTGTTGCGGTGTTTGGATGTAGTTGATGATATCGATTAGTACACCAAGCGGACCTTGCTGCCGCCATTCTTGTAGGTAGGCTGCCTCTGTTTTGTGCTCGTCCTGATCATTATCGTACGCGTCCTTATCAAAGCCGAAGATAATCATCTGTCCGACTAAGTTAAGTGTGTGAGGGCCGCAGCGGAGGCGGTGATGGCTTGCTGTAAATTCAAAGCGTTGGGCGAGTTTGGTGACGGCGGTGTCATTAGCGTACGCGTTGTCGAGCACAAAGTACCCAAGCTGGCTACGTGTTATACCGAAGACATCGATTATATTGCCAACAACTTCAGCTATCCTCTCGCCCGTGTGGGCGCCCGTAAGCTGAGGCAGCGCGATAGGTAGGTCCCTGATAGTGCCGTCGGCGTCAGCAAAATGAGCAACAACTCCAAAGAAGCCGCGCTTGCCGCCTTTTGTCGTCCAGCCATCGAAGCTTATATAGATTTTACTAATAGCCGACGAGAGCATCTGAACAACCTGCGGCTCCATATAGCGATACAGCCTCATCACGAAGCTAGCTACACTGTTGTGACTTACCCACAGCGCGTCAGCTGCCTCCGGGTTGGCAAACTCTATCATCTGCCTAAACGCAGGCGTTTCGAACTCGCGGAGAGGGTGGTTATTGTCGACAAGCCACGTAACAGCGGCGTATCGAAAGCGCTGTACGTCGAAGTTTCCGAGCTCGTTAGCGACGCCTTGAGGTACATCGACACCGCCCTCGGTCATCATCTTAAGCGTCGTTTGGCCTCGCGGTAGTGTAATCGAATCCAGTTTGCCCTTGCGATCGTAGCCGTGGCCAAGTAGCTTCTGCGCGAGGTGGTTGATAGCGTTACTGGTCGACTTTGTAACCTCTGGATAGGCGCAAAAGATCTTACGATGATGGCAGTATTTGCAAACAAAGAACGTACGATGAGGCTCACGGAGAGAGGCAACGCGGTAACCGTACTGATATACCCAACTTTTGTTGCGCTTCAACGTACGCAGCGGCTTCGTAAAACGCGGTAAACGCTTCCAATCAATGCCGTCAAAGTTGTCCGTAAACTCGTCATCAAAGCCAGTATCATCCCCGCCTTCGATAGCCTCACTTGTAGCCTCCGTAGCAGCCCTACTACCCTCGGCCGGCGGTTGTATAGTAGCTTCTGGTATAGCGTCGCGCAACTGCGACTCGAACGGCGCGTCTTCGGTGGCCTGGCTTGCTGCAGCAGCTAGGGCTTTACGTGGCGAGGTGCGGATAGACAGCTCAGGCTGCGAATCGTCCATCAGGATAGGCTGCGATGCACTGCCTTTAGCTGTTTTGGCGCGCTTGTGGGGGCCGTGGGGGCCGGGGGTGCCCTCGGCGGCGCGTTTTAGGTTACGAAGCGGCATTTTCGGCGTGTTGGGCAACGAGAAACACTAAAACGTGCTGTAGAGACGGTAGTGTAGCTGCAAAAGATGGCTAACAGCGATATAGAAGATGGGAGATGGGATATAAGATAGCGGTCATCGACGGCTAGCGACGCTCGTGTAGTTATATGATGACTAAGCTAGATGCAACACAAGAAAACTATCGCGAAATTGCTACCTCCGCTATCTCAAAAACATCATTAAAGTCGATCTTAAAACACCTTAGGACATCATCTATAGAACAGCTCGCTATGTAATATTAGTCAAACAGTCAAACAAACTAAACAAATTTCGATCGTACGTTTGATTTGTTTGTATATTTCTATAACATGATCCATGGGCGAGCGGCGCACACGGGCGAGCGGCGCACCCCACCAACTTTACTCACCTTACTGATCTTAATCTACAATGGCTCAACGCAGCGCTACTCAATTACTATCAAATGAAGCAGATATTCAGCTTGCTATCTCATCTATTAATGCGCACCAGATCCAAGGTACCCGTACTGCTGCAGTAGTCTACAACGTAGCCGAAACAACGCTCCGCCGCCGACGCGCTGGTATACCTGCCCGACGCGATTGCCCGCCCAACTCAAGGAAGCTTACCCAGAGAGAAGAGGAGGTGATTATTAGCTATATACTTCAGCTAGATCTGCGTGGATTTGCGCCTACCTACACAGCTGTACGTGATATGGCTGATAAGCTGCTGGCTGCGCGTGGTGGAGAGCAGGTTGGAGTCAACTGGCCATCTACCTTTGTTAAGCGTACAGACAGTCTTCGGACGTGTTTCAACCAAGCGTACGATAGGCAGAGAGCTCTTTGTGAGGATGCAACATTAATAAAGAGGTGGTTTAAGCTTGTAGAAGAGACAAAGGCTGAGCTAGGTATCTGCGATGAGGACGTCTACAACTTTGATGAAGCTGGCTTTATGATGGGCAAGATTACAACGCAGCTAGTTATAACAGGAGCAGAGAGGAGAGGCAGGCCGAAGAGTATTCAGCCAGGCAATCGCGAGTGGGTAACGCTGATCGCTGCTATCAGCGCTGCTGGCTGGTCAGTCCCACCGTTCCTCATCTTCGCTGGCCAGTACCACCTATCAGCCTGGTATAAGGAAGCTGAGATCCCACGCGACTGGGCGATCGCAGTCAGCGATAATGGCTGGACGAATAATGAGCTTGGAGTTGAGTGGCTAAAGCACTTCAACGCTCACACGCAGGCTCGTAGTGTAGGCGCGCGTCGCCTGCTTATTATTGATGGCCATAAGAGCCACCAATCTCTAGAGTTCCAGGAGCTCTGCAAGGAGAACAATATCCATACGCTCTGTATGCCTCCTCACTCATCTCACCTACTCCAGCCACTTGATGTTGGCTGCTTCTCGCCATTGAAGCGCGCGTACAGCCGTGAGGTGGAGAGCCTTATGCGCAACCACATCAACCACATCACCAAGCTAGAGTTTCTGCCAGCGTTCAAGGCAGCATTTGATCAAGCGTTCACGCCAGCCAATATCTGCTCAGCCTTCCGCGGCGCAGGCCTTGTTCCTCTACAACCAGAGGCTGTTCTATCAAAGGTAGATGTACAACTGCGTACACCTACTCCTCCAGCAGCTCTGCCAGAGGCTCCCTGGGTAGCTCAAACGCCGAGCAACGCGCGTGAGCTTGAGGCTCAGTCAAGCCTAATACGTGAGCGCGTGCGCCAGCACAAGAGCTCATCACCAGCTTCAATTATTATGGCGATTGACCAGCTAAAGAAGGGCGCCGAGGTGATGATGCTCTCTGCTGAGCTGATGCGCGATCGGATCTCTAGTCTTGAGAAGGCCAATAGCGCAGCCTCAGAGCGTAGGCGGCGCTCTAAAAGGCGTATACAGAAGCATGGAGTACTCACAAAGGGAGCTGGAGAGGATATACTGGCTCAAAATGAGGCTGACCAGCAGATTGCTCATGAAGAGCGTCAAGGAGGAGCGCGATCAGGCCTCAGCCAGCGGGCTCAAAGGCGCTGCACTAGGTGCAAGGAGACTGGGCACAACTCGCGCACATGCAAGACTGATACTATTAATATAGAGTAATCTACTGTATCAATATCTAGCAATAATATTATCGCGTTGTTGAGATGCATCGCTTTAAAGTTGCAAAAGTTGGTGGGGTGCGCCGCTCGCCCGTGTGCGCCGCTCGCCCATGGATCATGTTAGGCAGCGTTTGGTTTGTTTAATTTGCTTATAGTCAAGCAAATCAAACAAACTATTCAAACGCGTTTGCTTAATGACAAGTCTGATGACCAGAAAAGCTTGATCTCGAGATCAGGAGTCTACGAGGAGTGTATGGGATTTGGAATATATAAAGTCACATTCTAGATTCAAAGCTTAAGAAATACTTGTACATTCTTGAGTATCAGTGCGAGTTGTAAGCGATCACGAGTTGATTTTCGGTCCAGCAGCTGGTGGGCAGGAGCCCGGCTGCCATACTAACCGTATTAGGCATTGGCCGCAACCATGGACGCTGGACACCTACACAAGAATATCAACCATGTATCGAGGTGCCAAGAGTGAATCTGGCAGGATATAAACTTACTATGCTGATTTCAAGAGTATTGCGATTACCTCCAGCTGTTTTGAGTTCAATATTGTAATTTTAAGATTGGTGTCCCTTTCACTCTTAGATGGTGCCTCACCTTCACCTTCACCTCGCATCCCTGCTGCGGCAAAGGGAGACACAATAGCACTTCTTGGCAGCGTGCAGCTATTCTTTTCACAACAGCACAATATCAGCGATTGCCCACTTGCACACTATATAAGCCACTGTCTTCCTAGTCCTCTTTCTTAAAACTCCTAATACTCATACCACTACTCCCTTTCAAATCTCTCCATAACATCCCAAATCATCGACATGATCTCCTACGAGCGACTCATAGCGCGCCTACCCACTCTCAGGACTATTGCCGACCAGGAATTCCCTGGTGACGAGAATGAAGAGCGCCGACGCCTCGTCTACTTGGCTACCAAGTCCGTCATGATCTCCTCATAAGGCGGCATTGCCGGCGACGAAAGGGTACTGTCGCCCGGTCCGCTCGAACAATGGCTCCATGTCAAGATCAAGGACATCCACGAGTCCTTCGACGGCCCTGTTCAAGAGGAGCAGGCGCCTGCGCCAAAGAAGCGCAAACTGGCGCCCACAGCAGAAGCCGCACCAGAAAGGTGACAGAAAATACGAACCACAGAGGAGCAAGATGTCGCGATGGCTCTTCTCGCTCTCGCTCACCCCCCGGTTGTTGTTTTTACGCAAGACGTCATGGCCACCAGGGACATTGTTCGCGGTCGCAAGACCTACACAGACTTTTCTGAAGTAAACCGCTTCCAAGACTCCAAGGATGCTTTCTTCGCGGGCGTGCAGTATGCATTTGATAACCTTGCCCCTGCCGAGGCTGGTGTTCCAGCACTCACCTGCGTCGAGTTCCACGACTATGTCGACGCGGAACTGGGTACCAAGACAGTGTCGGAGAAGGAGGTTGAGCAGAATCACGCTGAGCTAGGCGCCGACGGGAGCGCGGAGGCTATAACGACTGCTGGCCAGATCGTGGAGATGGCGAATACGGGGCATATTGGAATGGTGGGAGATGTTGGACGATCGGCTGCCCAAGTTGTCGGCAGAAGCTTCTGGAAGGTCATTTGAGGACCGGATAGAGGATTATGGGGGGTTACATGGTCTAATTACTTGGGTTTGAGCTTGGATTGCGAGATTGTATACGGCATGGCGGGGCTATAATTGGTGGTGTAGAGCATGGATACTCATTGGCGTTGAATAACCGGGAAGAAGGATTTTAGTGTTTTCCAGTGGCTACTGTACATAACAATGTGAAAAGCCTATGCGATATCAAGCTTTCATGACTCTTTGGGATGATCGTATGCATGCCAGTTTTCAATACAGAGCGCAGTCCTTCGATGTCGCTTAGACTACTCATTCCAGAGAACCCTTCCAATTCTAGCATCGTCGTCCCAATCGGGCACACATTCGCGGTTATCCGCGGCCCAAAACATCAATCACTATCCCATAATCGTCAATCATATCTTACTACAAACCTATTATTTTCCATCACGCGGTGACACTGACGGTGATAAACACCAGCCCCACTTTCCTTCCCCCAATCATCTGTACGCCGTATCAGCATCCTTATCTGTCACCTTATCTGTCGGCGCAAACCCGCCGCACCACGTCGCACATATTCTCCTCAGACCACCGAATATCACATAATTCGATTGCTCGCTCGTAACCGAAAGAGTATATATATCTGGCGACGCAGTTCGAACCGCGTGCGCATCTAGAGGACTGTTTCATTGCGCGCGCGAAGCTACCTATCATGGATCACCACTACCATCAACCAATTTGGCCATTGCTTGAGGGCGCGTATGACTATACAATGAATGTTATCGGCGAGGCTTGGTCGATGATGTGGAAGACGGTGGAGCAGCCGAGGGTGCAGCCGGTGAGGGAAAGGGCGGCGCAGAGCTTGCAGCAAGAGCAGACGATTAAAGCGACGTTTGATCATGGCATACCGACGGTGGATTGCATGGTTAGAGATGCGAAGGATGCCTGATGGGCGCTTCGCAGAACCACAGAAAAAGAGAAGGAACGACACTTACGCGTGGGTACTGCAAGATGGCTATGGGCGATGAGCCGATGCTGACGTAATAATAGGAGCGCGGGGACTGCGGAAGGCACGTTCTCTCAGCGATTACCGCAAACTACAGCTTGAAGAGCTGGCTTTACACTATCTGTGAGTGCTTAGAAGATCGTTTGCAAAGGATGACCCATGTATTGACTCGTTCCATAGGAGACTGACGACGATCTTGGCTATGAGGCTCTTATTCTGGAGCGTGAGGCGGCAACCACCAACGAAGCTGTAATGCGGGAAGTTACCTAGTCATTATATGGTATTTACATTCCATGGTAACGTGTGTATACATGCCGGCTCCGATATATACTCATGGAACACATTGAGGATAGAGCCTCTGTATCTTTCCACGCCCCAATAGATAAATTTGGAACCCGTGCTATGGTGCATGTAAGCCAGGCCAATTGCTGTGTAGATCCGAAGAGATGAGCATATATCAGCTGCAGAAGACAGCTTTATGCTGCTCATATCGCTGTGTCACATACGGTAACCCCAAAGATCATGTGTTATCTCGGCTTCACGCCTTGAGGGTCTGCGTAAGCGATGCTAGCACGTGACCCCCTTCCAAGTGAAGGTAAAGGCAAGGGCAACAGGGCGGTGCCCTGATGTTGATGTTGATTATGGTTTAACGCCCTATCTGTAACCTCCCATAGGGTATTCGGGCGGGTCCCGCCGTGGTCTTATAGTGCTGTCGCACTTGCCTCGTGGAACCTATTCCTAGGTGTTTTGTATCTAAGGGGAGTGATGTCCTGCCTATATACATGTTCGTGAAAAGGACTCCCGCCATTTGAAGCCGTTTTCCTACAATATTCTAGTATTTCGTGGCTTGCGCCTTTGATCGATGCAGTACAGTAACTGCTTTTTAGAGAGAGAAACGAAAAAGTAACAAGAGGCAATTTGAGATATAATAAAAGGTTTGAGAGAGAGCGTGTGGGTTGTGGCATCTATGCGGCGTTTTGCCGCGAATCCTACACTGAATAATGCCAAGGAATTCAGCGGGTCTTTGTGAAATTCAAAAATAGAAATCACTCGTCATAGAAGGAGTTCGTTACCTTCACGAAGGTCTCGAACTCTTGTGGCTGGTCTATTAATTGCGCGAGGTACGCTAGGCCTTCCTGTCTTGTGCGAGGGGGCACGATGGGGCGTAGAGGCCACTTCTTGAAGTGTGTTGTGGCTCTCTTGCAGAACACTAGGTGTTCTGGCGTCTTGGGCCTGCCGCATAGGCATTTCGAGGTATCCTCGTGGTTGAATTTTCGGTGGTACCATTCAAAGTCGCCATGCGTTGAGCGTATCATAAGGACTTTCGCGAGTATCCTTCGGGGTAGCCATAGCGCTGCGGGCGTGCGCCTAGTATCGTATGGCAGCTGCCATTGCGTGTACCATGCTGATAGCCTACTGCTCTTATCCTTCCACCAAGTGTCCCTTGTATGTTCGAGGAGGCGGCGGCCTACTGTTCGTATACCGGATCTTGTGGGGGAGGCGGCCATGCCGTATGGCTGGTGCGGGTCTTTGGCCTCGTTGTCAGCCAGCTGGTCGGCGAGTTCGTTTCCAACAATCTTCATGTGTCCCGGCGCCCACCGCGTTTTCACGCTGTAGGCCTCCATAGCTCCATGAATTTGGAGGAACGCCCATTGGGAGGAGGCAGGGGCGGCTCCGCGTATGCCCCATATTACCGAAGTGCTGTCTATGCAGAGTACGATCTCCCTCTGGCTAGGCAGTGAGAGTTGTAGTGCGTGTTTGAGTCCTCTGCACGCGCCTATAGCCTCCGCATCGAAGACGTGGCTAAGGGCATTTAGTGAGCCTTGTCCAGTCGCCACGGCGGCCTGGCCCTGGTATATAGCGTACCCGTAAGTGACCACCCTTGTACCGTTGATTTGTTGTTCAGACCCGTCTGAGAAGACAGTGATTGTCTCTTGTCCAAGAGACTCCCACCAGATGGTGAAATTCTGGGCAGCAATGTCCTTTCCTTGCCCTTGCGTTGGGTCCTGCCTCGACCCGTATGAAAAGTGAGGGCTGGCTAGGACGTTTCGGGGTGTGGCGGGTAGCAGTTGTGCTACGCGCTGAACCTTCGATCTTGGTATCCGTCGGTTGCCCGCTGCGCGTCCTCGTATGACTAGTGGCAGTGTAGTTCTATTAGTAAGTGGGTGCTTGTCGTCTATCGTGCGTAGGTGAACCGCAAAGCGGAGCTTAGCCTCCTCCAGCGCCACCTGTGCCGACGGCATCGCAGCTTCTCTTAGCAGTACTGCGTTTGGTGTTGTCCTCCACGCAGGGAGGATTGCCTTCGTGGCTGCTACTAGTGCCTGATCTATCGTGGTTAGGTGCCAGCCTACCCTAGTGCTGACCGTGGGTTTACGGGAAACCCTTGCAATTCGTGGGTTCTTCGTCCTGCCCTCGTACCATGTTTCGGCTCCGTATAGTAGTATGGGCAGGATACATGTTATGGCTGCCTTGCGTAGCGATCCTGCTGGAGGGCCGTGGGCTGTGTTGGCGAGGCTCCGGAGGTGGTTCGCTACTTTCCTGGCTTGCGCCGCCCTTTCCGCGACGTGCTTCTTGAAAGTTAGTCTCCTATCAAACCACACCCCAAGCCAGCGCAGCGCTGTCTGGCTTCCCCCCTGCGCAGGGGCTATAGGGTGAATTGTTTGATCTTCCAATTGGATTGGCGGCGCATGTAGTCCTTTCTGGCGCGTGAGGTGGATCAGCTCCCGTTTCTCTGGTGCAAACGTGATCTTGTTCGCAGCTCCCCATTCATTGATAGATTTGAGGTCCTCTGCTAGCAGTGCGACGTTCTCGTCTAAAGAGTGGGAGACCCGGTATAGGTTGATGTCGTCGGCATACCCGAACCGGAGTTTTCGGTCCTGGTTGAGTAGTTCAGCTAGGTATAGGGTGTATAGGACCGGTGATAGCGGCGATCCCTGCGGGGTGCCGCAGGCCACTCGATGTACAGGTGTAGTGACATTGCCTAGGCGTACTCGCACCCTCCTTTCCGACAGGAAGTTCTGGATAAATTTCCGGAGTAGGGGTGGCCACCCTTGTTGCCGCATTCGGTGTAGTAGCCTGTTTTTCAGTAGCGCGTCAAACGCCCCTTGGACGTCTAACGTGAGCATAGAGACATGCTCGTGTCTTGACCAAGCCATCTCCACGTCGTGTGTGAATGCGGTCGCCAGGTCCATCGCAGAGCGTTTTGGCAGCGCTCCACCGTGCTGTGGGCTTAGGATGTCAAAAGCCATAGCTGTGTGTGCTATGCGCCTTGCTATGATACGCTCGAGTCCCTTCCCTAGACAGGACGATAGGGCAATTGGTCTCATTGATCTGGGTGAGGACTTATCCTTCTTCCCGACTTTGGGTATCATGGCCACTTCTACCGTCTTCCAGGCGGCTGGGTAGTGGCCTTGTTCCATGCACGCCCGGTAGATGCCTAGCACTAGGTGTCTAATGTGTTCCCAGCATGCCTTTAGGAGTCGGACGGTCACCTGATCGGGTCCTGGGGAGGTGCTAGATACTCCAATCACGTAGCGTTCAGTCTCCTCCATCGATATGTATGTGTCCCATGGTAGTGGCGTGGTTTGCGGGTCGTTGTCAAGAGGCGGTGGTTCTAGGAGGTCGTCCTCCGCCGAAAAACGGTCGAGGATTGCCTCTCTAAGTGCCTCAGCTTTCTCGAGTGGTGCTGTGATTGTCCTACCTTCGATTACAAGTGGGGTGTCCCGTTGGTCGAATGATAGTTTATGCCAGCCTACTAGCTTGTATAGATCTTTGTCGTTATTACAGCCGTCTATGCGCTGCTGCCAGTACGTTCTCTTGGCTTTTCGTACCGTAGCTAGGAACGCACGGGTGGCTTCTGAGGGGGATTGGCCATAGTCCGACTTTTCCTGGATATGCCGCTTATACGCCACTCTACAGTCCTCTGTCCACCATGGGGCGGAGTGGCCTTTTTCTCTATTTGGTGTTCCCGCCGCGTGCATTGCATCTCCTATAGCTTGGGTGATTCTAGCTATGCTTGCGTCGATTACGTCCGCTGGGGCGCTATTGCTAATTGGCTGTACGCCTACTGTGTAGAGTTGAACTAGCCCGGCAAACCTATCTATGTTTCTCTCGTGGACCCGGTAGTGATGCTGTTCTAGCACCGCTCTCCCTCGGCTTGGAAGGACAGTCACTAGGGTGAAATGGTCTGACCCTGTATACATATCTTCGCGGACTGTCGTTCTAGCGAAGGGTATATTTGAGAAGGATACGTCTAGCACGTGTCCCGCCCGATGTGTTGGGTTACCTGCCTCGCCGATGTAGGGTATGTCGTTCTGAGTGGCCCAGCGGGCGATCTCTGCCCCCCTATTGGCCGACGTGGAGCCGGGCTCAAAAAGTTCATGGCGGGCGTTTAAGTCACCCCCTACAAGGCAGTTACGGGGTGGCGTTAAAGCTGTGAGGTATTGAAATGTCGAGTCATTCTGTGGCTGCCTATAAACATTCAATATGCGGTAGCCGTTGGCCTCGATCCATAGCACATCCCGGCTGATGCGTGGGTGTATAAGAGTAGCCCTTATATTTGGGCTCTTACGGGTATAGGTGAGCACCCGTGGTCGGTCAGTTCCCCACGTTGTGGGGTTGTTCCAGCTTATCACTGGCGATATCATATGGAATCCTGGGTGTGTAGAGGTCCGGGTTCCAGTGAGAGTAAAGGGTTCTTGGATGCATACTATGTCTATGTCTGCTTCCCATGCACGTTCTAAGGCTGTAATGTGGCAAGGCGAGCTTCTGGCCACATTCACCCAGCATACCTGCATTTGTCTGTGTCGGTGTGGCGTGGTTTCGCCGGGTGAATTTGCGGGTTGTGCCCTCATTACGCACTAGATCCGAGGCTCATTTCAGTGTCAGCGTGCTCAGACGATGACGTATTAGGGTCTTGGTCAGCGGTGCTAGGCTGCACGCTTCTAGCAGACATTCGCGCTAGGTTGAGGTCTTGCGTAGTTGCAGCTGTTCTCTTAGACCTCCTAGTCCCTAGGGTGGTTGCGGGCTCTCTAACAGTGGCTGTGTTTAGGTTGTTTACGTCTTGTCGGCTTCTTTTACTTGCGTCCGTAGGTGTTCCCACAGGCTCAGTAGTATTAGCTATGTCGCCGTCCGTGATTTCAATGGAGGTTTCGACCGTGCTGCCTGTCTGTCTTCCTCTAGCTGGCTGCATTGCCTCAGAAGCACGGTCACCCGCCTCCCTAATGACTTTTAGTTCCCCCTTTGTGGGTTGGATGAGTCGGCCGTTCGCCCTCGTTGGGGCTGCTGGGCACTTGTCGTGGGTTGCTGGAAATGGGCCGTGGCAGTTGGCGCACTTTGGTGTGTCTTTGCATTGTTCTCCGTGTGGTCCCTGGTGAGTTGCCGTTGTTTTGCTGCATGTCGTGCAGCGGGCTGGCCTTGTGCAGCGGCTGGTTTTGCAGTACCCTAGGCAGCCTGGGTCGTGCAGCATTGCAGGTGAGTTCTTCTTTATCTCGTGCGCGTAGTCGCCCGTCCCAAATAGGCGAAACGATCGTACGGGTCTGGTGAAAGATATAATCCAGGTTGTCCTTCTCTCCGTGGGTCCATGTCTGGAGGGCCGGCAGCTCGCCGGTTCGATCCCTGTCTGGGACAGAGCTTCGCTGACTATATCGTCTATTGTGGTGGGTATACTTTCCCCTGTGATAGTGCGGTATGAGCTTTCTACGCCCTGGACTGCATAGTTCACCCATCGTTCAGGTAGTCTTGCGCTCTCGCCCTCTACCGCTCGGATCATGAGTTCGCGATTCTCCTGCCCCATAAGCAGGGCCTTGATTTTGTCGTTGCGGGGCGTAATCGCCCAGCCAGTCTTGATATGTTTTGCCGTAGGTATGTCGGAGGGGGTAATTTCCTTAATCGCCTTTACAATAGCCATGCGGGCCGCAAATGGTGATGCCCGTTGGAGCCGAGCCTCCGCTCCAACCGCTATAAGGATACGGTTGTCAGTGTTTAGAGGTCGCCTAGGAGTTTGAGCTAGCTGCTTTGGGGCAGCCGTGGCCGCTTTCGTCGTAGCGGCCCCCTTGCTGGGGGGTTGGATTTTTCAGGGTCCTAGCTACGTCCGCCCAGGAGCGGTGCGTAGTGTCAGAGTCGCTCCCTGAGTTTGGGGGCGTGATTAGGGGCGTGATTAGGGAGGTGTTAATAGCCCTTAGCACCTTCTGTTGAAGGTCCTTAGCCACACGGGCTCCGTCTGGGTCGGTGTACTTCCCAAGGCATCTGTCGACAGCTGTCGCTAGATCCGTTATGATGGAGTGGTGGAGGTTTGTAGCTTTTTGGGCTGCCTGAATCCGCTGGCGGACCGCTTCAGAGACAGCTTGATTGTAGGAGGTGGGCGCAGTGCTACCGATAGAAGGTTCAGCACGAGTATGTGCTCGCTGCCTCCTCTTGTTGCCGCGCAGGTCAGTATTAATAGGGCTCTCAGGCTCCTCTGATCGTGTATGGGGGGGTTGGGCACTCCGTGGCGCCCTCTCTGGAGTTTCTACATTAGCCATTCTAACCACCTCCGCGAGAGCAGAAAGCGGTTATTTAGCTGAGGTAGTTACAGGCCGCCGTGCCGTTAAAATGATGTAAAAATCGTATAATTTTATAAGGGTCCCAAATTCCTTAAAAGTTGGTGTTCGGTGTGGGGCGGTGCCCTGAGAAGGTGCTGGAGGCTACAAAACGCTTTAGTGAGTCCCGCTGTAAACATCATCTTTCTGACTCTTCCATCCATATCTACAATTATTACCATGGCTAACCACACTCCTACCGCTGCGGCGATCGAACGTCGGCTCTCTCAAATCCAGCAAGCTCTCGAAGATGTTAAGACTCAATTCGAAACCTTCGTTACTAAAATCGACAAGGTCCAAAGTGACTTGCACCTACACCGAGCTCAGACTAAGAAGCAAATGACCAGCATTAGGGCATTCACCCGCAACTACAACATGCGCTTAGTCAACTCGCAAGTGAGCGACGGAGATGCACAACTGGGACATCTATACGACCACAATACCAACAGACCGATATCCAATCTTCCGCTTACTGCCAACGATTATCGTCAACTAGATCGTAAGTGCTCACACATATGACCGTTTCGTTTCATCGTATGCGACATAACGAACGGCAACTCCGACTATCAACGTACTCATAGAGTATTGAAGATAGACACAAGTTGTAACGTTGCCACACAGTATCTTCATGTGATCGCATCGCTCTCTCTTTGGGTTATATTCTGGCGCCATTCCCTTCATTAAGGACCCGGCAAAACTTTCTCCTCTTGCAATCTGGATTCGGTGGAACAGTACAATGAGATAACATACAAGAGCTCAATTATGTTTGCAGCGTCTGGTAAGATGGAGGATTGCGAAGGAGTACCAGAGGCAGGATGGATGAGTGAAACCATATGAGGGGTACCGTAGCAGCGCATTGATAGCAGGGATACCGTAATCGCGTAATGATAGCAGACGTATTGTAGCAGAATCAATGGTAATGGTCAAATGTGTGCGCAACGAAAGCTAGCCTCTCGTGAATGGTAACATGTAGTCGCCGAAGACGCCGAAGAGCCCGATTAACAGATTGAGGAGCGTCTTGCGACCTATTCCATCCTTTTGGACGTCAATGAAATTTTCATCGCCGAATAATACCGACAAGTTATTTCCGGTACTCGTATGCAGCCTTCTGTTTGCGCGACACGCCTTAGTAGAGGGGGTGGCATCTGGTGATGCATGTTGGATGTATGGCAATGAGATATCGCTCACCCCCAAGGTCATGCATGCTATTAGACATAATGAAGAAGATTAAGAATGTGTTGACAGAAAAAGCACAACAATGACGAAGATGATGAGGACATGGGTGATCATGAAAGACCCAATAACGATAATGACGATTATCTACCAGGATACAGACAGCGATCTTATGCAGGGGATATCTAATGCTATGCGGGCTCCAAAGACGATACGGACTAGACTAGAAATTGACCACATGCCTGCATAGGTTCCGGTCAGGGCGCGGCGCTAGGGGCAAGAGTACACACGTGCGAAGCCATCTGCGCCTGAAACATCAGCACCAGTAGAAGCCACCATGCTCCTCGTATGCATAGTGAAGTGGCTAGTGACGGTACAGATGGCCGGATGGCTAGACGGTGTGTCCGGCGTAGTCGCTTCTCCCCGCAACCCGCACGACCTCTTGCCCGATGCGGGTCTTCTAAACCCCGGCGCAAAGCTTGGCGTGCAGATCCCGACCGGCCTCTTTGCGAACCGCCTCGTCTTTCTATCACTACTGCTGTAGCTTCGTCACCTGCATGCCAGGCTTCAGCTATTACCCAATTGCAAACCCCGCACAATGGATTCGTTGTTGCCAAGCGTTGTCACGAAACTTTCGGATGTCGCTAGCCGTTGTGAACTATATTGACTTTCAGCGCGACTGAGGCTGTGCAGTCTGCCATGAGATGATAGTTATTCAATTTTCATCTAGCTCATCTTGTACAGACATAATACACATATTACAGGTCAGCTCACTATTAGCTAAGAATATCGTATAGCAAGCGCGTTATGATATCAAGGATGCGGCGGTGAGTGCTACCTTATCGGGGAGTTTCCTCGCCAAGACCTCTCGCCCGAAATCCGCGGCTCGTCGATCAAATGCTCCAAGCACAGCGCATGACAAGTCCGCCAGAGTCAATGTTAGGAAGGGCCCACTGTAAAGAACCCGTTGGTTCCTTTAAAACAAATCGTGGTGGCGCCCTCAGGGTTCTCACAAATATTTCTCGTCGTCATTGCTTTGCGTCCCAAACGTAACCGGTTTGCTACGACACTGACGGACCTTTCTCAACCACGACACTGTTTGTTGTTACACTACTTGCTAAGTGCTTTGCATGATATTGTGAGATACGTAGGCGTGTTGACCTTCGACGCCAGCTGGAGCTAGGACCCAATCCGACGACTTATAATGAAGTTCCTGCCTACTTTCGCGGAGAACAGCGACGCACGGGCGGCGTCCCTTGCGAACATAGCCCATGATACAATCGGAGAAACATACATCGAAGAAGACCCATCAGTGTTAGAATGGTTTCGCGATCTCGTACCGACATCACAAGGCGTAGCCGACTATGCCCGTGGACTATTTCCCAGCGCCCGTTGGATAAGAAGATACAACGTTCACTGGCTAGCTGGTGACGCCATTGCTGGTAGGTGCCGCTGATAAGAGACGAGGCTGTTTCTTCATACTGACATGAGTAAGGTATCACCGTCGGGCTTGTTGTCGTTCCCCAGGGCATGGCATATGCATCGCTGGCTCAATTGACTCCTGCCTTCGGCTTATACACATCCTTCACTGGCGCATGTCTGTATTGGATCTTTGGAACATCGCGAGATATCGTGATAGGTGTAAGTATAACCTCCTTCTGTAACAATCTCAAGCTAATCCACACTAGACTACCGCCGTGGGGTCACTTCTAATCGGTAGCGCTGTCAGCAACATCCAAGCGACACATCCCGGAGTCTACCAGGCGGAAGAAATTGCACGTGCGCTTAGTTTCCTCGCCGGCGCTATCATCTTCGGCTTTGGTATACTACGCCTAGGGTTCATTATCGAGTTCATCCCATACATCCCAATTTCCGCTTTCGTCACATCAGCCAGCATCACCATCATATCAACACAACTGCCGACCGTCTTCGGCATCACAGGCATCAACACGCGCGAGCCACCGTACAAAGTATATGTCAACTTCCTAAGAGGTTTACCTAGGGCGAAACTCGATGCAGCTATCGGCATCACATCCATCGTGCTCTTGTATGCGATCAAGACATTTTGCGCCAAGATGGAAGTACGACAACCACAGAAGAAGAAGATGTGGTCTCTAATCTCCTCGCTGCGCCTCACCTTTACCATCTTGCTCTATACCCTTGTCAGCTTCCTAGTACATCGTACGACTGAGAACGGTCACGAGAAGTTCAGAATTGTCGGACGCATTGAGAAAGGTTTCAGCCACGCTGGCGTGCCACCAATGGATCTCAAGTTGTTCGGCCTTGTAGCCACCGAGCTTCCTGCCATCATCATCATTCTCATTGTAGAGCACATGGCCATTGCCAAGAACTTCGGTCGAAAAAACAATTACACTGTTGTTCCTTCACAAGAGATGATTGCGCAAGGCGCTGCCAATATACTCAGTCCTTTTGTGGGTGGTTATGTTTGTACAGGATCTTTTGGTGCTTCAGCTGTTCTTTCCAAAGCAGCCGTACGTACTCCGCTCTCGGGTGCATTCAGTGCTGTAGTACTCGTACTAGCGTTGTATGCTCTTACAAAGGTCTTCTACTTCATCCCCAAGGCGGCATTGGCAGGTCTCATCATACACTCTACCATCGATCTCATCAAGGGACCAACAGATTTGTATAAATACTACCAGCTATCCCCGTTTGAGCTTTTCATCTGGGTATGTGGTGTCATCATCGCCTTCTTCACCAACCTGGAGAAGGCCATCTACATCACAGTGGGCCTGTCATTTGGAATGCTTCTTTTCCGAATGGCGAAGAGCTCAGGTAGGTTCGGTGGCGCTGTTGGGGTAACTCGCATCGTAAGAGAGAATTACTCTTCGAACGTATCGGTTTCGTCTTCAACCACAAGACTGCCGACGGGAACCGGAGATGCTCAGACTAAGAGTTACGAACAATTACCAGACACACGGCAGGTTTACCTTCCTTACAGCGCAACGGACAACCATAACCCAAGCATCGACGTCGAACCCGCATATCCTGGCGTCTTCATCTACCGGTTCAGCGAAAACTTCAATTACATCAACCAAGCCTTTCATGTCGACTACCTGACATCATACATAACGACACATACACGCCGGACCCAAGCTGACGATGGTATCCGTGCAAGCGACCGCCTGTGGTGCGATGCGCCGCCAACTGCAAAGTCGATCGAAGAGTCGTCATCCTTGCCTGTTCTCCGCGCTGTTGTTCTGGACTTCTCGACAGTCAACGTCCTCGACATAACAAGCATAGACGGTCTGAAAGGTCTACGCGACACACTAGATCGACACGCAGCGCCCGGAGTAGTGGAATGGCACTTTGCAGGCGTACACAACCGATGGACACGCAAGGCCCTCGCCTTCGCTGGATTCGGCTTTCCCGCCCTCTCAGATGCAAACGAAACAGGAAACTGGTGTCCCGCCTACACCGTCACCACAAGCCTCGCCGGCGCAACCGAGGACGAGCGAAAAGACAAGGACGCCGCGCAGCTGCAACTGCAGAAACAAGATTTGGAGTCTGGCAAGCCACAGACAGAAGTGAATATCTCACGATTCCAGTCCTCGCCACAGTCAAACGAAAAGAGGCGATTCAATCCGGTGTTTGGAATTGATCGACCGTTCTTTCACCTTGATCTACACGATGCTGTGGATACGGCTGTTCGAGATGCGAAACATGCGGATTGGTGTGAGACAAGAACGGCGTGTTCGTCGGCTAGCTTGTCCTCTGAGGAAACTGGAGAGGCGTAGTAACGTTGTGTTGTTATTTCATTACGAGTTTAAAACTAATGTATGCATACCAGGCGTTTGGGCACATTAGGCATTCGCGGATGGCGTCGCATTAGGCATCAGTGTTGTTGTGCTGATACCTAAAAACTTTGTATTATAGAATGCATTCCTTTACCCCAGATTATTAGTTGAACAATGGATACGCTCCTACAAATCTTGCCACGTACGTGTGTGAAATCTGTCTTCAAATGTTGTATTCACTCCACGTGTATGTCACATGATGAGGTGACAGTGCTTAAGCACGGGCCTTGTGTATATAGGTACTCCGCCGGGTATTGCTAATTTCGGTAGACTTACACAATACGTTAACTTTCCACCCAAGCATGTTGCAGTGTGCAATCCAGCTGTTCGTACCCAACGCATCAGGCTGCTAAGTCCCTCTTTCTACATTCTATTAAAGCTGTGTGCTCATCCTTTTCTCACTCAGTCACCCCATTCAGATAACACAACCACTTCAGCTCCACACTATGCCGCCTGCTCCCCCATCCGAAATCAGCAGCCCCGGTTACAACGCGGTGCGGATCAGAAAGATATTGGACTTGATGTCTGTTTCCGACCAGATTCGAGACAGTGGTGGAGAGGATGAAGGTAAACAGCAATCGCAGGCAGATAAAAGCGCCAGGCTAAATGAGGTGGAAGACAAGATCAAAAGTCTAATCGACGAGATGAACAATGACCAGGTTGTCGAATATCTAGTAGAGCTGGCAAATGATGCAGATAAGCGGATTCTCCAGAAGAAAGAGTGAGTTCAAGGAAAACGGCAGCGGAACTTAGTTCTGAAGATACTGATTCCCAACCAGTAAGAAGAAGCACCCATTCTGCGCCTCGATCATCACGCTTTTGCGTCTGGGAAGACTTTCTAATCTTATTTTCCCTTGTAAAACGCATGCTATAGGTCATCTTCGACATCCCCATAAATAGTATATACTCCTCCATGTCCTCTTCCGCTTCCTCCATCATACCCTTACGCTTCCAAGTTTCCATCGAGCAGGTGAATTCATGATGTACGCTCGCCTCCACACACCTCGCCATCTTCACAACATCTCCCCTCACTTTATACTCGAACTCGCCTATATACAGCGCCCGTAACATCACAACCGCGCCATCCTGGAAAGATTTGCACGCAGGCTGCTTCTGCAACCGAAGAATCGACGCCCAGGATTCGCAAGCGCGGGATTTTCAGGACTAGGGTTTGTACGTAGAAGTGGGAGAGCGCAGGCCCGTTGTAGCCGAGTTTTGGTTTCCGCGAGATGGAGAGTAGGTATTCGCGGACGTATTGTACACCGAGGGCGAAGGCAGCTCTGGGGGTTATGCAGTTGTTGAATGGGGGCCAGAGCGGGGTTGTCATGTCTAGCCCGTTGAAAAGGGCGCGAGGACTATTAGACATGTTGGGTGATAGGTGGACGGTTGATTGATAGGGATTTGAGGAGGTGATCTGAGGAGAGTAATAAGAGGCCTGTTTGTCCGCTGTGGATCAGTGTTGGGTTGTAGAGAGGCGCGGGGAATGATCAGGTGGTGCGTACGGGGAGACATTGTGTATGTAGCTAGTGGTCTGACATTATGACATCCTGTCAAATTGCAAGAGTAAACAGTCTACCGAATCTATCGTCATGGCGCAGTTGCTGTCGGATCAGATCAATGTCATTGTCAAAGGCACGTATGGCCGCGAGGAAAACGGAATAGAAAGTGACTACATGATAACATGCCATGCCACCTCCAGGACCAGATATCGTCACTATTGATCTGGCTTTGGCGAGGCGGTGGAAGTGCGGATATACACCTAGAGGGCGCAAGTTGCCCCACTTAAAGGTACTCACATTCACGCTCACTTCCCCGCCTTAGCGCAAATTTGGCTCACTGTGCGGCCGCTTTTGCCCTCGCCACTTTCAGTCGTTCAGCCAGTAAAAGCAGGGCATTTGCCAGCTAGGCAGCATATATAAAGGCTCGATTGCAGCTTCCTGCTCTCTCTTTCTTTCCTCAACTCCTTCGCCCACGGCACGCTGGCCGACCCTGGAGTGTGTCACATTGAGCTTGCTAATTCGGAACCAGCGAGCTAACAGCATGCAAGATGCCCAAGCATCTCTTGTCAGAGCGCCCTGCCTGCGACGAATGCAAGCAGCGGCGAAGGCGCTGCATGCACAGAGCGGCGCCCGTTGACAAGAGATCAGGCAAACGGTCCGTTGCCTGCGACGACTGCAAGAAGCGACACAACCGATGTGAGCATGTGGAGGAGCTCATCGACACATCGGCGTCGTGCGACGGACCGTTTGCTAGTTCACCACCGGCCAGTCAGGTGGCATCAGGCTCGCCCGAAAAGGTATGCGCATCTGATACCTCGACACACACCTCGAGATACGTCACTGACAAACAACAGACACAAGGCATGGAGTTTGGTGCACCCATGTACCACTACTACACTCGCCGCAGCACAAAGGCCAAGGAGCCCATCCAATACCAACCCCAATCCATCGCAGTCACAGTTGCAAAAGCCAAGGAGCCCACTAAATACCGACCCCAACCTGCCGCGGTCACAGTCGCAAAGGCCACCCCCACCAAGGCCACAAGATCTTCCCCTCTCAGCTCCCCTCCCAGCTCACCGTCCACCCATCTCTATTCCACGCCGCCGGCTCAACTCCCCTCATCATCATCAGCCGGCCACGCCTTCCCGCCCTTCCCCTCTGAGTCCGCACGCTCACTCCCGCACTTCTACACTGGCACCACCATAGCCTTGGAGAACATCATGGGCGATCACAAAGACGACCCTGAACTCAGCTTGCTTCAGTTAATCAAAGAACTGGACGATAATGCCCCCACTGTCAAAGATGGGGTTCATCAAGTCATTCTGAGGGGGAACAAGTGGGTCTATCGGGTACTCCGGGAGTTGGTGGCTGAGAATGAGGACGAGGAAGAAGATCAAAACGATGAGTGGATTGATGAAGACAGCGATGAGCAGATGGATGAAGACAGCAATGAGGGTGCTGACGTCGAGATGTGTGTTACATATTTGTCATGGTGGGTTGAGTCAGAGAGGGTAAGGTTGTGTCTTTGATATCAGGAATGATGGGCATGGGGATCGAGATATAGGTTGAAATGGACATTGATGATATGGAGGGGCAGATTTGGATGTACGATATACTTGGCTGCGAGGCAAAGACTGACGATGATATCATTATTTGCCTACAGAAGGATCATACAGATCCCTTACTACTATACTTAGCTTGCTTCACGATACCCATAATGGAAGCTTTTCCTTGCTGAACATGTACCCTTGTCATTGCTTAGTGAGCTGGTTGTTGTCATTCACCCTCTGCTTTGAACATGCGCTGATTTTGGCAAGAGCTCTACCGAACTTTCTCACTCTTACCTCTTACCTTACTGAGGCGGATTTTGTCATCTACCATCCACCATCGCCCATAAAAACAAACGCCCAATATCACCGCGCCGGCACCTCTATCGAACCCATTCATCAACGAACCAAGATCCCCCCCGATCCTCATGCGGGCAAAGTCCGACCCAGGCCAAATTCAGCGTCAAAACCACGAATACGGCCGCACATTCGGTAGTTTAGCGGCGCATGGCCATCAACAGGTCTCACTAAAACTGCTGGCTGGGCGTCAAGATGGCGACGATGGTGAGCACCTGCATGGCGTTCGAGCACTCCGCGCTCGAGGTCGAAGATCTTCATGTAGATGGTGGCGGAGACGACGACGGAGACGGCCGCAGGGACTACCTGCTTGTGGTCGCGGTTCCTGGTGATCGGGCTGCGCTGGAGAGATAGTATAATGGATGCGTGTGCCTGTCCTTCACTGGTGTCGCTACTCAGCTCTTCTTGAACGCTCTAGAGTAAGTAATTGTAGTAAGCATCGAGAGAGAGAGGGAGGGCGCTGAGTCGTCGTTGTATAGATCATGTGTCTGCCTTTACAAGACCAGAGACATGTGTAAGGTGGCCATATTCTTCCTCTTTGGAGGTAAAGGTCATATGGCAGTTGAAATATTAGTATTTAAACGTACATATACACGTACATGCATAATCGAATACGCGTGTAGTTACAAGATCCACCCAGCGATAGCAACTGCCCCTCCTTTCTTCTCATCTCCCGTTTCCGCCATCAACACCAACACCATGCTTCCATTCATTTGGTAGGATTTCGTTCATGATATCACTACATTGTCATTCATTACACTCATCCCATCACCCGTTCGTCCAATCACACCAGCACCAGCATATCCCCTTTAAACTGCCATCTTACTTAGGGTATAAAACAAAACACCTCCCAGCACCCAACCCACCCACTCCCCTTACATATGTATGCCCAGCGTTTTTGCTTTTTTCGTTTCAGCTTTGCAGCTGCCGCTGAGTCGTGGTAAGTGGACGCGACGCGACCGTTTATTTTCATCTCGCGTCTACATTGGCATCGCAAGAAAAGCCACGCGCATTGAGGCGATATGCTGACCCACTCAATTTGCGTTCCAGGTCGATCTGGGCGTTGTGTCTAGAACGAAAAGAACAAGATGAAGAAGGGTGTGAGACTTTTTTCGGCAGGCAGGGGGGTTGAGGCTGCTTTTTCCCATCGTCGTCGAATTGCCGGCCGAGGGGAGGCAAAAGATTGTGGTTCTAAGCCCGATAATGGCAATGATGTTGCGGCTCTCGCTTTCGCTCGAGATCGGCGTCAATCCCGTGTCATCGGGGATGTGTGAAAAATGCCAAGTCCGGGGATCATCGCTTTTTCGTTGATCATTGAAACTAAGGGTGCGCCAGAACTTTCAGGCAGTCATGCTGCCCGGGGGAAAACGGGATGATCACATTAATCGCATTCGGTTCCGTAATCGTGTACTTCGTGAGTATGTGAATTGCTCATCAACTCATCAATTCGTATGTAAAATATCTTCGGCAAGAGTTTGATACTGGCATTTTTCTTCAGTATGTCTGTAATTGGGGCGGCGGGAAGAGCTGGTGACTCTGTTCGATCATCATCTCAATGTTCTTTGCTTCCTTCATCTCAAAGTCGTGCATTAGCTCCATTTGCTGCTGCTGGTTCAGTCCAGACCCTCTCGCATCTTGGCTCCAGGCCGGATTGAGGTAGTCTGCCATTTCGTAGCCTTGGTTCGCCGCGTATGATTCGTTGTAGTAGGGCGATGCCATCGGCATTTGATTGTAGTTGTCCTGAGGAGGCATCGTGAATGTAGGATTCCATTGAGGTAGCTCGGCAAAGGTGGTTGGAAGTGACGTGAACTGCGTTGTTGGTGGATAGTTGTACATGGGGATGTGATTCTCCATGGTTGTCTTGGGGCTCATATCATTGTATGCCATCGGTGATGGTTGTTGAGGCGAAGTTTGCAGATCTGCCTGCTGTGTAGGTTGGGCACTAGAGAAGGGGTTTGTGGCGTTTACATGGCCGTTAGTGAAGTTGAATAATTGTTGATTTTGGTTCGGGAGGTAGCCGAATGGTGCTGCTACCTTCTCCGAAGGCGTGCGCACTGATGCAGTGGATGCGGTGGCGGGGCTGGTGGTTCGCGAGCGATTGACACCATCTACCATGCCGGTCCCAACAGAAGCCGTGTCCGATGGAGAGCTGGCCGAGATGGGAACATCGCCATCCTTGTCGAAGATACGCATGCAAGCAGCAATGAGGTTGTAGTACAGACCAATGGCTGATGCAACACCAGGCCATCGCTCCGAGGCCTGTCTGATTGACTCCATGGCGACGTTGAGATGGCCTTCTACCTCGTCCCGAGTGTGACGGTTCCGCACCTCGGAGTATGACAGGGTCCAGAGCATGGTGTTGATGCACATGAAGATGGCTTGGGTGAAGATCCAGGTGACGTC
Source organism: Pyrenophora tritici-repentis (assembly GCF_003171515.1). Classification (NCBI taxonomy): domain Eukaryota; kingdom Fungi; phylum Ascomycota; class Dothideomycetes; order Pleosporales; family Pleosporaceae; genus Pyrenophora; species Pyrenophora tritici-repentis. The sequence continues at coordinate 3,438,201 of NC_089391.1, read as the reverse complement.
GACACTTTTGGTTTCAATCTGTTTCATGGTCATGTAGATGTTGTACTGGCACGCATCGAAGCAGCGAATTGCTGCTTGGACCGAAGGTCGAGGAACCTGTGGAGAAGGACGGTACATGAAGACAACCATGGTATTGTATCGCCCGATGAACCTGGATAGTCAGTATGGTACTTTTAACCGTGGTGTCAATCTTACCAGACTTTGTTCAGCCCTGATCCGCCATCCATCTCGGGGCTTGTGTCCCGCCAAGCCTCAATCTTTGCCTGCATTTGGGCAAACCAGGGGTGCTTGTCGTCTTTTGGTTCCGGCTTTTTCTTTTGGTACAGCATCTTGCGTATCTCCAGCTGCAGCAAACGCATCTTGTAAAAGTGTATGCCGATCCATTTCTTGAGGGAGGCTTGGGGCGCAGGGCGTATGGCTTCTCTAGTAATGTAGACATCGTCGACCAGCTCTCCAAACTTGACGTCGATGTGTTCTCGCCGTGTCGCAAAGTGAGCAGGTCTACCCAGGCTGTGCGATAAGCCGTAGTCCATGGTAAGCATGCTCCAGAACATGCGGCGACGCATGTCGACTTCGAGAGGGTCCGCACAACGGCCACCCGGTCCCATACTAATGGTCTTTTCTTCATGCAGGCCCAGAGCTTGGCATAGTCGCACACCGAGCCCGACCACGTAATAGACTGCCGTTCTCGTCGGGGTGAGGAGGGAGTAGCCTGCAACTAGACAGAAACACTGGAGGGTCTTGAGGTTCATTGGCTTTATGGCAGCTTCAAAGTACTTGAGAGCTGCGAGATAGTAGCTGTCGGCAAGACCTGCATACTGAGTGTCCATCTTCTGCAGACTAATAGCAATCACCATACGCAAGCAGTAGTTTTGGTAGGGGTCAGTAGAGCCGTTGTACACATCATCGACGTCTTTGGTAAAGGTGGGTTCGTGGAAGATTGGGTACATGGGATGCACTAGGTGGAGTCAGCACACCTGGCAGACACTGGGGGTAGGTTACGCACCTTTGCAGTAGAATAGCTCAACGAGCAGGTTGGTGAGGTCTCGATTTGGGAGCTCCTCCGCAGCGACATCGCTCACCATGGGGTATATCTTGGACGTGGGCCGCTGGTCTTCCTGGGTAAATGTTTCCCTGATATCCTTTGCTTGTGCGTGAGGAACGATCTCGGAGATGCTCTTGGACTCGGTAAACTGCTTGGCCAGTTGCATCACCAGACGAGTTATGGTGATGCCGCTTGAGGGCCCTAGGAACTTTGACTCGTCTGAATCCTGTACGCGCACCGTGGCAGCTCCGCGCATGACATCTTCTGGGTCCGGCTCGACGTCATCCTTTTCGAGATCAGCCAGCTGCTTCTCGAGCTGGCGCACCTTTTGTTGCAGGTGTACGACATAGTTGCGGGGTATCTTCCTGCCCTTGGTGGGGTCGTAGTATTCGCAATGTGAGTTTGAGCGCTCGCAGGGCCCGCATCGAGGGAGCCCAGGGTCACATCTCGTCTTGCGCTGGTCAAGTCAGCAGATGCATTGCTGGCCAGTGTCTGGTGGAGCTCACCGTCCTGCAGCGACAGCAGGCAGTCAAGGTATGGGCGATGCGACTCTGGCCGGGAGTGGCTTCCTCAGTCGGGTGCGGAGCCCCTTCCGTCTTTGGCTGGGTCGCGGTCGCGACTTCCATGTCTCGTCTCTCAGTGGAGAGAAGACGATGTCGCTGGCTTAGGAGGGTCGGACTGGGATGTGGGGGAGATCGACGCGTGCATCCATGCCCAGAGTCTCAGTCGCAACGGCGAGGCTGAATAGGTCGTAGGATGTGGGATGGTGGATATTTGAAGGACAGTTCAGTGCCGGGTAGAAAAGACGACGTCGAAATGCAGAAGGTCGAGGTATGGGGCAGCTAACTGGGTGTGGCACGGCCCAGCGACGTGCTATACCGTCTCAAGGTCGCCGGTCGGGTGTTTCCCAAGGCTCCAGATTTACGCCTCGCGCATTGCCGAGCATCCCCAATCAGGTACGACGATGAGAAAGACAAAGCATGACACCGGCGTCCGAGGCGGCGGCATAGGCTCGGGCAAAGCTGCGAGACCTGCTGCACGGCCTAATTTGTGGGATACCGGACGACGTGCAGCATGGTCAACCGCGGCGACAGGGCCCTGATAGGCTGCGCCGCCAGATTGGGCCTCGAACATGCGGCCAAGGAGATGTCTATCCTCATCCCATCTACTCGCAACAACGTCGCACTGAGCCCCTTGACCACCGCAAAACTCGCTGCATCACATCACTCAGCGGGGCAAAAGTCTGTCGTCCGGTGCGCCCAATTTGGCCATATAGCCGCGGCACATCGCAGCTGAGCAAGGCGCCACCCGTCCAACCGCTCAACACCACGCCAAACCACGATATCATCGCTTACGCTTCCCGTAGCCCGCCAAGTCTTCCACACAACTGTCTCTCTGTGCTCCACTCCTTCCACCCCCAACACTGAACTATCCCTTTTATCTCGTAGTAGCACAATGGTGCTGGAAACCCCACTACTGCGTGTAAGCCGGCCCGTCGCCGCCTGCTCGCGATGCCGGGCGGCCAAAGTCAAGTGCGATGGAAAGTTGCCCGCCTGCACCGCATGTGAAAAGTCGAATCGGGCCTCGGAATGCTCAAGTACAAACGATCAGTTTGCTAGAGGCAAGGAAAGGAGTTATGTCGCTACCTTGGAGTCACGGGTTGAACGGTTGGAGAAGAAGATCCAGGAGGCAAGAGCGAGGCGCAAGTCGTCCGGTGTCAACATGTTAGACATGTCGGAGAACTCAACCCCACGTAGAGCGTCGGTGGACACGCTTAAGCCAAGCAGACCCATTAGCAAGCGAGCTGCACGTCGGAAGGAAGCCTCGGAGATTGACGATCTGGTATCCGACTTTGGCCTATTGTGAGTGCCACTGTCCGCCTTGCCATCTCTTGCTGACTTTCCAGGGCCGTCAATGCAACGGCCAGAGACTTTTATGGCTTCACCACAGAGATGTCGTACGCCCGACTGATCAGGTCGGCGAGTACAAAGGAGCCACTACCCACAGGCTTGGTCAAGGCTTTGCCCCCAAAATATGCTGCCACGCCACTGATCCAGCATTACCTGAATAACATCTTTACCCTCTGGCCTGTTTTTGAGGAGGCAACCCTCTACTCCTCGGTGGATGCCATTTACCAACAAGGTGACACTGCAACCCCCTGGGATCGCTGGAGCGTACGCATGGTGTTGGCTATTGCATGTCTCTCACAGTCCGATTCGAGGGGAGACACACATTACTCGGATGCTGTCGGCCACATGAATGCTGCATTGGAAAATGCTGAACATGTACTCCATCCAGGATACGTCTCTAGTATCCAAGCTCTCATACTGTGGGCCATCTACGCTACCATGGACCCTCATCACTTTGATAGCTGGACACTTGTTGGTGCAGCTTCAAGGGCGATGGTTGACCTGGGTATCCACCAAGATCCTTCCAAGAATGTGGCTGTTCCGCGTGCCAAGCTGGAAATCAGGCGGAGAGTATATTGGTGTTTATACTCACTAGACAGGTAAAGCCAAGTCCAGCCAAACTTTGACCGTTTATTGACATGATGCAGGTCAACATCCCTCGTCCAGACTCGTGCGTTTTCCTTCTCAGACGAGGCAGCAAACGTTGCTTTCCCATTCAACAGCGGGCCCGTCACTTCTCCAAACTATTCTTCACCCCAGCAGGTTTTCCAACAATCTTTTGATACCGCAGTTGACCTATTCAAAATCCGCGAGATCCAATCTGAATGGTACATGGATCTGTTCCAGTCCGGACGTGAACCCTGGCAAGAGCCGTACCAATACATCTGGAAGCAGTACGCAAGGATGTCCGAATGGTTCCAAGACATGCCACAAAGCACACTCCCGTCTGTCAGAGCCTTTTTCGAGCTCGAGTTGTTATACAGCTATGTGTACATTCTATCACCAAGCCCACGAATACCCCACATTCACGAATACGCGCAACGTCTCATCTTCGAACACTGCATCGCATATGCCGCCAACTTGCTGGAAATCTTGGAGAAGCCCTCCAACACGGTCAAACCACCAGTAACCTTCTACGACGCAATGCGCGCATACATGACCGGCCGCCAATTCGTCGACGTCCTATCCCGCAACATGGACCTCATCCTCGACCCCCCGACCTCCCATACCACCCACTCCTCTAACCGCCGCGGTAGAATCCGAAGATCCCCTCGCTCCTCCCACACAAATCAGCCCACCCCCCTTCCCCTCCCCACCCATCGAAGACGGCCAAATGCTGCCTCTAGACCCCACCAGGCGCGCCATCAACGCGCTAAACGACTACACAACCGTCCTCTCAAAATTCGGCCTCCGCTTCGGCTTCACACACTGGCGCGACCGTTTCCAACGCGAATCCTCATCCCTCTCCGCTCAACTACACCAGCGCTGCCAAATATCCCCTCACACCTCGCCACCCCCACAACAAGGTCCCAATTCAACATACTCCTCCCCCCAATGGGTCCTTCAAATGCCTCCTCCAGCCATCTCCCCACAAGCTCCTCATCTAATGTACCAACCCACCACTCCACCCTCGTTATTCCAACCTCAATCTAGCCCCTTTGCGGCATCCATGTCGTACGATACTAGCCCTGGTCGGCAAACCACTAATTGGGCGACACCCAGTCCACAGCCGCAGCCATTGCCAGAGTTACCGCAGCCGAGTGGTGGACAGACGAGACGCGCGTTGGTGTATGGACCGGGTTTGCCGTCGGCGAGGGGGGCATAGTCCTGCGGGTTCGATGGTGGATGGAGGGGGCTGGGGGGACCAGCAACAGCAACAAGGGCAGAGTCAGGGTCAGGATGCGAATGGAAATGGAAACGGGTATTTTCAGATGCCGAGTTTACAGCACCAGCATAGTGATGGTGGAGGGTGGGGAAATCAGGGCGGTGGCGGGACAGGGCAGAATGGTTGGGGTTGAGTGGTGTGATGGGAGATGTGAGGGAGAGGGATAGAAAGATACCACGGATTGATGCATGGAATGAGATGAAATGAATGTATAACGACCGAATCACGGCTTGTCATCTCGCTCACCCTTTGGATGAGGCAGTGTATATCAAATGACCAAACACAGAGAAACGAAACCGAGCAATGTGATATGATTAATATTTCCAGAGTGATATAAATCCCCTTTCTCTGTTATTATATTAAGATACGCGAATGCAGCCCATCCCGTATCTCCACTCACAAAAGAACAACGCCGTTCCATATCCTTATCCATACCGATAACCCACGGAGACCCAACTCTCTTCTTCACAACTATCCCACTGCTTCTCTCCCTTTTTGGTCTATCTATCCTTCATACCTGTATCAAGGATTCGCAAGCGCCAAACACGCATCAACCGCCAAGCCAACCCTATCACACAATCATCGTCAGCAATGTTCACTTCCCATCCAACTCACACGCATCTCCAACGCACAGATAAAAAGGAAACGGACTCAACATACCTCCCCTCCTTCTCCCTAACAACATCATCAATAACATCCCTATCCAACTGAGGAAACATGCCCGTAAGCGTCTCCACCACAACTCTATGTTCCTTGCGCTGAATCCGTCTTGCCTCCTCTGCTTCGACAGATGCTTGGCGGGCGGCTGCATCTGAGGCGTCTTCGTGGCTGCGTCTGTTCTTTTCTTTTTCGCTGGGTTGGCCGGGGAACATGTCTGACGAGGGTGACAGCGCCGACGCGGAAGTTGGTTTAGGCGTGGAGGAGGATGTGGTGGGTGCGGACGCGGGATGAGTATCGGTGTCGGAAAAGATACGACCGATTGTGCTGAGGGGCCGTTGGATGGTACGTAGGAGACCTGCTACGGCTGCGTTTTCTTCCTCTGGCTGCTGCTGTCGTTGTTCTTGGTTGTCGTCGTCTGTCCTGTTCTTTTCTTTGAGACTAGTGGAGCGGCGGGGGCCTGCTGTTTCCGCTTCCATGGAGTTTCTTTGTGTAAGTTCGGGACGCAGCGGGGTGGTTTTCTCAGAGAGATGGTGGTAGTGGGGTGAGGGGGACGCGCTTGTGGGTTGGGTTTGTGGGGGTTGAGCAGGGTGGAGTTTGAAGATTCTGCTTCTTCTGCTTCTTCTGCTGCGTGACGTTCTGCAATGGCGGACACGGCTGCTTCGACGTTCCTTTCGAATTCTTCATCCGTGACGGTTAGAGAAGTTTTGTCTAGTCCTTCAATGAATTGCACGGCGCCCATAAGGGAAGAGATGTAGTAGCCTGCTTCGCCGCCGAGCTTATCTTGGTTCCGGAATCGCAGTATGTACTGAACATTGGAGACGAGGTGGTCCGGGTTTGCTTGAAGGACGGTGTAAATGAGCAGAGGGACAAAGGCATCGGCGGACTGGTCAGAACTTGACGTTCGTAGGAAGCCAAAGATGACTTTACAGCAGTTTAAGATGCAGATGATCTTGTCTCTTGGGGCGCGGTAGCTCTTGATCTTCAATAGCTCTTGTTGCGCCAGATGCAGGAATTTCTTTCCTTTCTCACCCACCGGCTTGATGTCTAGATGCTCTTCACTCACCCATTTGTATATGCGAACCTTTTGCGCTAAGACCTCGTCTCGCTCCACATCTTCTTGGTGCTGACCTCTCCGACCTGGTCCCACTGGGTCTTGTCTTCGTCGGCCCTTGCGTGGCGACAATGGCTCTGGCGGTGGAATGGCAGGCGAAAAGGTCTGGTTGTACAGTCGGTTCATGACAAGCTTCTCCATACCTTCTCGTGCGTTATCAAATTCTGCATCCGACACGGTCCGCCACACTTCACATTGGGCCATCTTTTTGCTGATAAACTCCAGAAAGTCGCCTATGATCTTGACTTGCTCGTGAACCATCCATTGCTTCTTTCCGAATTCAAGCAGGAACGACCGCAAAAACTTGGCGACCGGATCTGCCGTTCGATGACGTAGCTGCTCCAGAAATCGATGAAAGTCAAAGGGTAGATCCGGCTCGGGCTCCGGTACTGGCTGGGCTGGCTTGTATTTAGAGGCGTGGGCGCTTGGCGACGTCGGTTCTGCGAAGGAGGTGTCGGTGCCGACCCGGCGTAAGGACGAAGTACGAGGTGGTGGTGATTGAAGTGGGCTTTTCGGAGCTGTATCGTCGGTTGGGGTAGGAAGAGGTTTGTCGACCGGTACCAGACTCGACCGTCGCGGGGGATAGGGCGTTGTTGGGGAATCGAGCATGGGGCTCGCGAGTTCTAACCGGGGAGACATGATCTCTTCCTCGCCTGGCCCCTCGTTATCCTGGAACTGGTCTATGATGTTCTGTATCTCCGACTGCGAGTTATCTACAGCATCTCCAGTGCCGTCATTGTTGTTGGCAGTATATTCCTCGGCCGCACCGTCTTCTGAATTCCTCCCACTCGATCGCCCCTGTGACATGGGGGATGTGGCACGACTCGGCACATTGCTGGCTGTGAGGTACTTGTCGTCTTTGGGGGGCGGCGGTGGGGGCGATGGTGATTGCATGGGCGCCTTGCCTGCCGCTTTCTCGCTGGGCTCAGGCGGGGGTGTAGATCGACCCAAGGCGAGGTTCTCTGTTGCCGTGGTAAGCTGCTCTACAAGTTCCGCAGACGGCAGCTTCGCGACTTCTTCACGTTCCGTACTGTTTGCAGTCGCGTCTAGCTGCTGGGCCGAGTCGTGCGCCTCCTCTGTCGCGGCCTTCATATCGTGGGGCACTGCCCTCTCCTCATTTACCTCGTGTTCGACATCACGTACCCCAGCTTGGGCCTCGAGGGGCCGCCCCTCTTCTGCCGTGGTATTCGCATCATCTGCGTCTGCTTTGGGTTCCACGTCTGGCGCCGCTATAGGCTCCTTCTCTGCGGTGATGTCTACATGCTTCTTCTCGGCTACATGGTCTAGCTGCTTTTCCCGAGTGACGTCGTCGGCTGCATTGTGTTGCGGAGTTGCGTTCGGGGGAGACATAGACCGACTGGCACTGGACAATATGAGAGGCTGTGCGATGATCGATCAAGCGTCCATGGGTATTTGCTCAAACTCAAAAACAGTTCTAGGGAGTGTGAATAGCAGTCAAGCGTCTTAAACGTCCGTGTCTGCTGCGCCTGACTTTGGGAGTTGTCCCATGGTTCCCCCGGCTTCCAGGAGCCGAGTCTCCGACCAGCCAGCCCCGCTTAGCGCCCCTTCCTGACCGGCAAGCTTGCAGGCCGTGGTCGCTGAACACAAAAACTCTATCGCGACTGCATCACCTGCATCATGTGCGGCATCTTCTTCGCCCTGAGTCGGGCAGCACATGTGACCCCCGACACTAGCACGCGGGTATTGCTCCAGAACAGAGGACCGGACAGCACAGGCCAGCATCAAATTCTCATCCAGTCCAAAGGGGCTCCCGTCTACGCGACCTTCTTGTCGACTGTGCTTGCTTTACGTGGCAGTCAAGTCATTGAGCAGCCTCTGAAAGATGAAGCAACCGGGTCTGTTCTTTGCTGGAACGGAGAAGCCTGGTCCATAGCTGGCGACATAGTCAAAGGCAATGACTCCCAGCTCGTGTTTAGTAAGCTGCAAGAAGCATGCGTCGATGCAAGCGCGTCATCTGTGCGGAACGTGGTCGAGCTGCTATCCTCAATTCGAGGTCCCTATGCTCTAGTCTTCTATGACGCGCTCAACCAACGTATCTACTATGGCCGCGACTGCTTAGGGAGGCGATCGCTGCTTCGCAAGGCTACTACAGACGGCACGGTAGTCTTGTCCAGTGTCTGCGACAATGCTTCTGGTGAGGCATGGGATGAGATTGAGGCTGATGGCATATATTTCATGGACCTCAAGAATGTAGACACGACATTACCGTCTTTCCCTTACACGCACATACCACACCGTCGTTTGGATCAGGACGAAGGCCCTGGCCTTTCTTTCGTAGGTAAGTCATTGGCCCCAAGAGTTTTGCTAACCGCTATAGACTCTGCCTTTCCCTGCCATGAACCGTAGTATCTCCACTCAAGCCTCGCTGGACCTCTCTATAGTAGAGCGATTGAGAGCTTCACTAGAAAGGTCGTTGCAACTTCGTACACAGCATGTGCGAGAGGCGGTACCCAACAGCGAGGCCCGGGTGGCCATTCTCTTTTCAGGTGGTCTTGATTGCACCATTCTTGCACGCATGTGCGACGACTTGCTGCCGCCAAGTGAACCCGTCGATCTTCTCAATGTTGCCTTTGAGAACCCTCGTATCCACTCCAATCTTGAGCCCGGCACGAGTCCTTACGAACTCTGCCCGGATCGTATTACCGGGCGTTCATCGCATGTGGAATTGATTCAAGTATGCCCGGGTCGTGATTGGCGATTTGTGGAGGTCAACGTGCCCTATGTCGAAACTCAAGCACAGCGAAAGACCGTGCTCGCATTGATGCACCCTCACAACACTGAGATGGATCTTTCCATATCTTACGCACTCTATTTCGCTTCACGCGGAGTGGGTCTTGCACGCACGTCGCATGACACTACGGCGCAACCATACACTACCACGGCACATGTGCTTTTGTCCGGGCTTGGTGCTGATGAGCTATTCGGTGGGTATCAGCGACACGCTTTAGCGTTTGCTCGACGCGAATATGCCGGTCTGATGGAAGAACTGGAGCTTGATTTCAGCCGGCTAGGAAAGCGAAACCTTGGTCGGGATGATCGGGTCATCAGCGACAGCGGTAGGGAAGTACGCTTTCCGTATCTTGACGAAGACTTCATCGCACTGGTACTCTGTCTTCCAGTAACGGCCAAGTGTGACTTTGGCCTAGCGCAAGTCACCGACAGCCAAGACCCGGTTCAGCTTCTTGAGCCTGGAAAGCGAGCCTTGAGGTTACTGGTCTGGCAACTGGGAATGAAGCGTGTCGCCGCGGAAAAGAAGCGCGCGATACAATTTGGTGCACGTACTGCCAAGATGGAGACGGGCAAAACGAAGGGCACGCATGTGCTGAGTTGAGGTAAGTCGCCCTGCTTCTTTCTTCTCTTCCCTATGGCAATGATTACAAAACGAGCAAGCGATGGAGACACCAGTGCGTTCCTCGGGCTTGCGTTGTTCTAGTAATAGACAGTGTGAGCCTACAAGCACGTGGAGTCGTTGACATTGTTATTGAAAGGCAAGTCTGAGCCTTACAGACATTATAGAATTACTTGTTTCGTTACTTAATGCATCTGCTGACACTTCCCAAGTAGAATAACGTTGTACAGATAAAAAGAAGTCGACATTGACCGCCACTTCAATTTTAACATGCTTGATATGAACCCACTATACCCTACTAATCTCACCTGCTCACACATCATCGTTTCGGATCATCACATGCGACGTGACGATATGTCTGACTTTCAACGTACTTATTTACAATTCTATTGACCCTTGAAGTTCTAAGAATCGCTGTGAGCTTATAATATCGTGGTCTAAAGTAAGTGGTTTAGTTCAACCATGGTACACCAGTACATGCTCACGGGAACTAAACTGCTGCCTGGCGATAGGTAGCTCACCTGCTCTTCAATCACGCCGCTTTATCATACCCAAGTGTCGAGGACACCTACAAACCCACAAGGATACCATACGTCCACTTAACCCCCCATCCGGAATATCTTAGGAACCTACTCGCACCCCGACCACGCCCAAGTCCCAACCCATGGCCTCCATGTCCTGCACTTCCAGCACCTGCACTACCTTTCTTCTCAGACAGCTTGATATCGACGTTCGTTGCTGGAGCGGCTGCGTTTGCAGTACTGGTCATGAAAGAGCCCGACAACAGGGTTGTATGGAAAATACTGCGTATGCTGTGTTTCGTGGTATCGCTCGTATGGTGAGTGTTCTTTTCCGTCTCTTCGCAATTGGATCTCAACGCCAGAATAGACCAACGATTGAACCAATAATGAGGGTCCTTATGTTTGGTTGGGTCACTCCTCTGCGTTCTTGTGTTCGGCCACGAAGCGGCGTGCTTTGGCCCGGCCGTAGAATACGAAGATTCACTCGTTGTAGGAAGTTCGGTTGGGGCGAGCGATGTACGCGTTGTGGTGGTTATGGACCATGGCGTGCTTGCTGAGGCAGGCAGTGTAGGCGTGGAGTTTGTGGGTACGGCGAGGGGCGTGCAAGTGCAGAGGAAGAGGAGGGATAGGGATATGGAGAGGAATGTTATTGTATGCATTACTTCTAATTTCTTTTTGTTTTCCTGTGGGAGGTAGGTGAGGAGACGGATTCTTTTGTGTGTGTGCGAAGTCGGATATCTCCTCAATAGTACCACGGTACCTATCCTTGGCGTACCAACTACTACTACTACTGAGTCTGTTTCCAGCCCGAACTGATTTCAAAATGGGCATGCAGGCTATCCATTTGGGACTGTGTTGAGGTAATGAGAAACTCAGGTTGCAGTGGAGCAGTACCAGGCTGCCTCGCTCGCTACCATGAAGCTCCGTACCAAACTGAAGAACCATTGATTACATGGTTTTGACCAGAGCTCTTCTGATGTCTTGCGCTTGAATGGCAGTAAGAAAGCCATTCTACTCGATAGATGCTGTCGTGGTGATGAAGGTTTGCTGTTATATACAAGCTTGATATGTGAAGCCATGACTACCTAGGTATGCATTCCAGACATAATGGTAGTAATATCCTTACCCTTCATGCCCCGCAACTACCATCCCCCCTCTCATTCCGCTCCTAAAATCACAAGCTGTGTAAACTAACAACACTCTTCTCCACCCCTTCACATGCCAAAGACCCCCCTTCCGCCCTCCACCCCATTGAGCCAATCTTGTAATTGGGGAAGTTGGCGGCTGCCGAGGCAAGTGGCGAATCAGCATCCGCCACAGAACATTCCAGCCACATTTGCACCGCCACAACGCCACAATGACGCACGCACGCTTCCAGGTTATATAGGCCTTTGCTGCTGCTGCCATCATCTATCTCCTATCATCTAACACGAGTGCGGTTCTACAAATACCAAAGATCAAAGTCAAACAACCACTCCACCTTTCAAAGCATATCCACAATCCATCAAACCAACCCATCCATCGACGGACTTTTATCCACCAAACCAAAACAACACCAACTCAACATCACTATGCCCGTACCCATGCCTTCAAACTCTTCCTCGGAGAAATCCGAATCCACTACTCAACAGCAATCGTCAGCTGCAGCCCAGGCAATTCAGGATGTAGGGCGTGCGGCGAATGAGGCGTTGGCGCAGGCTGGAATCGCTGGTAATGGGCAGCCGGGACAGCAGGGACAGGGGGAGAAGAGTGAGGCGGAGAAGGAGGCGGAGAGGAGGTATGAGGAGGCTATTGAGGAGGAGTATGCTAAGAGGGAGGGTGGTGCTTAGATGGATGGAGATGGAAAGGAGACAAGGGGATCGAGGAGGACGGAGGGAGGAGAGGAAGGGTAAGGAGGGATGGGGGATGGTAAATATGGGATGATATGGGCGACCAGAAATGAGATAGTAATTTTACTAGTTTTACATAGAGATATGACTATCTGGTGTATATCATCCTCAAGCAATCCTTAGGCTAAAATTGTCCTCAATGACATCGAGAATAAAGGACCAAGCATGTTGCCAATTCAACGAACACCGCCCTCTACCCTCATCCAAATACCCCCTCTTCACAAACCCTCAAGCGCCTTTGCCATCAACTCCCTCCCTCTCTCGTCCATTCTCACCTCCCCCGCCAACCTCCTCCCCTCCTCACTCATCTTCCCCCACGTCTTCCGCAAAATCCCCACAATCTTCTCCTCATCATGCTCCTTCTCAAACGCCTCAAACTGATCATCTAGAAAAACCAAACAAGCCACATCCTCCAACACCATCGTCTCCTCATTCACCTTCAACCCCTCCTTCCGTATCAACGCCCCCACCGTCGCCGCGTCTTCGGAGCTGAAGCCGGATTCCAGACATATGGCTTCGACGAGCGAGGCTTGTCGCGTCTTGAGGAACGAGCGCCAGGCGTGATAGCCCGGACGTGTCATTGGGTAGGAGGATCGGGGTACTTCCCAGCGGCGGAAGTGTTGGGCCCGGATTGCAAGGCGCAAGGGCTCCGAGGCGGTGGGGCAGCGTTTGGTGAGGTACGAGGTGCATTTTTGGGCGTAGTGGAGTTCGTAAGGGATTTCAGCGCCGTCTATCGTGACTTTATTGGGGTCGAAGGCGTGGGCTGCGTCGATGGCGGCCAGGGCTTTGGTGTAGGGTGTGCTCATTGTCGCAATTTTTGCAAAAATAATTGTTTGGTATGTGGTAGTCGTGACAGCGTCTGGGCTATGGCGGCTGTAGATTTTCCAGGCGCTTGTTTTGCGCTTGCAGGGAGTCGTGGTAAGACATGTCGGAGCGTGTGATTTGTTGATGGGGTGTTGCGCTGATAGCGCGGCTAAGTACCGTAGATGCCCCGCGGTTGGAGTGGGGTAGTTGCCCGCTTTGGAGGTGTGGCTGTTATGTGCCTGCAAAAACATATTTTAAACAGTTAATAACGATGGACGCGTTAACATTTCTACTAACTCCCGCAACACAATGGTAGTGAAGAGTTTTCTTAGGATTGGAGACCTGATTACTAAACTTATTCGACTTCAGGAGCTACATCGAGATATTCCATCGCTGTCTATTCTCCTCCCTTCGCACTTACGTGAGCTGTCGCTGTTCAGCTTAGTGCAACGTCACATTCGTCCCTCGAACACTCTTGTAAGTGGCAGCATCTAGCCTGCTCAGGTGATTTTACAAAGCGAGCATGAGGAAAGCCTTGTGCCTGCTCGCTGGAACCAATCACTTTTTCACCTCCTCCTTGAACGGTCACACCATCTTTCGTTTGACTTTTTCGACCCTCTCAACAGTTTGATTCGGAACAATTGCCTGAATTTTATCGAGCAAAGCCTGCAATTGCGCAATTGACTCTTCGTTCGGGGCTGCATTCAAGGCGTGAAGCGTGACAGATTACTTTCCATCCGAAATGAGGTTAAACTTCGTCTGGTCTTTGTATGCCTACTCTATCTCGTATATTGCAACCAACATTACCTCAATAAATCTTCGTATAAAGCAACTGTTCATGTACCATGAAGAGAGCTGTACTCTTTAGTGATCTCCTCTAGCATATTTCTATATTCTACTCCCGGGCTCTATTCTCACCGAAATAAAAGTCATCTCAATTGACGTGTTTTCGGCATGCAATTCTGGAAACTCTTTATCTATAATATGTACTTCCCGGAGGTACTCGTGGATCTTTGCAGGCCCGGGAAGCGCAGTTACCGACGCAACGATGCCGATGGCTCCAGTCATGGCCGGCATTCTGCAACGTGTTTTAGAGTGGTGGAGAGTGTGTCGCTCAATACATTGTGTTGTTATCCTTGACTATTCCGTTGTCAGCTGACCTTTAGCTGTGACTAACATATCCGTGGAAGACAATTCAATATGCATAGAGCTTTTGATACGTGGCTAAACATGTGAAAACTGTTAAAGCCGAGATCTTGTATATGCTAGTTCTTTCATTAATTAATTAAGACGCCTGACATATGCAAAGAAAATTCAGAACTGCGAGTAGCCAAGTTGCTACGAAGGATTATATTAATGTTTTTGATTATGCATGTTCCTGAATCGTGCCGTCGTGTGAACTTGCTTTTGTGTAGAGGCTAAACGCTCAACCGGTAGCAACCTCCGTTGCTAAGCCTCATGTGAGCCCTGACAGGTGGAAGTACTTAGCCCTGTGATTAAAAGGAACTCCTTTGATAACATGGTTGAAGGCTGTGGATCACAGATTTCTCTTGGCAGGAACGGCCTAGACGTGGGAGAAACCTTTTCGCCATGTGCTTGTGGGTCGCCTCTAAATCTGTGTGCTACTTCCATATAATTACATGAAAAATTCACAAGAGCCTTTCACGACTCGCTCAAATAGCAGCAAACAGCAATACTTCAGGATGATCGTTTGGTTTTACCCGCGAAGAGCTGTGTGGCCATGTCAAACAGTTGCGCAACCACGGGTGGCTGACGGCTGTACGGACCAAGGGCCCACCTTATAGGAATGAAACAGGAAACAGCAGTCCCCATTCGGATAGTGGGTCCTTGTAATAACTACGCATTCCGTACAGGGCGTCGTGGGGCCGTGTCAATCTTCTTTCACAAAACAGCGATATTAGCATCCATGCCACTTCAGCCTTGAGCTGACTAGTGCCTGGTTTCAGTGTTTAAGTCGCAATGCTCGGCACGCCGCCACGCAGGGCACTGTCTGTGCGCGCAATGCGTCAGCAACGCATAATCGCGCCACCTACCGGTAGCTTGGAACCCACGATGCGGGTTTGCCGGGTATCTGCTACGCTAGACCCCCCCCTTCCCCCGCACGTCATCGGTTGATGGGCCGGGAATGGTTGAAGAAACCTGATTTTTGCGTAGGCCTATCCTGGCTAGGTGTCCTTAGGTCGAGCACATTATAAAAAGAAGGCCCGAATTTAAGACGTAAAGGTAAATGTGATCCGTGTTATCTTCACTCCCTGCCTATCGCGTGTCGAATGAAGCCTTGGCTCAACTGGATCTCAACCTTGGTTCTCAACTCCACGATTCAATCAACCCTGCCATTCAACGATGCTGGACGCAAGCTTTTCGTTTTTCCCTGAAAGCCGAAACACCTTCCCGGCAATCTTCCAGCGAAAAACTGCTGTAGTACAACGCACGCTCAATCTCCAAACCTGCCCCCAAAGTCGTCGTCTCAGCTAATTTCTATTAGTTGGGCAAATTCGAATAGAGGGGGTCTGGAGAGTGCTCACCTGCTAGAATAGCTTGCTTAGCTAGCCCAATTGCTGGTGCAGAAAAGGAAGCAATAGTCCGTGCCGTTCTTGTTGCCACCTCTAACACATCTTCTTCGCTCGACACGACTCGATTCACAACGCCGAGACGTTCCATCTCAGCTGCCGAGGTGGTTGCACCAGTTAATATAAGTTCCATTGCCTAGTCAGTCAGTACAGAGAAAACTCCACCAAACTAAAAATACACAGAACAAGGCTGCTTCATATCTGGATCGGGCACACACCTTCTGCTTCCCCACTGTTTTGGTGAGCCTAGACGAGATCAGTGCCTATACTAAGAAGACGAAACACATTCTCTTACCTCTGTGTCCCTCCGGCTCCGGGTATCGTACCCAAAGTAATCTCTGGAAAGCCAAACTGGGCGTCCGCCGATGCGAAGATCATGTCACACTGCACGGATAACATTAGCTCCCGTCTAAAAAATGCAATTTCTTGGAAGGTGGCGGCTATAAACGCCAAGCCCGCGGGAGATTGGCTGGACCTGTGGACTCATCTTACCATAAGTGCGAGCTCAAAACCACCACCAAGCTAGGATGGGATGTCAACAGGTTGCTATGTAGCGAATTGCATAGCAATCTTACTGCAAACCCTCTTACTGCAGCCAGGACGGGCTTTCGAAAGCTTGAAAATGCGTCGTTCAGATCCTTGAGC
Source organism: Pyrenophora tritici-repentis (assembly GCF_003171515.1). Taxonomy (NCBI): domain Eukaryota; kingdom Fungi; phylum Ascomycota; class Dothideomycetes; order Pleosporales; family Pleosporaceae; genus Pyrenophora; species Pyrenophora tritici-repentis. Next base: position 3,421,770 of record NC_089391.1, on the reverse strand, counting down.
CAGCCTAACCGGGTCCTAACCGATGGAGTAAGTAACGCGTCTTCGGCCCTGAACTGAGCTTAGATGTGCTTACGCCTCAGCTGTTGTAAGAGTGGCAAGCTCATTCAAGTCTGCCCCAGCTGATTGGTCTGTCAACACTTGTAGCTCTCCCAGCGATCGATGTTCACATACCACTAAACGGTCCAGAGCTGGTCAAGATCACGGCGAATACTATTGGATCATGGTCGAATTGGCGCAGAGCTGTTACGAGTTCATCTATCAAAGCTTGTGATAGTGCATTCCTCTTCCTTGGCCTGTTCAGTTCCAGAATGGCGATTCCCTCGTTTTTGATGGAGATGCCCACGCTCGGCAGTTCGACAGTCTGTAGGCTCATGGTTCCTAGCTCGTCGAGTCGCTGATACAGGTTGTCAGTCCAAGTTTGGCATAAACGTGCGCATGTCCTAATATATACCTAGGTAGTTGAAAATCTTGTTATAGGCTATGTGCGTTATTTTTCTGCTTTCAACTTGTCTACTTGTGACTCTATAAGCGCACTAAGCATCTTTCGAGCGGTCAAGATGACTGGCGTTGAGTGCACGGACAGAGTGGTCGGTAACCTCGGTATCGCCTTGCATAGCGCCCCGTAGCCGCCCCGTAGCGCCCATCGCCTAAATACCAATTCCCCACCTGCCTGGGGTTACGTTGTTTCGTAACACATCGGGCATATTGTCGCAACTAGAAGGTACCTAAGTATATGCAGCTCCGGAATTGGTTCTATGACTTGAATCTGTCCCGGTAACAGCTACGGGTGCACCCTTAAATTGCCGGACCGTGACCTGTTAGCTTATCATCCTTCCTACCTGGGTAATCATAAGCGGGATTTGCAGCGCCACAACGGTGAGGCATGCGGACATAGACCTCCCATCTGTGCAGGTGTTTGGTTCATGAGCCCCGCTCCGACTTTGCTGCATGCTCAATGTCGCCCTTGCAACGGTTCATACCTAGGTACCTAGGTATGTTTGATCTAGGACCACTAACTTCTTCCTCACATTATGCCGACGCATGGTACAGGCCCGCCTGGCCGCAAAGGCCAATGTCCGCAGTTGTTCAATTCCAAGGTTTATACAAACCCTCCAAGACATTCTAATATTATGTGCCGCCGAGGCACTCCGGAGACCTGGGTACCATCTCACTTTGCAAGTTGGGATAAGTCTCCTCGCAACATGTCATCATCCTACCTATGTGGAAGCTTTGTCGATGGCGATCCGAAAGTCCGGCCTATAGCTACTACAAAAGTACACCCCCGGCAGCTCTGTGTAGAGGTTGTTAGTCTGTGAACTTTTAACTCTATCTCTGCATATTATTAGCTCTCAAGATGAAGACAAGCAGCTTCTTTCACGCAACTTCATGCCTCCCTGAGGAGGATCGCACACTGATTTCACGCCTCGGTCAAGGACCCACTGTCCCAGCTCCTTATTCTTTAATACACGAGGCCTTCGAGAACATCGCTGAAGCTCATCCCGCCACTATTGCTGCCACGGTCGTTGGTAATTCAATTACGTACCACCAGCTAGATGAAGCAGCGAACCAGCTCGCCAATTTCCTTATACACGCCGGGCTTAAGCCGAGAGAACGCGTATGTCTCGTTGTACAACGATCGCTCGAGATGCTCGTCGGGATTTTTGCAATCTTGAAAGCTGGATGCCAATACGTGCCAGTTGATGGAGGGGTGGCATCGGACGAGGCTTTGACGCATATCTTCACCGACTCTGATGCAAGCTTCATTCTCTGTCTCCCCAAATTTTTGGAAAGAGCCGAGCGATTTGCTCGAAAAGATGCCACTGTCATCGCCCTGAGCAAGGACGTTGGCGCATCCTTCCCTTCGACACGCCCATCAGTCCAAGTTTCACGGCAGGATGGGGCATACGCCATATATACATCAGGTAAGTTCGTTCTGCAGATATCTGTCTGAATAAATGCTTACGAATTATACTTAGGCAGCACTGGGAAGCCCAAGGGTGTCGATGTCTCGCACGCAAATGTCACAAACGCGCTGTTGCTGGAACCCGCGCGACTTGGTATCACAGTGGGCTCCAGAGTTGCTCAAGTACTCAACATTGCATTTGATATGGGAGCATGGGAGATACTTGGATGTCTTATGAACGGCGGCACCTTATATATACGGGGTTCTGATTGGAAAGCCACACTCAGTGAGGTAAGATTTTTGCAAAAATTGGTTATCGCTATTCAATCGACTAATATTGTGGCAGATCGACACACTCATATGCACACCGTCTATTCTATGCAAGTATCAACGGCGGGCATTCCCAGGCATCAAACATATAGCAACTGGCGGCGAACTTTGTTCCCAGGCGTAAGTGTTAACTCCAAAAAGCTAGCAGCAACCAAGACTAACCCTTTTTTAGTCTTGCTGATGAGTGGGCGGAAGATGCATGCTTCTACAACATTTGCGGACCCACGGAAGTCACTATACTTAACTCAGCACACCGACATACCCCAGGTCAGCCATTGTCAATTGGTAAACCCTTGCCCAATACGACATGCTACATTCTTGATGAGAATGAGCAACCTGTTCCGAGTGGACAAAAGGGTACCATGTGGGTGGGCGGAACTGGTGTAACTCGTGGTTATATCAACTTGCCTGAACTGACATCTCATCGCTACAAACCGGACAAGTTCCTTGAAAATGGGTAAGCATCATAGTACCCTGCTTGCTCAATATCTTGCTCACGTGACGCAGGTCCATGATGTTCAACACTGGCGATATTGCACGATGGAGGGAGGATGGCGAGCTTGATATGCTTGGTCGTAAAGATGATCAAGTCAAGATCAAGGTAGAATCTCTCCGTCAGACTCTCTGGCACAAACTGACATATACAGGGCTTTCGTGTCGAACTTGACGGAATCACTACCGTGATTGAGGTAAATCAACTCATCTCATGCATGTTACAAAGTCGCTGACACAACTAGTCATTTCCAAACGTAAGGCGAGGTACAGCAATGCTTGTAGAAAGCGTACTTTGCGCTTTCTACGCACCACATGGCTCAGTGGACGAAGGGGCCCTGGATGCATTCGTGCGGAAGCATCTGCCTTACTACTCTGTTCCTGACAAATGGATCCAGGTCGACTCGATACCGCTCACCAACAATGGAAAAGTCGACCGAAGAAAGCTGAGCTCAATGGCTCTACGCCAGTCCAGCCCCAATTCTGCCGTAGTCGAGCCTACAGTAAAGCCCGGAGACCTTTCGCATGGCGTTGTACTGGAGATAGGCACTCCTGAAATGTCCTCCACTGTTTCTTTGGAAGATCCAGAGAAGGCCAATGTCATCATCACCAGCAACTCATCAGATAAGAGCGAACTTTCCATCAAAGAATCCACCGAGAAAGTGCCGGAGTCATTGCCACCGAAGCACAGCTATCACGGTCTGCGATGGCTTCGACATCGCGCATTCATACTGTATCGACGCTTCTTTTCCATCGTGGTACTAGCCAACATGGCAGTGGCAGCCTTCCTCTTGAACCGCAAGATTGCAGAAAACAGGGATATTCTCTCGAATTTGGCCTTGGCCTTCGCCGTCAACCTTGTCGTAGCCGTCCTGATGCGTTCTGAGCCCGTCGTCAATCTCCTATTTACTGTTTTCTGCTCGGTCCCGGTACGTAACGATCGTTTGAGACGCACTGATGGACTGATTACTGACTGCGCTCTTCAACCTGCAGACCTTTTTCCCTCTAGCTATACGCCGTCACTGCGCGAGGATCTTCCACATTGGCGGCATACACAGCGGATGTGCGCTAGCAGCTATGATGTGGCACTTCATCTTCACCGTGGACAGCAGCCTAGACCTTGGAAAGCCTGCACATCTGCGTCGAATCTCGGTGGCTCCAGTCGTGCTATCGTATCTCGTGCTCCTCATTTTTCTAGCCATCGGTGCGACTTCTCACCCGAATTTCCGCGCCAAGTACCACAACATTTGGGAGATGACGCATCGCTTCGGTGGTTGGACCTGTCTTGCGCTGTTATGGTTCGTAACGTTTCTCGCGACCAAAGACCTCAATCCCTCGGCGGCCCCATCAACTGCCTTTTTGCGTGCCCCAACCGTCTGGCTTATTGCAATTGCGACAGCAGCTATCATTTTTCCATGGTTGCATCTACGCAAAGTCGCCGTCCGCTCCGAGGTTCTCTCCAACCACGCCGTCCGACTTTGGTTTGACTACACGACACCCGTGGTAGGCACTGCTGTAAGACTTGCAGAGCGTCCCTTGGTCGACTGGTAAGTTAGATTTAATTTTTCCCTTGCAGGATAGAACTGGAAACAGCTCCTAACCACATTCCCAACATCCAGGCACGGCTTCGCCACAATCACAAACCCCGACGGCAAAGGCTTTTCTCTCATCGTGAGCCGCGCAGGCGACTTCACCGGCCGCACAATCGAGCGCGCACCGACCCACATCTACGTGCGTGGCATCCCCACCTGCGGCGTCCTGCGAATAGCCACGCTATTCAAGTCCGTTGTCCTGGTTGCCACCGGCTCAGGCATTGGACCCTGTCTGGCTGTCATTCTCGCGCAAAAAGTGCCGTGTCGCATCCTGTGGACGGCACCCAATCCTGAAGAAACTTTTGGCCAGGAGATTGTGGATAGCGTGCGGACGACGGATGCACAGGCGGTAATTTGGAATACTAGGACACAGGGGAAGCCGAATATGTCCTTGTTGGCGTATCAGTTGTGGAAGGAGAGTGGGGCGGAAGCTGTGTGTGTGATTAGTAACAAGCGGTTTACTACGAAGATTGTGTATGATATGGAGGCTAGGGGTATCCCAGCGTATGGGGCGATTTTTGATTCGTAAATTGATTCCCAAAGAACAGTCAACCTCTTGTATATATGTATTTCATACCTGTATATAAATATACTTCACTGAGGTTCTAGAGAAGCGTTTGATATGCTGTTTTCGTCTCATTGGGTCGGTAGTGACATCCTTGCTTCGCCTCTCTCCTCGAACATCAAGCCGCTCGCCTTGTACATCAGCCGCGTCTTATATTTTCTGTCTTCTCGATGTTTTCCATCATATTCTTCACTCTACTTTTATTTTAAAACCGACCACACGCACCTTTGTCGTGATCAGGGTCACTTCGTCTCGACTTTATCTATCTTCGTCGGCTCCCTCTACGCACTGGTCTACCATGGACTCTGCCTGGGCATTCGATCAATTGATGGAAACCGACAATTCCGATGGCTTCAACTTAGATCACGCTCCCTCTGCGCACTGGCCCATTATGGAATCTGATTGGATAATCGATCAATTCAAGGAGATTGACAATTTCGATGGCTTCGACTTGGATTCTGCTGATTTTGGCACGTCTGGATCTTTCAATGCCGATGACAACAATTTCTTTGAAACATCAGGTATCCCAGACGATGGATCGACATCTCACACTTCTTGGCGGCCATCGACACTTACGGAGCAAACTGCGGCTAATGTCGCCAATCCTGCGCAAGCCAGCGAGTCCCAATACAATGGCGAAGAGGTTCACCTTGATCCTCCACTATTTTTGCTCAATGGTAAAGAGCAACATAATGGTGACCAACCAGTTACTCCTAACTACCAGCCGGAACTATCTGGTCTGACAGCTTCTGGTTTCCATAGTTACCAGCGAGAAACTCAGATGATATCAATGGGTTCGGGTGACGCTGAGTTGGGTGTCACCGAAGCCTCTGACCCTATTACGCATCTTCCTCCATTAGAATCGATGTCTGACGTGTCACAACATAGGGCCAAGCGAAGACGTACGTCCAAAAGCTCATCGAGAAACGGGAAAAAGAAACGGCAGACACGCATCATTATTTCTCCAGCTGCACAAAAGGTTCTAGAGCAGCATTTTTATAGCAGCCCATACCCCGACGAAACGGAAGTGGCAATATTAGCGGATGAAACAGGTCTCCCCATACGGTCTGTCAGGAATTGGTTCTCTAACAGCAGGACGCGGAAAACCGAGGCCAATGGTAAATTCCCTGAGACCGATAACACCAGCATGATCTCTTTCGCATTTGCCATGGACATGCGGCTAACCAACGAAAACAGACGTTCATACTTGTCCACTGGAAAAGACCAGTACGGTTGACCATCGGGCAGAAGACACGGAGGAAAATCTATCAACTTCATTGGCGATGCCTCGTGTTACAGCCACCAGCCTCAAGTACTAGAGTCACATTCTCCGCCTTCTGGCAATGACTCCATCGAAAGATATATCACAACTCCCCCTAGCGATGACCCTGTCAGTCCTGCCTCAATCAAGGCGACACTCGAATTTTGCGATTCATCCTCCACTCAATACGACCCCCTGGCGGGTGATCAATCGAAAGGCTCGGCCATTGTTCCGGGAAACCTACTACCTTCAATCTCACCTTCAATCTCAGAGGGTACTCCGATGAGACGAGCACCATCACGCACACGCAGCGTTGCAAGTTCGGACAGTTCAGCCGGCAGTTGTGGAAGTATGAAGTCTTTAGACTCCAGAGGATCGCGTTGTGGACGCAAAGGCTGGACGTGTTCTAGACCACAACGTTCATTTAAAGAACTTGTTGGACAATCTTTACAATCTTAGAGGACATCTCCGCTTTCGTATCACTGTACGTGGCCTAGCTGCAGTAGCGCATTTCGATATCGAAGTGGGTGGTCCAGGCACGAGGAAGCCCTCCACTACATTCCATATCATTGGGTTTGCTGCCTGAAGACTTCTAGGGATATTGTGCTACCCGATTGCTTCATTTGTGGCGCGGACGACGTTAAGTTGACCCATTTTGCTAATTGCCATTTTCAAGACTGCACCATCAAGACACAAGCAGAGCGCACATTTTAACGAGAAGACCAATTATCTCAGCACATCAAAAAGACACATCTTGAAGAGAAGGATCACGATGAAATTACACCGGATTTACTGTCACTTTGGCGAATACACAATCCTGAAATGCCCGAAAGCTCTCTAAAGTGCGGATTTTGCGGCCACTTATTCGAAACTTGGAAAGAACGAAAAGAACACGTCTCCTCTCACCTTCGTGAACGTACATGTAAATTGGCTTGGTAGCCGGAGAGACTACCTACTCTATCTCTTTCTAAGAGGTTAGTTGAACAACTCTGCCTCTAGAAGTTGTGCTTTTACTGTGAGCTAACATCATGTAGCGCTAATAGTAGTCCATCCTGTCCATCATGCGCTGAACCACTATCGATTCCATGCTCAAACAATCACTCAACATGCACATTCTAGTCATGCCGTCAGTTACATGATAATCATTCAATCTTCGTCTCTAGAGTGAGCGGCGGCATCCTTCATTCAGTCTGCACACTCTGCGGCTTGATCGAGTACGGACACGAGACTCATGCGCGATACCATGAAACCTTGTTGAATCACGCTGACACACACCGCACACGATCTTGCGCGCAGATCTTTCTCACCGCCCGCGACTTTGCTCAACACCTGGAAACTGAGCACGATGCGATTCAGCCACGCTTCCGCGATTTCGCGCTGACACCATGGAGGGCCTCACATGGAGCAAGTGGACTGCTGTTACCTTCTGGATCGAGTTCTGTGACGCAAAGCGGCGATATATGCCGTTACATGACTGCGAATGTAGGCTATTCGGATGCTAGTTTGTAGCCACTGGACGTACCCGGCTGAAAAGCTATCACTCGAGACGTTGGCGTTCAACATCTCCTGCAATGTTCATCAGAATCTGATTACTGCGACAGTAGTAATATACCAATACTCAATCTATCACAGAAAACACTCTGACTGGGAAATGAACGTGTAAGTTGCATTTGTGTTCTCGTTCAAAGCCGTATACCCAGCGACCATGCCTCTCGAACAAACTGGGAAATATATCTTCCTAGATCCGCGTTATGCCTCGCGTTCCGTTTGAAAAGATGAAGAAAATAACTCCATCGTAAGCAGTCCCTCAGATTCCCTCTCTACCATGACGAGGTCCCACTGTCCCTCCTAAGACACAACTGCCTGAACTCCTTCTCTAAGCCTGGCATATTCAAGCGACTAACATCCCACGCACACGCCTTACTCTCGCAATGCAACACCAACGAACTGAGATGGTTAAACACCTTGCCACAGCCTGGATAGCGACAGACAAATGGATGCAACACACCCTGGTTCATCCACTGCTGCACCTCGATGATATTAACGCGGCCAGTGCGGATTTGGGCGTGCATGTCGAGATCCATGTAGAGGGGCGAGTACCACCATTTACCCAGACAGCGCATGAGAAGGGCAGGCTCGTTGAGTTTGGGGCAGCGGCCGGATTCCAGGTGGTTGATCAGGCTGGAGTAGGTGCGCATGGGCGCAGTGCAGCCCCAACAGGCGATGTTGGCGGGGATGTGTTTGGTCAAGTGCTGTGTGTTCTGTTAATTATTGTTGAGAGGGGAGGAGGGGCAAAGCTTGGGGGGCTTACAATGTGGAAGTTACCCTCGTGGTGGGTGTGGAAACCGCATTCTTCGCAGTAGTAGCAGTGTTCTAGGTGGAGCGCTAGCTGAGCTTGTCCAGCGCAGTGGTCGCCGCATTGAGGACAGGGGATAGCGAGAGAACACTTTTCGTAGTGCTGATTCAGCTTGGTTTGGCTGGGTAGTATGCGCTTACAGCCTTCGCATTGAAAGTGGTCGTGCTTCAGGTGGTGGGTTAAGGTTGCTTGGTCTGGGGCGTCGAAGACACAGCCTGGTTGTAGACAGTGCTTGTGCCCTTTTTTTGATGTTAGAAAATATTCGAGATAGAAGATGAATTTGAAGCTGTAGATGAGTGTAATACACTTACTATTCGTCGTCCGCCAATGCGCATCACGCTCATCTTGAGTGCGAAACCGCCGCTGACAAGTCGCACACCACGTATGCATCTCCGCCGTCTGCAAATGCCGGTCCATCTCAGCCCTCGTACGGAAACCCCGCAAACAAATCAGACACACAAACTCATGGTTAACAGTGTAGTTGTTCTCGAAATGGTTCTTGAGTCCCCACTCGTCCTTGAACGCCGAAAGACACAAGTTACAGTGCACGTCGTGGTCATTCGAGTTGTCAACATGGTTCTTCAGCCCATTGCGGTCCTTGAACACACGCTTGCACAGGTTGCAGTAATGGTGATGTTCTGGTGTTTGCTTGACGTGCGTGATGATCGCGTTCTTAGTCGGGAACTTGATGAAGCAGACGCCGCACCAGTTTTCGTGCGGGTCGTAGACTTTCTCAGCGCTCTCGCTTGTGGAAAAGGAGATGCATCGGATCCTATCTTCTTTGCTAAATGGGCCTGCGACGGTGGTTTTGGTCCGTTCCTTTGCTGGGCGCAGCGTATGATAAGTTGCCTGTTCTGACTGTGGCTGCGACTGCACCACCGGTCCGCGCTTTTTGACCTCTTGCCAAGGGATCGAGTTGTCGGCTACCTGGTTCACGAACGGGTTCTTGGAGGGGTCGGTGACTGGTTCACTGGCGGGCTGCGCATTTTCGTCGTTGTCGGTGAACAGCGCATAGCGATTGGCGCCGTTCTTGGCCATGTTTGGGGGTTAGATTGACAAGTCAGTGGGGAAGAAGAGTGTGTAGTAATGAGCTTGACGTGGAGTCATGAGGTGGATTGATCTTGTCTCGGGCATGAGCACAGACGGATGGGCCAATGACAAACAATCGGCACATCAGGCAACAAGCGTGGTGTCACGTGACAGCCAGCGGGTAGACACATTGTCTTGCATGATAGCGCGCATGAAACAGGAGCGCGGGGAAACTGGCACAGCTCCGATAGTTATGCGCACGTGTCGTGTGTGGCGTGATCATGCGAGTAGCGGGGTAGAAAAGCGAGAGAGGAATTGGCAGTGACGTAAGCTGGTGACGATGAAGGAATGAAGGAGCGACGAGAAGGACTGGTAACCTCGGATGAATGACGAGGACATACATTTTCTATGGATGTGTTCGCCATGCGCTGTTTCCCTGAAGCTTCGTGATTCCTTACTGTCCAATTTCGCAATCCGCGTGTGCGGCTGGGTAGCTTGCAGATGGAGCAAGTACGATGAGACCTCTCCAATTCCAACACGCCGCGTCAATCATGTACCTCCTTGATGCAATAGCTAGAGTCTGACCGTCAAGATTGTAGGTTAGCTTCTAGCATCAAAAGCATTTGGGGGGCGATACGTTGCGACTGCCGCGTAAGGCATGCAGGTTGCGTATTTTTGCAAAATTGCGTCCTGCTAAAAACGTAGGCACTTATAGCCATGTCGACGACGCATTACAGAGCTTCGGTGGATTTTTCAGCTGCAAAAGCTTCAAGTATACAATCAGTGACATTAGTATGTATCATGAATGAGCTGACTATTTCCTCAAGGTAAACTACGTGACTTCTTGAAGCAGGTGTATGAATAACGAGAGCGGTGAACTTTATCACGCTTCCGTTTTAGTCTATTCTCTGAGTATACTACGATCATCAGACCCTTTGTGTTTAGACTCGCGATGAGTCTACTGCGTGCTGGTCATGTCCATTCGTGTTGAAGCAAGTATCGTCGAAGGAGCCGGAGCTATTCACCTATTCAAAAGCTAAAATACTTAGATACGGAAGGTTCTGTTCTGCATCATATACTTCCTTTTCGCTACCAACCGCGACTATAATCCTCTCTAATACAACTACATCGACGCCTGGTCCCCGCGCGAGTAACTGAGTTTATGCTGCTCGCCAAAGCACTTCCACTACTACTATAAACTCTCCCCAGAATTTTACGATTGCAGATATTCCCTTGAGATTATCCAGGCTGCCGATTCGACTCGTCTTCTGTCTTTCATGTTGGGTCATGCTTTCTTTGTACATCGAACATGCGATTATTTGCGCGTTATGCTGGGCGATGTCGTATTACTTTCATCGATTACTGGAATTTAAGCAGAAATGACCGTTATATCTTCCACCTAGATCGATGCTAGCGGGCTACAGCTTTGCAGCAGCATCCTTCACCCATTACCCTAAGCATGTACCAGATTTTAATATATCAGTTCTCTGTGAGCGCCTTGACTTTCCCTACTCTATACTCACGCTTTCAAATCCCTTTAAAGACTAGCGGCAGTCAATATGAGCGACCTAACCAATTTATGCTTGAATGATTGGGTCGCGCGGTAGTGGCATTTTCTCTCTCACGCCACCAAGGACAAAACGCCTCCTATCCTCAGGCATTAATTTTGTCGGCCATAGGGCTTATCCCTTGGCTCCTCTTTGGGCAACCAGGCAGCCACCTATTTACCCGCTAGTACCTTTACGGCCTAGCTCCTTCTCTCCTCCCACTGCGTATATAGACCTCTTCCCGATAGCTCTAATACGACATGATGATTCTCCCCAACCTTGACGCTTGACAGGTTATGAGCCCTCACCCGCTCCCGTAGTCGCTCACGATAATTCTATTAGATATTTTGACGACCCGCGCGCCTCATCACGATCATCACCCTCCCCGCAAAACAGCTCGGTGACGTCGCAATCGCGCGCCACTTTAGCAATCGCGACCCCGCAACTTGCAGCTCATCGATCGCTTGGACGACGACGAGCTCCTCGCTGCTCACCGCCAAAAATCGCTAGCCGAACGGTCTTCGACGTCCGCCGCGATGGCAACTTACACCTCCTCCACAGCTGTCACAGCGCGCCTTGCAGCCGACGGCAAAAACTGGAAGGACTGGATTAAACAACTCATCAATTACGCAGCCGCCGATGGCGCTGTAGCCGTCCTAGATGGCGCTCCGCGCCCAGAATTTGACGCTACAGACGACAAATATCGCATTACCGCCATGCAGCGCCCGATCACTCATCCATTAGGCACCTCAACAGACGTTATCCAAGCCGAGCTTGACCGTGTCGGCAAACTCAACAAGACTATAGGACCGTTCAACAATGAGGCTCGACAGCTACTTAAAGAGGACAAGCTTGCGCTTGACTCATGGGTCGCCCGAGATGCCCGACTCCAAAACACCATACTCTCATCCATTGACAAGCCTCTCGTAGCTCAGGTGCGCACTTGCCCCACCGCCCACGATATGTACAAGGCTCTCAAGGACCTAAACAGCAACGGTGACTACGCCAATGCTGCTCTCGCGTGGACTGCCTTCATCGACCTCCGCGCTGAGACCCAACCCACAGTCCGCAGCTATATTGGAAAGTTTCGCGAGACAATTAATGACATCACGGTACAAGGCATCACACTTGGATGGAAGAAGCCTTCAGCAGTACCTGGTACATCCGCCGACCGCGACATCGAAGACCTGCTCATCATCCACTTCCTTCACGGCTTAGCTCGTGTACTCCCACAGTGGGTAGAAGCTCGCAATAACGACCTCCGCCAAGGCCATACATGGTCTATCGACACGCTCGTCGCGTCACTCGAGGATCACCTACGCCATGCCCCAGATGAGCCCGTGAAGACTTTCCTCTCCGTCTCTAAACAAGCGGAGGAGAAGCGCGTTCTCACACGCCTAAATGGCCGCGGCAATGGCAACAACAGCAACCAGAACTCTACTCCTACTCCTTCGTCTCTGCCGACGCGCAATAACAACCAACAGAAGCGTACTCCTCAGCCTGTTGGAATGTGCGATCACTGCAAGCGAGAGCACCCAGGACCTAATGAGCTTTGCTGGAAACTTCACCCTTCTCTCACCCCAGATAATGTTAAGAAGCGCACCGCAGACAATGCCGCTAAGAAGGCCGCAGCTGCAGCAGCTCGTACAAACGTTACAGTGGCCAAGAACAGCAACGACGACGATGCTGATCAGTACGATGCTCACTCATACGTGACAGTCGCCACCTTCGTCTCTCCGACTCTCCTCAAGAAGGCAGTCTCCAATCACGACTATCAACAGCGGTACTGCTACGACACTGCCGCTAACCGGCACGTCTTCAATAACCGCTCGAAATTTTACGAATACGCTCCAATCGACAATGACGTACACGGCTCTACCGGATCAACCACCGCCGCCGGCGTTGGCACTGTACGCCTTGAAGTCGTCAAAGCCGACGGAACAACAGAGAAGATCTCACTCCAAAACGTCCTCTACTGCCCCGATTTCGCCACCAACGTCATCTCCCAAGCTCCATTCAAGCGCGCGGGAGTGTGGTATCACTCGGGCAAGGACAAATTGTACACTGCCTCAGATGAGGAGCTAGCTTACTTACCAGAGATCGACGGTATACCCAACTTTCTCGTAGTTACAGAATCCTCCAAGGCGCCGGCCGCTCTCTCATACGCCTCTCTTGTTTGCTATCGAAGCTCTGCCGATGAGCCCTCATCCTCACGGCCAGCCACCGACTGGCATCATATCATGGGACACGCTGGAATAGACGCTATTAAGGACACTGCAAAAGTTGTACATGGGATGAAGCTCACTACTTCTACCGTCACCAACTGCGAGCCCTGCGGCCTCTCCAAATCAAAGCGAAATATCTCTCGAATTCAACAAACTCCACCCAATACAGCGCTTGGCAAGGTCCATGTCGATGTCGTCGGCCCCATCACTATACCTGGAAAAGATGGAGAGCGTTACTTCATGCCTATCACGGATGGCAAGTCACGCCGACAGTGGCTATTCACATCAGACAGCCGCGCTGTACTAGGCCAACAGCTTATTAATTGGTGCAAAGCTATGAAGGCCAAAGGCTTTACCATCACTATCCATACCGACAACGCTCGCGAGTTTATTAACGCCAGCAACAAGCAGTACTTCGATAGCGTGGGCATCGAGGTAGTTACGTCACCACCTTATGATGCCACTCGCAATGGTATTGCAGAGCGCGCCAACGGTATCACAGAGGATCGAACTCGCGGAGCTCTTATTGCAGCCAAGCTTCCTATAAAGCTGTGGCCCTACGCAGCCAAATATATGGCCCGCATTCACAACCTCGTCTCCAACAGCAACCTCCCAGGAAAGATCACTCCTTTAGAGGCCTGGAATCGCTCTATAGGCTACCCAAACCCAGTCCCAAACGTCGCCAAGATGCACGCTTTCGGCCATGTTGGATACGCCCATATACCCGCCCAGAAGCGCGTTAAAGGTGACAAATTTGCACCTCGTGCTCACAAGGGCCACCTCGTCGGTATGATCGGCGAGAACATCTACCAGATGTGGATCCCAGAGACTGATGAGATCGTTACCACCGCCTCCGTGCGGTTTGATAGCTACGACTCACCCTCCACTCCTCCATTGTCTCCCATCATCGGCCCTTCACCATCACCGAAGGTGCTCCCATTTAAACCTCTCATCAACCGCCTCGCCGACGCCGCTACAACTCCACCCGCTCCTCCGCAAGATGGTGATGGCGGCGATTTGGACAATCATCAGCTACCTCGTGCTGATGGCGGAGATGGCTTTGATGGTTTCGAGGATGATGATGAAGCTCCACCAGCTCCTCCAACCCGTGGTAACAACAAGGCAGCGCGTCGACATGAGATTAACGCGGACCTCAACCCAGCTCATATCATACACGGCCCTCGCAATCGCCGGGCACGTGCTTTCTTCACTTCATCTACTTTTGATCGCTGCTTCGCCATGGCTCTCGTCAAGCCCACTCTCGGCTCAAAGCTTTCAGAACTTCCACCGGAGCCTCGCAACTATCGTCAGTTTCTCAAACATCCTCGCCGCGATGATCTACAACTCGCAATGGACGATGAGTACAACGCTCTTATCGCCAACGGTACTTGGCGCCCTGCTACGGCAGAGGAGATTGCCAAGTATGAGATCATCCCAGGTCAATGGGTGTGGACGTATAAAGGCAACGCTCAAGGCTATCACGTGAAAGACAAGGCTCGCATGGTGGCTTGCGGCAACAAGCAACAAGAATCAATTTGGTACCGCGAGGTTTACTCCTACGTCGTCCGAACTTCTACGCTCCGCATCCTCCTCGCCCTTGTGGCTTACTTCGATCTAGAGTGTGAGCAGATCGACATGATTACTGCTTACCTCAACGCTCACCTCGACGACGATGACGTTGTCCTCCTTCGCCTGCCCGCAGGCTGTACTGGCTTTGGGAATATTGTTCGCCTTCGCCGCGGCATGTACGGCCTCCGTCAGTCAGCCCTATTGTGGTACAACGACCTCAAGGACTCTCTCAAAGATCTCGGCTTCGAGCCCATCGAAGCAGATCCCTGCGTCTTCGTCAACCCAACAACAAAGGCCATCATAGTCGTGTACGTTGACGACCTTATCCTTATTACACGTGACGTGACCTCTATGAAGGCACTTAAGTCACAACTCCTCAATCGATACAAGGCTCGTGACCTTGGCCCAATTGGTTTCTACTTGGGAATTCGAATCCTCCGCGATCGTCCCAACCGCTCTCTCTCTATGACGATGGATAGCTACGTTGATCGCATTGTCGATGAGTATCACCTCGCCAACGCTCCAAAGGCAGACAACCCCCTCCCAAAGTCGGCCCTCACCCTCATCAAGCGTGATGACATCGCCGACAACAACCTTATACAGCAGTACCAATCGCTCGTCGCGAAGCTACTCTATCCTACCTCCATTATTCGCTGTGACCTAGCTTGGCACGTGAACTTCATGGCACGCTTTGCAAACAACCCTACGTCAGAGCAACTGTCACTGCTAAAGCACATGCTCCGCTACTACAACGGCACGGCAACTCTCGGCATCAAGTACCAAGGTGACCTTAAAGACGCTAATATGGACGACCCAGATCACATGATAGGCCTTAAGGCCTACAGTGACTCCGCCCATGGCGACAACAACGAGCGCAAGTCGTCCTCCGGCTACGTCATCAAGATGGCTGGAGGCGTCGTCTCATACAAATCGTACCGCCAGCGCCTCGTTACTCTCTCCTCCACAGAATCAGAATATATTGCCATGACGTATGCTGCCAAAGAGATCAATTGGCTTCAACGCCTACTCTCTCAGGTTGGATACGTCGGTAACGACCTCAAGCCCTTCAAGCTGTACACCGATAATCAGCCAGCGCTTAATATGATCCGCAAGGACGGCCATCACGAGCGTACAAAGCACATCGACGCGTACTTCAAGTATACAAAGCAGCAGTACAAAGACGGCAACCTCAAGCTCGACTATCTCCCCGGCGTAGAGATGCCCGCCGACGGCCTTACGAAGCCTCTCGACAAACAAGAGCACGCTAAGTTCATTGGCCTCATCGATATGGTGAACGTTCCCCGCATGTAGTCTCTCAAGGCACCTCCAGCGAACGTCTCTTTACGATTTCCTATACATTTCATTCACTCAGATGGCTTGCCACCTGGTTCCGGGGGGTGTGTCGGCCATAGGGCTTATCCCTTGGCTCCTCTTTGGGCAACCAGGCAGCCACCTATTTACCCGCTAGTACCTTTACGGCCTAGCTCCTTCTCTCCTCCCACTGCGTATATAGACCTCTTCCCGATAGCTCTAATACGACATGATGATTCTCCCCAACCTTGACGCTTGACAAATTTCAATACTCAACCACCCGGAAACCCCACTTTTCACCACTGCTTTCCCTTCTGTTCAAGAACTCCCGCGCATCACACGGAGCATTTTCGAACATGATCGATCGACACCGCACACAAAAAGCAACCCGGACCACTTATTACTTCCTTCACAACAAGGAAGTCATACATCTCGAAGAACACCCAGATTGGTTATCCACCTCTTCATCTCTACCATGGCACCAACTCTATTTCCTATGACCAAACTGTTGTCTCGGAAGATGGTCCCAATACCACGACACCATGGCAAGAACCAATCGAAAAACATCACAAAGGCTGCCAATATGGGGAGGGTTAAGACGTCTCTCACGCAAACGACAAGCCCAGATCAGGAACTCAGTCAGAGAGAGCTCAAACGCCCCCTAGTCCATACCAACGTTCTCCACAACTACCAACATCCGGACGAGGAGCTCATTGCATCGATGCGCAAGAAGGCTGGTCTAAAGCCCCTAAAGCCGTCATCGCTGGTCCCTTCTTGTCAACCAGCTACCGGAGAAGCTGTACCATCTGATAGTAGAGCTCAGGTAGCCGTGTCCACGACTACGCCCCGAAAATCCCTTGAAGACACTATTCCAGGGGCTTCAAATGTCCCAAAGACGTACGCTTGGGAAGAAAAGGCCCAGGGCATCATCATGCGAGATAGACTTACACTTGACAAGGATTGGTCCAAGATCACTTGGAAGCAAAAGTCTAGCAACATTACTCGACTCAAGTTGCTAAAAGATGACGGCTATAATATCACTCCCCTAGAGGGGAAGGTGTCTGCAGATCAGATCATCGATGCTCTCCTGGCTCACATTGAAGCCAGGAAGCAACGCACGGCACCAAGCCTGAAATCTGGAGCTACGGCGTCTATCGATGAGTTAGAAAACGAATTCGAGCAACCCAGAGATGAGGGATTGCCCACTAGCGTTGCTGAAGACGGTGATGACGGTTTCGTGGCTATTTCTGCGACTAAAGTCGTCAACAACTATATCCTTGCTAGCAAAAATAGCCATTTGCAAAACTTCCGTCCACAAAAGCCAGTTCGTTTAGAGCCTCAACTTTGCCCAAAGGACGAGTTTTACCAAACCCAAGAGATTATTGGAACAAAGCGCAAGCACACGCACGAGGACGACAACCAGCCCAACTGGCATGAGAAGAGGCCCCAGCTGCACTTGCATGAGATCTACGCTCAGCGAGATACATATTCTGCTGAGATGCACGACGCGTCATCATGCACATGCGGTTTTTCACCGAGCAAGTTGATGCGGATCGCCACTCCTGAACAGGTAGAGAAGGTAGTCAAAGTGCAAGCGTTTGAACTCGTGAAGTGGCGAACTTCTCGCGGCATCTTCTCGGCATCACGAGAAGAGCATAGAGCCTTTCGATCCCGCGTAATCCATTCTGATGAGCGATGGTCCTCTGCACCGGAACTCTGTGTCGACCCTAGGAAGCCGATTAAGCCATGCCGAATCGTGTTCACTGAACACTACGCACCTGCCACTCAGCCTACTGGATCAGATGTGTATATAGGCTCTGTAGGCTTCAACTATATCAAGGACGAGATCAAGTACCTCTCTTGTGATCGGGGGAAAGACAGGAGCTACCAAATTCGCGACCATGAGCAGCGCGAGGATGAAGAAGGCGACACCGTGATGGAATGTTTCGATTGGCGTGAGGAGCCATTCAGACATGAAATCCGCCTTTCTTCAAATGATGAACACGTTGCATTCATCGATGGCGAACCACTTGCGCTTGTTGGCCTGCTGAATTACCTAACTACGGGTGAAATGATGCACCTTGGGCGCTGGAAATACGGAGATATCAAGGAAAATGCCGACAACAACTTGGACCCCGAGATGAAGGTGATTCATAATGGCTCTGTACCTTTGAATCTTAGCAAAGCTACAGATTTGGCTTTGAAGAAGATTGAGGGGATGTTGAAGGCAGTCCAGGATGCGGGTGGAGTGGAGATCAGTGTTGGTGTGATACACCAGAACAAGTAGTGCACTGTGTGTTGAGACTTGAGTCGATGTAAGTAGTCGCCTTTTGGCTCATCTTGAAGCCCATGTAGAAGTTGGTGCCTTGGGGTCAACAATAACATTTACGTCATAACATGCTTTTCTCCCCAGAATGCACACGACTTTCCCCACCGTGACAACTCAACAGCGCAATCTGCCAAGCTTCTATAGCTTCTACTTTATTGAATTAACACAAGAGAGCAATTGTAATTTCACTCACAGTGCCGGCCTGCGACCACGTGATCCTGGATGAGCATGTTATTCACTCTGTGCTCTGATAACTACTGGATTTTCCACCACACCATCCCCTATATAAGCCCGACCAAAACCTCCATTCTCAAGCCCTCTTTCTCATCACCAGAAATCGCGATATCGTCACCAACTAGACGAAAGAGCAGACTCGACTAGCCTTTCATTCAAGATACACACACAAGAACAAGCTGAAATGGCACCACGCAACCGTCTCGGCGTCAATGACAAAGACTACAGCGCCCGAAGGCTTCCTGAAGACGACTCCTGCCGCTACCGGGTCTCCGCCGATGCCTTCAGCCCACGCAACGCAAACCCAGACGTCGCTGCCAACCAAGTCGACCACGGCTTCAACCACCTCAATATCGCAGTCACACCAATGCCAGCTGACCTTGAGCCACTCAAGCCCCCCGCATTTGACTCTTTCACCCCCGAAGAAGAAATCGCCCACCTTTCCCTCCTCGCCACAAAGCTTAGACTTGCAAAAGCATACATCCTGAAAGAGCGCGAGCTCGGTCTCTCCCCTAGCCGCCCCGATATGAATAAAGAAGCTACCTCTATGAATCTCGCTGAACCGCCTATAATTCTAGACATGCGCGCCCAGCATTTGCTGCGTCTGGTGTTGGATACAGAGGCTGAGCTCAGGCGTCTGCATGCGGAGGCGCAGGGCGAGGAGCTGGGTGATCTGATGACTGAACCTGGTGGCAATTATCTGCTGTACTGGGAAGGTTTGAAGCCGATTTTGGAGTGGCAGGTTCCGGGGCGTAGTGTGGAGGAGAAGGCCGAGAGGGCCGAGAACATTATGAATGATGCTTTGGAGAAGATTGTGGAGCCTTGATTGGTGATCTGGGAGGGTGGAGAAGTGGGCAATTGTGCATGGTTTTGCATGGATAGGGATAGTGCGCCACGTTAGATTGAAGGTGTAACGTGTCCGTGCACCTTGTGCCCGGATTCATCTCATGCCCCGCGAACACCATCTTAGCGATCTCAAATTTGAAGCTGTACAACACCACACAATAGCTTAATATTAATAAAAACATAGCATTGCAGTAATTAGATACTTGCGATTAACTTGTACTATCTGAATTTTTGTGGGAGGTTGACGTTGCGGCCACGTGATGTGGTCTTTGGTGGTGGAGGCGATGGAGGAGATGCAACTCTATCGCGAGCTCTATCCTCCATCGCTCGTTTTTGACGCTTGTTCTTAGAAGAGGGCGCTCTTGAGGCTTTACGCTTGCGTTGTTGAGCTTGTTGGGTGGCTTTTTTCTGGTGTTGAGCTTCAACTTTGCGCGCGCGTTCAGCTGCTTTCTCAGCTCGCTCAAGCTCCCTTATCTCCTTGAGCCTCTGCCTCTCTACACGCTTCTCCTCGAGCTTAACTTGACGCTGCAGTTGAACCTCCTCACGCTGCTTCTTGGCCTGTGCTTTTTGGAGTTTCTCCTCTATCTTATCTCGCTCCCGTACTACTTCCAGAGTTGCTATCAGTCAGTTCAGTCAGTCCGGAGCTCTCTGGACTGACTGAACTGACGTCCTGAGGTCACTGAACTGGACTGGACTGACTGCCAAGACTTTTCAATTAAACTAAAACTGACTGACTGAACTGACGTCGCCGCGGCCTGCGGACTGACTGGACTGACTGAACTGAGTTACCTGACGTCGAACTGAGATAAATGCTCCTGTACTTTTGAGATTTCTTCCTCTGATAGTGTGCGCGCTAGCCCAGAAGCTGAGGTAGTTGTTGGCTGTATACCAAGCCTCTTCCAGCTCTTCAAGCTCTGCAAAGCTGAAATAAGCTCTGGCTTCATATGGAGTCTCCGGGTGCCTAACATGTCGCCAAGCTCGCTGAAAGTCCGCTCACAGTCTGCCGCTGCTGCTGGTATTGTTAGGA
Source organism: Pyrenophora tritici-repentis (assembly GCF_003171515.1). NCBI lineage: Eukaryota > Fungi > Ascomycota > Dothideomycetes > Pleosporales > Pleosporaceae > Pyrenophora > Pyrenophora tritici-repentis. The sequence goes on along the minus strand of NC_089391.1, from coordinate 3,401,154 downwards.
CGTCAATAGCGAACTTTGAGAGTATAGGGAACTGCCCAGCAACTGACTCCCAGTATAGAAGCGGATTAAGAGACAGCCAATCCTCCTCAGCTAACGCTGGTTGCCGCTTCCATATCTCATACTCATCCTCAGCAAGGCTTGCCTCTAACTGCCGTGTGCTTTGCTCAATTGACGACTGTAGAAAAGCTGATCGCGACGTTGAAATCCCTAGCCGGGGCTTCTTACGCGGCGGCGTTACAGTGTGAGCTGAAGTGGCTGCAGAGTCCTTCCGCCCCTGCCACATACGCAGGAATGCCCGGTGGTTATTGTCAAGCCAGCCGTCGCGATAGTGGACACCGTCACGGGCAGTGACATGGGTGTCAGGCACCTTCCAGAGCGCTGAGAGGTGGTGTTTGTAGTGCGGGTGTAGTATTGTAGCAGTGTAGTAGACAGGCGCGTTATCGAATTTTGCGTAGTACTTAGCAAGCTTACAATGTGCAAGGTTAACGTTTGTAATAAGATGATCTTCAGGCGCATCTAGATCTTCGTAATTTACATCCTTAAGGCGGTCTTTGAGAGCCTTAAGCTGGTTAAGAAGCTACTCAAACGTTACTAGAACTTCCTATATAGCGCCGTGTCGGCCGTGTCGGCCGCGACCTTTAAGTAGCCGTGTAGCTTCGGCAAATGGCTCAAGGAGTCGAATGTATTCTGTTATTGTCGCCTAGTCCTTGCCGCTTAGACCCCCTTCGCGTATATATAACCGTGGCTGGGCAGCAGGGAGCTGCTCACGATTCTTCCGGCGTCGTGAGGTTGCTGTTGCAGCACTATGCTCCTCAAGTTTACACTCAATATAGCCATCGATAGGGCCGTGTAGCTCAGCTGCACGGACAAACGTGTTGAAATAGCTATTCCAGCGTGTCTTAACAGGCTTCACAAGCTGCCGGATGTGGGGTGTAACACCTAGAGACTCTGCCTCCTCGCACTGTAGGCGCTCTAGTAGTTGTCGAGTTTGAGGCGTACAGATAGACGCAATCACGTCAAAGAGGACGCCAACAGGACCGTATTTGCGCCACTCATCCATGTACTTCTCCTCTTCCTCAAGGTGTGCGGCTTCATTCTCGTACGCGCTACGGTCTTTGCCCCAAATTACTAATTGTGCGCTTAGGTTGAGTATATGGCAGCAGCACCGCAGCCGCCGCTCGCTTGCGATAAAGCCAAACTCCTCTGCTAAGGACTCAACTGCAGTATCATTGTTACTTGCGTTGTCAAGCACAAAGTACCCAACCCTCGCGTTGTCAACGCCAAATAGCCGAAGTATTGTTGTTGCTGCAGCGGCAATATTATTGCCAGTGTGCGCCCCGTGTAGCTCAGGCAACCCAAGCAGGTGGTCAACTAGCTTGCCCTCGCTGTTAAGGTAATGTACGCAGAGGCCAGTAAAAGCATACTGCCCACCAGTTGAAGTCCAGTTGTCGAATGACACGTGTATAAGCGACCGGGCTTCGCGAAGGTAGTTGGCAACAGCTAGTATGTATGTATTGTACTCAGTAATAATATGATCGTGGAGCGTTTAGTGGCTACGCCAAAGGAGAGCTTCGGCTAGCGGGCTCACGGCCGCAATCATGGCTCGAAACTGCGGCGTTTCTATTACGCGAAGGCTCTGGTTGTCCGCGACTACCCAGTCCTTCAGCGCGTCCTGAAATCGAGAGGTTGAAAAGCTTGCTGCTATCTCGTTTGCTACCTCTTGCGATACTTCTATCCCTTTAGACCTCATAATATATACTTGGGACTTTGCGAGCGCGCCCATAATATTGCCCTCCCGGCTAGCAATTGGTACAGGTCCGTTAGGTCCGTGTGAGTGTCCAGGCTTGTTGCTTGAGAGGTGTCGGCCGGCGTTTGTAGTGCTGTCAGCCTCGTAGCAAGCCTCCTGCTTCCGTCGTTGATGGCAGTACCGGCAAAGCCAGTAGTTTTTCTTGTACTTGCGGTGCCAGACGGCCCAGCCGTGGCGGTAGATCCAGCTTTTTGGCCCACCGCGACTATTACGCTCAACCTGGCGCCGCTCAAGATACGGCACACGCTTAAAATCAAGCCCGTCGTAATTGTCGTCGTCGTCGTCGTCGTCGCCGTCGTTGGGGAAGTCCGCCTGTACTGCCAAGGGCTCATCAGCCTGGGCCTCGCTCGCAGTATCGCCAACAGTAGGCGCATTTGATAGCGATGGTAGAGGAGAATTGCGCTTGTCGCATTCTACAAGGCGGCGAAGGCCTGAATTAGAGGGAGTAGACATGAAGTACACCAAGAAGTATTATGGCAACAGTAGTCTAGCGTCGTGTGTATAGCAGACGCGACGCGACGCGACGCGAAAGGCTTACTAGGTGCGCACCGGGTAGCGCATTTCCGCAAACTCTAATTAGCTTAAAGCTAGATGCTTTAACTTATATAGGATTAGTGTCTTTATATCTAGGACTAGCGCGGCTTCGAAGCCGCACTAAATGTGGCTTTCACAACTCTAAAATACTGCTTTAAAAACAGCTAACGTCAGTCTAACGTCAGTCAGTTCAGTCAGTCTGGAGGCTTCTGAACTGACTGGACTGACGTCCAGCTGCCTCAAGAACTGACTGACTGAACTGAGTCTTGGCAGTCAGTTCAGTCAGTTCGAACTGAGTTACCTGACTGATAGCAAGTCTGCTAGCCATGGGCTGGTTGAACGCTTCAAAACGGGATGTTATAGTAGTGTCGTCCAAAACCTCAGCAATCTGTTGTGCAATAGCTCTAAATATCGGCACTTCACCGTCAGCGTCTGGTTGTTCTTGTCCGTTCCTTCTGAATAAGTACATGGCAAACTCATTGAGGATATAAGCGATTCCTTCATAGTCCCCATGAAGTATCTGTCTACCCTCAGCAGTGCGGTTATAAAAGTCATTGGCTGCGTTATCCATATCGAGGAAGAGTTTGGTAACCTCTTCTGTTGGGACACCAGCCCAGGGGTCCATGTCATTGCTGCAGAAGATTTGGGCCACCTTGTCGAATCTATACCGAAGTCGTAGAGCTTTGGCTTTGGTTTCGATACTGCGAAACACGGTGTTCGCCTCCTCCAGGGAGGGAAACAGTTCGTTGAATCGAGATATGGTCATAACAGCCCACATAAGGATTATGTGATCATTGTGATGGCCTTGGCCAAATCGACTATGAGTATCCATATTTTTTGTGACTTGTGTGGTTCTCTGATTGTTTGGCTATTGGTATATCTTGGCTTACTGGGAAAAATACAACTTTCTTTTATATTATATTTCGAAGTCCTCATGCGTGATGTTGTAGGTAGACGTGATGGAAACATTGTTCAACACTGTAAATTTCACAGTGTATTCCGTCTGCGATGTTTCCATACAATGAAATTTATCCTCCATTGTGTGTCAATCCCACATACCACTGCGGAGATATTTCAATTCCAGACCAAAATGGCCTTTTGAAATCTTCTCATGACCAAAAGCTGTCTGGTGACGGATTCCAATAGCTGAGCTCGAAAAATAAGACAAGGGTGGTTAGTCTCATATATACGCTTTGTGAATATAGGTACTATCATCGAAAATCAGCAACATACTTTCATGGTGCATCATGATAGGTGAGAGGTCTAGGAAAGAAGTTAGGGCACATCAATTATTTACAAGCGATTTGTGTATAGTTTATCATCTTATACCCCTTTCTAACCCTGATTCAAGACTGATTGTTATTGTGTACAGATTTGATAAAGTGCAACCCACATCTCTTTGTCTACACCTTACGATACTTAAACATAGCTAAGACAAGATCCCACAGCAAACAAGATTCTTAAGTTTTTACGACAGGTTCAAAGAGAAGAATTATTGGAGAATTATGAATTCATAATCATCGCCTCAGCACGACACAACAAGAGTGGTTGTATAAAGCCTTAGACTGTGTTTTTTACCTAGATATCTTCACCCCAGGACGTTCGAAAAGATGATGCTGTTAGGAAGCAGACTCCGCAACAATCAATCGGATCGGCATGATTGATTCCTATCTAGGTTAAAGGCTGCCTAATAAAGTAACTCTTTAACCTATATAGGAATCAATCATGTCGATCGATTGATTGTTGCGGAGTCTGTTAGGAAGTCATTCAAACTCATTTTCACACGTAAACAAGCTTACTCTCTGCCCCATTTCAACTGGTTTCTAAGGTCATCTGAGACTTTATGGGATGTTAGTAGACGTAAATATAACTGATTTTACCGCTTTTCACGCCACATGTATATAGACTCCGCAACAATCAATTCAATCCGGTCACTCTCCTAGACCCACTTACCTATCTAGGTAGGGCTTAAACTCCTATAGGTAACTACTAGGCTTAAAGCGGTAATCAATCAATCCAATCTGAACCTTCTAGGACCCACTTAATTGATTGTTGCGGACTGTGCATGTATATCCTGCGAGAAACCAAGCGTAAACCTGGAGCCTCTAATGTATGTCTACAAGCAATTTCGATTCTGCTTTGTTTCTTGATGCCACGTGCTCAGGTCGTGCTCTCGGTATGGTCACTGTTTCGCTTCTTAGAGGGCGCCATCTCCTACCTCTACAACCGGTATATGAGGGTATTCCTTGTTGTGACAGCGCAGAATGTGAATGGCCCACTGAAAGCCCTGAGAACTGCAGGTATGAAATAATCGTAAGCGTTCCAGAGTTTAACGACAAGGCCAGTTGATGCTTTTGCACAGCGTGCTCCAGTGAAAAGGTCACGCTATGGAATTTTCAACGTCCCTCAGAAGGGTAAGAATATCGTATTGATACTGTCAGATTAGGTGCTCTACCGCTCGTTCATCTTTCACATTATCGAAACACTATATAGTAACCGCTAATCAGATATCTTAAGAAATACGCACCTAACTTCTAGCTACCTTGCGGGTTCAAAGTAATTGGTTATCCTGCTTCTTTACGACCTAGATAGTGTAAAACCTTAGACTATGCGCTAAACTTATATAATTCTACTTTAAAGATGCTCGTGTTACAAACAGCATTCTATATAGCGTTATGTCTACTGTGTGTCTATACGGTTAAGTAAGCGGAACAAGCAATCATGATATTTGCCGCATCTTAAAAGACCAACTGAAGCGTGTATAACTGAGACCTAGAAATGTTCCTGAAAATGTAAGTAGACTATATCACTGCATAAAATGCACAAGCGGTGCAACGACACGCCGAACTTGGGTTTGGTGAGATTTGACCGCTCGCGACTAACGCGCCGACAGATCCCGCGTAACTTTCTGACATGAACCTACATATCATCTCTATCACCAAGCCATCATCAACCATGGCGACGACTTATGTGATCTGGGGATAGACGTACAAGAAAGAAGGCTGGTTTGCCCAGGATCTTGAGTAAACAGCCTGTAAGTACAGTGCTGGAGATGATCACAGACAGGCCTAGAACCAAACGCCGATTTGCATGGTATCGCGCAGTCAGCTCTCCTAAGGGATGATGCAATCTCAATTGTATAATTGGCCCAAGACAAGGATGTCCCCGCCTAACCCATCTGAGGAACATGATGTCAGCACCCTCTTCTTTCCAGCCCTTAATATATATACTGCGTAGCTGGTAGCTTCTTGGAAGCATTTCTCTATCAGCCCATCCTCTCATTTCGGTACTCATCCCCGGTGTACGAAACTGGACAATTACCGATTTACAGATCCGACGAAAGCGTTAACGAGTGATTCGACCTTACCTTCTCTCATCGATTCATCGGATCCTGCCTCATATTATTGTATTTACGTCTACTAACATCCCTCTTGCTATCATGGAACTCATTGCTCCTCTTTTTGTCTTTGCAACTGGAGCAATGGCCTAATTCTTTTGTAGTGCCGGTGTACCAGGCGACGGCGGCAGGGCTTGCGAGCTTGCAGGTCGCAACACATATTGCGTACGATAAGAACTATACGCCCTGATGTTTTGATTAGTATATTAATTCTAATGTGTTTTCTTAGCGCACCGGGGACAACCCGAATGTTAATCCACAATTCCCTACATGGCGAGAGCCTACATACGTAATGCCAGCTAAGAATGGAGGCGGGCCAGTTAGATGTCTAGGTTCAGGTGAATTGTATTATACTTAGAATGCAGAGGCTTTATGGCCACGATAAGGTGTAGGAATTTGTGGATATACTATTGAGATCGAAGCGATAATAGTGGGTTAAAGTAGTGGATCAGACAAGTTCTTTCAACATCGACGTCTTGTCAAGTAAATGTAACTTCAAGAAAAATCTAGCATTGGAGCTGGACGATAGGCTCTTCTCTTTGATCTTTTTGGACACTTCTTTCGTAGTGTACTTGCATACTAAGAGAGATAATATAAGAGGCGCTAAGGACTTACTGCAAAGAAGGCGGTAGGGTTAGGGTGTTAGTGTAGCGGTTGGGTCAAATGTGGGTTGGTAGCGGTGTTAGGAGTGGGTGACGGAGTTAAGCGCCGGATGCGCGTCATGCTTATTCCCGGCCATTTTGGACATGTGGCATTAGCAACGAGGTGATTTCGATGCTGACAGCGCCGTCGGCAGAGGCCAACGATGAGCAATACAGATGGACAAGGGAGAGAGAAAAGTAGGAGATGCCGGACTGTTGGTGGTCGCTACCTAGGTACAGGGAATTGGCTAAATTGCCCAAAGCAGCATGAACTGTGACAGCGGAATGGTTTCAGTCGTATGACAGCTGTATGTTTCAGGCAATCATGCAAAATCGGATCGAGCTTTGTCATAGGTATGCTATCAAGCGTGCAAGCATGGCATTTCCGTAGTCCCTGACGCGTGTCCTCTTTTCTTTCCATTGGCTGCGCCACACCAAGAATGTCTTCGGGCCTCCTCGCCCGGTCTAGGCTCGGCGCATCCCTGACTGTGGCCATGGACGTCTTCATCTTCTCTGACAGCGACTATCACAATGGGCTGACTGAAACAAAGTTTGCGCAATTCCAACAGCCCGTTTTCTCCACCCGACTCTCTATTCTATACACTCCTTTGGCCACCCCAGAAGCAGATGACCCCGTCGTCTCACAGCGACCATGTCCAGCTTCCGCAAGCACATGCCACGTCCGGCACGCCTACTCCTCACCGCACTCCTTATATACGCCTTCTTCTGGCTGAAAGGATGGCCGCGCGAGTACGACGATGAAGAACTACCCCCGAGCAAGCGCCGCTCGCAGGAAACTCCTCTCGGCCCCCACACCATCCAGCACGAACAACTCGTCGTATCCGTCACCACGACGGCGAATAACGCCTACATCAAAATCCCGCCCCTTATCCTCAACACGGCCGACGAGGACCATGGCATGCTACTGCTCTTCTCCGACTTGCAAACTGAGGTTGGGAAATGGCCCATCTTTGACGTCATCTGGCGATATGGGCAGCAGTTCATAAAGAAAACGGAGGGGTTGGAAAGATATCGGGCGCAGATCGAATATGCGCAGAGAAGCATACCGCTGATTCAGCTGAAGAATGACAATCCCGAGGAGGAGAATAAGGCAATGGTTATGCTGGACAAGTACAAGATATTGCAGACCATGGCAGCTGCTTGGGAATACCGACCGGGAAGGAGCTGGTACGTGTTTGCATGGGATGACACGTATATCAACCGACCCAATCTTGTGGATTGGCTCAGCCAGCACGACCCGAAGGAGCCACATTTCTTCGGGAACCCACCTACACCACCAACCTACATGGTCCCCGACCCTTTTGCCGCCGGTGGCAACTCCTTTATCGTTTCGGGAAAAATTATGAAAGAGCTATTCGAGGTCCGCAGGCATTTGGCGCGGGATTGGGGAAAACAGATCGCAAATTACACGTATGCCTTTGACTTTGTTTCCGGCATGATAAAGGAAGAGCTCAACCACGATTTCGTAAGCGTATGGCCCGGCATATCTGGCTTCGATCCTACAACGATACCCTTTATGCCCTCTCTCTGGTGCGAGCCAGTGTTGATCATGCACCATGTCGCCCCAGACATCCTCAACCACCTGTACAAAATGGAGCAGGAACAGCCACACGACCTCATCTCCATACGGTTCGCAGACGTCTTCAACCGCTTCATGGCGCCCGAGAACCTCAACTACACCCGGGACGACTGGGACAACCTGTCGTCCGAATCGTCGAACTCACGTTGGAACATTCTATTTGACGGCGACCAACCAGGAAGCGATCGTGCTCAATCTGGGGAGGCGTCGCCAAATGCATGCAGAGAGTCTTGTGAAAAGTTCAGATATTGCGTACAGTGGTCCTACTCCTCAATCCAAACAACCAATTGGAACGAGAACCGCGAGACAAAATGTCACTTGAGCAGCAGTATACGTTTCGGCAGGCATACTGACCGACAAAAGTGGAAAGTCAATGACGAAGTCAAGGTCCTGCAATGGAAGAGTGGATGGAACAAGGATAAGTTCATGGCTTGGGCGAATCATCAGCGATGCAAGGAGGTGCATCAGTAGGGCGGAGTTCTGTGTTTTGTTTGCAGCGTTCAAGCGTTTTCCTTTCCTCTGCACTACTATTCAATCTATCATTTGTAGTTTTTGCCAGTTATGGCTGGGACTGTGTGGTGAGTCCGTAAACTTTCTTCTTTTTGCAGTGGCAGGGTCCATTTACGGAGCGCCAGCTAGATATCATGCGGCCACAGGCGACGGTGGGTGTATCTGGTAGTTTAGCAAGCAAAAAGACTCAAAATGGGGCATAAAAAAGGGACACTACGGCATAGAATGGATCGGCTCGTGTCATGGAGTACCTGTGTGTCGCCAAAGTGGGCCAGGAATGTATAGAAATTAGCTAATTAAAGAACCTTTGGGGTTTTGACACAGTTAGAGAATTCATGATTATGTTCGAAGACATGGCATCTGAGATACGGGGCAATAGTGACGCGTGAGCACGTGCCATCGCCTAAGTCTGCCAGCTTGCATTCCTCCGAAACCAGGTTAAGCTGCGGGCGGCGCAGCTCCTGCGTCCCGCATCACTCTGACATCAGCGATAAAGCAATTCATTCTACCCGCTATTGTTTCGAGCCTTGCTTCTTCAAACTGAACCTGGTCACATGCTGCATTGTGGAATCAAAAGTGTGGCCCTAGAGCGTTCTTGTGGCGCCGGTTGGACGCGTGTTGACCAACCGCGGCATTTACCCCATCACGAACACCCGTTTGCACAGTCAGCGCCCCGTTTGCACAGTCAGCGCCCCGCTTGCACACTCACTCAGCACTGGACGGGTAAGCTGTTACACTGATGGTCATCCCTTCGTATCTCATCCAATCTCATCTTACGCGGGAACAATGTCTCTGGAACGCGTCCAAGAAACCTTGGCTACTCTAGGTTTTGGACATTATCTCAATGCATTACTATCGCCAGATTCGATGACCTGGATACAGTTTGGAGCTGAGCCTGCTCTAGTCATCGGAAAGAAGGATGATAAGGATGTTCTTGCATATCTAACTGAATATCGCAAGAAAGGGCTAGAGCCACGGTATACCGTGGCCACCAACGCTGCCCTAGGGGAGGGGGAGTTACTTTGGAGTCGGGATGCAGTCTTGCAATGGCCTCTCTTTGAGCCATTCAACACCATCACCCAAGGCACAAAAGCGAGAATGAAGGTTAAGCTTACCATGCTGGTACGCTTCTATTTTCTGTGGAAAGGTCACTTACCTGAATTGCACGGTGACCTTGATAAAGTTTGCAAAAATCTTGGACGTGTAATGAAGAGTGTGTATCGAGAGGGTGAAGGGGATGCTCTCGAAGATGACGAAGCCGACATGATCGAAGAGAGTCCGGAGCCTGAAGATACGGCCAGTACGCTTGAGATGCGTTCGGACAGCCGTGATGGGACGAAAAGCGAGGGAGCTGCTGGAACGATCGAGGAGCCGAAGCGTACAAGCACCACACCAATTCTTCAGAGCCAGGAAACGAATTCAAATGCATTTGGCCTGAGGCAGTATCTGATAGACCGCGGTGCCTTGTATCTTTTGGATAACATACCCGAGCCTGAGGAGATACAATTCACCGACCAAACATTCTTGGAAGAGGCCCAGCCAAAGAAGCTGTTTGTTGGGAGTCGCAAAGAATCAGGGGAAGACATATACGCATACATGGTCCGGGCAGGACAGCGCTACGAGATACGTTTCTTTGTCGAAGGCGATGACTTCAGGACCCCAATACGAGCCGATGATGTTGGAACACAACGCTTATTACATCCCTTTAGCAAGACATTTCCCAAGCCTACGTCACCCAACGTTGTGGCTGACCAATCCAGACTGGCTCTCATGGTCAAGTATTACTTCATCGCAGCTGGTATTGCACCCGACGATGTGCTAAAGGAATCAAAGACCTTCGCAGAGCGCCTTCACTCGGCACTAGGATACATTGCCAAGCGCATGGGCCCAGCAGCAGTCAAGCCACCACCACAAGCTATAATCGCAAAATCACCAAAACGCCTGGACAACAAGGCCAATAATGCGAACAAGGCCAACGATGATCCAGACAAAACGGACGAGGATTCAGAATCAGAAGAGAGTGACTATGTCTTCAAAAGCAGTATCAAACCCACAATGGCCGGCGACAAACCACCCCGCATCTCAACGACTCCTAAAAAGCCTGAAGCCTCAAACTCGGAACACAAGAAACCAGTATTCGCTCGCAAATCCGCTCCTACAATCCCCCGCCGTCCAACCCCCGTCGACTCCATACCCACCCCTCCCGCACCCAAACCAACCCCTCCCACCGTCGATTCAACAAATATAACAGTAACCCCCTCCGCAAGCCCCACACCCGCCCGTCCCCTCCCCCCTGTCCCCGTCCAATCCACCTCCACCACCAAACCCAGCCCCTCTACCACCAAATCCCCCAAGACCATCAAACCCACCAAGACCTCCAAACCCTCCAAACGGCCCCGCACCTCCGATTCCTCCTTTCCCTTCGATGACGACGCCATCTTCGAAGACCTGCGCCGCCTAATGACACAAAACGACGACCTAACACGCGACATCAACGCCGTTGCGCACGAGCTGGAAACCCATGAGATGCGCAAAGAAGCCTTTTTGGCGAAGTGGGAGGCTAAGCATGATGCGCTCGTGCAGAAGCAGGAGAAGATGAAGATGGAGAAGATTGAGGTTAGGCGGCAGGTTTTTAAGAGGCAGAAGAAGTGTGAGGAGGCGTTAGAAGAGGACTGAGAGGGTGGGGTGTATGGGGAGGGATGCATATGGGATGGAGATGGGGATGGGGTAGGAAGGAAATTTCAATATTATCCATAGTGCCACAGTACATCATTCCTGGCGTATTGAATTGGAAAATTATCGATTAATTTGGTTTTTAGGAGATGTGTTCCGACCTTGCCTTCCTGAGAAATATGAGGGGAGGGTGGAAAAAGAGAGGAATTAGGTTGTGTTGACACGGCAAAGGTGTCGAATACTAGCAGTCGTTGCAACGAACAAAGTGTATAGTATTTGATTAGTAGTGAGCAAGAGCTGGATGGAGAGATCTCCATATGTACGGTTGCGAGCTAAGCGGGAAGCTTGGTCTAACTACAGTGCACGGTCACCAGATGATCACCAACGCCAGTTGAGCACCCCAACAACTCAATATACTCAAAAAGATGGACTTGTAGAGCCCCCACTAGTCGTGATAAAATTGCGTAAATAATAATTAATACTATATACAGGCCTGGGAAAGTCTTGCGCTAGTCAAATAATTTTTTTGTGGGCTGGATTGGTCGTGAACGGCGACTACGCGCTGGGGTAGCTGGTGCAACGCTTGCGACTCCTACCACAGCTGGAGCAACCCCAACACGCTTTTGACGCTTTGTAGCTGGTTTATGAGGTTGTGAAGCTTTGCGCTTACCCTTTTGGGGCAATTGTATAACTTTTCTGGCGTTGTTGAGGGGCTTCTGGTGTTGTTTCTCAGCCAGTTTTGCAGCAGCTACCTTCCTCCGCTCCTCCCGGAGTCTCTCACGCTCAACACGCTTCTCCTTCTGTAGTTGAAGCTTGCAGAGGCGAGCTTTCTCCTTCATCTCAGCTATCTCGGCTTTTTGAAGCTGTAGTTGTTCGGCTTGTTGTTGTCGTGATACCTGATCATCCCGAGCTTGTTGTACACGCTTGGGTGACCACAAAATAGCTCCCCCATGATACTCAGGATGGTTATCAAGCTATAGGGTGTAGGACTTGTTATCCCGTCTCTTCTTGATGGCTAGGGAGTTTCTGAGACCTCTGACCTCGCCGCGGAGGAGTGTATTTTGAGCTGCAATGTGGTGCAAACTTCGTTGAAGCTTCTTGACGTCCTTGTTGCTCTGATCCCTCACCTCACGGCGTACAATTGACTTGAGCTTGAGCCAATCCTCCCCGGAGAGTACAGAGGTTGAGCTCTCTTCTGAATCTGATGCCTCCTTGGCAAACTTTTTGAGTACAACCTCTGGGTTGGGTGGGTGTATACCAGTTGCTTCAAAGGACCTCTTGATGAGTAGAGGTTTGAAAGTCTTACTCCAAGCCCTCCAGAAGAGCGGGAAGAAGTCTCCTTTAGATATATTAAGTAACCCTTGGCTGTCTTGAAGGTATTCAGCCAACTCAGTTGAGTAAGCGTTCGCGAGAGGTTTAAACATCACAACGTCAAGCGGTTGAAGCGTATGGGTAGCGTGAGGTGGGTATACAGCTAATAGGATCTTGTGGTCGTTGCAGTAATTGATAAAGTCCATAGTAACATGGGATCCATGGCCGTCAAGGAGTAGTAATCGATACCCAGTTGAAGCATGCCGTCTGGTTTCTCTCTCAAACACCTCTTTGAGCCAAGCTAACCCAATATCGTTGTTGCTCCAGCCAGAGGGAGACGACGTAGTAAAGACCGAGTGCTCCCCTACTTGTATAGCATCAACCCAGCTTGATTGAACAGCTCCATTGGCTCCCTTGAAGATGAGTGAAGGACTCAGAACTGAGCCATCTGAACAGATACAAGCCAGCACTGTTATCCACTCAGTTGAGCCATCCTCAAGTGCTTGGCGTACCCCCTTTTGATCGTAGAGTGCCTTGGAGAAGATACGCTTTGTTCTGCCAATCCTTCCAAGTTGAAACCCCTTCTCATCCATATTGAATATATGGGTGGGCGAGATGTTGTACTCCTCAATCTTATCAAGGAGAAGCTTGAAATACAAGCTGTACCTGGCTCCTGAATCGGCTTTGCACCGTTGTTTGCTCATCCCCTTGCTGTAGGCAGAGATGAGATGGTTGGGATGCCGGCGGAGGAACCGGGAAACCCAGGTTTCTGAAACCGCTTTTCCAGCCAAAGATGAAGCAAAGCGTTGTATCATTAACCTCGTAGGTGGCAAACGTCGTTCAGTAAGTGTCTGTATGTACTTTACAAGCTCGGTTTCGTGTTGTGGATGGAGGGAGAGCTGGCGCACGCCATAGGCCTCGGTTTCGCCCTTGTGCCGTCTCATCAGCGTCATACGTCCTACACCATACTTTTTAGCAATTGCTTGGTACGAGAATTCATCTCCTGGTTCGCGTGATTCGATTTCTGCAATCGCTTCTTGAATCGGATCCATATTGGTTGAGTTATGACGCGTTGAAGTTGTGTTGTGGTGGTGGTGGGGGTGCTCAACTGGCGTTGGTGATCATCTGGTGACCGTGCACTGTAGTGGTCCAAGCTTCCGGCCCGGAAAAACTCGCCGGGCTGGCTGTACGCGCATGTCCCGACAGGTTGTGAATGTTGAGATGAAGATGACATAGACGTTTTTATTCTTAGCTACATGAGTGTGGCTAGCTTAGTAGACTGAGAAATTGTAACAATAGATATTCGCCTGTGGGATAGTCTTAGCTTAACGTGTCCGTGCACCTCGTGCACGGATTCATCTCGTGCACGCTGAACACCAAACGCGCGTCTCAGCGTCATAACTTCAACGCGCTATAACTCAACAACCGTGGCTCCAATTAATGATGCGATTGCAGATTTAGAGTCGCAAGAACCCAGAAAAAAACTTGTATTAGCAGAGTTTGCGAGGAAATGGGGTGTCAGCCGTGCAACTCTATCGCGGAGGTGGAGGCGCGTGACAGGGCCTAGGAGTAATGGATACGCTCAGCAACAAGCTATTAGCCCACAACAAGAGCTAGAGCTTGTGAGATATATCAAAACGCTCACAGAGAGGCCTTCCTCCTACAAGAGAGATGATCAGGAATTTCTTATTAGAAGTAGCCCATCAGCAGCTCAGCGAGAGCTAGGTTACTTGCTTTATCAACCGACACGAGATCTATCTTATCTCAAAGTGGACCAGCGCCATAGATCGTACGCGCCACCTGGCTGATTCTAAGTCAAAGTATAGACTCTACTTCGAGCTGCTGCATCGAAAGATCACTGAATACCACCTTAAAGCTCGAGATATATACAATATAAATGAGAAGGGCTTCTTGATTAGCTTAATAGGCAGAAGCAAGAGAATATTTAGCAGGCGTCAATAGGAGAAGAAGGAGGTTCGAGCATCTCTCCAGGATGGATCACGCGAGTTTCTGACAGTCCTGGCCTGCTGCTGCGCCGATAGGAGCTCGCTGCCCCTAAGCCTTATCTACGCATCTACGAAAGGAGCTATACAATTAAGTTAGGTAGAGGATATTAAGGCAGGAGAACATAATATCTTTGTCTTATCATCTCCGACAGGCTAGTCAAATAATAACATTGGTCTAGCTTAGCTTAAGCAGGTGTTTAATCGCTGTACAAAGCAGCGATTAGGGAGATAGAGATTACTTATCCTTAATGGCTATAGATCTTATGTCACGATGGAGTTTATTAAGTACTGCGATCGCCATAGGATTCTCCTCATAATCCTTCCTCCCTATTCGACTCACACGCTCTAGCCGCTCGATGTAGTGCTATTTAAGCCACTCTCTTAAGCCTACTCTAACGAGCTCACCAATCATCTCTATAAGGCTCAAGGCCTCGTCCTAATTAAGAAAGGAGATTTCTTCCTACTCTTCTAGAGCGCATAGATATCCTCCTTCACAGAGAACCTTATATTAAAGGCCTTCGAAGCTACTAGGATCTAGCTAATAGATGCTAACGTTATCCTTCGTAGATTTGCCAGCATGCTAGAAGCTAAGAGAAGCTTATTGTTAGGGCTCTCTAATTATGATTAGAGAAAGATAGATCGATTAGTTCGAGCTGCTGTCACTAATAGCTATCAGTATAAGGCAAGAAAGCTGCGTTTAAGCGTCCACTATCTCTCTGTTTAGAATGAGCTTTTAAAGCATAAGAATAAGGGCTTAAAGGAGGCTCTTTAACACAAAAAGAAGCACAGGAAGAAGGGCAAAGCTCTTGACCTTTAACAGCGCCAGGAGTATCACGCTAGCTCTGTCTTCTAGTCTCCTTGCAAGTTGCGTGAGGCTCGAGCTAGAGAAGCAGTACGGGAGCGAGATGAGACGGAGGAGAAACTCCAAAAAGCATAGGCCAAGAAGCAGCGTAAGGAGGCTCAACTGCAGCGTTAAGTTGAGCTCGAGGAGAAGCGTGTAGAGAGGCAGAGGCTTAAAGAGATGAGGGAGGTTGAGCGAGCTGAGAATGCAGCTAAACGCGCGCGCAAAGTTGAAGCTCAACACCAGAAAAAATCTATCTAACAAGCTTAACAACGCAAGCGTAAAGCCTTATAAGTACTCTCACTAAGTAACAAGCGTCAAAAACGCGCTGGCGCTGCTCACGCTGGTGTTCAAGCTAGAGATAAGCTATCTGCTACTCCAGCCAAAGTCACATCACGTGGCCGCAACGTCAACCTCCCACAAAAATATAGATAGTACAAGTTAATCGCAAGCATCTGATTACTGCTATACTACGTTTTTATTAGTATTGAGCTATTATGTGGCGTTGTACAGCCTCATTTTTGAGATCGCTAAGATAGTGTTCGGCGTGCACGAGATGAATCCGTGCACGAGGTGCACGGACACGTTATTATCCTAGTATGAGAAAAATATCGCTAACATGTCTACAAAAACAGCAGGTACATTTGGATACTCGTTAAGCGCATGGATCCTGGCAACAAACAGCTTCATCTGCCACATTGTTGTCGTTAGAATTAGTGGAAATACTCAAGAGACTATTGGATAACAGAAAAACAACACCAATACTACTCACTTCTGGAGACAGGAAGCAGCCGTTTTTCACAGTTCAAAGGACAATGAGTAAAGCAAAGTACTCCATTCAATATAAAACTGAGCAGAAAAAATGCTACTGGTGTACGGTACAAGAATATATATCCGACCATGACCGACCACCACCCCCTTTCCCCCCAACTATCCCTCAACTCCGTAAAACAATCCCCATAAACGCCTTACACCTCAAATCAATAAACGAAAAACTCATACACACTGAAACCCTTAAACCTCCATATCCGCCTCAGCCATAACATGCTCTCCCTCATCCAACATCTCAATAACGCGTTTCAGCCCACCCACCATATCATTCGCCTGACCGACAAGCAGCAACTTCTCGGCATTAGCCGGCAGACCCAGATAAGTCGGTGGTTCGCGCTCGGGCAAATCATTAACCCAGCCCATGAAATCCTTCCAGCTGGTCGACGTTGGCAACTCGAGACCCTCAGAGTGCTCGGTCTCCTTGACAATCATAAAGTTGTCTTCAAACGCCGCGGGCGTCATGCAGGCGTTAACGAGAGAAGCGAGTATATTCCAGTCTTCTGCATCGTCGATTTTGCCGCCGTACATTTCCGTGATGAGGATGCGTAGCATTTCCCATGGGATCTTTGTAGGCGCAATGTTTGAGCGGCCTTGAGCGATGGTGTCGATCCATGTGTCGATGATGAAGCTGCAGCATTCGTAGTCGCTGTCGTTGAATTCCCAGAAACCCTTCCATCCTAGTGTAGGTGCGTAGCGCAGACGCTCTTGGATGACAGCGTGCAGGAAGGAGAGAAGAAGGTAAACACGCGCCTTCTCCACAGGTGGCTTGATCGCCTTCTCTGCAAGCGAAGAGAGCGAGTCCCTCATGTTGGCGCGGACTCCAGCCGGCTGTTCGTATGACAGCACGCGAGAGGCGCGGAGTAGGTTGACAGGAATCTTCGGGCTGGACTCCATGGAGAGGAAAAGACGGAAGTCAGGGTTGGGCTTGAGAGCTTCCAAGCGCTTCTCAAGTGATTGTAGCCACTGTGGAGCGAGATGAACGTTCTTGACAAGGACCCAGTTACCGGTTGTGGCGGCATTGGCGATAGCCTTGTCTGCGGATGCGGCACCTTCGTTGGAGCCCATGGCAATGTTGGAGCAGCTGACGTTCTCCCTCTCAACAAGATTGTCGACCTTGTAACTGGCATCGAAACCAGGGCTGGAGCTGAGAGCCACGGGAGTCACAGCATTGACCTGCTTGACAATGTCTCCCAGATCGCCACTAGCGTCCAGGATGCCCTTGCCAAATACTTCCGTAACGAAGCGCTCAACAGCAGGGACGAAGCGATCCACACGGAAGAGCTTCACGAGGATGAGAGCGCGCAGAAGCTTGTCGAACTTGGGAAGTTCATCGGGCCAAGCCTGGGGCACATGTCGCTCGCCCATCTCTTCGGTAAGGAAACTGTCCCAAGCGCTGTCTTCGACCTTGTCGAGCGTATCTTTGAACAGCGATATCTTGCTTGCACGTTGCATGGCTTCCTCCTTGCGGTCGGTCTGCGTTGACACATCGATGCCAACGAGATCTGGGTCAAGAATCTGATCAATGAGTGACTTGTCCATCTTGTACGGTGCAGCCTGCACGAGGAGCATAGCAAAAGTGACGCGATCCTTTTGGAGCAAGGAGAGCGAGGTGCGACGGTACGCGTCGACGAAGAGCTCAGTAACAATCTGCTCGATACGGGCGGCATGACCAACGATCGACGAGTTGCGAATCTTGCGCAGCACAGCCTCGAAGATCTGAGTAAAGTACTGGAGCGAGAACTGGTAGAAATGGTTGAGATGATGCAGTTGCTCCAGAACAGCAAAGATGGCCGAGCAAGAACGCGCCACGACCGTGTACTCCTTGGTAATGTTTTCGACCTCCGTCATGACACCAGCAGTCTCAGAGACCTTGTCGGAAATGTCCTTGGCTTCTTTCTTGAGCGTCTCCAGCGTTTCGATGACGCGATCGTCGTCAAGAATGTTACCGCGCGACTCATTGAGAGCCTGTAGCAGTCGCTTCTCGAGCTGACGAAGATGGACAGCAAACTCTCCTTGCATCTTGATAAGGTTCGATCGTCGCTCATCAACATCGGGCCTCTCAGACTTGAGAACCTCGTTGAGAGTCTGCGTCTGCAAGCTGCTCTGCGTAACCGTGAAGTTGACGAATGTGGTACGACTGCAGATGTCCGGTGGGAAGTTGGCAGACGGGTCGCGCGTCGAAAGGTACAATCGGAATGATGGCGAGAAGTCGATTTCTTGCTTGCCAAGCTGGATGAGCACACGACCTCCGGTCTTCTGGTACTCCTTGTTGAGAACGTGGTTAAGAATAGGATCCAGGTGCTCGGCGTCCTGGATCAAGATTGGGTTACCGAAACGCAACGAACTCTCAAGCTGCTTTGTAAACGAATCGTCCAAGAAGCTCGTCACCGTAAGACGGCGATCTTTGCATTCGTTCTGGAGGAACTCTGTGGTCCTAGCAGAGGGGTCGATGATCAATGGGTAACGGTTGAACCTCTGAAGAATGATAGCATTCTCTGTGCAAAGGTCATCGACAGGCAGACCATTGTGTTGCCAGTTCAAGCGATCATCGGCAGTGGAGAGATACTCCGTGAATGGATTCGTTGGCTTGAAGCTGATTCCGGAGTGCTTGAGATGGTCGTACCAGTCCTCTGTGAGTGCCTTCCGGTACTGCTGGTCGTAGTAACCAGCATAGGCAATGAAAGCCGCAGCAACCAAGACGTCACCGACAATTGTGTCAATCTGCGAATCGAAAGACTTGCTGCTCTCCTCCCAACGAGTACGTTCAGAAGATAAGCTGTCAAGAAGGCGTACACTGCGGTCAACCTTAAACTGGACAGTCGACATCTCCGTCTTGATGGCTTGCGTCTCGCTAATCAAAGCCGCATACTCGGTCTTGTACCTACCAATGCTGTCCTCGAGGTTTTGGATGAGAATCTGTGTCTCCTTGGCGCCCTCCTCCGTCTTCTGTAGTTCCACCTGCAGGTTGTCGACCTCTGCACGTAGGGGTCCGACTCGGTCAAGAATGTCGGAGTAGGTCACTTGAGCAGAGACCCACTGAACGAGTGGACCACAGGCCTTGGAAGCACGGTTGACCTTTTCGAAAGTAAATTCCTCCTTGGAGAGATACTCGTTTTGCATCTTCCTGCGGTGCGCAGCAGTCATCTGCCTCTCGTTGTCGAATTGCACAATGCTGGCAATAAAGTCGTCGCGCCTGACAATGGAAACAATGGTCTTCCAGCTATCAGGCTTGTGCCCAAGAATTGTGCAGACAGCCTCAAGCGCAAGTTTGACACCGGCGGGAGGGTTCTGCATAGATCGGACTTCAGTGAGATGTTGTCGCTTGATGTTTTGCACACTCTTTTGTGCTTCCAAAACCGCAGGCTCAGCAGCCGCTAGATCGTGGTTCACCACCTCTTGTCGCTTCTGAATCTCCTCCTTGTCCTTTGCAAGCCTAGCTTGCATCTTTATAGATCCCGCCTTCTTCTGTTCGGCCTCATTCTGATCCGCAATCATACGTTGCAGCTTCTCGTTAGCCTCAGCATCCTTCTTGGTAAGCTGCGTCTGCTTCTCCGCAAGACTTGCTCGTAGTTCCTTAACCTTGTCGAACGTCTCCCGAAGCTTCTCGAGACCGACATTAAGATGACGCTGTTGCTCTTCCAAATCTTCACGCTTCTCATTGTACAGCTTGACATATTGCGCGACGAAATCCAAGAAATGGCGTGGTGTAAGATACATCTTGCGGTTTTGCGTCTTCTGCAGCTTAGCGTTCTTGCTGCGTAGCGAGTGATGTACAGCAACCATTGCGTTGACAACGCTCTCGCGGTGAGATGGTGGAAGCGAGAGTCCGCGGTAAGCGACTGGAATGGAATCCGGGGCCACGTAGTTTGCGCGGTCCAAGTCAACAGACTGTGTAAGCTCAGAACTGACCTGGTACAGGGCCTGGTCAGACCAGTCTCCAAACCAGTTAAGCACACAACGATTGAAAAGAGCCGGACTAGTCGCAGCCTTGGAAGACAAGCCTTCCTCAGGTGGGTTCATAGTAAACACCACATGCAGGTTCTTGACAATCTGCTCCGTGAACCACTTGTACAGCTCTTCTTGTGAGTCGAGAATGATACCCTGTCGCTGAGCACCCTCCTTGATCGCTGTGAGTAGCGATGCGTACTCGTCACCCTCAAACAGACCAGGAACCTCCGCGTTGGCAAGAAGCGTGTTCATGCGCTCGAGGAAACCAGAGTCCAGGACATTAGCTTCGTCCATAATAAAGCAAATTTTCTCGCCCTTGCAACCGCAACGTCGAAGCACGGTACGCAAGTCCTCGTCAAAGTCTTCCCCAGAGTACTTGCCATGAACCTTGATCTGATAGACACTCAAACCGTTCATCCAGGCGACGAAGCGCGACAGTGTTGTCTTTCCAGATCCGCTGACACCGATGAGGATCAAATGACCCTGTGGTTGACGGAAGACACGATCGATGCGAAGAACGTGCTCGAGCACATCGTTGAACAAAATGAGCGGAACGTCGACTTCTTCCTCGCAGAAAGTACGAAGTCGGGCTTTGACAAACTCCCGTAGCTGCTCACGCTCAACCGGCACATAGTTCTTGGACAGCCAGTTGGAGAAGAGAATCGGGCCACCAAGAGCCTTCTCCTCATCGATGGTGGGGAAATGCTCAGCTGCGACACGGTGAACGCACTCTTCAGTCCACTGCCTCTCTTCCTCAGCAATAAGACGATCCTGGAACAAGCGCAAAGCTTCGTGGGCCCAAATCCTCACGAGACCTTCAACAGGCAGCGTCTCGAGGGGTCGAAGTGCCTCATAGATACCACGGACCCAGCGAGTAAGCTCACGAGGAGAGTAAACGTAGTGAGGTTGGATGTCAGGAGTGAAGCGCTTCTGCGATTCGGCAAACAGTTGCACCATGGCCTTGGTAAGCGCATCGGCGTAACCGCGCAGCGTCGGAATGATCTTAAGCACAGCCGTGTTGAAGGTGCCGTAAATCTGAAGAAGCGACTGCTCTCCAGGGTAGTCGACCATGATGAGTGGGGCGTGACGCAAGAATCGTAGTCCCATGGGCGTACGTCCAGCATCTGTAGGAGGGTTACAAGCACCGACGAATTGAATGCGGTCAAGCGCAACCCAAGTCTTGTCAGAAGTCCTCCAGAAGCCATTATGTTCAACAAGCTGGCGCAGGAAGGAGATGGCTCGCTGAGTGCCATACTTGTCGGGGGCCGGCAAGTTGATTTCGTCGCAGAAGATGACGAGCCAACGACCGACTTGAGTCGGGGTAAGCTGAACGCCGTTGAGAGTCTTCTTGTACTCGCAGTACTGCTCGAACGTCTTGATGAGAAGATCCGGTGTTGTTGCACTGGAGAAGTTAAGGCCTACAACCTGCATGTTGGGAAGCTTGCGGAGTGCACTGAACAGCGTCATCGTCTTTCCGGAACCCGGAGGACCACAGAGCAAGAGAGGCTTGTGCTCTGCAAGCCATGAGTAGAGCACGTCTTCGTGACGAACGGTATCAAGTGTGGGGATAACGACATCGGTCTGAGTAACGGAGTGGGTATTAACCTCAACCTGTGGTACTTGGCTCTGCCAAGTATCCCAGTCCGGCTTGTCTGGCTTGACATCGTAGTCGATAAGCGAGGTAGACTCATTCAGAGTCGGCAGCTCAACATCGGTAAGACCAGCGATAAGGTCACCGAATTGCTTGCGCTCCAGGAGAGGGCAATCACCGACCAAGGCCCATACCAACGCAACGAGCATCTTCTTAGCAAGATATGTCTCCATCTTGTCGTCCTCAAGAGGGAAGTCGGGGTGCTGTACATTGTACTCAAGCACGTTGCGGCACGCCTTGTTGAGCAACGAGAAAAGCGTGTTAAGCGCACGGATATCAGTGTACTCCATGATATGCTTGAACTTCCTCGCCATACTGAGTGCCTTCTCGATGAAGTGGTCTTGGGTGAGCTTGATGTGCAGGAAGTCGGCGATAAGACCCTGAGTCGCCATCGTCTTCTGCGACTGCTGGCCTGGCGCGACCGAGTCATCTTCGATGTCTTCAAAAGGCACCGTCTTGAGGTGCTCAATGTAGTTCTTAATCATCATATCTACCTCAACGGTATCGTCACTGAACCAGACCATACCGCAACGAGAGACAGTGGCAAGAGTCGCATACTTGAGTGTTTCGACTTCGAACATGATGCGAACGTTGGATGGCAAGTTGAGACGCTCTCCGTTGGGCAGAGTGAGTAATTTGTTGTCGTCAAGAACAGAGTTCAAGTTCTCGACCCATTCGGGATCGACATCACCGTCGAAAACAATCCAGTGTCGTTTGCTGTCCTCACCACGAAGGTTGTCGACAATCTTTCGCAATGTGTGCGTGAAGAGACCGTCAGTCCACTCGCGAGTTGTGCTGTCAAGTGTTCCGTAAAGCTGCTCCTTGGACATGACCTTGGGGTCGATGACGTGCCACACTCCCTCAACACCCTCAACAGCTTGCAGAGCAGAGATGAGCGTCCTCCAAGCCGCAGACTTTCCGGATCCAGAAGAACCGACCATCATAACACCATGGTGCAGCTTTTGAATCTGATACAGCTGGATAATCTTCGTCATCCAAGCGTCGCTGACAACATACTTTGATTCAGCTGCGCACTTATGAATGGCCTCGCTCAGCTTGTCAAGCGGTGCGGGGATGTACATGACACCAGGGAATGACGTCTCTTGGATAGCCATCATGAGTTCAACATCCGATCGGATGAGCTTCGGTGCCATGGTCTCGCGCAAACTCTGGATAATGATTTGAGGCTCCATGCTTGCTTCGTCGAGGGTCTGAGAGTCTTGCTGTGCGGCGATACGTGCTCGCTTCAGACCACCAGAGCTAACCAGGACACTCTTCAACGCACGCAGTCCGAAATCGTAATGCGCTTGCTTGGAGAGGCCAGCCGAGCACCTATCGAAGAATGGTACAACTTGCTTGGACAACTCCTTGGCTTGAGAGAAACCCTGTGAGTACAGCATGACTTCGGCAATGAGCTCTTTGTCAGGCTTGGACATGGCCACACTTCGGAAGAGCTTCTTGAGATTGTCTGGCAAGTTCGAACGACCCGCATAACCAGGGTTCATGGTGATGAAGACTCCAGTGTTGCCATTGACCTTGAGCTGGCGACCAATGAGCTCAATCTGTGACTTCTCATCCTCGATGCCCTTCTTGAGACCCAACTGAATGTTTTGAATCTGTTGAGACACGGCCGAGAGAATGCGTTCCTCAAGACGGTTGAACTCATCAAAGCAACCCCACGCACCGACCTGGCAAATACCGAGGAAAATACGGCCCATGGCTTGGAAGTCGAAAGTGTCGTCACAGCAGAAGACCAGGGTAAATCGACCGAGTTGCACACCAAGAGCTTTGACTGACTCAGTTTTACCCGTACCAGCGGGTCCGTATGGAGAGCCACCAAGACGCTGGCACAAAGCCTGCGTGAGGGTAAGGAAACAGCGGTCGGTAAGTGGAGTGCGCACAAGGCGATCAGCAACACCCAAGTACTCAAAACCATAATCAAGAACAGCGTTTGCCATCTTGATCCTGAGTCGCTGCAGCAAATCGTTGCCTGGCTCGTACACGTATCGCATACAGAGAAGCCACATGTGGTGGGTAGGTGATCGTGCGCCGACTTTCTCCAGCTTATGAATGACATCGCGTTGGTGAACGAATTCAGTGATGAGATCCTCGCACTTGCGACGCTGAATGGGCTCAAGGTCACCCAGGACAGCCGTAGCAAGTAGCTTAAGGACCTTGACTTGCTTCTCGTACAGGTGAGGCAGGGAAGCTCCCTCTTCGGCAAGCGACTTTTCAACTGCATGAGTCCAAGCAATCTGGGTTCCCAGAACGACAACTTGTGTGGGGTACTTGGCGATGTAGTCGTGGAAAGCCTCAGGATCCATGTTCTCCGGTTCAATGAGTTGGGCAAACTCTTCGTAGGCTTCAAAGGTCAACTCAGCCAGTGTAGTCTTCATGTTGGCCTCGAGTGCTCCGAGCCACTCATTGATCCTGGGTGTCTTGACGAGCGAGATCTCCTTGCGAAGCGTAACCTCCTCTCCTTCCTTGGACGTAAAGCCCTGAATGACTCCATCCTCACCAGTAACAAGCCCAGAGATACCAGCAAACATCTTCCTCAAATGCTTGGCAATACGAAGTACATCGTTGCTGTTGCCGATAATCTCCAGCAAGTCTTCGTCACCGACAAAGTAGAAGCGAGGAAACGACACACGCTCGCGCTCAAGGTACTCTCCGAGAGCCTTTTGAATCTTATTGAGGAGCTCGGCGAGACGTTCAAGAGACTTCTGCACACCGGAAATGTTGAGAACTTCCAGCACAAAAGGCTGTCGCGAAACCTTCTTCATAACAGACAAAAATTCCGAGTTGATGTTCTGGAAACGGGCTGACTCCATGGGGAGCAGATGCTTAATATCAGCGTTGCCAGTGAACACGCCCTCCAAATAAACCCACTGGCGCTGTACGTCGATCCAAACATCGAACAAAACGTGTACACGGTTGAGCTTGTCCTCCCAAGACGATGCCTCTTCCTCAAACTCCTTGTAGTAAGGTGAGTGTCGCATAGCTTGCAGAGAGTTGAGGTTCTCGCTGCACTTTGCGAAGAGGTCGTCCCAGCCTCGAATAAGGCGGCACTTGTTCTGGTAGTTGACCAGTTCGAGCGCATAGTTCTGCCACGTCTCACGCACTTGTTTCAGGAACTCTTCGAGCGCCATCTCACCTGCGGCTTGGGTGATGACGTCGCGTATAATCTTCTCGCTAGGGCCAAGCTTGAGGTCCCAGACATCACCAAGAGTCATAGAGATGGCTGAGTATCGTTTCTGCGGCCTCAGGTTCTTGAAGATCCTAGCCCAATGGCGTTCCTTTACAGCGTCGGACCGCAGCTCTGCGAGGATCGCGTTCTCCTTGAGCAGTTGCTTGAGGGTAGTCTGGACGTATTCGAAAGCCTGGTATTGTCGCATGCGGCTAGGCATGTCCTTGGTCATCTTGAGCAAGTTGTCAAGGTTCTGTCGTAGCTTGCGAGGCTGGATACTAGTCCACAGGACCTCACGGAGATCATCGATGCTGGCCCAAATCGTGCCAAGCGCTGACCAGACAGACTTGAAGTCCTGTACTTCCTCCAACAGAGTCTCGAGTGTGTTCTCAGGCGACGGTGGTAGTCCCAAAGCTTCCTTGGCTTTGGAGATGTTGCTAGACTCGTTCTGCAACTGGCTAAGCTTCTGGTCGAACTTGGCAAGAATAGTGGAGGCGTCAGCGGGCGCAAGGTTACCAGCAACAGGCTTCTCTTCTGCCCATTCGCCGGTGATATCCATGATCTTCTGGTTGACCACCTTGTCTTCCGCTGCAATCTTGGCGCGCAGCGCGTCGGCTTGATCATTCGCAATCTTGGTTTTCCTATCCAAGACCTCGTTGAGCGTCTGCCATTCATGATCAATCTGCTCCATCTGTAGCCAATCCGAGGGAAATTGGTATCGCTGGCGGGCTAGGGTAGCCTGACCCTGACGGAATGTAGACATCTCAGGCTCCCACTCCATGACCTTCCTCTTGCATTGCTGTACGGTGGTAATGAAAGATACAGCCTGTGCAGTAGAAGAGGCTTCCAGTGTTTGCATTTCCAGGTCTTTGCGTGCCTTCTCGACTTGCACATAGACATCGTTCATGCGCTGGCCAAGTCTGCTGGCAAACTTGGTAAGAATCTCTTGCTGCCACTGATCGTACTTGGCATTGACCTTAACTTGTACCTGGTCGTAGTCGACAGTGACGTAGCCAAATTGACGGCTGATGTCCGAGTTATCAAATGTAGCACGCGTCTTGCGAATCTCCTGCAGAAGTTGTAGCCATCGAGAAAGGTCTTCACCAAGGATGTCATAGACGTGTTCAGACTGCAAGTCCCAAAGAGACTGGAACTGAAGCCACTCGTCAACGTACGAGGAAATGTCGCGAAGCTTGCCTTCAACAGCGCCGTAGACTTCGATGAGTGATTCAGTGCATCGACTTGGCAGGTCGGAGAACTGGCTGACAGATGTATCGTTGGTCGCCTCTAGTCGGATCTCGTAACGTGATGCCTTGATCTTCTGAAGAGTGCAAATAATTGCAAGCCACTGCTGTAACTGCTCGAGCCAGCTTGCACGAGCGTATTCGACAGGAGGGCTGAGGTAGATGACCTGGTTTCGCATCGTAATTTCAAGCGTCAGCCGAGCCAAGGTTGGCTTCACCTCAGGCGATTCCGTCGATACCGGTTCGTTCGAAGGCAGTCGTCGCTCACCATCTTCATCACCAGTATTGTTGAAGACTTCGATCCACAATGCGATAGCACGGCTCAGACGAACAAGCAAGATGGACTCTATCCGCGCGTTCATATCCGAAACCCACGAAGTAAGGTTTGCATAATTCTCGAGATTCAGCTGATCGATAGACTTTTGAATAGTCTCGAGATTCTGTTGGAAAGCATCCTTGGTGTACGGGCAGGTCTCCAGATCCTTTAGTGCCTTTTCGACAGCAGCGTTGATGTTAACAAGCGTGACCACCTTGAGCTGAAGTAGCGACGTCGCAGCGGCAAAGTCTCGGACGAATTGGACATGCTTGCTCTCACTACGAACACTGCCACCACCGACCGGGAAACCAGACTGTCGCACATGCAGATCGTAGGCGTGTACGAAAGATTCCCATTTCAAAGGAACACCCTTGTTGACGAGCGCTTGGACGTCATTAACGTAGTTGTTGAGCAATAGAGCAACTCCACCCATTTCCGAGATAGAGCGCACTGTCTGAGTATATGTACGGACGCTCTCCATGAGACTGACTGCATAGGGGTAGACGCGTTTAGCCTCCTTGGAGATGTTATTAATACCGTGTGGGACTTGGTAGCCGCGCCACGTCAGGTTCCGGACTTCCTTGAAGAGTGCAATGACTTGCGCATCAAAATTGACGTTGAGCTCCAGGATGTTGCCTGCAGCGCGGTTCCTGCTAACGAGGAAGAGACGTCCAGAAATGGACAGCTTCCTCCTCGCCACCTCCTGCAGCCACGACTCAAAGATGGGCCTGGTATCAAGCTTCTTCTTGAACATGCTGCTCTCAGCCTGGAGTTTCTGGCCTTCAGCGTGAAGTGCCCAGTCCTTACCGAGGATATCTTCGACCTTGCCCATGTAGCTCTCGAGCTGAGTTTCGATCTGGCGAGCCCAAATGACAGCACCGGATACTGGAGGGAAATCGCGAAGCTGTGCCATAGCATGGGCTTCCGAATTACCATACTGGCGCTTGAAACGCTCATGGAGAGCCAATATGTCCTGCTTGACATTCTCAATGAGCTGCGTCTGGTACTCGGAGATGGCACCCCGAATCTTTGGTCGCACAAACAGGGGGTTGAACTTTGAGAAGACGCGAAACATCTCACTTGCCGTCTTGGCAGTACCAAGACGGTCTCTCAGCCTGGCGATGATGGAGTTTTCAACACGCGAGGTACGTTCGTTGTACTTTTGCTCTGCTTGCTCGAAAAGTCGTGTGCCTTCGAGTGACACATCAAGGACATCCACATCTTTCAGAACGTCATAGGCCTCCTTGACCTCCTTGACGGCGTCGACGTCACCAATCTCCTCAATGATGACTGTCTCTTTGGCAGACGAGTTGTCAGACATGGAGGATCCTGAGCCGAGAACGTTGACAATAGTCCGCTGGAGCTGCTCGTGGTTCTTACGGAATGTGGTAATGTAACGAATGCGCTCCTCCGTCTCCTTGTGCCTAGCTGCAATCTTGATGGGGATGAACTTTTCGTTCCTACGTCTAGTCACTTCACGGGCCACATTGGTGAATTCCTTGACATTCTCCTCCCAGGTCCGCCAAATGCTCTCTGCAACAGCCATGATGGCTTGGAATTCGGGGTAGTCCATGTGCATCAGGGTCTTTCCATGTAGCAAGCTGTGCAGCTGCTTGTCGAGATCACCAGAAATTGCTTCGACAAGGGGAAGGGCGCGACGGACGGGGTAAGGGCAAATGCGGAGCTTCTTGTTCATGTGGCTGAAAATGGATTGGACTGCTTCTTGCACTGCCTGTAGCGATGTTGATGACAATAGCTGGTCAAGCGGGAACTCGCGCATGAGCTGGTTGTACTTTTGCACGAGATCCGTACTCTCCTTCAGTCCGGTGTCCGCACTGAAACTAACAGTCGCCTGGAAGCGCTTTGCGTTCTTCAGCACATCCAGCGTGAGTCTAACACCTGGGCTGCCAAGCTGTGTTTCAATGTCGTGTAGCCTCGACTCCATGGATATCCAGAAGTTTATCTCTTGAGCTGCAGTTCCGGTTGATACATCACGCGATGTCTTGGTAATTGTCTGTATCGACTTAATCCATCCGTTAACTGTCGCCTGCAGTCCATTGAGGAAGCTGCTGTCTTGCACAATCGCCGCCGGAATGAGTTCCGGTGAGGGCTTCACGCCACGCTGGGTAGCATCGTCCAGGGCACTCTGGATGAGAGGATGCAGAGGCAAGAGCAGCTCGGGAATCTCGACATTCTGCTCCAAGTTACCCAAACTGACTGCCAGCTCCGCAATCTTCTTCCTCGTGGCCGAGATACCCGTTCGGGCATCGTTGTCACCCTTGCTGTATTTGCCAGCCAAGTCACGCTGGCTCTTCGTATACGTGTCAAAGTACGGCTCGACGGCAGACTGGATAAGGGAGCGGAGAAACTCATACGGAGTGCCATCGGGCGAAGAAGCGTTATTAGAAAGTATAAAGCCGGGCAGCGTCTGAATCAGGACCTGCTGGCTAAGGGGTATCGCGGGGTCTATGGGTATCGGTCGCTTGGAAATCACAACAAAAGCTGCACAAGTAGGAGAAGCCGTTATCTCACTCGAAAGTGTGTAGCTGAAGCGCTGCTGCGTCGTCACACCTGCCACTTCTGTCAGTCCAACGTTGGTGGCTCCTTCCTGCGAATGCATTGTGTGCCTACCATTTGCACCATCTGTTCCGTCCATGCGCGGCTCATCCACGCGGTCCTTTACCACATACAGCACAGAATGCCCCTCGGAGGCAAAGCGGGCGCATCGCTGCAGCGTGTCCTGGAGCTTAGCCTGTGACAGCAAACTGCCTGGAGCATAAAGATCCTGCTGCGAGGCGCCTAAGCTGACGTCGAGCACCTTTCCCAGGTGGTCGACGATGATCTGGGGGTCTATCGAGGGGGGCGAGGGACTGGGTGTGCGTATGCTTCCATTGGGGGCCCCTGGGTTCAGTGGTCCCTCCATATCGAGTGATTATCGCGTGTGTTGGTTCGGAGACATGTGGTTCGCGCTGGGCGAGAGCGAGAGAGGGAGTGACGCAAGTCTGATAAAACTAGAATTACTAGAGGCAGCGAAAATGCGGGTGCGCCGGGCGGTCGTGGGATGTGCTGGCTCTTGATAATTCTATAGTAGGCGTACGCGACGGCAATGTACGCGCACGGACGCAACACGCTTGACCGCTAGTAGAACTGCCGCAGGGGAAGCGGAGTGATCGACGTCTGATTCGTTCCCTGATGCTGTCGGAACGTTTGCAGCGATTACACAAAGCGTGCTAAGGGTGTTGCAGTTTCAGCGTATGCCGTTTGGCACAAGGTGTTGTGCTGCACTATTTACGCTTGGCTGCTAGTGGCAGGTACGATACGCCTCCCACGAGGGAAGCGACGATGATCTCCTCAACAGACAAGTGACAGCTCACCATAGGAAAGTGGCGGGCTAACCACGGCTCCACTTTTCTTGGGCAGCTCCTGAAATCTCCCCCGCCCGCTCACGATAGGGCAAGTGTGTGTGTGCCACAACACAACTTGACGAAATTATGCTAAGACACTGGAAGATGAAATATAAAATACGTCACGTAGTAAGACAAATGATCCAGGATATGCGAAAGTATACGCACGCACGAACCTGCCAACAACGCAGGAGCATATGAGACTAAGAGTCGGACTCATCGTTGGGTCGCATATGTACCATGATCCAAAATGATCAGGTGTGAGACCACAAGAAAAGAACAGATAAACTCAAATTCACAGACACTATCTATTCCTATCTACCAACTCAACATCCCTCCTATACCCCTGGCCATCATCATCATCGTCATCACTCTCTTCTCTCCCACCATCTCTATCTCGCTCACCACTTCTCCCCCTCGCATCCTCCTCCCCCAATCTCACCTCCCCAATTTCCCTCAACCCCAGCTTTCTTCTCCCCCAATTCACAATATCCGTCCCCCATCCCGCCAACCTCTCCATTCTAGCATCATCCTCTGTGCCACCCGCTACCACACCTCCATGGCCCCCTCCAGCTTCAACCTTGAACTGGTACTTTAGACAATCCTTGATCGTCACCAGACCCGTCAGGCGGCCACGGTATTCAATCAAGATGACTCTCGGTCCCATTTTCTTGAAAATTTCCATTACTGTTTCGAGAGGGAGGCGGGGGTGTACTGAAAGGGGTGTAGGGTCGATGTAGCGGGTGAAGTCGAGGCTTGTTTGTGTGGACGTGGTAGGTATAGAGTCGAAAGTAGTGTTTGGTGATTGATGTGGTAGGGTTGGTGATGAAAAGGAAGCGGCGAAGGAGCATTTTGCGTGGGCGGGCGCTTGTTGTTCCATCTTTGCTCTGTCGATAGCATAGCGGAGTTCTGTGCGGCCGATGTAGCCGACTAGAATCTTTGAATGCATATCTTCTACAATGGGGTAGCCTTGGTATTGATTCTCCGTCATTAGACGTTCCATCTGTCGGAGTTCCATGCCGTTGGCTGGGAGGCAGACCGGGCGGGTTTCCATGACTTGGGATACGGGGACGCCGAATGTGTGTTCTTCTTTGCTGTCGAGGAATGGGTAGCCGTTTAGATAGATCATACGGTCTGCGATGCCGCCGTGGCCGAAGCGCTCACTGACGGCTTTTGTGACGCCCACGACGATCATGGTGGGGAGGATGTAGGTTAGGGCACCGGTGATTTCGAACATGATGACTACCACCGACACGGTGATGTGCATGATGCCACTCAGGGAGGCGGCAGCTCCGAGGAAGGCATAGGTTCCTGGTGTGATGCAAGCGACGTCTGGCTCGCATGCCGCGAAGAAAGCTGACGTTGGAAAGGCCTCGTGGAGTGCTTGTACGCAAATACCTACCATGCGGCCAAATGCCGCGCCAATAGCCATACTGGGCACGAAGATACCAGCCGGTACCTTGCAGCCAAACGATATGACGACGAGCAGCGTCCGAATGACAGTTGCAATGGCAAGCGTGCCAATATTATGCCACTTGTGATTCTGATCACAAAGCCTATCATAGCCCTTGCCAGCCTTGCATTCTTGAAACAGAATCTCCATGCTCTCAGTCATGTCAATCCGCAGAAACATGTTCGGATAGCAGATAACGCCCGTGACGACGGCGAGCGTAACAGCTTCGGTGATGGGATACGCAGCCATGTATTTTTTTCGGAAGACTTGCATCTTGAGATTCCACTTTATGACAAAAGCGCCGTAAAGACCACCAAACACGCCGATCAGGATGTAAAAGACGGTTTCGAAAAAGTGCCACGAGCGGTCGTATTTGACATTGAACATGACGAGCTGGCCGGTACGAAAGGGGTTCATGGCCTATATTCGATTAGCTCATCTATCAAGTCGGCCAAACAGCTCATGGACTTACAGCAAGAACAGCCGTAGCCACCAAAGCGCAAAAGTAACTCCTCCAAAGCGTCTTGAGCGGAAACTGATTGCTCATTTCTTCCAAGCTAAACAGCACGCCCCCGATCGGACTACCAAACGCAACACCAACCCCCGCCGCCGCACTCGCACTCAGAATCTCCCTCGTCTTGGCCGCATTCCGACGATACTTGTCGAAGAACCTACTAATCACATTACCGGTACAAACCGCATAATGCACACTCGGCCCCTCCTTTCCCACCGAAAGCCCCGACCCAATCGCCAAGGGCAGTCCAATCGACTTGATAAACAGTGTTGTAAACCCCAAAAAGCCCTTCATAACAAACCCAGCAATAATACACTTCATCTCCGAAATCCCACTGCCCGCCGCATACGGCGCAAAGCTCTTGACCAGCCTCGCGGCCGTAAAGGAGAACAGCGCAGCGAAAAGGATATACATCAAGTAATTCGCGGGCCAAAAGCCCGTCCAACGTTTCCACTCTGCACACCCGCCCTCGGCACCCCAGCAGCAGAAACTCTCGTTAAGGTAAAACGCCGTGCTGCAATGACCCAGCTTGATGTCGCTGAGCCATTCGGTCACGATATTCAGAAACGCAGCATTGAGTCCGATCGCCGCACCAACAAGCGTAACTACTATCCACGCTTGTCCCGCGTCGTAGGCTTCTGCTATCTTCCTGCGCCATTTGCCCCGCCCGCGGCCAAGGAATACGCGCGCGCTGCTACCGTCTCGACGCACGCCAATGCTGTCTCGCGCGCGCCGTCGCGCTTTTCGTCGGAGCTGTTCGCGTGCTGCGTCTTGTACCCAGTCGATGGTGGAGAAGTCTTCATAACGCTTGATTTCAGCGATTTCTTCGACAATGGCGGCGGCCGTGTGGGTCGCGTTGGCGGCTTCGGGGTCGGAATTGTCGGCGTCGAGGGAGAGGATGGTTTGGCCGGTTGTGCGGTGGCGGAGGGAGGGGGCGTAGGAGGCGGAGCGTGAGGTTCGTCGGCCTGTACGGGAGGATTGGCTACGTGTGGATTGTGGTCGGGCTGGACTGGACGGACTGGGTTGGTCGGTTCTGACAGTCCTCGCGCTGGATTGATCGGTTCTAGCTATCCGCGCGCTGAGTTGATCAGGTCTGGCAGACCTAGTAGTCCGCATATTGGCCTGAATAGATGAACTGAGTAATTCAGGTTCAGCCCTAGCTGTCCTCATACTGGATTGCTCAGCTCTACCAGTCCCAGTCCCAGTCCCCGTCCCCCTCCCCTTTCCCTTCCCCATCATCTTTCCCTGCGATTGCGATCCAGACCCAGATCCAGACTCCTCAGGCGACGTATTCATCGCATCCTCAAGATGTGCCCGATACCTGCAATTGTTCAATTCTTCTTTTTCACTATTCCCTTCTGCTGTTTCTGTCTTTCAGGGCGTCGTGTCGTGTCGTATCGTGGTTCGTGAAGCTTACATGGCGTGTAGTGTTATGCAAGGGTCCTGTCCTCTCGAGGGTCCAGGTTCCCCAACACGAGATGACAGCTAGCTGGGGCTCGGGGATCCGGAGATGCACAGCCACAAGTTGTGAGCAGGGATGGAGGGTAAGCCACAGGCTTGTGGCGTAAGGATTATTCGCTGTACACCATGAAATGACAAGATAGTGATAGGTAGAGGGTGAAAAATACTTCTATAGATATTTCACATGAAATCGTATAGTGACTGAATTCAAATAGAATTGACTACTAAGGTTACATGTGAGATAATGTAACGTTATTACAGCATGTTTTCAAACGTGGTTTTCTGTCTCAATACAAGACGCCATAACCCTCCAAAAATCTATATCACTACACCACGCCATTGTCTCCTCTCTAAAAGCTGAAAATCCCACATGTGAACCCTCACATTAACCCGACAGCACTGCATTCCATCTCAAAAGCTCTTTATTTTTCATTTGCTGTGCTTTGCCAAACCGCGATTGGTAGTGCGCAACACAAAGGGTATCGTATCTCATCAGAAGAAGGCATCATGATGCTCGTCTATCATGTAGTCTCTCTGTGCCATATATGCCAACTCCGCAGTTCCCAAAATTTTCGAATCAAAATGCCCACGTCCCATATCTCGGATCAAGTGCTCTATTGCAGATCACATCACGCATGCATGCATATCCTCGCTTTCCACCCTGCCATGCAATCACAAAGGCCCATACCCCAAACATACTTACTCCATCTCAATGGTACCAGGAGGCTTACTCGTAACTGCACAAACTTCGTTAGCAAAAACCCCCCATCACAACCACTCCAGGAACTTACTATCATAAACCACCCGGCAAACACCATTAACCTCATTAACAATCCTCCGACTAACCCTCTTCAAGAACTCGCCATCAAACGGATACCAATCTGCCGTCATGAAATCGCTCGTCTCCACTGCCCTGAGTGCAATAACTTGATCATGCACGCGCTTGTCGCCCATAACGCCCACCGCCTTAACCGGTAACAGCGCCGCAAAAGCTTGTGAGATGTTCTTGTAAAGTCCCGCAGCGCGAATCTCCTCAATGAAGATGTGATCGGCTTCGCGTGCGATGCGCACTTGTTCGCGGGTGACTTCGCCGAGGATGCGGATTGCGATGCCTGGGCCGGGGAAGGGGTGACGCCAGACGAGGTCCTCGGGGATACCGAGTTCTTTGCCTAGTTGGCGGACTTCGTCTTTGAAGAGTTCGCGGAGAGGCTCGATGACTTTGAGTTTCATATCTTTGGGGAGGCCGCCG
The DNA here is from genome assembly GCF_003171515.1 of Pyrenophora tritici-repentis. Lineage (NCBI taxonomy): Eukaryota > Fungi > Ascomycota > Dothideomycetes > Pleosporales > Pleosporaceae > Pyrenophora > Pyrenophora tritici-repentis. The sequence continues at coordinate 3,366,576 of NC_089391.1, read as the reverse complement.
ACGTTGTGGTGGGTTTTGATGGTTTGGGAGGGGCCCTTGAAGGAGAGAGATTCGATCACGTCTGGGTAGAGGGTTCCCTGGAGGAGCCATTCGATTTCGCCTGCATTGGCGGATTCGTGTGCTTCGGCCTTGATCTTTTCGGCTTGTTGTTGGAAGACTTCAATGAAGGTGTTGCCGATGATTTTGCGCTTCTTCTCTGGGTCGTCGGTTACACCCTTGAGGCGGTCGAGGAAGAGGTCGGATGCATCGATTACGGTGAGGTTGATGCCTAGGCCCTCATCAAGCGTCTTCTTGACTTGGACTGCCTCGTTGAGTCGCAACACACCGTTGTCGACCATGACGGCGTGGAAGCGATCACCAATGGCCTCCTTCATCAGTTTCGCAGCAACGGTTGAGTCAACACCACCGCTGACTGCTCCAATGACCTGGCCCTTGTCACCCACAAGCTTTCTGATGCGCGTAATCTCCTGGTCCACAAACTTGCTCATTGTCCAGTTTGAGTTTGCCTGGCAAATGTCAAGAGCAAAGTTCTTCAACACGATCGTTCCCTTCTTCGTATGCGTCACCTCTGGGTGGAACTGGATACCGTAGTACTTGTTGGACTTGTGCGCGATACCCGCATATGGTGAGTTGCCAGTTGTCGCAATGGTCATAAAGTCCTGGGGCATGGCGCTGAGCTTATCACCATGGCTCATCCAGACCTCCGCATCGTTTCCTAGGTCCTTGAACAGCTCGTCCATGTGTCCGCCGTGGCTCTCAACCTTCAAAGTTGCGTGGCCGTATTCCCTCTTCTCACCTGCAGTTACACCCGCGTTCTTGCCAAAGTGCCATGCCATCTCTTGTAGTCCATAGCATATTCCCAGAATTGGTACGCCTAGGTCGAATACGGCGTGATCGACGTGCGGTGCGCCTTCCTCATAGACCGAGTACGGACCACCGGAGAGAATGACTCCCTTGGGTGTAAATGGCAGATCGGCAATCTTGGTAGTGCATGGCAGCATCTCTGAGTAGACATTGAGTTCGCGGAGTCGGCGCGTGATGAGATGCGTGTACTGGGAGCCAAAGTCGAGGACGAGAATGGTATCAAACGTCTTGTGGGGAGGAATTGGGTCGGAGCCGTCGGTCGCCATCTTGAAGATGATGTCTACTATCCAGACGAGAGGATGATGTGTGAAAGTCTACGGGATTGAGTGAGAGAGAATGTAGGTGTACGATCGAAGTAAAGAAGAAGAAGAAAGGGAAAGAAAAAGGGTATCTGGGGAAAAAGGTGACAGTGTGGGAGACGATGAGGGGTTTCCATGACTGTCGCAAATTTCAGCGGGGCCCAAAAATTATCTATCGATAGCGCGACTGCGCGCGCGCATCTTCTCCAAACACCACTAAGCCGCTGCAGCCAACCTTCACCTCCCAAAACATCCTCGCATAAATACATCGCAATGGCGAAACGAAAACAAGAACGAGACCCGGAAGAGCTACCGGATGCATCAGACAAGCGCAAACAGAAAGATGACGACGATTCCGGCAGCGACGAGGTATGCGCCTTCCCCATCATCTCTGAATATGCGCTTCATGGCTAATAACCCTCTCCTTCTTCAGGACATGGACATGGTGAACGTCGACTTTGAATGGTTTGACCCACAACCCGCCGTCGACTTCCACGGCCTCAAGAACCTCCTGCGTCAACTCCTAGACGTAGACTCGCAACTCTTCAACCTATCTGAACTCGCAGACATAATCCTGTCGCAACCGCTCCTCGGCAGCACTGTAAAGGTCGACGGCAATGAGACGGATCCCTATGCTTTTCTTACTGTTTTGAATTTGGAGACATACAAGGTGCATCTTTACCCCAACCTCTCTTGTTTTATTTACCTGTATGAGTGCAGGATGCTAACTATGTGCATGTGTATAGGACAAAAAAGTAATCCAAGACCTAACCACCTACCTGACCAAAAAATCACAACCCACAATCCCCAGCCTCGCCCCCCTCCTCGCATCCACATCCACCGCGCAAATTGGCCTCATCTTGACCGAGCGCTTCATAAACATGCCGCACGAAATCGTGCCTCCAATGTACACGATGCTCTTGGAAGAAATCCAATGGGCGGTTGAGGAAAAGGAGCCTTACACCTTCACCCACTACCTCGTCCTTTCAAAGTGCTATTCTGAAATCGCGTCGCAGCTACCCAGTCACGATACAGCGCCGAGCAAGAAACGGAGTAAGAAGGCTGATGGAGGGGAGGAGACGTTTTACTTCCACCCAGAGGATGAGGTGTTGCATAAGCATGCGGTGGGTTATACGAGCTTCGAGTATGATACGCCCGTGGATGAGGGGGCGAGTGATAGTAAGAGGGCGTTTCAGGAGTTGGGGGTCCGGCCAAAGGGACATATGGTATTGATTGAGGCAGGGAATTTTGAGGGTGCGGTAGAGGCTGTGAAGGGGTTCTTGAGCGGGCAATGAGAAAGAAAGAAAAAGGAAGAAATAGATGTGAACATGAACGAGAAAAGGATCGCAAAACATGATTCTAACTGGTGTTACATTGCCGGCACAAGCCGAATCTATAAACCAAACCGTTGAGGAAATATTGTTGATGCACCGCTCCTATAGACACAAAGCCTCAAGGCCCCTCCCTACCTCTCTCTCATCACCTCATCCTTTCACCCAATTGCTGTATTAACGACCAACCGAGTGTGCTTTAACCGATGACAACCTTGCCCTCCTCGGGGAAGTCGTAGGCGGGGATTTCCAGGTTGAGCGGGGCAGGTCCCTTTCTTATGCGGCCAGAGATGTCGTAGTGGGAACCGTGGCAGGGGCAGAACCAGCCTCCAAAGTCACCAGCCTCACCAATGGGGACACATCCAAGATGGGTGCAGACACCTATTGACTTTAGTTTCAGTTCAATTCCAATGCGTTCGGTGTGGTGAATGACGTACCCAACATGATCAACCACTCGGGCTTCTGGACACGGTCCGAGTCGGGCTGGGGGTCACGGAGGCTCTCCCACTTGGTGTTGTCAGCCTCCTTGATTTCGTCCTCGGTGCGGTGTCGGATGAAGACAGGCTTGCCTCGCCACTTGATAATCACCTGCGCATATATCAGCTTCCTCTATCCGGACACAAAGCGTCGCATTCGGCCACATACATTCTTGCCCTCGGGAATGGCAGCGAGGTCGATTTCTACCTTGGCTTGAGCCAAAACGTCGGCGGAGGCGGACATGTTGACGAGGAAGTCTGTTGTGCGGGTAACGAGTTAGCCTTCCATTGTTCCATCAACCACAACGCCATATCATCCCAAACATAGCCAATTGCTCCCCTCCAGCCCCTAAATGTCTCTTTCTTCATATCCCGATGGTTTTTCTTCCTCCGCCGAGTTGCAGCGACGCTGGGGACCTCTTACCCTGTACAGTCGCCTTCGCGCCAAGCGCACTCAGCGCACCCATAGTTCCAACCATGAAGTACTGGAAAACCTTGGGACCAGTCTCGCCTCCCTTATTCCTGTAGGCGGCGAACGAGGGGATCTTGGTCGTCTCCGGGCTGCCCTTGAAGGGGCTGTCGAATGAGGATGCCGAGGCGTTGCGGGTCTGCATGGCGGTGCACCCGGCTGCCCGAGCGACGGGCAATTGGTGAGCGGTCCATGAGCGTGCGACGGCACGGGCGGTGTTTGTGAGGGCGGGCATCGTGGACGCGGCGTGGGCGGGCGTTGTCGTGGTTCGTTGATGGAGGAGCTTGGGGTTGTGCAATGTCGAAGTTTTGGCGGCTTTGGCTACGTTATGTCAGGTGCGATGTGATTGGTTGGGCGGCTCCGTAAGTATCAGACGAACACCATGGGCGTTATCGGATATCCATGCATTTCTACCAATGACAGACCATGTAAAGTATTAAATGTCGGTTTGTGATTTAATCGTAACCAAGAGAAAATCGCGGAGATTTTAGGATTTGACATAAAATGTTTTTTTTCCGGTCGTAGGAGCTGACCTCTTCTCTCACTACTATAGCAAGCGACATCCTCAGCCGGGTAAGAGAGCGATTGCCTTAAGTTTGTTGCAAATAAACGTCTTGGCGGTTGCCTACCTATCTCGTGCCTTCACGTGCTCCCACGAAGACTACGGCCCAACCCGCCACCATGGCTAACTCCAAAAACTCAACCATCACATCTTACTTCGCCCCCAAAGACGCGCCCTCAAGAAGTCCCAAGACCAACAAGCCCATCAACGAGGACAGTACCGGCAACGACTCCAAAGCTGACCAAGACGACTGTCCTAAAGACAAACATCCACAACTAAAAAGACCCCTCTCCACAACCACCAGCCCCCCATCCTCGAAACGCCAGGATATAAACTCTACTAAAACCACCAAAGCCAAAAACGCACTCCCAACCCCCCTCTCCCACCTTACCCTACCCCCACCCCATCTCCCCCAACACCCACCTCCCCAACACTAAGCTTAACCTACCACACCGGCCCTATCTTCACAGCACCCCCCGACACCCTGCTCCTGCACGCCTGTAACACACACGGCGTCTGGGGCTCCGGCATCGCCCTCGCCTTCAAGCAGCGCTACCCGCTCGCCTACAAAATCTACAATACGTTCTGCATCAGCACGCACCACCCCACATCCAACCCGGTGCCCACTGGTACCGCACTGCTGATACCGCCAGTTGATAGAGACCATGGACATTGGGTTGGGTGTTTGTTTACGAGTCAAGGGTATGGGAAGAAGAGGGATGGGGCGGATGTTATCACCGGGAATACGGCGCCGAGTGTTGAGATGGCGTTGGAGTTGGTTAGGAGGGTGAATGAGCGGGTGGAGAAGGAGGGAGGGGAGGGGATCAAGGAGGTGAGGATGTGTAGGGTTAATAGTGGGAAGTTTGGGGTTGAGTGGGGGAGGAGTGCGAGGGTGATTGAGGGGATTAAGGTTAGGGAGGGATGGGTGGGGAGCGTGCAGGTCTGGGACCCGGAGACTAAGTAAATGGGGTGGATACTTGGGCCTGATGGTTGGGCGTTTGATCTATGGGATTGGGGTTGGGATATGGCGTTTAGGTTTGGCCTACCTGGATACAGCACAGGAAATTATTAGGAATGGTGGAAAAGCCATGCAAAGATATGTATACAAAAGTCTTCTTTGAGCACAATACACGCATATGCCGAATATCTGTATCTCATCTGGACCCCCAGTCCATGTGAGAGTAACAACCGGGCAAGCAAGTCAAAACCTGCCTATCTGCTACACGACCAACGCCTATCCATGCATCCCATCTATCCATCCAGCTAGGCCAATTGCAACAATAAAGCATCACCATCCACCCATTTATCAATCACCCTATCATGGGCTTATCCATCTCCTCACTTTGAACCATTAATCGCCGTGAATCCCGTAGACCGCCTCGTCTGCCTCGGACTCGCACTCTTTGTAGGGTGGCGTGGCGGGCCCCTCATCTCCATTTCGATCTGCATAGCCGCTGCGTCCTCCTCTGGCTCCGAGTCTTCGACTTGCTTGGCCGATGGGGCTGGCTGGTCCACGTCCATTTCATCTGAGGGCTCGGGTGCTGGTGTCGATGCTGCTTTCTCTGTGGAGTTTTGGTCTTGGTGTGGGGGAGATGCTGATGCGGATGCAGAAACAGTGACGACTGTATCTTCATCACCCCCCTTCTCCCCAGAACCATCACCATCCTCCTCCATCTCCGTCGCTTCCTCCCCAGCGCCAGTCCCATCCAACGTCGTCTGCGTCTTCCCCTTGCCCGCCTTCTTACCGTCCTCGGCCTTCTCCTTCTCCTTCTCCTCCAACCGCTTCTTCACCGTCCCCCACGTCGCTGTCTTGGGCGCCACATCCACCAAAAACTCGAGGTTGTCTGTCTTGGCAATCGCGCTGCTGACATCGCGGTACTGGATGTTACGCCGTGGTTTGCGTTCCGCTTTGACTACGTTATGTGTGGTTGTCGCGAGATGCTGGATGAACATTTCTGTGGCTAGGGCGATGGCGAAGGCGGCATTTTTTGAGGTCGTGATGCGTTCAGGGTCGGCTTGGATGATCTTTTGGACGCGCGCGACTGCGTGGAGTGCGATTAGCTAGGATGTTGGTTGACAGGGAGAGGAATGTGGTGTGAGTACGTGAGATTGAGTCGACCATTGCGATGTGGGTGTCATATGGTTCTTCTTCGCAGTACGCTCGTTCCTAAGAAGCTGGAACGAAGACGGATATTGCGACAGAAGAATGTGCGTGTATCGTGAAAGCGAAAGGATGTAGACAACGTATGCGAGTGAAGAATGTGAGAGAAAGTCTTTCTACTTACGTGGAAGCGACACATGGCCGGTGATTTCCTTATTTGGCGCGATTGGAGTGTTGTTGTATGGCATGGTGAGAGGTGGAAGGGAAAGAGCGATGTGCGCACGGGATTCAACGTGCTTATTCGCCTAGAATTGTGTGTGCTTCGGGTGTTGTATCCAAGGAATAAGTGGGCAAGGGTCACTGGTAAAGTGGTATGCTTGACGCGGTTTTGGTCGCAAGTTGGCGTTATAGTCGCGTGGTGAATAACTTGTACGGCATACGCGGGCTAGCTCCTACCGGCACCTAACTACCCTGGTCCATCGACGGCGATCATTGCGGGCACCTTGAGCCGACGCCATTGGCAACCCTGACACGTCCGTACTCACCGTCTTTCCTTTCATCTTCTTTTGCGGTCTTTGGTCGCTCTTGAAGTTCTGACGACGTGTCTACTGAGCATCTTTCGTGGTGTTGCCAGTATTGTATTATTTCGACAAAATCAACATCGCCCATCAGGGTACGCGCAACTGCATATCCTCCATGAAGCTCTTCTGCACGAGTCTGCTTGCAGCAACGGCAGCAGCGACTCTCTCGCAAGTGCCTTTTCAAGATACGCCAGAAGTGGAAGGCTTTCAAACATACCACAGTCAATATTCGGAACATCATTCCATCCGCATAAAGCGACAACAAAGCGATACATTATGTGATGCTCGTTCCAAGCAGTATACTGGCTGGCTAGATGTCGGACAGAAGCACATATTCTTCTGGTACTTTGAGTCACAAGACAAGCCGGCTGAAGACCCCCTTCTGCTGTGGTTGACAGGAGGACCCGGTGGCTCTGGAATGTTGGGTATGCTGGGTGAGCTAGGTCCGTGTATGATCAACGAATTTGGCAACGGGACCGTGTACAACGAATACGGGTGGAGCAAAAATGCCAACATTATTTTTGTTGATCAGCCAGCAGGCGTTGGCTTTAGCTATGTAGATGAGGGCATCCCGCTCACTTCCACAAGCTTCTCGGCTGCCGAAGATATGCATCATTTCTTGCAGCTGTTTACGAGCGATGTCTTCCCGGATCTCTACGAGAGAGACTTTCATATCACAGGAGAAAGCTATGCTGTAAGAGTGCACATCTCCATCATAAAATGCTAGAGCTGACCGTCATCAGGGACACTATGTTCCCACCTTGGGCGCTGAAATTGTCTCGAAGAACCTCATGTATCCAAAACGACCCAAGGTCAACCTCAAGTCAACTTTTACCGGAAACGCCTTTGTTTCACCCAAGGACACTACCTTCGGCTACTGGGAGACGCTCTGCACAACGAACCCCGGTGTCGAAAGTCCAGTCTTCAACCAGACACGCTGTGACATCATGGCTACCAACCTACCACGCTGCATGGAGCTTTCTAGCGTTTGTTACAATCATCCCGATCCAGCTATATGCATCGCAGCCGAAGAAGTATGTGAGGAAGGCGTGATTTTGTACTACGACGGCGAGTCTGGAGAAGGGGGCCGTAATCGTTTCGACATCACCCATGAGTGCGAAACGAGAGATGATCTATGCTACCCCGAGATTAAAAGGATACAAGAATATCTGAACCTACCTTCTGTTTGGGAGGCTCTCAGTGTTCCCAAAGCAGTAGGCAACTACTCGGTATTGTCTTATGACATTGCCTGGGCCTTCGCGCTAACCGGAGATGGTATGCTCAGCACGCAGCCGCAGGTCCTGTATCTGCTTGACCACGGCATTGACGTACTCTTCTATCAGGGTAACCTTGATCTCGCTTGCAACACAGCGGGTAACCTCCAATGGGCAAGTACAATGCCATGGAAGGGTCAGCCAGCATTTGTCGCGCAGCCGAAGAGGATGTGGAAGAACGGGGGCGACGAAGTGGGCTGGTTCAAGGAAGTCAAGACCAAGACCGCGAGCGGACGGGAGACGACGTTTGCTTTCGCGACAGTGGATGGGGCGGGCCACATGGTACCTCTCGATAAACCCAAGGAGGCGCTGGTACTGGTTGATAGATGGTTGAACAAGCGGAGCTACGCGTGATTGTTGCCATTGCGATTTATGTAAAATATCCGGAAAGCATGCGCTCGAAAACACGACAACGCATTGCTTTGACCAATTCCAGGCACCGGCATCAGCATCATGCAAGTCATCAGGCGCTTCTCGTTAGGTGCCCGAAAATGTTGAAAATATGGTGTCGTTTTTCCCCACCGTGACATCACTGTTATGAGCTACGTCATCAGGGTGCTAGCCCATGCGCACACATCAGAACCTTCATATAAGGAGAAGAACCACGCGACATTGAACATCAACACAAACAATTGCCACTTCTCACATCAAACCTACTCTTCAAATCTCATACCCAACTTACATATCCCACCAATCCCACATACACAACATGTCTGGACAATCAAACGTCGGCAACAGCCAGGTCTACGAGGCCGGTGACCAGGTCACCCGCTCCAACGCCGAAATTGAGCAGGAGAAGAAGGAGAACCGCTTCCACGAAGGCAAGGAGAACTCACACAAGGCCCAAGACTCCAGTACGTTGCTCTTCCTAGTTTCTAGTTATCTGCGCGACCATGGCGTGGAATCAAAACACCCTACCCCACTACACCTTTATCAGGGAAATGTACTGACGATGAAAAACAGAGGACGAGCGAACAATCGCCAACAAGCTCGAACGCGAGGAGAAGCGTGAAAACGAGAAGGAGGAGAAGTCTCTCGAGGACCGCCAGCGCGAGAAGGATGCTACTCTGCCAGCACGTGCACACGGCAACGAGCCCTCCAAGGGAGCGAAGATTGATCAGGAGTTGAAGGAGGAGGATGAGGCCATGCTCAAGAAGAAGGGCGCAAACTAAAATCATCGTTCAAGGATGATTCGATACCCCGCAGCCACATACTTGCGTGTTTGGAGTTTTGAGGGCATAGTGTAGTTAATGATAGGATTGACGATTGAACGTCTCCACGAGAGCCAGCCTGGAACACGGCCAAGGCATGAATGAAAACTATTACCACTTTATATGTTTCCCTTCATAGAGGTGTTTGTGTGAAAGACATGAAGCGGCTTTCATGGGTTCTTTGTGATACAAAAGCTCCCCACTCTGGCGTGCTACCCCTCCACAGTTGTCATGACTCGCGCAGCCTCGGGAATTCCGCCGATAGCCAGCGTCATAACAGCCGCCGGCCTTCTCCAAACCTCAATTGCCGTCCCCCACGTCTTGTAAAGTCCAATTGTTGCATTACAAAGCATTGTGACGTTGATGCCTACCTTGCAGTTATCTCGACGAATTTTCTCTGCTGCTGCTGCATTTGCGAGCGCTCCGCTTAGATCCCGCATCATACCTGTGAATACCCAACTGTCAAACGTCTTCCGTCAACACACAGCAAACATGTCCACCAACATGGCTGAGCGCCTAAAGGGCAAGACGATTGTCATCACCGGCGCGTCTTCTGGTATCGGTAGATCCACAGCCGTCGAGTTTGCGCGCACACAACCCGATGACCTAAAGCTCATCCTGACTGCGCGGCGAGAGGACGCATTGAAAGAGGTAGCAAAGGAGATTTGGAGTTTCGCAAGCGGCGTCAAGGTATTGCCCGTAAAGCTAGACGTCAGCAAACCAGATGAAATAAACAACTTTGTGGGAAACCTACCACAAGAGTTCAAAGATATTGATATTCTGGTCAACAACGCGTATGTCCAATATCTCCATATCAATTCACGTACCTAACGACAAACAGTGGCCTCGTAAAAGGCGTTGCCCAAGCCCCCAACATTTCCCCCACTGATATTTCCAAAATGTTCGACACAAACGTCACCGGCTTGATCAACATGACCCAAGCCATCCTCCCCATCTTCAAGGCCCGCCCCACGCCCTCTGGCGATATAATAAACATCGGCTCCATCGCAGGCCGCGAGCCCTATCAAGGCGGCTCCATCTACTGCGCCAGCAAAGCCGCCGTCCGCTCCTTCACCGACGCCCTGCGCAAGGAGCTCATTGCCACGCGCATCCGCGTCATGGAAGTTGACCCAGGGCAGGTAGAAACGGAATTCAGCGTTGTAAGGTTTGACGGGGATGTGGAGAAGGCGAAGAAGGTCTACGAGGGCGTAGAACCGTTGACGCCGGAGGATGTGGCGGAGATTGTGGTTTTTGCGGCAGGAAGGAGGGAGAATGTTGTTCTGGCTGATAGTCTGGTATTTCCGAATCATCAGGTGAGTTGTTTCCGTTGGAGCGGGGAGGGAATGAGAAGGTTTGTGATACTGACTTTTTCGCGTAGGCGGCTGCGACGGTCATGCATCGGAAATCGTAGGCTTGAGGTGGGATGTGTACATCGACAGAGACAGGGACAAGAACGGTATCAATACTATCAACTCTTTAGGCACCCGATTATGTATACAGACTCTGTGCTCTCATTTCCTCTACATGGTTTTCCGCCTCTTCCCCCTCTATCCCCTCAAACATATCAAACACCACGCTCACTAAGACTAACAGCACACACACACCGCTGCTTTTCGGTCACCCACCTCTGTAATCCACTCATCCACGTGGCTAATCCCTGTATCATCCAATAAACCTTTACAAATGCGGAGAGGGATCCAACGGCAACTCCCGTTACCACTGCGATTTCAATACACCACGTGATTCGCCTCGACGACAAGCGAGCAAGTTTGCGAACCAGCAATTCCCACAGTGTAAATAATCAGTCCTTCTTCTTACCACGTACACGCTCTCTATACATTGCTCTCCACGACAAGAGCTTGCCGTTGAGAACTTGGAACTAGCACCACGAGTTCAATTACACCCAGATCGGAGTTATATAGAAGCAAAAGTATGTATAAATTCATGTTAGCGTAAGGTTTTTGACACTGACTTAGTAGAGTAGCACTGCATATACGATATTGCAAGGCTGAACGTTCCCGCGTCCCTGAAGCGAACGATGAGGTCCGCACCGAAGAACGAGACCGAGGCTGAGCGCGATGCTCAAGCCAGCAGTACGATGGACACTGCAGAGGTCAAAGAGGTCGAACACTCAGGTGTTAAGCTCTATTCCAATGCCGATGAGTATATCAACGAGGACGACGCCGATGATATCGATGAATATTATCTCGACAGCGAAAACGAGGAACAGCATGTTTAACATAGTAGCCACAGCGATGAAGACCAGCACCAAGGCCCTTCCGGGACTGATCCTTTCGACATCGCACATCTTGGGATGGCTCTTGATGAGCTGACCGAGTATATGACGCTGAGAACAATGACAAACACGGAGTCTACATTCTCGTTAGACCACCCAAACATCTGCATAACGCGAGGGTCCGGCAGCCGTCGCAAAGCCCGCTGCTTTTTTCGGACAGAGAGATTCGGCGTCCCTTTTGTTGACTCCGCGGATACAGGATCGGGCACCTTGTCAACCCAAAATGGCACTGGATTCGCATTTCCCTCTTCCTCTCCTCCCTCTCCTCCTTCTCCAGTGACCCAATGTCGCAACACCACTTCCACTGTCCGTCGTGACCTTTGCTACGACCCTCTTTATCCTGATCACAGCCCTTGTGCTACGGATGAGTTAACCTGGCTCTGACAGTCGGCAGAAGATGCGCTGCGAGTGCTGAGGGAGCGCTTCGAGGATCTGCAGATGGAGCGTGACGATGAAAATAACAGAAGGAAGTGGATCAACTCAAAGGTGATTTATAGGACGAATTCGGTGCATGGGGGTTCACCGTTGTGGGAGATGGAGTGCGCTGATTATGGAGATGAAGATGGCAATGAGGAATTGGTAAGTTCGATAGCACTGCCTACTGGTGTCACTGCTAATTTTGAGCCAAAGGAACAAGATACCGGCAATGAAGCTGCTGGATTAGTCCTTTCGTCGCCTCTGCACTTCAACATCGACAGACACCGAGTGCACGCGGTCAGGTCAGACGATACACTGGCCGGCAATTCCTCCGCTCGTCCCTCGTTATTTTCAGGACGCACATCCTATACATCCCAATCATCTTTCCAGAGCAATCGGCCAGACTCGCCACCGGACAACTGTTCTCTTGCACTCGAAGTCGAAAAGAACTGCGCAACGTCGAGCCACAGCAGCTCCAAAGCTAGTATAACGTCATTGCAACTAGTAGTGCGCTCTGATAGCAGCAAAGCTGCGATTAGCGAGGTGATCAGTGCTCGCGCTCGGCCTGGCCTGAGCAGGACCGTGCAACAGGGCGAGGCTGTGTCTGCGACAACCGAATACCAGGAAAGGTTCGTGGACAGATACCTGGGTATCGTGACAGATAGGCAGGCTGTGGTAGAGGCGGCACAAGACGACGAAGCAGTTGTATTACCGGATCTGGTGGATCTTGAGCGAGGCATACCTCTCCTAGAGCTAGGTAACTGCGTCTCGGCCGCTTCGCATATTCTTACAGCATATGACGTAGCCACCGGTGAGGCTTCTGGTCGGACAGCCAGTGTGAACAGCCTCATGAGACTGCCACGGACAGCACAAGAAGTGACACGTCGCTGCCTCAATGCTGTTAAGAAAGCGTTTAAGACAGCCTGGGGCTTTGTTTTCTGCAATGCTTGATTGTCGCATCTGAAATGGCTTTATGTCGTAATCATTTCCCTCTCTTAGTATATAGTTCAATCTAGCATTTTTCAATTCTCGGCAATCGTGTTTGATCATGTCAAAAGTTGTGCAATCTCGGTTCGAGTTCTATGGTTTGGTTGACGGACATTTGTCACTAGCACCGCTTCGTTAGTGTGTGCATGTCTTTGTTGCTTTTCTTTAGTAGTATATGTAATTGCTTCTTCTACGTTCCTCTCTATGAACGACATCTGTGCGATATCTAGGTTTCAAAAAGTCAATTATCATTTCCTTACATTCACTCATCTCAAGTCCTTACAATATTGATGTTTTTTCTGCTGCAATACCCTTTCTACCAAACATTGTGTGACATATGCATACAACGGTCCGATGACTAAGCTGCCAGGAGTTCTCCCTCGGTTTGCACTGACAGCAGTACCATGGTTGCGCTGTGTCGTGTCCTTGACGCAACAGCGGTTTTTCTGAAGTTCATTCACAATGTGGAACTGTCAACTCACTGGCATCTGCCATTCACTCACACTGTCGGCCAGCCCAAGCAAACATAGTCTCCGGACTCCTAGCCCCTCCTCTTCCGCTTCTTTCACTCATACACACACTCACCCTCACCCAGGCAACCAGGCAACTGCGCACATACCACCTGCGCCCGCGCAGAACCCCAATCACACGGCCCAAACAGGAAAGCTCGGTCACGCCAAGAGAAGAGCGAACCACGGGTGGGGTACGTCAAAGGTGCGATATTCCCTTCCAGGGTCCTTGATAAGTTCGACAGATCGCAATCTTCTTCCCACCTTAACCACAGTCTCCACACAACCTTTCTGCGAACTTGCAACCCTTTAACAAGTGCGCGCACACACCAATACCTTATCACAACTACTCATTCAACCACTGCGCACCATGGCTACCATTGGTATGACTAGCACTGCTAGCCGTAAGTTCAACTGGGCTGATGATGACGAAGACGACTTCGACCTCGACACCTGGAAGGCGTCTGCAGACACTTCTGCGCCCAAGGCCGAGGAAATGGGCCCGCTACACTTTTCCGACTCCTCGTCCGACCTCTCCTCTTCTGACTTCTCCTCTTCCGACGACGACGAAACTGACAACGAAGAAGAACAAGAGAAAGTTGAGATGCCCCAATCCACATTGTACTCCCGTTTCCCTATCCTCTTCTATGACCTTCCCACCCAACTCGCCCACGCACACTCCAAACTCGTGTGCAACGCAGTGGGCCCGTATATGGATGGCAAAGAAGACTGTGATCCACCTGCATATCCCGAACTCAACTACGACCACACGTGCAAGCGCCGCTACAGCTATGCACACGAATTCCAAGAGGAGCGGTTGTTGTGGCATCGCGATCTGGCAACTGTATACCGTGAGTCGCACCTTGTCATCGCCACTCACATTGACGATGCTGAAACCATTGATGAGTCTGTCTCCATGAAGATTAAGTCTCACAATGGAGAAGAACTGGATGAGTGGGAAACTATTCAGATCCAGATGTTCGAGGCGGAAGAGGAAAAGGAGGAGAAGGATGTGCAGATCAAGGTGCAGCGCATGATGGATGAGCAGACAAAGGATCCGGATAGCGTCTTTCGAGGTCGCTCCAAGGAAGACCTTGAAGAGTTCTACAGGGGCTGGAAAGCTCAACAGGCTAAGCTGACGAAGCAGGCTGTGGATGACGAAGCAGACGAGGATAACTCGGATGACTCCTCAGTCCAATCGTGGGAGAATAGCGATGAGGAAAACGACCTATCCGAAACAATCCTTGCTGTGGAAGAAGATAGCTACCACCATTCCTACACTACGACCCCAAGTAACTTGGACGAGGAAAAAGAGAACATCCTCTCCATCACCCCCCCAATGAGCCGCGTGGGAAGCATCACCACCTCCACCTATACCGATGACAACGAAGATGATGTGGAACTCAACTTCAATGAGGTCATCTTTGGCACCGAAGACGAACCTGTTCACGAAGATGAGCTAATTGCCGAGGATGCAGCATCCTGCCACTCTTCTGATTCGGCCAACTCTTGGACTACAGATGAGGGCTACTCTTCGCCTGGAAACCACGACCTCACCTCCGGAAACACTGCTTCGAAGGTAGAGTCATTCATGGCCATCTTCCAGCCCCGTTTCAGTGATTCCTCGGCCCGGCGCAAGACACAAGCGTGTAGCGGTTCTATGAACGCCATCCGTGTCTTTAAGGACACGGTACAGAACAGTGATGTAGTCGAGGAGGCTTTCAAGTCCGACTCCGAGTCCGAAGAGAACGAGGTCGAAGCCGCTACCTCACCGGCACGACAGCCTCTTGCTGCCAAAGATGCCATGGTTCCAAACACCACCTCTGAGTCGTCCTCTTCTCCACCTGCAGATGAAGGCAAAGCGAGAGAAGTACAAGACACCACATTCCACACCTTGAGAGGTGTCCCCGCTGTCGACTTTAGCTTGCCGGACATTGTCTTCACCACCACTGAAGGGCCACATGAAGCCCTATTCACTCTTCCATCATCATCCTCGCTGCCGACACACCACATCGGCACCCCAAGCAGCATTAAGAGCACCTCTTCACCGCCTACCGAAACCACCCCACTGCTGTCGTCCCCTCAGCCCTCTTCAATATCATCATCCTCATCATCTTCCAAGATACTACCCTACATCATGGGTGCACTCTCTACCGCCTCACTCTTCATCTCCAAAATCCCCTGGTTAAAGATTGCCCTCTCAGCTGCTGGCTTCCTTCTTGGTGTAGCACAGGGTGCGGCATCATTAGTGCGCCGGTAGAAAAAAGAGTGTATCGTGTTGGGTGCAGGGCTGTCTAGGACAACATATGCATCATCTCAAAACAGGTGCAAAGAGATACAAAATGTTGGGTATTAGCAAGGGAGCATTGGGATATGGCGTTCTAACCTCCCTCCCTACGCGGCGAACAACCCCGTGGGCCGAAAACAGCCAATGAGCTACTGCGTAAGGTCGGTATATCTGCTATTCTTGCGCTTTTATTGGTTGTTTTCGGCCCACGGGGTTGTTCGCTGCGTAGGGAGGGAGGTTATACCCCAGGTTCTGGATATTGATGGGATTTCACGAGCAATGATTTTTTTCCATGTTTTGTTTTTACTTGATTAGGTACAGGGAAAAAGCGGGAAGCATACCACACAAGCGATGGAGTTTGGGGGTTTCTTTTCAAGCGGTTGGGTCCATGGCAAAAGCTAGAAATATACCACATGAGCGTTGGAGTTTGGGTTTTTCCTTCTGTAATGATTATGATAATGGTAACGAGCATGGTAATGTTCAAGGATTAATGAAAAGCAAATGATTTACATTAAATCTGTGTTCCTATGTGTGTAGGCCTGTGGTGATGTGAATTTGTACTAATATTGGTAAGGATGGATACTTGGTCTTGTAGCCAAGGCTGGAGATATCACGTGTCTTGCTGTTAGAGTTATAATAGAATTATGATGAATACGGATATATGACGCAACTTCCGCATGCTGTGTAGTTGCTTTGGACCTGTTGACGTGGTATGCAGTGATGGCCTCGTTGAGGATGTGGATACACGACCTGTGTTGTCGGTGAGGGATGCGTGTTCGATGCTAACGATTACATAACAGGTTCATGATAACTAGAGGTACGAGTTCATAAGCCACCGTTTCTTGCATGGCGTGAGGTCGTGTTAGAGTCGTTCAGGTTGGATGCACAAGCGGGGTGGTAGCCGTTATGGGATGATGTAAGGCGCTTGGCTCTATGCCAGGTGCACTGCAGGTGCATCCGGACACACCGCGCCGGTTATTAATAGCGTGTACGTGACCGAACTACCGACATGCAGAATGCCCATGTATAAAATCGAAGATAAGTCATACTCGTATTGGGAAACGACAGGCGGACGAAATGATCGCACGAGACAAGGTGACCGTACTGCTAACCTAGATTGGGGAATGGAAGCGAATCATACCGTTTCTGGACATGATACCTGGTCCTGAGTACCTTACACGCACATCGCAAACCGATAAAGAACCAGAATAGAAAAATTCGATGGCATTCTAAGTACGTATATCCGGCAAATAGAGAACCACGTGGTCCTGATACCCGGGCCTCGGCTTTGCTAAACCGCGAACCATCCCAAGGCGGATGCTGCGGATCGCGAAACTCCCTCAAACAAGGACCGGCATCCAGACCTGTAAGACGGAATTTGCCGCCAAATTGAATGAACCCAACACGAGAACCCAAGCGGCCAAGAAGATGAAAGGTACAAGGACAAATTAAATTAAAGAAGAGTAAGCTTAGTCAGACACTAGGAGAAACCGAGTCGGTCCGTCGGCGGGTATATACAGCAATCGATGCGCGACGGAATTTCCCCCTCCCCGCTTCTTACATCCCATCCCGTGTTCCATTATCATCTACTCAGCTTGAGCGGGTTGGTGACCCTCTTTGTCATCATCATCGGCCTAACATCGGCAATGAAGAAACTGGAGATAAAGCAGACTCCACCAAAGGCAATGGAGATCCAGTATGGGTACCGGTAAGCCAGGGCCCACGACTTCTGTGTGGCGGCGAGAATCTCGGGGTAGGCCTCCCTGTTAATGACGGACGGGCTGGTAGCCAAAATGTGCTTTACCTCTGCGAACCGCGAGTTGCCGAGTGCTGATGCGATTGCTGCAATCGTGGCCTGGCCATCAGGGTTCAGGAAATTGACAATAGACTTGGTAACGAGCGTATCGATGGCGACGTATTTCGTGAAGTACTCGGTCGTCTTGTGCGTTAGGACGTTGGTGTAGATTGAGAAACCGATTGCACCGCCGACGAAACGGATACTGAGCGTGATGGCTGTAATTGTCGCGATATACTCGTCTGGAACGATTGTTTGCGCGATGATGGACGTGGGAATCAAAATGCCACCGACGCCCAAGCACGCGAATGAGACGACGACAAGGGTTTCGTTGATATTATCGGGCCGACCGATGGACATGGCACCGGTAGCTGCAGTCATCAGGGCCGTGAAGAAGATCATCAATTCCCTGATACGGCCCTTGGTGGCAATGATCAGGCCTAGACATATGGCTGCGCCGCCAATGATGCAGAAACCGACGGGAAGAGTTCGGATACCGATTGTTTTCTCGTCACCACCTGTGTACTGTTAGCCTCCGTGTCGGCACATACGCACTGTCAAACTTACCCCATACAGCGGTCAGCTCACTAGGCCATAGGAGCAACATGACAAAGTAGTTTCCACCGCTGAAGAAAGTGATGAGAAGGATAGAGATTGTGGTGCGCTTCGATTTGCTGAACAGCTCGCGTGGGCACATGGGGTACGGTGCCTTGAACTCCCAGATGAAGAATGCGATAATGAAAATCAGGCCGATGGTGAAGGGGGCAACGTTGTGCGCACTGCCCCACTTGTACTGTAGAGAAGACCACTGCAGGCCCATCATGAAGAGAGTGACGCCGGCGGTACTCAGGAAACCGCCAATGAAGTCGACCTTGCGGAGAACATCACGTCTAGTGTAGGTGTCGGTAATACGAGACGGGTCCTTGTAGAAGAGGATGCAGAGAACCAGGCCGATGAAGTTCCAAACACCGATGAAGATGCCGTTGTAGCGCCAGCTGGCTGCCTCGGAAATCCAGTGGGCGTACAAGGAACATGGCAGAAAGGGAATCATGGTCAAAATGACACAGCCGACGTAAAAACTGCGGTCCTTGATAGGAACAACTTCCCCAGTACCGGCGAGAGCAATGAGTTCATTGAGGCCTGCACCGACACCAGAAAATACCTGTCCAGCAATGGCGATGTTCATAGTATTCGCGGTTGACGTAATGATGGGGCCGATAATGAGGAAGATTTGACCAGCGATGGCTACCTTCTGTCGCCCGTAGAGATCCGACAAGGCGCCCACGAACGGACAGAGAGCGGCATTGGGAATAAGGTATCCGATGACCAGCCAGATGTATCGGTCTGCTCCACCAATGTCTGCAGTAATGAGTGAGAAGACGGAGCCGTAGAGGTAGAGCGCAATTTGAGAGCCAATGAAGAGAAATGACATGCACGTAAGTGTCATGAACAATCGCGGGTTCATCTAGTGGTTTAGTCAGCGGTATTCCGTAGGGGGATCAAAGATGTATTCACCTGTTGATGAACCTCAGGCCCCGGGCCTGGGTTAGCGACAGCATGTTGTTCATCGCTCTCGTTGACTGGCGTTTTACTGGTAATTGTCTCGAGTGGATGTCCCTCACGCTTCTCAAAGTCTTCAGAACGACTGGATGATCTCCCTGTATCCATCATTGTATTGACGATGCAAAGCTAAGAGGACATGCGTGAAAAACAGGACGGTCAAGCGGCTCAAGTAGTCCCTAGGCTATCGACGAGCACCATCAATGCGCGACTAGTCTTACTTATATCTTCTGTGCTCATCGCATGGCCGTAGCTTTTGCCAATCAATCGCTGCTTCGAGACTAGCCGACGATGCGCCGCCGTAGTACTGCCAGCTGAGGCGTGGGGCCCAGAGGCCGAGGGCGCAGGGCTATGCCCTGAATACCCCTCAAACGATGAGGTCCCGCTTGACGGCAGTCTTCCTGCAATGTTTCCCGTTTCCTACGTATCTGAAGGTGGATCTTAAAGTTTGGACTATGGTCGTGCGGGGCCCCGCTTGGTGTTTAGTGTTCGGAACAATAAGTGGTACCTCACTATCCGGGATGCGGGGTAGCTCCAAGTCGATGACGTAGTTACATTACTAAGCATAAAGACAGCGTTCACAGGTGCAGGCACATGCCAGCAATTCTTTCCATGTGAAACGCGCACTTCACTCGCGTTCACTGTTACCATGCATAGGTATCTTTGCCTCGGCGATTTTCCTCCCCAGCTCTTCGGACTATAGAAAACCTTAGCAAGACTGGGCTTCCCCTCCTGGAGCCAGGTCAGATACTCCAGACACTATGCGCATTGTATCGAGCTCATATAGCTGACCACTACTAAAGTGCGGCATCCAATGTATCTCTTCGATAGAGCTGCGAGGGCTGTTTATCGCTGTTTTAATCACATATATCACTACGAGAGTGATAATGGGCTTAGACTTAGACTTCGAGACGGGCTACACAAATGATATATTACTTGGCTTTGACGCACAGCTCAACCTGCTTCATATGTACACTGGTAAATTCTGTGGCACAAAATCTCAACAACTTTACAAAATCTGCTCAAGCATACCATTGGGCGTTAAGACGCCTTCTCTAACTCTTGAATGCAAGTCTCCTTCCTAAGATCCGTATCAGATGCATGGCCACCCAAATGATGGGCTCACAGTGGAAGGAGTAGGAGAGCAGGTTCTGGGACGCATGTTCCAGTTTTAAGCAAGATGTTGAGGATTAGCAACGACAGTGGCGGAAACAACGAAACCCCATAGGCACAGCAGTTCCCCATTATCGCAGACAAGTCTTGACAGATCTTAGGTGCAGACATCAACAATCGCTGTAGTTCAGTAACTCAACACGCTCCGATACGTGCCCAGTCGTTAAACTCAGATAAGGCCCACACCAGCCACGTTTTCCAGATGGGATAAGCTACGCCTAGAATCGGTACCCGAATAAAGATAAAAGTACTGATGGTGTTGCATATAGTATGAGGAACCAAGGCCTGATGAGGTGGAAACCAGAGGTGTCCACTCTCGCTGCAAGGCTTTAAGGTCATCCTAAGCTCAAAAAAATCACCAAAGATGAGGGTAGCAAGGATAAAAAAAAGCTATTTACTACAATCGCAAAACAGGCAAGTGAAATATAAGTTAGCGGTCCGGCGCAAACCTGAAGGGCAGAGGAAATGTTGTACTGCATAGGGAACACATCGAATTGAGGCAGATATGGAAGCTTAGCTCTTCTTAATCTTATAAATTACTGGAAGGGAATTTGGGTCATTAGGTAAAGGTCAGATCAGAAGAAGGTGATGTTGATGTGAAAGAGGGCGGTTAGCTAGGGGTCTCGCCTCTGTTAGGCAGAAGCGTTTGCCATTATGATGACGTGGTTTAAGCTAGGTTTCTCCCTTCCGCATTCCCATGTTGACTCGAATATTCCATTACAACACATATCAAGAGTTGCGCTTAGTCTGTTTGAAAATAAAGTGGGGTAGTGTAAGCGCGCTTGCTTGGGGTCATTCTCCTTGCTTATAAGCGACCACCACAAGGCTTCTACACGTGCTTTAAGCTCACCTTACGCGCTTATAGCACCTGCAGCACTGCGGCAAACAGCTTAGCTATCTCCTTGATTGTGTACACTGCCAGTGTTATACGGTACGTATCTGCTCTAGGTTGCCATCTTGGCGCACGAGACCCTATAGCAACATCAACCCACTGACTAAACAAGAACCCTCCCTTACACCTCTTCCTCTTCGTTTACCTACCTACGCTTTCCAATGGAATCCAGTTCTGGCGCCTACTCCAGCGCGACTGTCAGCGACTCTAGCGCAACTGTCAGCGCGGGCGGCAATGCGAGTGTTAGCGAAAGCGTACTACAGTCACAATCGCGATCAGAAGCAGAAACAGAATCAGAACCAGGATCTCATGGCACACCACCTGGAAACCTACCGAATAGAAGAAAGAACCTCTCCTGGAGCGACTTCCAACACTGTGATTCCATGGATGAGCCCGCGTCTACTGCCGAAAGCACGCCACCTACAACCCTTGCCGAAACCGCGGACCTTCTTCGAAAAGAACGCACTAGATTTCTAAACAAGGTGCCTGTTGACCTGAACAGCACACTCTGTTATCCTCCGGATCGGTCTGCTGTCATTTTGGTATATGACACAGCCCTCTCGCACATCTCTGCCAACAACCACCTCAACATCTATGTCGAAGCCAAATCCAAGATCAACATCATCATCGGCCTGAACAAAGTTAGGTGTACTGATCCTGCTTTCAAACAGGGTATACTGCCGCCCCTCGAGCCCATGTATGCAGGCCCCCGGATCGAGTACAACAAAGATCCATACGGACGCCACGCGCAATGGAGGCTGAATGCTTGGAGGAAAGACCGCTGGCCGCTGTTCCTACCGGTAGAGGCCATGAAGCGTGAGAGAGTTATGAAAAACAGGACACTAGAAGTAGGAGAGGAGAGGTGGAAGTTGGACGAGGAGGATTGGGAGGACTCAATGAGCGGTCGTGAGGGAATGAAGATAGTGCGAAAGTGAAAGAGAACTCATACACAAATGGGATACTGGGATGAGTAGATGCGTACGTCATTGATTGGCACAAGCTAGGAAGTGCTTAGAGCAAAAGTTGAGTGTATTTTGGCTTCCATTTGGAAGGGAATGAATGGCAGATGGCACCTGGAATTGTAAGTTAGCAAAATTGCGAGTTCTAGCAACTGCTGATTTTTGTTGCCAGGGCCGGGAGAGAATTGATACAGAGTGTGAAAGGGCACAAAACCAGCGGGCGTCAAAGTGAAAGTATAGAATACCAATTCACTGTCAACAAAATGAATCATTCACTTACAGTGCCCGCGTACTGTGTGAATGTATAGCTATAGACCTGGACCACGCCTATATATTCTCTGCTTAATTCCCCTAACTATACCAGCACGACTGAGTTTGCTCGAGATCTCAACTCCAACCTTCAACAGCACAATGGGTTCGGAAAACGAGGATCGCCGTTCTACGCGCAAGCAATCAAAGCTTACATCGTCCCCTACGCTCCTTCCTGTTCACGAGGAGGAGGTCATGGAAGACATTTCTGTTCATGAGGAGGAGGTCATGGAAGAAATTTTTCCAGAGCTTGACGGAGAGGTTACTGACACTTCTGCTTCAGACAACCATGAGCCTGTTGCTACACCTCCGCGCTCTCCCTCTATCTTTGCTACTTCCTCATCCGACTCAGAGGAAGAGCAATAGTCACCCAACCTTGACACCTCAGGCTTTATGCCCTCGGCTTCCAATGACTTACAGTTCGAGTATGACAGCCCCACCGGTCTGGATGCCGAGGAACTCAACGCGTTGTTCAAGCTACCCCCTCGTCCTAAGAATGATCCTCGCGATCTTGCTAGCTTGAAGACTGAAGGTATAGCTAAGTCTTTCATGTGGCTAGGGATAAAGCCGAAGCTGGGTCTACCATATGATTTGGTGCATGGGATGGAGCAGCAGCAGGCGAAAGATGCGAAGAAGCTCGAGGAGCGGAATGATATGTATGATGAGCTAGACGAGGGGGAGCAACAGGCGAAGGCCACGGAGGAGGATGATGAGACTATTGAGGCTCGTCCGGGAAAGCGACAGAAGAAGGCCATGGAGGATGATGATGAGGCTGGTACGAAGGCTACAGAGGACGATGATGAGTCTGATGAGGCTCGCCCGGCAAAGCGACAGACGAAGTAGGGGATATGAGAACCGGGTTCAGGGAAAATGTGAGTTAATAGATGTCCCACCCTATCTTCATCTACGGATGTGTTGTAGTATCACAGCATGAATCCAAGATTTTTGCGATTTAGCTTCATTCCTTCCATGTTCAAATCATGCCCTCGTTCGTGAAGTGATTTCCCTTTGGAGACTCCAGTTATACAAGTGACCACCCTTAAGGATGTAATTGCTATCCACATACTCTCTCTCTTTCTACTGACGGGAAAGTGCCTTTCCCTTGACCCTGCACAATAACTGATACTCAACTTTACTTACTACCCCCAAAACTACGCTAGTCCTGATTTCGACTGACCATCATCAACTTGTTTACACCTTGATGCTGCCTCACCAACCTACGTCCAGGCACCACTAAATACCACACACTCACATTACACAATAACAACAACACTAAAGCCAACATGTCTAGACAAAAGACTACACCCGTACGTATGCATCGCACTGACGTATTCAGCACATTTACTAACAGCCCTATAAAGGAAGACATCGAAGCTGCAGCCACCATGCTGACATTGCGTCAGCCGGTGGTCTTCGCCAACAGCAACCAAGACCCTGGCAACTACAACGAGCGTACCGACGCACGCGCGAGGGCCGTATCTACACTGTCTGCGGCAGACTCACAGGCGACAGTGTCGGCCGCGGAGACGATTTCGCGCGAACCGACACCGACACCGCCAGCTAGGCGCATTAACACTGCGGGTGCTACGGCATAGGATGGCCTTGGACACAAAGCCAGTAATTCGGGCGCAAAGAGAATCTCCTTGGCGGAGTATACTGCGATGAGGAAGAAGACTGCGAAGGATAAAGCTAAAGGGGAGTAGGCGGTAAGGGGCGTGGCAACGGTGGAGGACACTGAGGCACAGAACGCGGGATGTTGGCCTTCAAGGATTCTTTTGGTTATGATGAGACGGAGTTTGATGCATTGGATTCGGTAAAGACATGTATATATTAGACGGGCATAGCCAATATCACTCAGTTGGCGAATACCGAGGAGCAGGACTGCAGAAGTTTATGTGATATAATGCTTCATTGTGACTCGACGTGTGGTCAGTAGAGATATATACGCACATAGGCAGCTATGTATTTGCATTGCTGAGGTCATGCACAGTGGATCAGATGGCCATAACCCGGTCACGCGTGTCAGCTCGCTAACAAGCGTTCAGCTTTGCGTAATAATGAAAAGGATGCCGCAAAGAGGTACCATCTTCAATTCAAAAAGTAATTCTTTGCCCTGGAAGGCTTGCTGTATGGAAAGTGGATCTGGACGGCCTGACTCTTTGACTGAGGAGCTCATACCTGTGCGGGTGACGAGGGGGGAGGCGAAGAAGAAAGCGATTAAAAAAGATGCGGAGGTGGAAGTCAAGAAAGAGAAGAAGACGATGGAAGTTCTGATTGCTTCCACGCGTATGCTTCTCTACACTGAGGCGATTGAGACCGTGATGGCGGCTCGCCAACGTCACCGTCTAAGGCGAGGACTACGAGGCGACAGAGTCGCAAGACGGAGACATGGAGGACGGCGGTGAGTTTGGGGAGGAGACAGACGGTATCGTGGTGGACGAGGAGGTTTGTGGCCGGGGTGGAAGAGGCCAAGGTCGCTCGAATCCTCCAGAAGCTGCTGGTAGTCGTCAAGACCACTGGAAAGAGAAAGTGGAGCGAGAAGGCCAGGGATGAGTTGAGGTGGGCCTGGAGAGACTACAAGCGGTATTGGAGGTAGTCGGCGGTGAAGAGAGTGGGTAGCTGGAGACCCTTACATCCATGCCATATCGGCTATGGAGACGACACTTACTGTAAGTACTGGTAGCCGCGGAAGCAGCATGTGTGCAAATACATGATTCCAATATGCTCCGCAGGCTATATCCTTAAATTTCTACAACGCACGAGTATTCGCCAAATACCGCCTTTCTGAAACTCGGATACCCGGTCGCGTTGACAGGGTTGTGGCTTGCTATTATGCGTCTACGTAGAAGGCGGCTCTTGGGAGGTCTTGAGAAGAGCGAAAAAACCAGTTCCATCGATCGATGTGAGTGTAATATCACGTAGTTGTACACTGTCCGAGTGCCGTGTTTGCCGTCATATGCTTAGCAGCCGCGTCAGAATGTGGGCTGTAAAAAATGAAACGTGCACCGCCACACCTGTCGCCCAAAACACCGAGTGCATGACGACGCGCGAAACAAGACTTGTAAACAACACGTTCGTCCCAAGAATAGAAATGTCAGTTACAGAAGCAATGGAGATGAAAGGGACAAGAGGAAAAAAAGTGAGAATAAGCGGTGACATGACCAGCACAAAGAGGAGAAGATGCGCGAAGGTTTGGCAACGCGTCGCATCGGGCACGGCGCTAAGACAATAAAGAACGGAAGAAGCCAATCAGACGACAGCAGGTGGCAGCATGGTCATGCGCCACTTTGCGGTGACGTCGTTTCAGGCCTTGCCAGGGAAAGAAGTCGCGGCGACAGCATCATCGCACAGCCTGGCCATTCCACAGGCATAAAGGACAAGGGAGCTGCTGTGTCGCACTTCTCTTATTCTGTCTCTCCACTGCAAAACCTCCGCTATTGATCTTCGCTGCTAAAACTCGTCCTTATCCGCACACCCCTACGCCCATCAATTTCACACATCATCAATATCCAGTTCCAGAAACATGGTTGCTCCAGCTATCGTCATGGGCCTGCGTGGCGCCCAGGTCGTCTTCAGCATCATTGTGCTGGGTCTTAGCGCATATCGTATGTCGCCAAGAGCAATATCTTTCTCAACTCCCTACTAACGATGCAACAGTGGTCGATGCCTATGTCGCCTGGACCCCGGCGAGTGTGGCTTTTATGCTCTTCACGTCTATCTGGACTCTGCTTGTCGTCGCATATCTTGTTCTCGCGCCCATGCGATTCCCTGCCGCAGCCCACAAATACGCCATTATTGGCGTTGAATTCATCACCATGGTCTTCTGGTTTGCTGCTTTCGTCTCTGTAGCTACGCGCTGGGGTGGCTACTGGTGGGTGGGCAGGCATAGCACCTTCCACAACTGCGGTGTTGCTGCTATCGTCTTTGGAGCCTTTGCCTGGTATGTTGACCCATCTTTCTTGGTGGCGTGACGCATTACTAACTTGATATAGGTTGACATTCGTGGCTACCACCGTGCTCGCTGCACTACATATTCGCAGCAGCCCTAAGAGCGACACCACTGCTTCTCCCAGCATGGCCATGGCCTAAGCGTCACTTGGCTGGTGAAATCTACTCGTCGATGACGCAATGCGATGCAGGACAAGGATCCGTCTTGCACTCAATGATACCCCATCTATCTCTTATTTCCATATGCAATATATTGGCGCCCGGAATGGGATGCGGCGCGGCGTTGGTGGTTCGTGAAGTCGGCTCGATATCCTGGTTACTTTCCTCATCTCAAGAGAGATAGTTTACGCATAATGACACGATAATTTTCAGACATTGCTCTTAACGCTGCACATTGAATCTACGTGAACATCGCTGGTCAACCATGTATTCACGCAAAGTGTCTCGGCTCATTTTTATGTTGCACACGATAATTTAATGATGATGGTTTGTATTGTGAACTACGTACAGTCGACTCAACGAGGCATCCCAAACTATCGCATCCAAAAGACTTGGAACAATTACAGCGACGCAGCCCATTCGTGATCGCAGGAAAACCCCTAGCCGGTTTGTGTCGTGCCCCGCGTTGTGCCCAAGAAAGGGTGACTGGTTCGTGCAATATTGTATCTCCAGCCAATTGCAAACGTTGTGCTGTCTTCTATCGGCCAACATCAAGCTTGTCGACCGAAGACCCATATTTACTGCAATTGCTCAGGCGGCTAGCATGTGCAGTTAAACGGGACCTGGATTCTCTCTACGCGCACCTTGTTGTTGTAGCAGGGATACGACAGAGGCGCTTTGCACGTGATGTCATTGTTGACAGTGTGAAAGACACTTCCACCAAGAGAAGCACATATATTTTTCCTTTCGTCCAGAAACGTTGCGGCGGGTATTCTGCCTTCGGTGTTGTCATAAAATATCGTGCAGTTTTTGTAGTCTTCCTGGGCAGTAACGGACGTAATCGCAACGAGCGTTGCAAAGAGGATCGATTTCACTAAGAAAGGAAGGCGTTAGTTGTGTGGCCCGTGTAAGATATCCCAAGACACTTGAGACTTACTTTTGGCGGTGTACAGAGGGAAGCTGTTCAGTTTCTTTGGGATTTGATTTATAGCCGTGATCGGTTCGTGCGTGTAGGATGCAGATCTCGGGATGTTTCTGGACTTAGGTGACAGGACGTGTGACGATGGAAGCTTGAGGATGAGAAGATTGGAGCGGGTGAGACAGGAATATATAGTAAAAATGCTGATCCAAGTGTCTAGTCTGTGGTTTTCTGAAAAAGAGCTTGATAGCCTTTGTTCAGTGCTACACAAGGGAATCTAGCCGATAGGAAGGAGGCGGATACGACTCCCTACTGATCATCCAGTGTTGGGAGTTCGCCATGATTTTTGTTTGTTGGTTCTCTCCACGATAGGCAAGTATATGAAGAAGCTTGGTAGAGCTCTCGTCAAATCGAGTAATCGATGGTTCTTCAGTCTGATACGCCAAGGATAGCTCTCCACAACACCCGGTCTATCATAGGTCGGGCGGTCACACGATCGATGGCGATGACGGTATTTTCGCTGCCTGTGGAGAAATGGGACCTAAAATGTGAGTATGTGCATACCTACCTATGTGTGAGCCAATTCATAGTGCTGACTTGCTAGTGTTGGGATTATCGGCCCGGGTACAGGCCGTGATGAACCATTTTACCGCCACAAATCGTAACTCGCCTTAATTTCTGTCACGGTTTGGGGTCTATCCTGTTCTGCGTCTGCAGTCGCAACTCACTTATGGTAAAGGCGCGATGCCTATTAAGGGCTAGTGCTGTTGATGGTCACCCACATACATATACAGTTCGTAGCCTCATACAATACCACCTCACCGAACATCAACTTTTCCAGGTCAACGAAAGGTCGATATCCATCGATTTTTCATCAAAACAAGACTCAAATGCCTTCTTAAATCTGTTTTCCAGCGTCCTCTTCCGGCTGCAGGCGCTGTGGCAGGCGCGCTGGCCTCTTTTGTCTTTCATCTCCCTGGTGAGCTGAGATGTCTTCAAAATGGCCCGTGCGCTACTCAGATTTTCACGTTCGGTCGAAGGCCACAACCACCGCTAAGACAAGGAGACAGCCTTGACACTCCTTGTTCTTGCAAGATACAGGCATCTGCCAGGCCTAAATACAAAGGCTCTCCATGCGCAGAGCTACGGCACGACCCGACAGAGCACCGGCTCTCCACACCTACAACGACGAGAGCTGCCCGCAGCTCTCTAAAGACCAACGGTCAGAGTCCCCGACCTGACACAACACGCAAATAAGGCAGCCAGCATAGCCTTACATACAAATTGGAGACGGGAAGGACAACTTCTGGCATCGCCTTGCCTTCACACCCACCTCTCCTACACCTCGAAGGCCCTGTCCCTGCTTCATGCAGGGCCATGACACCTACACGACAGAGCACTGGCTCTTGACCGCAAATAAGGCAGCCAGCATGGCCTTACAGATTCGCAACTTTAAGAGATAAAGAAGAAGGACAGGCCTGGCTCTGCCTCCCTACTACACCTATCTCCTTCGACACAGGCATCGCCAAGCCTAGTACAAAGGCTCTCCTCGCGCAGAGCCACGGCTCCGATTCGACAGAGCACCGGCTCTCCACACCCACGTACCTTTTTCTTACTCTCTCTTACGGCACTTAGCTGCCTCAGAACACAAGGGATCCACCCTAATGCCTACTGGCCCCAGAACAAGAGCTCTGCTTCATTGCTCAACACATCCCTGGCCCCACGGCCCAGAACCTAGATAGAGTCTTTTCAACTGGCGGAAATTACCCTACCAGACTGCACACACTGCCAACACCCAAAGAATAGGAGCACCTGAGTACCATACAGGGCGCTACCCGTCTTTCATGCCCCCTGGGAGGCTTTCATAGGACGTTAAACAATACATACATACATACATACATACAATACCACCTCACCGAACACCAACTTTTCAATTTTATGGTACCCTTCAAAACAGTCCCAAAACCCGTCAGATTGATCGCAACACAGCTCCGATCCTACCTCCGCCATCCTCCAGCCGTGCAGAGCACTGCGAAGGACAAGAATGGCGGACGTAGGGACCCCAGATCGTCCTTTGGCGCCTGGGAATCCGGCTGCAACACGACCAGATGAGCCCGCCTCACCCAATCACCAGAACCTTTTACGCTCCTCCAGATGGTCCCAGATGACTCCTCAGTCTGGCTTCTCTCTGAATACCGGTAGAGGAATACGCAACCAGGCATCAGCCAGTTTAACAGGTGTGGTAACCCAGAAGATTGCACCAGCACTCCAGGCCCTCCAAACCAAGTACAACATGATCTCAGCACTCGCTAGCACTATCGACGCCTTTATGGGCCAATACACGAGCCCAGAAGAAGCTCCAATTGCCAAAGCCCTCTGCAAACAAGTCATAGAGGCCCTGACCAGCACCCTTAGTCCCTCCCAGGGCACCACTCCCAGGACTACACCCAACGCAAACAATTCTGAATCCCCCTATCAATCCTGGGCGGAGGTGGCCAAAGCCCCGAAAAACTCGGCCCCCCTGGCCAGGGGTGGGGCTAAGACCTATCCGGCAGCAATCGCCCAAAAGAATGCTCCACACAATAACAGACCAACTGATCAGCGCATCCTGATCACCACCCCAGCAGAGGCACGCCTCGCGCGACCCTCTGGATACGCAGTTCGGCAGGCCATCTGCCAGGCAGTCCCAAATATCACTTTGGCTGACGTGCTCAAGGCCACCGCAACAAAGACGGGCTGGGCAATCACCCCAGCCAGCCTCGAAATACAATCACGCCTCATGGAGGAGGAGAACCGCCAGCTTATGATCCAGGCAGTCGCTGGAGACAGCGCAAAACTCCCCACCGTCTGGACTAACTACGCGGTCCAGGGACTAGCTAGCGCCTTTACAGCTCTCGACGGAACACCTATTAATGTCACTACTGAGTTAATTAAGGAAGAAGTGCTCGCACAGACACAGAAAGAGCCGGTTAGCTGCCGGCCTTCTAGGCACGGTCCTGGAGCAAACATGCTGACTACCTGGATTATATCCTTCACCGAGAGGGTCCCCTCATTCCAGCTCTTTGACAGCAACTGGTCTAAGGAAATCAAGAAGGCCCCCATTATCGAACGACATAATCCTGGCTGCCAGGGCTTCTGTAACCCCACCAGATGTACCCGAGACCCTCGTTGCGGCACCTGCAGCATTCCTATAGCGAAACACACCGGCCCCCATGGGGACTTGTGCGAAGGCCGCCCTAGATGCGCCAATTGTCACGGGCCCCACTGGGCCTCATACTCCAACTGCGCTGCAGCTCCCTGGAGAACCGCTGGCCGGGTTGTCAGACCTACAAAGAAAGAGCTGAACGCAGCCCGCCGGGCAGGACACCTAGCCTACCTCCAGGAAAGCCTCCAAGCCAACGCTTCTGGAGGTAGCGTAGATGAAGCAGCACCAGACCTCCCCCGACCCACAACCGCAGATGAACCCACTGAGGTCCCAACACAAGCACCGGCCAAGAGAAACCGAACCCCAGCAACCTCTACCTCCGAGGCTGGGTCCACTCTAGGACCAGCCAAAAGGCCTACACGCAAAACCCACAAAACTACTAACCTCAACCTGCGCCAACTCTCACAGCAGAGCGTTACCCGTAAACCGGACCACACTAGTTCGTCGTCAGAAGCGACAGACGTTGAAATGAGCGAGTCCTCTTCTGCATGGTAGGACAACACCCACACAACGCCGGCGGTAACCAGCCGCACACACCAGCCCAAGGTATATTGATTGCCTGGGCCAACGTTGGTAGGAGATCACCTAGCCACATCGCAATCTTGCAACTTGCATGGGAAACAAAAGTAGACGTTGTATGCGTCCAAGAACCTTTCACCTGCTTAGACTCTAAAACCTCAACACACCCTGGGTATAACTTGCACGCCCCAGTGACTAACTGGGGCCATAATGACCCTAAAACTAGAAGAGCACTCCGCCCTCGGGTTATGACCTATGTCCGTAAAGACTATAGACTTGAGTCTGAAGTCATCTTCCCAAAAATTAACCGAGACCTGCTCTGGGTTAAGGTGAACGGCTACTCAATTCTTAACGCTTACCGCCAACCTGCCAGCACTGGAGTCTTACAATACATCACTAACTGCACTCCCCCACCCTTATCTATTGTAGGGGGGGACTTCAACGCCCGCCACCCAGCCTTTGAGCCTGGCACAGACGCCCGCAACGGGGGCATTGAACTGAATCAGTGGTCAATTAACAACAACATGAGCTTCATTGGAGAGCCGGGCGAAGCCACACACCAGGCTGGGCATGTCATAGACCTTACCTTCTCGAATATCCCCTTTGCCACAACTGAAGTAGCAGAGGACCTACACTGTGGCTCTGACCACTTTACCTTACTCACCACAATCCCCGCTAGAGGGCGCCAACCTCTAGACCAATTCCACTACAGGGTGCCAACAAGACGCCTGCACCAGTTTAACGCTCTAGTTGAACTTCACCTCCAAGCACACCCAATCAGCCCTATCAACACGAAAGCAGACATTGAGTCATCTATTGCCAGCTTAGAAAGAACCCTATGGGCCGCGCTCAAGGGCGCTGGCACACCAGACAGGGCAAAAGGTCACTCAGCACCATGGTGGACAGAAGATTGCGTAGAAGCCCACAGCCGGCACCGGGCTGCCAGGAACTTAGCAGAACCAGGGACGGTCCCAATCGAAACCAGGGAGTTCCTTGCCGTCGTGCGGAAAGCGAAGAAGGAGTACTGGGCGAACCGGATTAACAATATCACTACAGATGAGGAGTTATATAGCCTGCTAGGTTGGCATAAACTTACCCCAGGACAGCAGGACATCCCACTTATCGTGAACAACCAAACCATCTCAGACCCACTAGAAAAAGCCGAAGCCCTGCGGGTGGAAATCCTGGACCGGTTCAGCGCTGAGGACGACCTGCCGGAACCAGTATGGCCTACCGAAACACCGGCGGGTACACTGCCATGGGACACCCACATCCCTATGGAAGAAGTCGAGAGAAGCACTATTGGGGTGTCCAGCACCTCGCCAGGCACCGATCGAATCACCGTCCGGCTTCTCAAGACCTGCTGGGCTCAGGTCAGGACCCACATCCGCTCTATCTTTCAGAAGTGCCTTGAGCTCTGCTACTTCCCCACAGCCTGGAAAACGGCCGAAGTCGCCATGATACCAAAGGTCGGCAAGAAGGACCGCACCTCCCCAAGATCCATGCGTCCAATAGCCCTCCTATCCTGCCTAGGCAAAGGACTTGAACGGGTTGTAGCAAGACGGCTGGCCTGGACCGCAATGACTCACGAGATACTCAGCCCCCAGCATGTAGGCGCGCTCCCGAAACGCTCTGCAATGGACCTGCTGGCCTCCTTCACACACGATACACAAAGAGCTTGGGCATTGGGCAAGAAGGTGACTATGGTTACTATGGACGTTCAAGGAGCCTTTGACGCACTTCTTAAGAACCGGCTACTCGTCCGCATGGCAAAGCAGGGCTGGCCAGACCTAGTGCTCAAATTTGTCAACAGTTTCCTCACAGATCGCAAAGTCAGGGTTAGATTAGGCAAGGCAACCACCCAGTGCTACACCGTGGCCTGCGGAACACCCCAAGGATCACCACTGTCCCCAGTCCTCTACACACTATACCTAGCAGAGCTTCTAAACCAGGACACAACCCGCCGCTTCGGGTATGCTGACGACGTCTGCATATACCGGGCCTCGAACTCTCTGGATGAAAACGTTCGCCTGCTGGCAGAAGATGTCAGAGCTATCAACGAGTGGGGTGCAGCAAACAAGGTTGCCTTCGCACCAGAAAAGTTGGAAATGATGCACCTTACTAGGCAATGGGATAACTATTCCCCGCCCTGTGTTGTGGACGACTCCCTCACCATTACACCAATCACAGATCAGGACGACGGAGTCCAACCCGCCTGCCGATGGCTGGGGGTCTGGTTTGATCGAAAGCTCAACTTCAAAAGACACGTTGAAACGAGAGCAGCGACAGCCCGCAAAGTTGCCCATCACATCCGTAGTCTTGCCAACACAGTTAATGGCCCCCCAGCCTCAGCCCTCCGCAAAGCAGTCACTACCTGCATAATGCCATGTCTCCTCTACGGAGCAGAAGCATGGTTTGAAGGCCGCACCAAGAACCCTCTGACCAACCGATCAGACCAACCGCCCGTAGTCAGCACTAGGATTAGCTGGCACCTCAAAGCCCTCAACCAGACACTCACCATCGCGGCTCGCGCCATCCTCCCTGCCTGGAAAACCTATCCAGGATGGGCACTCTTTCGAGACGCCGGCTTACCATCAGCAC
This sequence comes from Pyrenophora tritici-repentis, assembly GCF_003171515.1. Lineage (NCBI taxonomy): Eukaryota > Fungi > Ascomycota > Dothideomycetes > Pleosporales > Pleosporaceae > Pyrenophora > Pyrenophora tritici-repentis. Next base: position 3,332,873 of record NC_089391.1, on the reverse strand, counting down.
TCATTATGCTAGAAGAAGCAAAGCTGAGATTCGCTCTGCATCTGCAAGTAGTCGATAAGAACCACCCACTTACAGCCAGGATCAAGATCTCGGTGATACCGAAGGGCAGGGGAGCTGGAGGTTTGCAGAAGCCACACTCCAAAGTCCAGCGACTTGGGTTGATTCTTCCTACCATTCCCAGACACACCCTCATAGCGCCGCACTACTCTCCAGGGTGCCGCACTGACCCAACAAACGGTATAGCCAAGGCTGAGGCTGCCAAATTATTTACGAAGTGGTGGGACACCCTTACCAACCAGGACGTCACCATCTTCTCTGATGGATCAGAACAGCGCACTGACGGCGAACGCTTTGTCACCTACGGCTACGCGATATACCAGGCCCAGACCCAGATTGCCATAGGGAGGGGATCGCTTAATCCCCAATCCCATGTATTCGATGCCGAAGCAGTGGGTGCTTGGAGAGGTCTCCAGCACGCCATCAGACTAGCCCCCCATGGCCACCGCAGGCTATGGATGTGTATTGACTCAACGTCAGTTATCTGGGGTATACGGGGCAACGCCCCCACATCGTCGCAATGGGCATTCCTTGAGTGCCAGGCAGCAATGGCAGTCTTCAACATACAAGTACGCTGGTCGCCAGGCCACACCGGGATTATTGGGAATGAGGCAGCAGACCGCCTTGCCGATGCCGAAGCAAAAGCACCCAGCCAGCCTTACGGCATGGCCGCGGAACCGACAGCATCTGGGGTGCGTTCAATCGCTAAGTCCTTGCTCAACGCTGCCAGGCAGCGCTGGTGGGACCAAACTCGGACCCAAATGTCGGCCTGGTACCGGCAATGGGAACTACCCTACCAAACCACAAAGACACCAATCGAACTGACGCTTCCACGCCCTGTTCTCGCGCATCTGCTGGCTATCCGGTCACGACATGGGGACTTTGCATGGTACCACAACAAATTCAGACACGACACAGCAGAATTGAATTGTTCTTGCGGGCGACTTAAAACACCTGAGCACATGCTCTTCTGCAGAAAGACAAGACGCTCCTTTAGCAGATGGCCGCTCCGACCCTCCAGCCCCCCAAGCAATATGAAAGAGGCCGTCAGGTACCTCAAGGCTCTACTCACTGAGCCTGAACACTTCGAGTCACTCTTGGAGCTCACCAAGTACTTCACAACAATCTGCCGGCGATAATTTCAGTTTTGGCATTACAAAACACAGTACTAGGCGGCCTTTAGCCGCTTATGTCTATGTCATCAGTCCCTCGCTCATTTACCACCTCTACACCTCCTCCCCCAGCTTCAACGCTAACGCCCTAGGCCTACTAGCCCCAGAATAAGAGCTCTGCTTCATTGCTCAACACATCCACAGCCCCACAGCCCGGAACCTAGATAGAGTCTTTTCAACTGGCGGAAATTACCCTACCAGACTGCACACACTGCCAACACCCAAAGAATAGGAGCACCTGAGTACCATACAGGGCGCTACCCGTCTTTCATGCCCCCTGGGAGGCTTTCATAGGACGTTAAACAATACATACATACATACATACATACAATACCACCTCAGTTCAATCCTTCAATTCTTCCAGCACCCACTATCCCCCACAATTTCCTATCTCGAACAACCCTACTACGCACGCGTAATCAATACGCGTAAAAGTCCGAGTATTGAATGTCAGCCGAGCAGATTCTTGCACCTTACAATGTATGAACCCTTTTGTGATTGCGAAGTTAGCAGGTCGCTATAGTCATTTGGTGCAAATATCGACATTGTTAGATTAGCACAAAGTTACTCGCATGTGCAGATAGTGCCATTTTGGAGTACTTTCGGAGCTACTGGGCAGTACCAAGTCACTACTTCAGAAGACCTGAAAAAAAAGAAGCTTCATTTATACTTCGGCTCATTGCGACCGGCTCATTGCGAACGCCTCTTCGCAGTTTGAGCGCAGCCATTCATCCAGTTGTGCAGGAAAAGGCACGAGGGGAGGCTCTTTCTACACAAGCCCTGTGGGATGAGTCGATAGATACAAAGCTGGACAGCAGTCAGAGGGTTACCTGATGTAATCAGAGTAGATGAGATAAAAAGCCTTAATGATGGGGACAGCTTTGTGGGCCCATGGAAGAGCGGTTGGGGTTCGGCTAGGTCAGCATGGATCGAAACTAGATATTCCAGTTTGCTTCTGTCTAGGAGGGACGGCCACAAGTGTCCTAGACTCTGAGTAGATATAATAGCGCAGTACGAGAAGCCGTCGCTCAAGCGCTGGCCGACTCTCGTCACAACAGATCTCAAGCTAGCGCCCAGACGCCGAGTATCGGCACAAGCGGAAGGAATGGCTCAGGACAATGATGCGGGGACAACTATGTATCCTGACACTGATTGATACGCGCACATGGAAGAATATGCTGCTCATACCTTCCTGCATCCCTCTCGCTGAACGGTGTTACTGTCGCTATCGCGCCGCGCAGTGTGTTGTAAGACAGCCTGCTGAACCACTGCAACTATCCGGGCGTTCCCTACGCGATTTGGGACGGGAGAAGGGTGCGGTAATGGACTCTCGTTGTGCTGACGGCTAAAAGCGCAGGCACAGAGGCGTCCAGCAAGTTTATCGACGAGCAGCGTATGCTGCAATTTCTTGGTCGCTTCGTATAGATCGAGTGCCACATACTGTCGAGCCAAGTGAAACCCGGCGGCCAGACATCCTCGGTCTGATGGAGATAACATAGAAGGGCCCGCAGGTGGTCGTAGTGGTGTGTTGTATCGAGCGCGATGCTGCCCTCGACAAGGACAAGATCTACTTGCATGAACCTCAAGGCAACTGAAAAGATGCAGTGCGCAAAGGATGTTTTATATCGGGTTTATGGACTGCTTCGATATTTTCATGATCATTAAGCACTGTTTGATTGACATTTGAAGTCTGGAGTAGCTGACGTAATCACGCCTGCCGCCCAGGCTACCACTGCCGCGGACACGCAAACTAACGTAACGCCTCCATTTTCGACCTCTCTGCCACCAATCAACACGATACCGATGTTAAGACAGCAGCCTACAACTGGATTTTGCCCCTTCCTTCGCATCCGTATGCCCAAATGCACGCCACTCACCGTCGTCGCTGCTTTTGCTCCCGCACCACTCTAAGCTTTCCCACATCTCGCTATCGGGCGTATCGTCCCAGGCAGATCCGTTGTGATTTCATCATGGAATGGAATTGGAAAATCCAAAGATCCCACACAGCATACCCTGGCAAACATCTAGAAATACCCTTTCACTCGCGGATCTCGAAACCAACAGCTTGACAATGCTTTGACGAAAGACTGTAATCATCAGCTTCTGCGAGTTGTACGAAACGATAGAGTCTACCGGGCTAGATGGCGGGTAGGGTAAGCTACATCGGCATAATCCATGTTTCATGCAGTCACGCGACAGCTTCTACACGTAATCACATGACAAGACTCCGCAATCATATCGTTTTAGAGCGGGCAGGGCGACTGGGTATAGTCAACCTCCAATCTCTGAAAATATACTGACGCTGATCCTGTCGGAGAGCCAAATCAGTACAGTAGCCAAAAACGGATCGTTGCGGAGTACATGGTCATCGAGATGTTGTCTAAGAGCATGGTCTACACCTACAAAGGAAGAGATACGTGAACAAGAACATTTTTGTGACCAAGAAAAGACAAATAAAGACTCAACGCTGGCTGTGGCGACATCAGTGGGGGTCTTCCGGAAAATGCCCTTGTACCGTAACGGCGGTACGCTATGCTAGGCGGGAGGCTTGCACATGCACGCATACAGGCAAGAAAGTTGAATGCAAACCAGGTGCTGAAGGATCATATTCCGCTGAAAATGCGCTGGCATCTTTTGGGGTGGTTGGGATGGTTGGGATGGCTAATCACCTAGCGACTTCAGGACAGACTCCACTTTTCCGGACATCTGCGGTACTGATGATGAACAGTGCTCCCTGCTCATCTAACTTCAAGCCCTTTCATACGACCTCACTCCAATCCTACGAATCGTGGACATATGGCATTGGCGACATGCGTCGAACCTCAAAGGTCGCTGTTCCTCTTCCTGCTTGACGCTGGATGCACCGCGCTACTTACCTAATGCGAGTCATCCTTCCATCACAGAAGCTGCGTTCTGAATCAGCAACAAAACTTATCCTTTTTCCTCACCTCCTTCGGCTGTCCTTATATTTCGGCTTGCTTGGGCAAACGCCAAAACCATGACTACGGGCTTGTTAATCAATACCAGGCGTGCCTCTAGCCAGCCGTGACCCAACCTCCGAACCTATAACGGATGCGTTCGATATCACTCCGAAGCTCCATCTTCATGTGCCGAGTACGCCTTACACAAATCCCATGCGCAAGGACTTCTTGGCTATATAATCCCGTCCCGACTTTTCCAGACGCACGTTGGAGTTTGATAGAGCAACCACTACGGAGACGGTCGGATGTTTGAACTACAGCAGCCGCTAGCTCGTGCTGGCAGTGACCCACGTTGTCGCTTGCGCCGGAGCAACCCTGCGCTTTGTCCATCTCAATGCACGGTCCTATAAGTCAAGCTACGGGCTTAGGTATGGATCGATACGAGGTGACGGCGAGACCGTGAGGCACAGTTGCTGCAATACACGGGACGCCTGTCGCACCGCCGGTAACTGCGTCACGAGGGTTTACCGTACAGGATATGCAAGCCGCCGTTGCATCGTCTGGGGTATCAATGTAGATTGCAACAACATTGTTTTTCTGCACTTGGCACCAGGTTCGTCCAATGGGCCTTTGGGTCGGAATGCCGGTCTTCGCAGGGCGAAGTCTGACTAACCCCCAATCCTTCACTTCATACCCCACCCTCACGCAACTTCGGCCAGGTTCGTTATCGAATCAACACCGGATGAAATCCAGACGTCCGGGTCGCTGTTCAAGATTCTGACCGTATCGACGGGTACGAGACGCCACAACGCCAGCTGTGTTGCTGCAACTTCGCGGTGCGACATGGAAAACCAGGTCATTCGACGGTGAACAGGATAAAGAGAAGCGAAAACAGCGCGCTTGCCAGAATGCAGGCGTTTGTTCGTCCCGTTTTCAGCATCGCTCGGTGCATCACGACCCGGTCATTGGAGGACGAGCCCTATTTAACCGGCTGCCAAGGCATGCCGAAAACCTGCCGAGACGCTTACCCAATATAAGATGCTAATTCGGTATTACGGTCTGTCTCTCCGCCTTAGCCTAGTCAGGTCGCGGAGTATCTGGGGTAATGAGCCGGGGTAGCGCGCTGCCGTTATGGTGTGCAGTATTATAAAGGGTAAAATCCCCAATTGCGCTTGAGCTCAAGCAGCCTTCATCGCTCCAACTTCACCATCATGGCTATCCTCAAAGCTCAAGATGGCACTTCCGACCCCATCATCACCCGCATGGTGGAGCAGGACAAGGTGCGGTGGTGGAATAAGCCAAACCTGCGGTTGATGTACATCTGGCTCTTTTGCTGCTGCATGGGCGTCGAGATCACCTCCGGCTTCGACTCTCAGCTCATCGGCACACTCCAGTTCTCAACGCCGTTCAACACCTGTAAGATCCATACCTAGGCCTCTTGTCAATGTGTCTCTAACGGTCGCAGTCTTCGGCGAAGGATACAAGGACAAGGATGGCAAAGCATCCATTAAACCGAGTATCATTGGCATCATGTCGTCTTGCTACCAACTGGGTTCCATTTGCGCCGTTCCAGTCGCTCCATGGTTGAGCCAAAAATACGGAAGACGTATGTCTGTCTTTATCGGCTCTGTCATCATGGTTGTTGGCGCTCTTATGCAGGGATTCGCTCAACACAGTAAGCCCAAGATTCTTCCGGCTGCGTGCTATCATCGCTAATAATTTCACAGTTGGCATGTACATCATTGCACGTATGCTGCTCGGTTTCGGAATCCTTTTCGCGATTGTCTCTGGATCCTCATTGATCGGAGAACTGGCCTACCCCAAGGAACGTCCGTTCATGACATCGCTGTTTAACGCCTCGTACTTTATCGGTTCGATTGTTGCGGCTGCCATCTCTATCCACACCACTACTATTACAGGCAACTGGGGCTGGCGAGTTCCTTCTTTGCTCCAAATCTGCCCTTCTTTGCTGCAGATCTTCACCGTTTTGTATGCGCTCCCTGTCCAGACTGGAGACGAAATGCTAACTTTATTAGTCTGTTACCCGAAAGTCCACGTTGGTTGGTCAGCAAGGATCGCGAGGAAGAGGCCTTTGCTGTCCTAACCAAGTACCACGCTGAAGGCGATGCGGACTCAATCCTCGTGCAAGCAGAGATGGCCCAAATCCGATCGACAATCAAACTTGAAATGGAAAACTCGAAACAGTCGTGGATGGACATGGTCCGCACTCCAGGAATGCGACGCCGTGTTGTCATCTCGGTGTTCCTTGGTCTTTTTACCCAAATGAGTGGCAACACTCTGCTGTCCTACTACCAGAATCTTCTCTTCGGATTGATGGGATATACGTCAAACTACGCCAAGACACGCATCAACATTGCCAACGCCTGCTGGAGTCTCATGAACGCTGTTGTCATCGCCCTTGTGGTTACCCGATTCCGCCGTCGCTGGATGTTTATGCTTTCCGCTGGCTCCATGACCATGGTTTTCATGGCTATGACAATCTGTTTCCAACGTCTCCAGCTTGCCAAAAGCCAGGGGACCACCAACAAGGCAGCGCAGATTGCGTCGCTCTTCTTTTACTTTGCCTACTCGCCATGCTACAACATCGGCAACAACTCGCTTACCTACACCTACTTGGTCGAACTGTTCCCATACGCGCAGCGAACCATGGGTATTGGTATCGAGCAGCTGTTCGGAAAGTTGGCAGGATTCTTCTCCGTCTACGTCAATCCCATCGCCATCGACGCCATCCAGTGGAAGTATTTCGCCGTGTACTGCGCTTGGATCACGTTTGAATTCACGTTCGTTTACTTCATGTACCCTGAAACGTACAACCGCACGCTCGAGGAGTTGGCATTCTGTAAGTTTCAACTTCCCGTATTATGACCCGATTGTATGCTAACACCATGGCAGTATTCGAGGACAAGGAACTCGCCGACGAGGCTGTCAGGGCTGTCGAAAAGACCGTTAACCATGGTGCAGAGGGAACCGTTATGCACGAGAAGAACGAGACTAGGACTATTGAACGGGCAGCATAAACTGTCATTCCGTAATTTAGTGTATGCAACGATGCAGCGAGCACCACTGCTATGAATCTACAGGTTGTGGCAATCTAGCCAAGGCATCGTGTCTTCCAAGGTTCCGTTCGATGCGCATGACCTTTCTTCAACAGAATCACCTAAGTGCAATAGAATATATGACAGCGGCAGCGTGGTTGACTCTCATCATTCTTGATACTATAGGCGCCGAACACGCCTAGAGTAACCCCTCTATACTGCGTGTCAAATGATTCCTGTTACCCAGGTGCATGTGGCTATCCTTTCCCCCCAAAAGCACTGTGTTGATGTAATACGCTATGTGGGGTTACAGTGAGTTTAATTCCAGGCTGCTGTGTGTGAACAATGAACCATAAGTCAATGTCAATCAGCGTTATGTTGGAGGAATATTAAATGCACTGTATATGAACAAATAAGTAACAAGAAAAACTATAGTTATGTAACAGTGAGTTTCACAATGTATGCTAAGAGCAGTATAAAATCGGTTCTATCTATACTCCCTATAGAGCAGACATTGCCAAACCCCGGAGGTTACAGTTACTACAATGTCTCGCCGCAACCATTCTCGTTCTGATGATAGCGTAGAGGATATGTTGCATAATATTTCGAAACAAGAGCGCCGTATCTCCAAGCAGGCCTCGGAGATTACATACCTTGAGAACGAACTCGCCGACTTGGGCAAGGAGGTCAAGCACTGGCAATCCGAGCATGGGAAGGCTAAGGACGAGGCCCACCGCCACGCTGGAGAGCTTTCCAAGCTTAGACGTGAGTGCAAGGCTCAAGACGATACGGTCCAGCGGGTGCGCGACCAGGCTTCCAAGGAAGTCTGTGCCATGCAAGATAAGTTTCGGCTTGAGGCAAAGCAGCGAGAGAAGCGTGACAAGAACACCGACCTTCAGATTGCCACATTGCAACAAGCTTTGGCCACCAAGGAGGACGAGATCAGACAGCTAAAGGAGAGTTATGCAGATATTAAGCACCATCTTGACAAGGAGCGTAATGAGAGGGAACAAGAACGGTCTAATACATGTCATACTCCTGCTGCTTATTCCCTTCCTCGTCAGTTGACCGGAAAGTTCGCAGCTGAGCCTTACCAGTCACAGTTGCATCGCCTCAAGCCCGCGCAGTCTTCTATGGCCGACTCTGACCGCATTGCAAAGCTCGAGAAGGAGATCAGCCGTATGGAGAACGTGCATGGCAGTCAAAGTGAGAACATGCATGACAGTCAGAGTTGTGAGGAATATGAATCCACGCTTTTCGAGCAGTTGGCTGGTGCACTGGATGCTCAGAAGGCGGCTGAGGCCGAGACTGATGGTTTGCGTCATTTGGCCAAGATGAATAAGTTGTTGATGAAGCGTCGCGAAGTTGATTCGGAGCGCATTGTCCAATTGCTTTCTGGCCAGGGCGAGATGGTCGCGCGTGCTATCCGGATGGAGATGTCCCAGCTCCGTTTCTCCGGGATCTCAGGCGTTGCCACAGAGCCTGTGGCAGCTCAACAGCCTGCTTTGCAATTCTCTGACATGCAGGTTTCTGCTACAGAGCCTGTGGCACCTCGATCGGATGTTTTACCCACAGTCGTCCATCATGATGTCCTTTGCCAATCCGACATGCAAGCCGTCTCGACCGCACCGGATGTCTCTGCTGACACTCCGGCCTCCGACAAGTCTTCTGCGACCTCATCGCCTACAGATCAGTCTATTCAGGAACCCGACGCGCTTCCCAACGTGGCCGTGACCATCAACATCACGCCATCTGAGAAGCGCAACTGGACCTTGCTCCAATACGTCCAGCACGCCATCTCTACGAATTCCTCTATCAACATTAACGGTCCTCTCCATCTCGTTCAACAGTTTGTAAATGAAATGGAGAAGACTGAGAAGGATCATGTTGACCAGGCGTCCCTTGCCAAGCGGTGGGAGAAGGTGGCTGGTGAGTATCGTGCAGAGGTGGATGCGATGAAGGAGTCGATCAAGCAAGGCAAGTGTGGGGTTTCAGAGCATCGAGATTTGGCGTCGAAGCTGCGTGCTCGTGAGCATGAGCTGGAGGCGAAGGAGTCGCAGTTTCAGATGCACTTGCTCACCCAGAAGCCGCTTGTTCGCGGGGACGAGGACAAGACGAAGGAGTCGCAGTTGTAGATTCACTATCTCAGCTAGCGAGAGGGGTTGGTAAGCAGTGAGGTACGTTTTCACGGTAAGCTTTGTTCTTTCCTTCTTTGTTTCTTTATTTAGTCAGTGCCGGTTGCATCATTGCGGTTGCTTTGACTAATAATCTTGCATAGATGTTACTTACAATAGCCTAACTCTAGTCTAATTTAATCATGCGCAGAATTTATTGTTTAGAAAATAGATCGTACTACATCCTAGATTTAAGGTATCACGTGACCGTCTCTTTACGAACGAACATTCAAATTTCACGGGACCTTTATCACGTGATTTTTTTTCATGAAAACTTACTATACCTAGCTCCCTTCATGATATCATCCTGATAGACTTAGTGAACTAGTGATCTTCTAGACCTGCATCTGCTGGACGAGAAAATGAACGTGTTTGATGTCATCGTTAACGTGAGGCATGTGCGCCAATCAGCATTAACTACCGACGTCGTTGCTGCCTAATACAAGTCGCCAGGCAGCGGCTCGGAGCGCGTCTCTTGTTCACGTCTTTCACCAAAAATTATCGGGCTACTGCAAACTGTCCTTGTATACACCTCAGTAAAGCTTGCAGTGGCGTTGTCGCATTTGGCTCCGCTGTGGTCTCATCGCGCTTCTGCTCATATGGGTGTTTCTCGAAATACCTTGAGCCACCTGGATCTGGTTGGCTTGGTGGCCAAGAACATCAACTCCTATAGTAATTTGTTAGTAAATCGATGCAGCCACGCTTTCTAACACCCACAACGTATTTGAAGTTCATTGTTTGCTGCGATCGCCTCTACTGACTCGCGTTTTTGGTGTTGCAATTTTCTCGAGCCCATCTCATCGCGATGCCAGGCACCGGCCACCGCTTGCAGCCCGCTGTTCTCCAGGCTATCCTCGACCGAATTGCTGCCTGCGAAAGTGATCGAGCCATCTCTAGAGCTACAGGTGCGAGCCGTAACACAGTAGCAAAGCTGAGGTTGAGCTTAGAGTTTTGGGGCGTGCCTTATCCGCCGCGCTGCGTTCGACTTGGGCGGCCATCTATACTCCGGCAAGCTCAGCGCGAAGGCCTTCAGGCATACCTCAATGGCTCACCGGGCGCATACATGGATGAGATGAGGGACTTCTTGTACGACGAGTACGACGTTAGGATAAGCCTTGCGAGCGTTTACCGAGAGCTAGAGAAGATGAGATGGTCTCGCAAGCTTGCAACAAAGCGGGCAAAGGAGCAGAGTGAGCCACTCCGCCGCCTCTATCTTGCCAGGATGGCGCAACACTATAAGGCGGAGCAGATCGTTGCGTTGGACGAGAGCGCCTGCAATGAGCGTACGGGCGACCGCAAGTATGGCTGGTCTCCAATCGGGGAGCCGGTGGAGCTATCACACAGCTTCAGGCGATCAGAACGGTGGTCGCTGCTGCCAGCCATGACGATAGATGGCTACATAAGCTATAAGATCTTTCAAGGCGCGATTACATCTGAGATCCTAGAAGACTTCTTAGAGTTTCAAGTGCTGCCGTTCTGCAATCCTCACCCAGGGCCAGCCTCAGTAATCGTGCTTGATAACGCCTCCATCCATCGATCAGAGCGTGTACGGGTGCTTTGCCAAAGTGCTGGAGTACTCCTTGAGTATCTGCCGCCATACTCACCAGATTTCAACCCCATCGAGAAGAGCTTTAAGCAGCTCAAGGGGTGGATGAAAAGGAATTCAGCGCAAGCGGAGAACTTCATTGACTTTGGGGTCTTTCTTGAGTATGCAGCGCAGCTGGTGTGCTGTAATATTAACTGCAGAAGCTGGTTCCATAGGTGTGGCTATCCCTATTAATTGTGCTTTTAAATGGATGCCACAGTACGTTTCTATAGGTAGATGATACCATACAAATGCGAACGATTACACCTTAATGCGCAACCCACAAAAGCGATTTAATAATTCTAAAAAAATAAGAGCTATTTCTATACATATAGAACTATCTTAGGAAGTTAACCTGTTATAATCGCATAACGTTGTAGTGTTGTACATAGGGCTATCCAAATAGACTATTGTTGCAGCGCATTTGAAACGCCTGAAAAACCTCAACACTATAGCGGGCACGGGCCGCTGTCACCAAAAACGCTCAGGCCACTAAGCTTCAAGCATTCTCGCCATCATCCTCCACAACACTGCTAGACGGTTCAACCACCAATTTCTTGCGCGCAATCTCTTCTCTTTTCTTACAACGTTCGACTCGTCTCCAGTTACGATCTGTGAGACCCTGGTACCCAGCTTGCCATTCTTTTGCAGTGTTTTGTAGCGTGAAAAACCAGCCAGGAGGCTGCTTGAAATGCTGCGTCCACAACTTCAAGATATCACCAGATGGCTGCATCAAGAGGTTGATATCCATAGCTCCGTCAATAACAAGAGTCTTATAAAGCTCGTTAATGTCCTCTCCAACTGTAGGAAATTTTAACTTAAGGTAGTTAAAGAAATTACTAGTATGCTCGTTAATCTCCTGCTCATGATCATATCGGATAGGCGCCCACTGAGATGCACTAGATACCTCAGCTCTTGTTATCGTTGGTGCAGCTGCCTGCAAGTTAGACTCCTGTTGAGGTTGCCTGTTCATCCGCTCAAGCTGTCCAACGATGAGCAGTTTTGTTAAGCTTTTGATATCATCGTCGCCATCTCCAGCCGCCCGCAACTTGCGCGTTTTCTCATGCACCCGTAGGTCCTTTGCTCTCAAAATTGCAAGCCGTACATCATCAGATGGCTCATCGTACGTTGCCCTTCTCGCTGTAATTGCTCTTGCCCACATGGAGATAATGTTGCCGTTGACAAAGAGGTGATCTTCGAAGCGCGCTGGCTGCCTCGCTGTTGGCGCCATCCAGCAGCAATAAGGATAGTTCTCGCAATGGGTATCTGTACAGCGCCATCTATCCCGGATAGCAATAGCATGCCCGCTACCTGCTTGTTCAGCTGCTATTACACCAGCAAGCCCCTCCTCTTGAATCACCGTTGCGGTGCGTCGACGAGGACCGTCGACAACCGTTGGCAACGGCTGCTGCTCCCCTGGAATTTCAGCCAAGATGAGCTCGAAATCGACGTTTACTGGCTCGCTGACATAGTTATCAACCTCTACAACAAGGCGCTGAAAGCTATTCCACGTTGCATCAACACCTCGCCGCAATCGCTTTATCGCGCGCTCGCGTTTGGCCTGCTTAGCTGGGTAAACAACAGTGCAAACAGATGAGATCTTCGCTCTTTTTGGCCGTAATTCTGCAACAACGTCATCTACCCACTGCCATAGGTCGTCGAAATGCAGCGAGTACAGCCGTACGCCGTGCTCGCTATCGGCAGCTTCAGGAATAAAGTGTTTCTCCATATCACCACCAAGGCAAGCCCTCCACCTAACGCGCAGTACAGGATTAACCTCATCCTCTAGCGCTTGCGATGAGCGAGGCAGCCATGGAGTGCCTTCTTGACGTCGGTACGCTGGCTCTCCCTCATCCTCAACACTACCGGCAGCGCCCTTAGCAGCGATCTCATCCTCATCCTCAGGCAGCGGATCGCCATCTCCATCCTCGAAAGTATCCTCATCCTCGCCAACGATATCTTCAGCTTGCGCGGAGGCAGCTGTTTGGGTGGCTTGCAGCTCAGGCTCGGACAACGGGCTTTGACGGCGCGGCGGGGCAGTCGCTGGAGGCGACGGCAGCGCCTCACGGCGGACACGTTTAGGCGTTAAATGGGTAGGATTTTGTCTAGTTGCTGGCGCTCTACGCTTCTGGGAGGACGGGTTAACGCCTTGATCGAATGGCTGCTTCGGCTTACGCTGGCGCTTGGGCGGCATCCCAACAGCAGCTAGATTGAGCTCGCAACAAGCTCCACACAAACAAAACGCTATACACGAACGATTTAGAGTACAGGACTAGCTTCATGGGCTTCTGGAGGTGGGAAACGGCTGCTGCATTAATTTACTAACAAATTACTATGGGAGTTGATGTTCTTGGGCACCAAGCTAACCAGATCCAGGCGGCTCAAGGTATTTCGAAAACCACAATACTAAGAGCTGCCAAAGACGCACGGCCTTTTAGACGCGTTTTCACGAATTTGCTATCTGCGCGGAGAAACTGCTGAGATGTATCCTTATTACCCTAAATCGACCTTTTAAGACCGTAGTCTTAATCTCTGCTATCCTAGCTTCCTTCCTAGCCCACCGAGCCTTCCTTAGAAATGTGCTGTCACAAATAAACAGGGGAGTGCTAGAGGAGAGTTAGGAGGCGGCGTTAATAGAACGAGCGACAGCACGGTTAACAACGCGTTTTTGAGCGTCGGAGACTAACGTACTAAGAGAACGAGAGCTGCAGAATAGATGCGCATTGCACTTGTTTGTATCCGAGAACACTAGGGGCAATCCGAGGGTCTGGTAGAGAAAGCGTCCCGTTACACCGTGCGTCCCGGCACGCTTGGACCGACGTTATAACAAGAAACAAAACACCAACTCTATATTAGCGAAAGAACCAAAAACTCGTAATCTTCTCAAAACTAACTAGATGGCCAACATCGCCCTCCTTAGTGGTACCACGATACCTATCCTTGGCGTACCAAACTAAGAACCATCGATCTTGTTACACTCATACCTCAGATGGTCATCCCAATCTAAATGCACAACAGTATCTTCCTCAGACTTTGAAAAGGGCAGATAGATAGACATTTGACAGCCTGTGCAAACTGCGCGGATGTGGCGTTGGTCGGACGTTACGCTGCAGTGCGGGTCATTGGGGTTACGTGAAGTCGCGCTCGGGGTCGAGATGGGTGCGGTAGTCTTCGGGCTTAGAGCTAAACCTGCGTATTGGAGAAGGGGGAGGAGATACCGGTGTTGCGGGGTGTGAGGTGGTTGTTGTTGTTAAGGGAAGCAGAAGACTTGCTGGAGATTGAGGACCGGAGATTTCGCTTTGGGAGGCGGAGGTTGCGAGCGAGCTGGAGTTGTTGGGGTATCGAGGGCAGCTTGGGGTCTCCGATCAACTCGCAATACTGCCCAGGAACAAAGTAGGCTTGGGACAATTAGACCAGCTTCGACAGTTTCGGCAAACGGGAGATGTGGGCTATCTAGGACCACCACCTCCACGGAAGAAATGAGCCACTGGCAGCTCGCTTAGTTTCCGAATCCGACACTTCATCATCCTCTGTTCGCTCTGGAGGCGTCTCGAAAGTACCAGCCTCAGAAGATTCAGGGCTGGCTTCCGCCTCGACCGTTCTTAAATCGGAAATTCGGCTTTCATCTTCCCCGTTTTTCTCTTTGGGCGACTCGGTGGGAATGACAGGATTTTTGATAGCTGAAGTAGCTGGAGGCGGCTCGACAGTACTTGGTTCAGAAGATTTAGAGTCGGCTTCCGACCCGATCATTCCTGAATCGGAAGATTGGCTTTCATCCTCCCTGTTTCGCTCTTCCGGCATCTCAGCGGAAACGACAGGATTGTTGATAGCTGGATTAACTAGACGCACCTCGAGACGATCAGTTTCCGAAGTTGTAGTGTTGGCTTCGGACTCACTTGGTTCTGTACCAGAGGCTCGGCGTACATCCTCGTTTGATGTATCATTCCAGTCTCGCACTCTAGGCACATTGGTGAAAATGAAAGCATTGGTGATAGCTGGAGTCGTAGTCTCGGTAGCCTTTGGGGTCCCGTCCGGATCATGTTCTGATGCCTTCTGCCCCCAGAATTGGTATGACTCTTTTACATTTTCTTTGAATTCTTTTTCTCGAATCGACATAATCGCCTCCGTATCCTTCATATTCCGAACAGGTTCACGATTGCTGCTCCCTGTCTTGTTATTGGTCATAGCCTTCTTCTTATTATTATATTTACTTCTCCGCTCAATCAAATCCTCCTCGTTTCTCTCCATCTCCTCAGACACGGCTCTTTGCTCTTGTTCCCATGAGACTAGCGTTTCGAGGGGGAGTCCTATCCTAGCCTCTCCTCGTATCATAGCAGATTTATTCATATCTATCTCCGCACTGAGCTTGTTGTTAGTTGTGGTGAGCTGTTCCGTGCGACTCATCATATCTTCTCGTTGAAGCTTCAAGGCCTTGATTTCTTTCTCGATCCCGGAGAGAAATCCGTTGGTTCGATCAAGCTGCTTTTTGTGTTTTTTAACTTCATCTTCCAGGCTTCCAATCCTCAGCGTTTTCTGTTCGACCTCACTCGTAAGATCAGCAATCGTCTCTTTCTGTTTCCGTCTATCCTGCTCGTAGGATTCCGTTCTCTGAGCGTGCTTATCATTGAGAGATTCAACTTGATTCTTTAGGCTTACAATCGTCTGTTTCTTCTCTTTCAACTCACTCCGAAGATCAGTGGTCCTAACACTCCGTAACCCTATGTCATCAGACATACGTTTATTCTCAGAACGATCAACATTAATCTTCAACTTCAGCTTATCAATCTCTTTATATGCATTCTTTACGAAGCGGTCAATGTCTCGAATGTCATGTAAACGCGAAGCGATCTCGAGATTCCTTTGCTTGGCTACCAAATCCCCAGCTTCTGTTATGGCTTGGAACGCCCGAATGCATTCCACCATATTTCCAGCAATCCCATTGGATTGCCGTAGCTTATTCTTGAGATCCTCTATCTCAGGGTCAGGGCTTGGTATAACTGGTCGCGTTTCCTGCATTCCTATTGCACCAATGGTAACTGCTTGCGGAACAGGTGCTCTTGTCTCTGTATGAACCCCAGTAATTTCAGAGTAGTCAGAGTAGGATTGGACCGGTATAACTGGGCGTGTTTCTTGCATTCCTATTGCACCAATAGTGACTGCTTGCGGAACAGGTGCTCTTGCCTATGTATGTACCCCAGTAATTTCAGAGTAGGATTGGACTGGCTGAATGGTTTGAGTTTGCGTTGAAGACAAAGAAGATGGTGCTTGTAGCTGTGGTTCCGTCTGGACCCTTTCTTGTATAGTCGAACGAGCTTCCAACGCATCGATCTTTCTTTCGGGAGCGCGTATCGCATCCATCAAAGGGCTTAAATCTTGAACTCCCTGTGGATTAGTTGGATCATTGACTTGCGTCAGGCTGTGCTGCGACATCTGTCGTAAAGTCTCCTCAAGGCGGTCGAAGCGGAAAGCCTGGACAGAAACTCCCTCTGCAGATAAGTGTTCGAGCTGCTTGGCAAGATTTTCTTGTCGAAACCAGTAGATGAACAAAGCACCGAATGCAAAGGTGAGGAGTACGCTAACGAGGAAGATGATGTCGCCAGATATGCCGGGATCTGCGTCCAACGCATGTCGCGCGAAAGCGTAAGTATCCATTATTGTTGCGTTGTGTGATGTCTCTATGATACTCAGTTGTGTGCCTGGAGTTAACTTCGAAATGTGGCAACCGGCATAATATGAGGTACATGACGCACAAAGAAGCATTTTGTTTGAGCGAGATGTATTTTGAGATAAAGGCGCCTTGGCAACGAAACGCACAAAGAACCTGATGTCCGAGAGCGTGTGTCTAGATCTGCAAGGATTGTCTGTAAAGCCTTTGTTTACCTAGATACCGAGGTCATGGTGCGGCCCAACGTCATGAACCCACTGGATCATCATAATCCCAAATTTCTTCGAGCATATTCACAAATTTCTGCGCCATCTTCTGACCACCTTGCTCACTTGGTTCCACTCTTGCTGTATAGTCGTCTGCGGTCTTCCCATCAAGCACTTTGTACAATGCACACGGCACGATTTCTGTATCCTCCACTCTGATCTGCTTTGTTGCTAACTCGTATATAGCTCGAATACCAGTCTGGAGGTGTTCTGGGGAAGAATTATATCCTAGAGCCTTAAGCTGTGCATCAGCCCAGCTTTCTTGTCCTAGGCCCCATTCCAACGGGAAGTAGATCATGCAGACGATCACTGTGCGCGGCCTAGTCTTTGCGGTAAGACGCACAATGTACTCTTGTACTTTAGTGCCAAAAAAGTCACGGAAGTACATCAGAGGTAGTGCTGTACCATCCTCCAGAGATTTACGAGAACTCAGCCAGGCCAAATGAAGCATGTGTCGCATCGTTGAAAAGCTCGGGCGAAGAGCAACATCGTTTGCACCAACGCTGACAATCAGAACATCATTCGGGCGGATGTTATCGCGGATGAACTTGTCGTGATCCAACAGCCGATTGTCACGATCGCGTAGCATGGTCGCTTCTACGGCGGCGTTAATGCATGTCGCGCGATCTTTGAGTAGATGATTGACCCAACAAGCGACATCAGGCTTCAGTTTTGCGGGGTCTTGAAGTGTCTTGTGGTATATATCTGGGATTGGTTGTGGGAGGCAACTAGCTGACTTATCAACCCAGTATTTGTTATCCAGGGATGAGTCGCCGGCTAGGTAGATGATAGGGTTTTCCGGTCGTTCCGCAAGGGTGATGTCATGCAAAGTGTTCAGGTCGCTAATGGGATGGCCGTGCCACTCAAAATAAAAACGGGCGCCATTAATCTTTCTCTTTGCACTTGGAGATGAGGATGTCATGTTTTAATGCGTGAAGATTGATGATATTGTGGTTTTCGAAATACCTTGAGCCGCCTGGATCTGGTTAGCTTGGTGCCCAAGAACATCAACTCCCATAGTAATTTGTTAGTAAATTAATGCAGCAGCCGTTTCCCACCTCCAGAAGCCCATGAAGCTAGTCCTGTACTCTAAATCGTTCGTGTATAGCGTTTTGTTTGTGTGGAGCTTGTTGCGAGCTCAATCTAGCTGCTGTTGGGATGCCGCCCAAGCGCCAGCGTAAGCCGAAGCAGCCATTCGATCAAGGCGTTAACCCGTCCTCCCAGAAGCGTAGAGCGCCAGCAACTAGACAAAATCCTACCCATTTAACGCCTAAACGTGTCCGCCGTGAGGCGCTGCCGTCGCCTCCAGCGACTGCCCCGCCGCGCCGTCAAAGCCCGTTGTCCGAGCCTGAGCTGCAAGCCACCCAAACAGCTGCCTCCGCGCAAGCTGAAGATATCGTTGGCGAGGATGAGGATACTTTCGAGGATGGAGATGGCGATCCGCTGCCTGAGGATGAGGATGAGATCGCTGCTAAGGGCGCTGCCGGTAGTGTTGAGGATGAGGGAGAGCCAGCGTACCGACGTCAAGAAGGCACTCCATGGCTGCCTCGCTCATCGCAAGCGCTAGAGGATGAGGTTAATCCTGTACTGCGCGTTAGGTGGAGGGCTTGCCTTGGTGGTGATATGGAGAAACACTTTATTCCTGAAGCTGCCGATAGCGAGCACGGCGTACGGCTGTACTCGCTGCATTTCGACGACCTATGGCAGTGGGTAGATGACGTTGTTGCAGAATTACGGCCAAAAAGAGCGAAGATCTCATCTGTTTGCACTGTTGTTTACCCAGCTAAGCAGGCCAAACGCGAGCGCGCGATAAAGCGATTGCGGCGAGGTGTTGATGCAACGTGGAATAGCTTTCAGCGCCTTGTTGTAGAGGTTGATAACTATGTCAGCGAGCCAGTAAACGTCGATTTCGAGCTCATCTTGGCTGAAATTCCAGGGGAGCAGCAGCCGTTGCCAACGGTTGTCGACGGTCCTCGTCGACGCACCGCAACGGTGATTCAAGAGGAGGGGCTTGCTGGTGTAATAGCAGCTGAACAAGCAGGTAGCGGGCATGCTATTGCTATCCGGGATAGATGGCGCTGTACAGATACCCATTGCGAGAACTATCCTTATTGCTGCTGGATGGCGCCAACAGCGAGGCAGCCAGCGCGCTTCGAAGATCACCTCTTTGTCAACGGCAACATTATCTCCATGTGGGCAAGAGCAATTACAGCGAGAAGGGCAACGTACGATGAGCCATCTGATGATGTACGGCTTGCAATTTTGAGAGCAAAGGACCTACGGGTGCATGAGAAAACGCGCAAGTTGCGGGCGGCTGGAGATGGCGACGATGATATCAAAAGCTTAACAAAACTGCTCATCGTTGGACAGCTTGAGCGGATGAACAGGCAACCTCAACAGGAGTCTAACTTGCAGGCAGCTGCACCAACGATAACAAGAGCTGAGGTATCTAGTGCATCTCAGTGGGCGCCTATCCGATATGATCATGAGCAGGAGATTAACGAGCATACTAGTAATTTCTTTAACTACCTTAAGTTAAAATTTCCTACAGTTGGAGAGGACATTAACGAGCTTTATAAGACTCTTGTTATTGACGGAGCTATGGATATCAACCTCTTGATGCAGCCATCTGGTGATATCTTGAAGTTGTGGACGCAGCATTTCAAGCAGCCTCCTGGCTGGTTTTTCACGCTACAAAACACTGCAAAAGAATGGCAAGCTGGGTACCAGGGTCTCACAGATCGTAACTGGAGACGAGTCGAACGTTGTAAGAAAAGAGAAGAGATTGCGCGCAAGAAATTGGTGGTTGAACCGTCTAGCAGTGTTGTGGAGGATGATGGCGAGAATGCTTGAAGCTTAGTGGCCTGAGCGTTTTTGGTGACAGCGGCCCGTGCCCGCTATAGTGTTGAGGTTTTTCAGGCGTTTCAAATGCGCTGCAACAATAGTCTATTTGGATAGCCCTATGTACAACACTACAACGTTATGCGATTATAACAGGTTAACTTCCTAAGATAGTTCTATATGTATAGAAATAGCTCTTATTTTTTTAGAATTATTAAATCGCTTTTGTGGGTTGCGCATTAAGGTGTAATCGTTCGCATTTGTATGGTATCATCTACCTATAGAAACGTACTGTGGCATCCATTTAAAAGCACAATTAATAGGGATAGCCACACCTATGGAACCAGCTTCTGCAGTTAATATTACAGCACACCAGCTGCGCTGCATACTCAAGAAAGACCCCAAAGTCAATGAAGTTCTCCGCTTGCGCTGAATTCCTTTTCATCCACCCCTTGAGCTGCTTAAAGCTCTTCTCGATGGGGTTGAAATCTGGTGAGTATGGCGGCAGATACTCAAGGAGTACTCCAGCACTTTGGCAAAGCACCCGTACACGCTCTGATCGATGGATGGAGGCGTTATCAAGCACGATTACTGAGGCTGGCCCTGGGTGAGGATTGCAGAACGGCAGCACTTGAAACTCTAAGAAGTCTTCTAGGATCTCAGATGTAATCGCGCCTTGAAAGATCTTATAGCTTATGTAGCCATCTATCGTCATGGCTGGCAGCAGCGACCACCGTTCTGATCGCCTGAAGCTGTGTGATAGCTCCACCGGCTCCCGATTGGAGACCAGCCATACTTGCGGTCGCCCGTACGCTCATTGCAGGCGCTCTCGTCCAACGCAACGATCTGCTCCGCCTTATAGTGTTGCGCCATCCTGGCAAGATAGAGGCGGCGGAGTGGCTCACTCTGCTCCTTTGCCCGCTTTGTTGCAAGCTTGCGAGACCATCTCATCTTCTCTAGCTCTCGGTAAACGCTCGCAAGGCTTATCCTAACGTCGTACTCGTCGTACAAGAAGTCCCTCATCTCATCCATGTATGCGCCCGGTGAGCCATTGAGGTATGCCTGAAGGCCTTCGCGCTGAGCTTGCCGGAGTATAGATGGCCGCCCAAGTCGAACGCAGCGCGGCGGATAAGGCACGCCCCAAAACTCTAAGCTCAACCTCAGCTTTGCTACTGTGTTACGGCTCGCACCTGTAGCTCTAGAGATGGCTCGATCACTTTCGCAGGCAGCAATTCGGTCGAGGATAGCCTGGAGAACAGCGGGCTGCAAGCGGTGGCCGGTGCCTGGCATCGCGATGAGATGGGCTCGAGAAAATTGCAACACCAAAAACGCGAGTCAGTAGAGGCGATCGCAGCAAACAATGAACTTCAAATACGTTGTGGGTGTTAGAAAGCGTGGCTGCATCGATTTACTAACAAATTACTATAGGAGTTGATGTTCTTGGCCACCAAGCCAACCAGATCCAGGTGGCTCAAGGTATTTCGAGAAACACCCATAACGTGTCCGTGCACCTCGTGCACGGATTCATCTCGTGCACGCTGAACACCAAACGCGCGTCTCAGCGTCATAACTTCAACGCGCTATAACTCAACAACTATGGCTCCAATTGATGATGCGATTGCAGATTTAGAGTCGCAAGAACCCGGAGAAAAAATTGTATTAGCAGAGTTTGCGAGGAAATGGGGTGTCAGCCGCGCAACTCTATCGCGGAGGTGGAGGCGCGTGACAGGGCCTAGGAGTAATGGATACGCTCAGCAGCAAGCTATCAGCCCACAACAAGAGCTAGAGCTTGTGAGATATATCAAAACGCTTACAGAGAGAGGCCTTCCTCCTATAAGAGAGATGATTAGGAATTTCTTATCAGAAGTAGCCCATCAGCAGCTCAGCGAGAGCTAGGTTACTCGCTTTATCAACCAACACGAGATCTATCTTATCTTAAAGTAGACCAGCGCCATGGATTGTACGCGCCACCTAGCTAATTCTAAGTTAAAGTATAGACTCTACTTCGAGCTGCTGCATTAAAAGATCACTAAATACCACCTTAAGGCTCAAGATATATACAATATGGATGAGAAGGGCTTCTTAATTAGCTTAATAGGCAGAAGCAAGAGAATATTCAGCAGGCGTCAATTGTGAGGGATCGATCAAGAAAGATTGGATTTGACAAGATACAAGCTATCGAGCTATCTACGTTGTGAGCCCGAACTTATGCTGTGGGCGCCAAGGCGCTAGTCCGATAAGATAAGGATCTTATCGATATGGGGGCCATGGGCCGAGCGAGTCTATGGATCCGTAACATTACCCCCCCTTTCAGAAGACGGTTGCACCTGCAAGCCGTGAATGTCTTTTATTTTATGACGCTGTGCTTGATGCCGAGCAGTTATGTTGTGTCTCATCCTTCGGGTCCTTGCTTCTGCTTGGAGACAGACGTCCTGAGTTGTGCCACCTTCCCAGGTCCAAGCTGTGCCATCAGTGAATGCGAAGGTGATAGGGCAAGCTCACAACTGTCTAGTACGCTAACAACTTCAACATCATCGCGACCAAGTGAATATGCGGCGACTAGGTTGAGATACAACGCTAGGTCTCGATACAGTTCGTGAGGTGGGGGCTTGTCGGGATAGAGACGGTGAAAGTCTTCAACCGCTTCCTCTGCGCCCCACAGGTCTGTATAGTCTTGCCATGCGGGCGAGGCATTCCAGTCTGGGGAGTTGGTGTACTTAACCTTATACTGGAGCATGCCTTTCTTGTTTGTGAGGGTGTCCTTGCGTCGTTTATCTATGCGACAGTCGACGACCATGTCTACGTAGTAGTCGTGCTCTCCGTCAGGGTGTTTCTCAGCGATGACGCCCTCACTTGGGCGAGCTGTTTGATCGGCGTCCAGGTGTAGTAACCATGGGTGGAACACTGGATGGACTTGTTTGTAGCAGTCTGGTAGTGCGAGCTCGACTGCATATCGGTTGGGCAAAGCTCGCACTTTGTATGGGCCAAGGTTCTTTGCGCTGAGACCGCGGCTCGGGCGCATCGTAGGGATATTGCGGGCATCAATATAGACTTTGTCACCGACGCGGTAGTCTGGAGCGGGCTGTCTGTGCTGGTTGGCGTAGTGTTCCATCTTGTTTTGGGACCAGCGAAGATTTTCTTGCATGAAACGGATAACGTCGGTCATCCTTTTCACCGTGCCTCGGGCGTCTTCGCGGAGCAACTGTTCTGCGCGTGAACGGGCGTCGGTAATGGGCGAGTCTTCGGTGACTAGTTCCGATCCCATGCGAGGTAGGTAGCCCTTGGTGGCAAGCGCGGGTGCGACGCCAGAGGACACGTTTTCTCTGTTATTGATGGCGAGCTGGGCTAGTGGCAGCCAGTCTACCCAGTCGTTTTGCATATAGTTCGTGTAAGCACGCAGGTAACACTTTAGTCCGGCGTTGGCGACTTCAGTCTGGCCGTCTGTTTCTGGGTGGTAAGCTGTAGAGAGCTTTGGTGTAACACCCAGTCGATGACACAGCTCCTTCCAGAAATGAGAGACGAACTGTGACCCTCGGTCAGACACAATTGTAGTAGGGAAACCTTCCTCTCTCCAGACGTAATCGACAAATGCTCGGACAACAGCATCAACTTCAAGGCTGTCTAGGGCGATAAACCGTTGCGACTTGCTTAGCCGGTCAATCACGACCATGACATGAGAGTAGGTGCGTCCGAATCTAGTACAGTCTGGCAGGGGTGTGATGAAGTCGACTGAAATGTCAGTCCAGAATCGTTTCGGTACGGGGAGCGGGTGCAGCAGTCCCTGCTTGCGGTCTCTGTATGGCTTTGCGCGTCGGCAAACTACACAACTCCGGGTATACTGAGCGACTGTGTCTGTCATGAGCGGCCAGTAGTACTGTTGGCTAACTAGGTAGTAGGTAGAGCGCTTGCCGCCGTGGCCCGCCGTGGCGGTGTCGTGGAACCGACGGACGATGTCTTTGCGAAGATCGTCGTCGTAGGGGATGAAGAGTCTGCCGCGGAAGTAAACCAGACTGTTGCGGATTTCGCAGTCCTGTAGCTCTAGCTTCAGCTTCATTTGTATGGCGACAGTGTGGGGAAGGTGACGGGCGCCGTCTGCCTTTGCTCGTATTATTTCTTGTAGTGTGGGATCGACGCGGTAGGCATTTACGATCGCTGTCATAAGTCCATCGTCAGGCGCGTTCTCCCCGGCACCCGTGCCAGGGAAGCTGGCGCAGCAGCGTGAGGGATCTCAATTGTCTCCCCCTTAGGCTGGCTGTCCAAGGCTACGTCTGGGGTTGAGTCGTCATCCACCAAATCATCGACGCCATACGCCTCCTCGCTCATTAGATATAGCATGCCTGCTAGCGTTTGTACCTCCTCCGCGTATTCGAATAACAGCGCCGCGAGTTGAATTGCTTGTCGGGCGTCGTTGTGTGTGTGCGTGTCTCGTTTGATGACGTCGTCGACGCGGTCGGGGCCGAGGATCGTCTGGGTCTGATGTATGATCCGTGGATCGTTTGGGTTCGTGGGTGTGTCGCCGGGGCGTCTCGTCAAGGCGTCGGGTTTGCTGCCTAGTCTGCCTGGTCGGTAAGTGATCTTAAAGTTGAATTCGCTCAGAAACTCAGCCCATCTTGCTTGACGCCTGTTGAGTGCTTTGTTGACCATAAAGGTCTGTAAGGTGGCATGGTCTGAGATGACCTTCACCGGGTCCGAGGTGCCGGCCAGCTCTGGTCTCCATTCCTCAAAGGCGCGGACGATGGCCATAAGCTCCTTGTCGTAGATGGCATAGTTGCACTCAGCTGGTGACATCTTTGTGGAGATAAAAGCGACTGGTTTTAGCACTCCGTCAGTCTGGACTTGGGACAGCACGGCTGCTGTGACGGTGTCGGAGGAGTCTGTTTCGACCCAGGTCTCAAGCGCGGGGTTGAAGTGCGCGAGGACCGGGGCGATGGTAAATGCTTTCTTAAGCTTTTCGAATGCGTCGTGGGCAGCAGATCCTTGGGCGATAGGAAAGTTCAGCTTGACGTCGCCGTTTGTCCCGCGGGTAAGATCCGTGAGCGGCCGCGCGATATAAGAGAAGGCAACAATAAACCTTCGGTAGAAATTTGCGAAACCTAGGAATGCTTGCAACTCTTTCAATGTTGTTGGGGTGCCCCAGTCGAGCACTGACTTAACCTTGGCGGGGTCCATTTTGATGCCTTCAGTTGTAAGAATGAGGCCCAGGTATCTCACCTCTTGGACGGCAAACTCGGACTTGTCAATGTCTAGATGAAGTCCGGCCTCACCTAGACTCTCGATAACCTTGCGGACATGAACCTTATGCTCTGCCAAAGACGCGCTGTAGATTAGGACGTCGTCGAGGTATGCAGAGCAGAACTCGTCAAGGTAATCGCGTAAAACCTCGTTAATGTAGGCCTGAAAGGTACCTGGTGCGTTGCAGAGTCCGAAAGGCATCACTAAGTATTCGAATAGGCCATACCGTGTTAGGAAGGCAGTCTTATGTTCGTCGCCTTCCTTGATGCGGATTTTGTTAAAGGCGGCGATGACGTCGACCACGGTGAAGTAGGCGACGTTAGCTAGCCGCGCGAGCGTTTCTTTAATCATCGGAGGAGCGTTCCTGTTCTTGATAGTGACGGCATTGAGCGCTCTATAGTCCACGCAAATGCGGAGTCCACCTCCAGATTTGCGGACGACGAGCACAGGCGAAGCGAAGTCTGACTTGCTTTCACGGATCTCACCGCGTCCTCTCATGTCCTCAACATAAGCTTTAACGGCAAGGCCTTCGTCCTTACTTATGCCGTACATCTTAGCGTTTGGGTGTTTTGATCCGGGGATAATGTCAATGCTGTGGTCGACCGCGCCTCGTCGAGCGGGCAAGTCTGTCGTGGCGGGATCAGGATTAAATCGGTGGGCGAGATCGTGGAGCCATTCGGGCAACTTGTCTAGGACCTCGTCGCGAGTTTTAGCGGGCGAGTTCAGCTTCTGGTGGAACTTATCAATGTCTTCCTGAGATAGGGCGTTCATGTCCATGGCAAATAGTGAGGCGAAGACGCGGCTAGCCTGGGCTCTCTCGTCGGCGTCATCGCTGTCATCTTTGTCGAGTTGTTCAAAATCATGTGGGTACAGCCAGATAGTACCGTTCTCTGGTCGTGATGCCAGTGCGGCAGCGGCCTCACCTGACACATGGTGTATGTCCATGTTCGCGTAGGTCGGGTTCCGTTCTTTGGCTTTTGCTGCGGCCCGTCGGTGTCGACTGCTGCGAACAGTGACTTGCTCGCCTTTGTGTAGGCAGTTGGCGTAGCAATGCTCGCTGTTGAAACGCATAGTTTTTTCCCTCCAGTCGATGTGTGGATTATGCTCTTCTAGCCATGAAGTGCCGAAAATAAAGTCGTAAGTCGTCATAGGTACACTGTAGAAGAGTTCCTCGCTAACGTGTTCAGCGTGGGAGATGGGGGCTAGGACGCCGTGTGTGATAGGCGCCATGGCGAAATTGCCGTCGCCAAGTCGTAGTTGCAAAGGTTGTTTAAGCCGAAACGTCGGCAGGTTATGTCGTTGCGCAAATAGTGTGGAGATACAGTTTCCAGTAGCACCAGAGTCAGTCAAAGCTTCCGTATCAATATAGCTATTCGAAGTGGCGACCTTGCACTTGAAAACGAACTGCTGGCCTTGGACAAGCTGCTTGCCTTTGACCATAGTGTTCGCGCTCAAGACAACGTGTCTGTCCTCTATAGCCTGGGGAGGCGTCCAGTCCTCCAATTCTTGTAAACAAACGCGTAAAGTGCTAGGTGTAGCTCCGGTGAGCGGGGTAGTTTGGGTATCAAGGGTCGGTGAAACAATAGGGGGTATCGCTAACAAGGGTTGGACTGGTAGTTGTGGCTTTGACTGTGACTGTAACTGTATCTGTGGACCATTTTGGTGCGGTCCCCGGGGCGTCTTTCGCCGGGGACGGCTAGTTTTCCGACTCGTCGGTGGCATCGACGACTGTGGCCTGGAGGGCGGCGTTGGTGAATGTAGCTTTGAGGGCAGGGACGCGGCTAGCTGGCACGATAGAGCCAGACTTGCAGGCTGCTGGGACGTCTGCGTCGGTCGGACGATGTTTCTTGCCGCTGACATTTGCCGTGCCTCCGCATTTAAAGCACTCGCCTTGCTTACTCAACGCGTTGAGTTGCGCGCGCGTGCGACCGTAGTTGTTACGCGTTGTGGAGCCGCTGCTATTGCTGTTGCCGTTGCCATTACCTCCACCACCAGCGTTAGACGTGTTGCGGCCGGTTCGGGTACCATTATTTCCGCTGCTCTGGGTGAGACGTGAGAGCTGTTGCTGAGTGCGGCAATTCTGGGCAAACGCTTCCCAAGTATCACCATGGCGGAATTGTAAACCTGCGTTACGACCAAACTTCATGAGTCGGATCGCGTGCTGGATCATTTCGTTGTCGCCCAGGTTCAATGGTGCGACTGTAGAGGTAAAGCGGGCTACCCAGGTGTTAAACGATTCATTGTCGCGTTGCTTTAATCCTCCAGAGCCGCTGTCGTGTAGCGCTGCGCTGGCTTCGGTGACCTTGTCGACCGTGTCAAAGATGCGATCAAGTTCCGTGAGGACTTCTTCCGCTGTCACGTAGGCGTTACGAGCTCCGGGTGCTGCTCTATATTCCACCTGTGCAGCGGCTGGTCCTCGCAAGTGGTCAATCAGGTAGTCGAGCTGATCTTGAACAGTTGTGTGGATAGTAGTTTTGTTTAAGAAGTTCCTGGCGCTGCGGCGCCAATACTTGTAGTCCTCTTTGTCGGTGCTGTCTCCGCGAAAGATGTCAATATCCTTCAGCTTTGCACCCGTTGCAGTGAGGTTGTCCGATACAGCAGACCGAGCTAGGGGTCGGTTTTTCTGATGATGTGCCATAGGGGGAGGCAGCATCAAGTCGTGAGTGCCAGTGCCAATGAACGGGTTCGCAGTCATTGGAGGAGGGGACGACTGGAACTGAGCTGGGCGCGTGTCATATAAATTTCCATTCGTCGGGACGCCCGCGTGCTGTTGCAGGACACTCCTCTCGTTGTAGAGGTCGCTAATCTGGGAGTAGAGCTTCACGTTTGACTCGCGCGAGGCTGCAAGCTCGTCTTCGAGCACTGCTAGCCGTGAAGCGTAGCTGTTCTTAGTAGTGATCATGCGGTTGCATTTCTGGGTGACTTGGGCAAGCTCGTCTGCGGCGGCAGCGCGAGCTTGCGTCTGGGCGCGCTCCACGCGGGCGTCAGCTGCTTCTTGTTGTACACGGGCTTCATTATGTGCTTGGTCTAGCTGTTCGGCTTGTTCAGCTATCTGACTAAGCAAATCTGCTAGGTGTCCAAAGACACTCTCAGCATGTTCAGCGATGCAAGCGGTGAAGTCGTCAACGTTCCTCATGTCCGCGAGGATCTCGCGCTCATCGTTGTCGTGGATGCCATAAAAACGTAGATACATGTCATCCGTGTCGTCGTCGTAGCCTAGTTCTATAGAAGTCTTATCCGCTGGCTTAACGGCTTTCTTAAGAGACTGTCTACAAGACTGTCGTCGGCGTTCAGCGGCGTTGACGTCATTGCCCTCGTCCTCGCTGTTGCCTTGGCCGTCTCCACGGCCAAAAGTGACCTGTCTCTTGCGGGTGGCGAACTTCTGTCTAATAGTCGCCTTCTCCGCTTCGGTGAGGTCGTCGTCATTCTCAAAGTCGCCGTACTCAAGGTGCGACTCTGCTGGAATGGTTTGTGTGTCGTTCTGAGCACCCTGGTCGTGGGCATCCTTGCTCGTCTCGTTTAGTCGGGCCATCATCGGCGGCAGCGCTAGAAGCGGCGGCGGATCTTTTCTGGCAGGTGGGTACAGCTATGCAGCTGGGCAATCCAGTGTCTTCCGCGGCGGCACTCTGCGGCGGCGGGTCTTTTCTGGCAGGTGGGTACAGCTATGCAGCTGGGCAATCAGGTGTCTTTACTACGGCGGCTCTTCTGCGGCGGTACGTATAGTCAATGCGATCCTCGTCGCGTAAGTGTTTCTGTCGTTGGCGTGTCGCTCGCAGCGACAAGAAAATACAATTCGCGAACGAGCTTCCAGGGCCCGTCTTGAAAGGGAGCTTGTATAATGTGAGGGATCGATCAAGAAAGATTGGATTTGACAAGATACAAGCTATCGAGCTATCTACGTTGTGAGCCCGAACTTATGCTGTGGGCGCCAAGGCGCTAGTCCGATAAGATAAGGATCTTATCGATATGGGGGCCATGGGCCGAGCGAGTCTATGGATCCGTAACAACTAGAACATCGAGTTAATCGCCTTCGAGCGCTCATTGTTATTCCACCTGTCGATGCAGCATATGTCGATCTAGAAATACTGCAGCTTGTCCTAGACCGCCTGTTCAGCGCAAAACTAGAGCTTTTAATAGCCTTGTTCCTTCTCCTTGTAGGTCCCGTTCGATATGTCTTCGATGAGGATCTCGGAGTCGCTCTATCTGTGCGATAGAATAGCGTAGGGCGGAATCGTTTTGCTGCGGAAATCCGTTAAGACAAGCCTTCCCAGCGCGTTATGGTGGAGAAGCCGCATAGCGTTTGCAATCTTGGCTTAGTCTAGGAAAGGCGAGGCGCGAACGAATTTAGTGGTGTCGAGAGTAGAAAGGAATAGTCGCGATAGAGCGAAGCAGGCAGAGGAAGCTTACGCTGGGCTGCTGTGAAGGCTGCCTGTCAAGGCAGTGCATGCAACCAGGCTGAGCGGATGCTGGGAGCATCAAGCATCCTGCGCCGTCCCGCCTCATAACTTGCGCTCGACAGCGTTCGTCGTGTGAACTCACGTCAGATTACTGCGCACATGGGCAGGGTGCCAGCAGATAGAGCAGTCCTACTTAGACTGCCATCGTAGCGTCTCGCGAGACTCATGTTATCGAGGAAGGGTGCGCAGCGATGTAAGTTGTGTAGGCGTAGGGAAGCTGCTTTGCGAGGAAACTAGTGAAGGGAGTACGAAGCGCGGCTGTCTGCAATGCGCGCATGCACGTCTGGATCAACAGCTGCCTGCAAAGTCGGGAATAAGAGCTGCCCGGGGCGGGGTGCTCAAAGCTGCAGTTCTCAGCCACAGCGCGCGGGCAGGCGCATAGATATCTCAGCACGCTACTACATGCCAAGATTTATTAATAGCGCACGGACCGTCAACTGCATCCTGACGATCTTGCCGTCTGCGCGGAGAAATTGCCGGGATGTCACTCCTTACCCTAGATCGACCTTTTGACGCTGCAGACTTGGTCTTTGCCATCTTACCTTCCCTTCTAGTCCACCGAGCTGTCTAAAGATATGTACTGTCGCGAATAAACAGGGGAGTGGAAGAGGAGAGTTAGGGACAAAGTTTACAGAACGAGCGACAGCACAGTTAACAACGCGCTCTTCGGAGTCGGCGACTAATGTGCTAAGAGAACGAGAGCTATAAAGTAGATGCGCATTACGCTTGTCTACATACAAGTGCGCTGCGGGCAACCCGAGGGCCCGGAAGGAAATGTGTCCCGCTACGCCATGCGTCCCGGCACGCTTGAATCGACATTAGAGGTTGTCTTTTTCGTGTTTTTGTTCTGAGAAGAATCGCTTGGAAATGGGTGAATATATACTGTAATAATTTAGTAAACATTGGTTAGACAATTATGTGTACGTTATGCTTCTTGGTGTCTTCTTATACTTATTCTTTTGTACAAATTCGATGCTAGTCGTCGAATATGGCTGCAAAGACACCACAGGAAATGAGAGTCCTATCGGGAGTATGGAAGCTCCAGTCTGCGCGAGCTGGAGCCAATAGACAGCCGTGGGCTTATTACACATATGCTTTACTGGATAGGAATCACATCTTATCTAGATGACCTTTGGCAGCCAGCGGAAAAGTATTTTTTTCTCTTTTGAAACTACATGATCATTGTAGGTACTCAAAAATGATAGAGTCCCACAGCTCCTCAAAGAGCTTAGAGGAGGTTTCGCCACGGACATATTTCCCCATGAATTGTCTGTAGAAAAGATGCTTGTACAGCCTTTGGCCAAAGGCTGTGGACTGAAAAGCCGACTTAGGTAAGCCAGACCCTGACGCTACTAACGTGCCACCTCGGTCGGAACTGACGCGCGCCATTCCGACCTTGCCGACTTAGCAATCGTCAGCTCTCAGTTGCCTAAGCCAACAGCCTTCTCTTCGCTTCCTGCACTTTCTCAGTCCATCCTTAACTTTCCTTCATCCTCACCATCGCTTTGTAATCGCTACTTGGTGACTTTTCTCTTATTACTTCTTCTGTGCCGCCAACATGGCTTCCTCCAACGATTCAAGCTACACCGAGATGAAGGGCGAAGTCGAGGCTATCGGGGCACACTGCCAGATGGAATACTGCCATGTACTCGACTTTTTACCGTTTCGCTGCGAGAGTTGTCAGGGGTAAGTTATCTCTCCATTATGGCGCATAGCGCCACTAACAAAACACCAGCAAGTTCTGCCTAGACCACCGCACCGAACACGCCCACGCCTGCACCAAAGCCGGCGACTGGGCCCGGCGAAGAGCAGCTCAAAACGCCCTCACCTCTACTAACACGCCCCTCACCCCGAAACCCAGCCTCTACACCCATGAGCAGCAATGCTACGAGCGCGCGTGCAAAACCCTCATAAACACCCCCCGCATGCCACCCAACGAATGCTCAACATGCAATCACTCCTACTGCCTCAAGCACCGCATGCCCGAAGACCACGATTGCAAAAATATCCCGCGCCGCGGCGTCACTCCCCTGGGCGGCGCGAGACAGCAAACTATGAGCGCGCTGATGAAGTTGAAACTGTGGGCTGAGAATAAGAAGAAGGAGGATGAGAAAAGGAGGGGTGCAGCAAAGAAAACAGGCGGCTTTTTGGGGCTGGGGAAGAGCTCGAGTAGTGCGGCGAGTACGGCACAGGCTGAACTCAATGCTCTGAAGAGAACGGCGAAGGGTGAGGCGAGCGTACCCCAGGAGAAACGCGTGTATTTGCATGTAGAGGCCTCGGCGGATACCACGAAAGCGAAATATCCGACGGGCAAGTTCTTCTACAATAAAGACTGGACGGTTGGCCGTGTGCTGGATATGGCGGCCAAGGCGCTGCAGGTGCAGAATGTGAATAATCACGGGGGAGGTGAGGAGGAGAAGTTACGGGTTTTTCATGTCGAGGGCGGACGATTGCTCAAGTTCAATGAGAAGATTGGCGAGTCGTGTTCGAGTGGGAATATGATTGTGCTGCTGAGGGGGGTGGGGTCGGGCGAGGCTCCGGATTTGATTGATTTGTAGAGGGGGTTTATGGCACAGGGAGTGGGTATCAAAGAGAGCAGTTTCACATGGTGTAGCAGGGCGTTCAAGGGCTGATTCGTCTTATTGTTTTGGATGCTGGAGATACCCGGGGTGTGTATACATGTACTGCCATGATAGAGCGAGGGCGTTTACACGTATCGACACGGTGGAACGAAACAAACGCATGCTGACGACACATCTACAAAGTGGAAGAAGCCAAGATGAACCTTGACTTTATGCTTCCTATGGATTGACTACACTACTAACTACTACTCCTGGCGTCGAGCGCTTCGAACGCCATTGCTTCTATATCATCGTCCATATTGATGCGCCATGACCCCACGCGAACGCCAAGCCTATGACCCTGGCAATGCACTCTCAAGTGCTGTTTGTGTGGACGAAAATGGGTGTCACAAATACTTGACAGTGTAGTAATAGGCGTGTCTGGCAACCACAGTGGCCCTTGTACACTAGTATGTCAAGTATTTCATGACACCCGCGTGGACGCTCTGGAACGCTTCTCTCCATCTGATAGCGCCTCGCTTGGGTGTATCATGCAGCTGAACAATCCTTGCACCTGCTTTTCCTTCCCTTTCCCTTCCGGTCCCAATCATTTCCGCGACGCAGGTGCTCTTCCAGCATTAGTACCCTCGGTGGGTGCTGAGCGTCGCCATGTAAACAGTCGAGATCCGATGTAGATGGTCGTAGCCCAATATATCGCCTTATATAAACGTGTTTTCCTCGTTTAATCCTCGATTTATCCAGCTCAATCGTCGTGGCTATCCATGTTTCGACACTTCAAGCCATGGATATTTGTGCCCCAGCCAATGCTACCGAGGTTATTCGCGCCGTCTGCGATCATTAGGTACTGATCCATGTCCTTGTCGCCCTCGCAGTCGTAGTTACTGAGTCCAATATGTTAGTTTGTTTCCTTTACATTTGGCGACTTACGCGCCCGCGCGCGGCCTACTTACTCGTAGAATCTACAAGTCCAGAAGTCGTCTCTCGCAAGCACACTGGCGACGTCGTGGCCGCCGACTAGGATAGATTGCACGCGGCCGTCGATTCTGTGCTTGTCTATCAGCAACCCGGTTCTTGTATATTATGAATGGTTTGGCACAACATACAAGTTATTATCCAGCGACAAACACTGATTATTATACGCGTCTACAGACACCTCGCTAAGAAACGAAGGCGCGGCATACAGCTGCACCTTGATCTTCCCGCTGGTAATGGTGTCGTCGGCGGCCCCGAGGTTCGCCCACGCCGCCAGCAACAGCGTCGACAAGGGGAGGAAGCGGCCACTGGACATCATCATGTCGCCAGCATCCAGAGCAGATAGACACGCTCGTCCAGAAAGGCGCAAGGATGAGCACGCGAGTCCAGTAGGGCGGTTGCGAGTGTGGGGAGGCGGCGCAGGGAGGGAAACGGCGTGAGGTTGGGTTCGGTGACGGCGTTGGATCAGCAGGAGAGAACTGGAGTTGCAAGGCCAATTTGTGGGTCATCTGTGGCGTTCGCACCACGTGGTTGGCTGAGTGCACCGCCTCGTTTCGCCCGCACGGCCGCCATGGCAAAGGCGGGTGACACCTCTCACAGCGTTTCGACAATATTTCACGGCCATACCTGCAACACCAGACGCGCTTATTAGAGCATGTTGCTCCCTGAGAAACGCGACGAGCTACCGCAACGATATTGGGTCGAGACCCGCGTTCGAAACCTGCCGCCGAGAATAACTCCGACCATCTGACTGACATGAAATACCTGACATTATCAGGCCACTACATGATTACGCACAAGTTGATGATCGCGGTATAGATAAGATGGTTGACCCGGAGGTTTTTGATGACATTGAATTGCGATTGGCTTGTGTCTGATGGTACGGTTCAACTATCAGGCCATTACAGGTGCTTACCCACACTATCAAGTACTTCACTATCACTGAGGTGAGAATCTAAAACTGCCGGAAATAACCCCGATCTTGATATTACTGAGAACAACCCTGAATACCTAGACGACAGGAATTTATTAGTGTTGGTTTACGCACTGGCTAGTATTCGCGGTATAGATACATCGAGTTTATCGGAAGGTGTTTAACAACTCTGAATTGCTGTTGGCTTGCTAATGTCTGATGATACGGTTTAACTCCACATAAATAGGACGGTTGCTTAATGGCTCTGGTTGTAATGTGTGGGTAATATGAAATATTAAACATAATAGTGCCACAGGCCACTTCTGCACACTGTCAAGTTTTTTACGTCACCCAGATACGATCTTACTACGTACTGCCAAAAGCAACCCAAAGCTTAATATTTCCGAACAGTAAGCCCGAGTTTAGGATAATAATACCGAAACTGCCCCCAATCCCAGGTTTTGCAGTATTTAAGTGGAGGGTAAGGTTCTTGTCCTATTACAGTTTCTTTACCAGGATCTTCGTTCATCAGCATCGCACCGAAAAAAATACAATTCAAATTCATCCAGATCAACTTTTTACGCGCACTTCCTCGGCCTTTCATTGATACCATGAGATACTCTGCAACCATCATCGCAGCACTTACTTTCACGACAGTGCATGCCATATGTAGCAATCGGCCTTTGAGTACTGTCTATCAACTTGCTGGGCTAGTTCCCAGTGATGGTAACAGCGCGTATGTTCGATATGATTGTAGAGATGGTTACGGCACTGTGGTATGCAATCCTGGGCCGAGAGCAACCAGCCTCACAAGACTTGGCCCTTATGACCATGAAGCTGCTGTGTTTTGCTCTACTATTGTAAGTTCTCAAAAATCGTCGTTGAACTAGTATTAGCAGTATTCTAGTATCAGTGCTGTCCAAAGGGGTAGACATATGTGGAGAACCCGTTCGAGCGGCAGCTTTACAGTAGTTGGGAGGTGAGACGGAATCTGGAAGAACTGCACTACGTCTGGCACTAACTCCGTTTTGTTTGAGAAGGTAGTTTATTCTTTAGACTGTGATTTCATCACTGTATATCTTTGATGCTTGATTTGTTAGTACCTATATGTATCAGAGCGGTGGAGCAATGGCGTCGTGGGCAATTGGTTAGATGAGAAGCAGAGAAGACAAGTCATTACTTACATGCATGCATTGACTGATGTTATGCTGTTCAGTTTCTTCTCCCGCTGTAGTCGGTCTTGTTTTAGTCCATTTTTTATCTCACCGTGCATCATTGCGGACAAAACTGCAGAATGTGTAAAATTGCATCTAGGGAAATGCTGAGAGGGGTGAATATTTCAAAGTTGGTCATTATACAACAAAATCAGACGGATCGAGGAGGCTGGAATTGTTGCCTGCGCCATCATTCCAACAGAAACATTTTCGAGAGGAAATTTAACGGCGACTTGAAAGTTTGCTTGGCGAACGTAGTGGCGACGACGTGGGTGGTGTCGTTTAGCTAGATCCGCGAGCACGATGCGGTAGCGGCTAGCCTGCTAGCCTGCTAGCGTTATATCGTACGTACAGAAGGAATTGGGAAATACCCGTGTTGTCCAAAATACCACTACCGAAGCCGAGGTACGGAACCGGGTAAGAGTGGACGACTGGCTCGGGAATCACGTGAACACCATAAGAGCACCACCTCACAGACGTGCATGAGCATTTGGTAAGCGAATAGTGGCAGATAAACGCTATTTAGAGACTTTAATGAGCCATCCATACAGCTACACGGAGGTTTCAATTATATTGTTCTATCCATATACTATGATTAGGGCGAGGTAGTGAGTATCAGTCTTTTAGTAAACATTAATGCGTCTCTCATGAATTTCATACAATACTCCTGGTGACTGTAACTTCTGTCTTGACCATTACAACATCCTTCCCCTCCCGCCCTCTAGTGTCGTCGGTAGCGGCGGTGAGGGCAGGACTGGGCCTGCGGTCCAGGAATGTAAGCTCCATCTCATCGTCCATTGTATCACCCAGAGCGTGAACCTTGAGCCCACGTCCTCTACTATCATCCGTCTTACGGTCGCTGGCGTGTATGTAGCCCGTGTTGCTGCGGTTCGTCGCGCTTGGGGAGTTGGGGCGGATGATGAGTGATTTCAAAAATGGAAGGGATACAACGATGATGGACGTGCACATTTCTGCCGTGCACCAGAGATCTGCCATCATGTTAGCAAACGAGGCCGAGAATGCGACAGCGGCGACAGCCACTCACTTCCGTCTGCGTCGGGAAGGTCGTAATCCATGTTGTACACGATGAAGCGCCCGAGACTAATGGCCATGGTAATAACGCCGAGTGAGAACACACCAACCAATCCTATCTTCTGTCGTCTCCGGAGTTTCAGACAGTTGATGATGAAGAACGGGATAATGAAGACTAGATATCTTCTATCAGTCACATTCAGTATATATGACAAGAGAACTCTCACGCATTAAGTCGGTCGCAAAGTTGAGCACCCAGTTCACAACCAGATTGGCATACGTATTCCATGTTGATTGCAGCTGGTTCTCAATTGACCTAATTCATGCGATAGTCAGTGAAATGCTTTAGAGGATTCGGATTTGGAGGCGCACCATACCAATTGTCTGTGATCTTAGGCGCAATGAGAAAGTTTGTCAACAAACTTGCTATCCAGCAACAGATTATGGCCGCGGCAGTGACGTATACAGAGAACCGGAGGCGCGGAAATCCCGGTGGAATTAACCACCAGTAGAAGGCGACGAGAGAAGTTTTTGGGAAGTATAACCCCGTGTCGAAGAAGAAACACGACGCAAAGACGGTCTAATTCCAGAAATTTCGTGAGCTTGCGTCCCTTGGCATTTACAACGCAATGCTTTCGAGTCTACATACCTTGAGGTAATCGATGGAATCACTCCTGGTCTCCTCGTCCAGTGGATGATCGATCAAGATGACGAGCGCTTTCGAAGAGCAAATCACCCATCCTAATGCGCAGAACCAACCGCCCCATACGAGATAGTCCGCGAACGTCAACTTACGACGTTCTACAGAGGATCGGAGCCAAAACCGTAGGATCGTAACACACAACGCTAAAGCTAGCAGCAGCGCTTGGAGGACCTGTGATCAGTTAGTGCGATACCCGCCATAGTGGTTGCTTTCCAGCTACTTACGATGGAAGTTACTATTTGCATCGTACGAGGAACAGCTGCACGCACAGGGACCCGTGCAACTTAATATCCCCGCTGGATATGGTGAACTATGAATGCGAAAGGATACCGGTGTGGGTCGCGCTTGAGACACTACCGGTGACACAGGCTGGCAGAGACGACAACAAGAGCCAGTTTGATTGAGGAAAGACAGGCGACCCTAGGACATCCGAGGCCGTGGTTGAATCTGGCCTGATCCTTGTCCCGCCACCACAGTATTTCCACGTAATTGGTAGCCGTGTTGAGTAGTCGAAGATCAGCCGTCTCTGCGTTCGATTGCCGTCCATGCATTCCCTGGGTGGGGAACCAGAGAGCCTGGATACCTCCGCCTCCGAACGACACTCTAGAGAGGCTATTGCATTGATGTGAGGTCCTGCTTCAAGCTTTCGGTGGGACGTGGATCTACTCGCAACATCAACTAGGATATTGCTGCGCTGACCGGACGTCTTTTAGCTCCAAAACACGTAACAGAAAGATGATCCCGATGTGTGCGATATGGACAGCGGAAGCGAGCGATGAAACGTTGGCGTGGTGGATGAAGGTCACCAGAATTGCCCCCAGGAGAGGTTTCGAGCCTGTAAGCCTCGAGGATCGTCAATGGATGAACCGTTCCGCGGACTAATGAAGACGGATCACGGGCTATTATCTTAGTTTACTCACATTACTCAGTCAGTCTGGTCACTGGGAAACTTGGCCGCAGAGTCCCCATGAACTGGATATCCCTCCATGGAACACCCTTGTGGTTTATGCTAGACCACTCAAGCTGAGTGTACTGAGCATGTTTGATGTCGAGGGAGAACGTGCAATCGATTCGCAGTGCGATGGGCCGGGGACTTGGCGGTGACGCGGAGCTATCGGCTGTCCCGTGAAGCTCCTGATGGATGGAGATGTCGGTTGACGATGTCGGTCCTTCTTCGCTCTGACAAGGCGGTTAGCGAAGTCCGTTGGGTGCCATATGTCGCCCCAAGCGAGCAAATCTCCCTTGTCATGAACACGTGGTTCTCTACTATCGTAAATTGATCTGCGGGGGTTTGCGGAGTAGACCCATAGGAGGGCACTATCTGCAGGGACTCCGCGCTAGGAGCTCCAAGGCACACTAACGAAACCTTATAGAAATTTGAGAGAAGCTTGCGGAGAAAACGCGGGTAAGATGAGGTTGAATTTCGACTAAGCCGTCCAAGGTGCAGGCTGTGTCGTCAGCAAGCTTGTGTATATACTCAGATTGTCGGATCGTGAGTATCGGTAGAGACGTCGGCTGCTGGACACTTCGGCCCGACTTCGGCCCACCTTGCGCAGAGCTTAGGTATACCTTCGTAGCAGCTGTGTTCGTAATAAAATCAATCACCATCACCGAACAGAATGCATTCCTAGTTATCGTTATTTCCTTTCAGCACTAGTGCTATAGACCTTCCAACACTGATCAGTGATTGCTTAAGGCGATCACAGACAGCAAGGTAGAAGAGACAGACCGCATCTTCGACGAACTCCCTGACGCACGACGTTATACTCCCGGGAGAAGATTCTGTGCTAAGAACAGAGCGAGGCAGAGATAACACAAAGCACTCTTAACCTCCCTCTACAGCTGCTGGTTTAGCTTAATCCGCGAACACAGAGCGCGTCAGCAACGCAATACAACTCAACCGTACGAGCGTCTCCGGACGATCCGATCACGTACAACAACAAGCGCTGGCACGACCAACCAGCGAGACAACAACACCGACAACGCGTCAACACCCGCTAGCAAGATGGCGGATAACCAAAGCGAAATAAGCTCTGCAGACTCTGCTGAAGCTCAGAATCAACTACAGAATGAGCAATCAGAACACCTCTCAGACTCACCATGGGCCAAATTTACCGCGGAACAACTTATGGAAAACTGTCCATACACAGTTGCACTCAAGGTCATCAATACAGCTCTCTGGGGTGTACCCGCACCGGCGGACGCAAATGAGACACACGCAACAACGTGGGTCGCTAAAGCTATCCACGACTACAATGTGTCAATGGCCTGGGACGATGACCTCTTCATTGACTACAAATGGGACTTTGAAGGATTGACGAAGGAGCTATTTAGCAAGGTTGAGCGTGGTACACTAAGGTCTCTTAAGAGTGTGCTACGACACCGGGGAGTATACACTGGCAACAATCACGCCAGGGTGGCGGACTCTCTCTACAACATTCTAGGTATAGAGAATACTCTTGAATGGGAACCAGCAGAGTTTCGAGCCATGAAATTCGACCAACAGTCCGAAGCGTACCAGCGCCAGCAGAGCAATAAACGCCAACAGGACACTCAGCACACAGTCTATCCAGCTGTACAACAACCACCGCAAGTACAACAACCGCCGCAATTACAACAACCGCCGCAATTACAACAGCCACCGCAAGTACCACAGCCGTCGCAATTACAACGACCGTCGCAGGGCGAGCAACAAGAGCAGTATAGAGTGAGACAAGGCGTCCAGAGCCGTTCCCAAACAATAGAGCCACAACAGCCGCTACACATGAGCGGTAGACGGGTCGAGGCAGGATCCAACGCAAGGGCAAGGAAAGGACATTGCTGCCCAGAATTTCACCATCTGGTGGGAGTCTCTTGGACAGGAGACAATCACTGTCTTCTCAGACGGGTCTGAACAACAAATCAACGGTACAAGGGTGGTCACTTACGGGTACGCTATATACCAGGGCCAGGCCGCCGTGGCGACTGGACAAGGCTCACTAAATGCCCTTAGCCACGTCTTCGATGCGGAGGCTATAGGCGCGTGCAGAGGACTCAAACACGCACTACAACTCTCACTGCCTAGCCAGAGGGAGATCGTACTCTGCATAGACAGCACTTCGGTAATATGGGGCATACGCGGAACCGCCCCTACCTCCTCCCAATGGGCGTTCCTCCAAATCCATGGAGCTATGGAGGCCTACAACGTGAAAACGCGGTGGGCGCCGGGACACATGAAGATTGTTGGAAACGAGCTCGCCGACCAGCTGGCTGACAACGAGGCCAAAGACCCGCACCAGCCATACGGCATGGCCGCCTCCCCCACAAGATCCGGTATACGAACAGTAGGCCGCCGCCTCCTCGAACATACAAGGGACACTTGGTGGAAGGATAAGAGCAGTAGGCTATCAGCATGGTACACGCAATGGCAGCTGCCATACGATACTAGGCGCACGCCCGCAGCGTTATGGCTACCCGAAGGATACTCGCGAAAGTCCTTATGATACGCTCAACGCATGGCGACTTTGAATGGTACCACCGAAAATTCAACCACGAGGATACCTCGAAATGCCTATGCGGCAGGCCCAAGACGCCAGAACACCTAGTGTTCTGCAAGAGAGCCACAACACACTTCAAGAAGTGGCCTCTACGCCCCATCGTGCCCCTCGCACAAGACAGGAAGGCCTAGCGTACCTCGCGCAATTAATAGACCAGCCACAAGAGTTCGAGACCTTCGTGAAGGTAACGAACTCCTTCTATGACGAGTGATTTCTATTTTTGAATTTCACAAAGACCCGCTGAATTCCTTGGCATTATTCAGTGTAGGATTCGCGGCAGAACGCCGCATAGATGCCACAACCCACACGCTCTCTTTCAAACTTTTCATTATATCTCAAACTGCCTCTTGTTACTTTTTCGTTTCTCTCTCTAAAAAGTAGTCATTGTACTGTATCGATCAAAGGCGCAAGCCACGAAATACTAGAATATTGTAGGAAAACGGCTTCAAATGGCGGGAGTCCTTTTCACGAACATGTATATAGGCAGGGCATCACTCCCCTTAGATACAAAACACCTAGGAATAGGTTCCACGAGGCAAGTGCGACAACACTATAAGACCACGGCGGGACCCGCCCGAATACCCTATGGGAGGTTACAGATAGGGCGTTAAACCATAATCAACATCAACATCAACAACACATGAGCGGTACGCTGGAAGGGCCTCAGCATCGACAACTGTGGGAGCAGGCCGCGCAGCCGCAACAAGGGCGTGCGCAACTACAGACACGGCCGCCAGCGACTGCATATCGCGAAGTCACGCCATTTCCGCAACAGCCAACGAACCGCGTCCCTAACAGACCACCCGAACTACCATACGACCCGTACAAGACGCTACCGCCGCGATGGTCCCGCAACGATCGAC
Organism: Pyrenophora tritici-repentis; assembly: GCF_003171515.1. Lineage (NCBI taxonomy): Eukaryota > Fungi > Ascomycota > Dothideomycetes > Pleosporales > Pleosporaceae > Pyrenophora > Pyrenophora tritici-repentis. The sequence goes on along the minus strand of NC_089391.1, from coordinate 3,291,632 downwards.
TCGACGCTAATACGATCACGCAGTTCTCTAAGCTATGGGACAATAGCAACAAGTATACAGGGAATGCGTACGATCTACTAGACGATAAGATCAAGATCTTCTTCAGCATCTGCTGGCAGGTAGATATCCAAGAAGAGCAGTTTCACGCAGTGTTTCCCCGTATCCTTACCGGACGTGCAGAGACATTCTACATACAGGTTGTAGAGAGAGATGACAGCTTTGCTGATGCGTACATGGCAATCAAAAACCACTTCGACCATGACGTCCATCACCAGCACTACTACACAGACTGGACGACTACAACCTTCGCTCGCACCCGCACAGAGAACCCCGACAAGGGACTACACGAGGTTCTGCAGATCCTGCTTGACAAGCTGCAGCTATGCCAGCGTGCCCTTGGCAAGAACTTTGAGGGCGAGGATGCCCTACGTACCACTGTCATCAATGCCTGCCGAGGAGTACCAGAGCTTGAGATGGCACTGTTCAAACCAGCCACAATCTGTGAAGGACTCTTCTCAGACCTACGTTCTGCAGTTGAGACACACCTTGCACGGCAACACACTGCCCAGATGGTCACAGAGGACCAATATTACTTAGATCGCCGATACAACGGCAATAGAAGAATCCGAGGTGGATCTCGAGGTGGAGGAGGATTCAGAGGCGGATCCAGAGGAGCATATCGAGGAGGCGAGCAGCGCGACGACAACGGACGAGGATTCAAGCCACGCTGGAGGAAGAAATGCTTTGTTTGCCAGAAGGAAGGATGCTGGTCTACCAACCACACAGACGAAGAGCGCAAGGCTGCCCGTACACAGTTCTTCTCTACGCTATACTGTACAGGTACACAGCCCCCAAGGACTTCTCCGTACATCTTGCAGAATACGAAGGGATCGAGCACACTAGCCAGTACAATCAGAGAGGCTGGAGAGAGGAGGAAGACTGCGAGGATGACGACGATGACGACGTCGCGGAAGCATACCTTGAACAGCAGTTTTTCACGGAGCAATGCCTTGCAGATCAGGCGTTCTTGCACCACATCTCTGGCGACGACGTATACCGCCAAGACGCGCCATCAGCGCCAGCGTCACAGTTCCTGCTTGAAGACCGCTACACAAGATCTGTGTACCAAGGGATCCTACCGGATACAGGCGCTGCCAACGTATCCACAGTTGGCAAGGAGCAGTACCTTGCACTCACAAGGGAAGATCCTACAGTTAGGATGGATACGTCTACAGCAGGAAAGGCATCTATCAAATTCGGCAAGGGCGAGGCTACATCATCTATTGGCACTGCACAGGTCTCTACAGACATTGGGACGATCAACTTTGAGGTGCTTGACGCACCTACACCATTCTTATTGTGCCTTGCAGACATGGACAGGTTAAAGGTCTACTTTAACAACACCACAGATGAGCTAGTCCAGGGTGACGTACACATCCCTGTAATTCGCAAATGGGGACATCCTTGGTTCCATCTGAACAAAAGAGAGAGAGCAACTGTGTTCCTGACAGAGACAGAGTTGCGACGGCTCCATCGACGATTTGGACACCCAGCTGTCACGCGACTTGTTAAGCTCTTAAAGGATGCTGGCCATAACGACTTCGAAGAAAGAACCCTAGAAGAAGTCACTAAGTTCTGCCACCACTGCCAGCTCCACAGCTCCGCACCGCGCCGATTCAAATTCACTCTCAAGGATGATCACCACTTCAACTATGAGATCCTGGTGGATGTGATGTACCTGAGCAACAAACCTGTACTGCATGTGGTCGATTCCTCAACAGCGTTTCAAGGCGCGAGGTTCCTTAGCGCTATCTCAGCTAAAGAAACATGGCAAGCACTGCGGATACTATGGATCGACACGTATCAAGGACCACCAGACATTATCACGCATGACGCAGGCACTAACTTTGCAAGCACAGAGTTCCGCGCAGAAGCAAAGATCATGGGAGTCACATGCAAGCAAGTACCTACGGAGGCGCACTGGTCTATCGGCAAAACTGAGAGGTACCATGCACCTCTACGCCGCGCATGGGACATACTCTATGCAGAACTCACTGACACTATGTCCGACGACGCGATTCTCCAGATGGCTGTGAAGGCTGTCAACGATACTGCTGGCCCCGATGGACTAGTCCCGACGCTACTGGTCTTTGGAGCGTACCCACGAATGACTGCAGAGTCACCGCCATCCCCGTCAATGGTCAAGCGCAGCGAGGCTATTCAAAAGGCGACGAAAGCCCTACGCAAGATCACGGCAGAGCACCAAGTTGCAGACGCCTTGAACACCCGCAATGGACCAGCCACTGCAGACATGCTCGCGCTCCCACTCCAGAGCGAAGTCTTAGTATGGAGAGAGAGTGATGGCTGGAATGGCCCGTACAAGATCGCCAGTACAGATGGCCACAACGTCACTGTTGACATGGTCAATGGTCCAACGACATTCAGATCCACTGTCGTCAAGCCATACTACAGACCGGACCACCTTTGGAGCGACCCCGATGCGCCACACGCGCCGAATGAGCCGCATGAGCCGGTAGCAGTACCACCGGCAGTGCAACCACGCAGGAGAGGCCGCCCTCCAGGGTCAAAGAACAAGCGGAAGGCGCACGCGTACATCACCAAGAAGGAGCAGGACGATCTTGAGCTAGCTATCAAGCTACGAAACGATGGAGTGATCACAACCTCAGGCGCCCCCTTTGAAGCGTCTGATGACCAAGAGATCAGCGACCTCGTAGGTCGTGGAGTCTTTAAATTTGAGCAATACGACGAGAGGCTACACAGCAAGATCCGGATCTTCAAGTCACGCCTAGTACGTGAGGTCAAGGGAAAGACAACCAAGCCCTATGAGAAATCCCGCCTAGTTATCCAAGGCTACCAGGACCACGGCAAGGAGACTATTCTGACGCAATCTCCAACCATACAGCGATGTAGCCAGCGCCTGATTATGTCGCTGGCGCCCGAGATGGTACAACGCGGAATGAACATCGAGCTCCGTGACATTACGCAGGCGTATCCCCAGGCGCAGACAACCCTGAAGAGGACGATACTCGCACATCTTCCTACTGAGCTAGTCCATCGATATCCAGAAGGCACGCTACTCCATGTGATCAAGCCGCTGTATGGAATCGCTGAGGCAGGAGTCCACTGGTGGACAACGTATCACGGACACCATTGCAAGGAACTGGACATGGCAACATCGACGTACGACCCATGCCTATTGATCACGAACAGAGACGACGCAGGCATCTTCGGCATCGTTGGCATGCAGACAGACGACACTCTCATGCTCGGGACACCAGCGTTCTCGTCACGTGAAGAGAAGAAGATCCAGAAGGCAGAGTTCAGGTCAAAGCCAAAAGCAAGACTGACACCAGAAGTGCAGTTAGACTTCAATGGATGTACACTCACGATGGACGCCAGCAGAGTCTTGACCCTTAGGCAGAAAGGACAAGGAGGAAGGATCAGGCTTGTGGATATCAGGGCACCCGACCGCGCGCAACAGTACACCGAGCAGCGCGCCCGCGGAGCGTACATCGCATCAACATGCCAACCAGAGGCGTCATTTGACCTGTCCGTCGCTGCTCAAGCTCAGCAACCATCAGACGAGGACATCAAGGCACTCAACAAACGCCTGAAATGGCAGATGGAGAATCTCGATCGTGGCCTGCGCTACGTCACTGTCAATCTTATGGAGGCCAAGTTGATGGTCTTTGTGGATGGCTCCTTTGCCAACAACAAGGACCTCAGCTCACAGCTAGGCTTTGTCCTTATGCTCGTCAACGAGTCTATTGACGTCAACACCTTCACAATACAGGGCAACGTGATCCACTACAGCTCTACAAAATGCAAGCGCATCACACGGAGCGTACTGGCCTCAGAGATCTACGGCATGGTCAACGGCTTTGACATAGGCATTGCAGTTGCAACCACGCTGAGGATAGTTACAGAACGACTTAGACTACCTGCAATTCCCTTGGTTATCTGTACAGACTCGTACTCCTTGTACGAGTGCCTAGTAAAGCTTGGGACGACGAAGGAAAAGCGTCTCATGATCGACATCATGGCGCTGCGCCAATCATATGAGCGTCGCGAGATCACGGAGATCCGCTGGATCAATGGTGAAGACAATCCTGCAGACGCCTTCACCAAGGCATCGCCAAACCGCGCTCTTGAACGCTTTATTGACGGCAATAAGCTGACAGTCCGAGTAGAGGGATGGGTGCAGAGGCCGACAAGCTTTGATGGTTGATGCTACACACAGTTACCATCAACACATACTGTCACTACCGATACAAGCAGAGTTACTAGCTACCCAGAAAGAAAAGACTTCCAGTGTCGGATCGTGAGTATCGGTAGAGACGTCGGCTGCTGGACACTTCGGCCCGACTTCGGCCCACCTTGCGCAGAGCTTAGGTATACCTTCGTAGCAGCTGTGTTCGTAATAAAATCAATCACCATCACCGAACAGAATGCATTCCTAGTTATCGTTATTTCCTTTCAGCACTAGTGCTATAGACCTTCCAACACAGATAAACTTTTCTTTACTACGTCATTCAAGTGGTAGTCTATACTGCTTTCCAGCACTGATATTGAGAATATTCCGATCTATTTCCATGCCACTTCATGCGGGCACAGCATCCGATCAACAGTTCCAAATCATAGGCACACCGCGGAACAAAATCGTTTGTGGCTGATGTTATCTCAAGGGTAGGTAGCCGTTGGTGGTCTGTGTTTACAGCAGTCGCGGTCCAGCCTGCTTCGGAACTTGTTCTGATTCATGTATGTGGCCGCTAGAACCCTCGCGAGGAAGCATAGCTAGCTTCTCGCCGGCTTAGCTAGATAGGCGTTCATATGCTGTTGTTGTTCTGACAGTTGCTCAGGAGAAATCGTTGACATGTCCGCGGAAGTCAAAGCTCCTCGCTTAGTTAGAAATGTCTCCGGCATGGGGGTCAGAGCGCTGATTCAATACTTTGTATCGAACACGGCTGGCAACATTGGCGGAGCGCAAAACGTTCACAAGCACATGGGTAAGTCGTCATTGTACAGAGGGATTTTCGCTACACGCCGTTTGGAGACAGTCGCTCACACGTGGGGATTCTCCACCTTCCGCACCCGCAATGTCCTTACCGCAGCCTGCCGGCACTTCTACTGCCGAAAGGATCCTGTATACGAGCGACCATATGTACATTCCTCATGTTACATGCGTCCCAGCCAGATAGAACCGACGTGAATGCTTGCAGGTGTTAACCGTCGCGCTCCCGCTGCTTCTCCGCTTCTCCACGTTTCCACTATGATGCCTTTCGTCCTCTCTTTCGCCAGCGACCGAACATTTTTTTCTTCATACGACTGTAGACATTTGTCATAGAATAACCTTTACCAACTCTCGCAATGTCATGCTTGGACTTGGTCAAACTTACATCATATACGGACAAGATTCGGCTTAGCTACGATCCTACATCCTAGCCTTGACGGCCCTATTCCGGTGCGGGTTGAACTTTTGGTATGACGTTTCTTTCGGGAGGCTGAAGATGGGGCTCAGTCAACCGCCGTCGTACTCATCTTGGAGAATGGCCTGCGACCCAATATATCTTCTCATACATTGCCTTCAGCATGTCCAAACCAAACTACCTTTGCCCTTTCTTGGACCCTCTCAGAAACACACTCTCAAGTATCAATGAATATGAGACACGATAAGGAGCAGTATGCGGACGATCTCACTGAGCATACGCGCTTCCATGCCGGAATATCCTCCACCCATCACGCACTCGATAAGACAATTACATCGTCCACGATGGCAGCAAATACTAGGGGCAACTCAAGTATCAAAGACAGCTCCCAAAATCTTACAGTCAACATTGCCGAGTTCAGGAAAGAAATTGAATTTCCCCAGCCACCGTCTTCCCGTCCTGGTCATGCACTAGAGCTGGGGGTCCATCACCCGCGCCGAATTTCTAGCAAGACAGAATTACCGTTAGCTGCCGTTGTACCGTTACACCCAAAACATACACAGGCTAGCAATGACCTGCGCGATAATTATCCAATCCACCAGGGCTGCCAACCATCCATCCGTTCAGATTCGCAACATGTTCCTAGATCGCAGTCAAGACTATATGCGCCCCAGCCTTCACAACCACGGCCCTTGATTCTATTCAACGATGCCATCGAACCTCCACAAACTCCGACAGTTTCGTGGCATAGTAGCGCTAGCGTAGAGGATAGTGCCCCCAAGAGAATGCAGTCTGTGAACCTCGCCAACCAATGTTTCAGAGCCTTCGATCTCGCAGATGTGTCTCGAAAGCCGAGTGCCGGGACTTCTCACGACCTGGAACCTACAAGCAGCAGCAGTAGCTACAGCCCTAGTATCACATCTTCTTCCATGCTCGGCCTTTCTCGCAATACTTCCCACCTAGGAGGAATTTCATGCGATGCGACGAGGAATTCGGAGAACAAAAATCACCTTTTGAGCCAGAGCGACGCAAAGGCAGAAATCCTACGTAGGTTATGCGAGAAGAATGATATATTGGCTGGAAAGGTCTCACCCTCCAAGAAAGGTTTTTTGTCCAGAATGACCACTCCGTCGCCGAAGCCGATCAATGGCTACTCCCAGGAGTCTCTAACTGAAGTTCTGGAAGCAGTTGCAATGGAGGGAAGCTTACCACTTGTTATGGCAGTCATTGCACTTGGCGCTGATCCGATATACCGATCAAGCGGGAGACTCAAGAAAGTAAGACACGACGCGTTGGAGAAGGCTACCTCACAAGGACACGCAAGCGTGGTGGACTACCTGCTCAAGAAAGGTGCCAACTATGGCGAACCTATCAAGGGAAGCAGCTGGACATCTATGGAGCATGCGCTTTTGACAGCCGCGTACAAAGGGCATGCAGATCTCGTTATATGCCTAGTCAATTCCCATGGCGCGAATCCATTGGTCGATCAGTGGCCCCGCGAGATGTTCGAAACGCAGCGTTATTGGGTGGAGAACCGGGTACGAATATCGAAAAGCAGCATGTTCGACGGCATATCGAAATGGAAGGACGTCTACGAGGGTCTTCGCGTACTAAAGCGAATCACGCGACATCCCCTGTTTGACCCCACAGCGTTTGTCTCCGCTGTCTTTGATAACAAAAGCGAGCTACAAAGTGCCGAGTTTGAAAATAGACCATGGAAGATTACATACCAGTACTCGGCGCTGTCTTGTTTTGTGAGGGCTGGTTGGACCGATGCGGTAGAAGAGATGTTGAGTATTAATGGCTCGCCCGCTAGCTACGAGAAGGGAGACGAAGTCCTGCAATACCAAGAGAAAATCACTCGTTACGTTTCTCCGGTCAGTGCGCTAACAAAGGAGACGTGGAAGGAGAGACCTGAAGATGCTATTCGTATACTGAAGCTGCTGATCGATAGAGGCTTCAACCCCAGCCTCTCGCAACGTACAGCAACCGACATGGGACGGACAACAGCCATCGGCAGAGCGCTCGCAGCAGACGCCGCACAAGGGGTTGAACTAATTCTCCAAACCAACGGTCACCTCGCACGAGAAGAAGTCTTCTTTCGACGTAACAAAAAGGGTATCAAAGCCCTCCCATTTGCAGCTGCACTCTCTCTCGACAGTTTGGAAACCGCGCATGTCCTTCTTCGCGCTGGCGCAAATCCCCGCGACCCAGCATTCGAGGATATGAACGTTCTGCAGTTCACTGCATACCATGATAACGATACCTGCAAAGCTATGCTTGTAGAGCTACTCGGTCTAGCCCCGGAACTAACATATGATGCGCTCAACTATGCTATCAGGGGCAATAACAAAGATGCAGTATGCATACTGCTAGACAAAATCTCCGCATCCATGCTGCATGGACAAGTCGCTGCTCTACCACCCGCTTACGACATGATCCTACTTTGCTCGCCACCTACCACACCGGACTCGGAAACCCGTTATCTTGACGTAATCGACATGATCACCAAATGGGATGCTGAAAATGCATTACCGCGCCCTCAACTTCCTGCCATCTTATTTGCCATCCGGAGAGATAATTATGTTGGGATGCAAAAGCTGTTCACATTGGGCCTGGTTAATGGGAAAAGCTTGGCGTTCAACAGTAAAGCACAACCGTATGGAGAAGTGAGATTATGGGGCGTTTTGGAGTGCTGCGAAATGACAGACCGGGTTTCTGAATGGCAGAGTCTGTTGCGTTGTCATGGTGTACCGCTATATCACTGACTTGTTTCTTCTTTCTTAGACCGGTAACGTTGTTTTCTCCAGATAGATCTTCAGCTTAGAGGTTTTTCACGTCTTATACATCGCTTTCTTGTCGGCCGTTTGTATGTTCGACTATGGAATCTTGCTTCTTCTTTCACCATTTGCCTTTGAACTTGCCGCCCTGCTGCCTGATCCTCTCCTTCTTCGTCTCTGCAACCCACCCACCGCGGAATCTTTGTTTGGGACGGTCTTCCTTGTCTTGAGCCAGCTTCCGCTTCATATTTCCTTCTCGGCCATTGACGTGCCCTTGACTCAGAGGGTTTGCCGTAACCCACTTCTCGAGCTGGGGTCGGAGCTTAGAGCCCCATACATCCTCCCCTGCTTCGAGATCTAAATATGTAAGAGCAGGGGTGAGATCTGACGACTCTGGTAGATTGTCAATGGTGTAGTTGGCTTGGCGCGTGCGAAGCAGATTCGTCATATGCGAGAGTGAGTTGCATGCCATGCCAAGATCATGCGCAAAGCTCCGTACATAGAAGCCAGAGCACACCGTAAGTCTAATGCGTGCCGCTGGTGCCGGAGCTGGCTTCTCCTCACCGGGCCATGCAAACTTGTGTTCTCCTGCCTCGTACCACTGCAACAGCGTGCACTCGTCGACTTGCATCTCTCTGCTTTCCAACTCTCGCGGCAATTCCTTGCCCTGTCGCACATACTCACAAGCTTTCATCCCATTAATTTTGAGCGCCGAGTACACGGGTGGGACTTGTTGTATGGTCCCTCTAAAGTCTTGGAGCTTCTCTTCAACAAGTTTTCGATTGATATGTGCACACTCTGCCCTCTCCGTGATCAGGCCAGTGCAATCGTAGCTATCGGTACTCGCACCAAATAACACAGTCGTCTCATAAGTCTTGCTGCATAATAGGTACTGCGATAGTGACTTGGTGCCACGTCCGATGCCTACAATGAGCACTCCCGCAGCCAGAGGGTCCAGGGTACCGCCATGACCGAGACGAAAGACTTGATCGGATGATTTACTGGTGCGCTTTGGCTGCGTCCTTAGAAGTGGCGCAAATGTGACTGATGAGGCGAAAGTAGCCTGTAATTTGAGCAGAACATCTGCAGAAGAGACATGTGCGGGTTTCGCGACGGCTGTTGGGGTTAGGAGCGGGGTGTGAAGCACATCAACGTTACTCACCGAAGACGCCCTCTAACACTTTCTCATCGGCATCGGCCATTTCTATAAAATATCACGCTTTTTTTGTGGTTGTCCACTCGGTCCCTCCGAGTTCCAGATTCCTGCACTAACGCGAAGGAACTGCTCCGAACTGCGGGGCCAGCCACCATCGCCGACGCCATGTGCCCCATCTCACGCCCTACGCCTTGCGAGACGTAAGCAACTCGTGACGATGGGTACCGAGAAGGCCGCCCTAGTACACCGCGTTTGCTTGGGATTAGACGCGTCTAGAGTGCCGTCATCAAGTCATGATCGGTAGTTGCGCCGACTTCGGGCTGGCTCTTGGCCCTCGGTCATCCTCACTTCATCATCTGTTACTCTGACTCAACACCAACCTTTGCTGCATCAGAAACAATGGATGAACATGGCATAAATAACTGGCAGCTGTCGCCTTGGGATGGAGACGCAATCGAACCGGACTGGTTTTCTCAACTCCTGGCGATAGACAACAGATCTCCTTCGCATGATGCTGCAGCTGATGATGCTAACATACACGGCTTCGATGGCTCGGCAAATGACATAAACTATCAGGGCTTTGACGCTGGAGAAACAAATAGGTCGACAAAAGATTTGTCCTTGCCAATTTGTCACTTGGATACCATTCTAGATCAACCCACAGAACACGAACGTCCAGTGGTGCAACGACAGCACACACTCCCACGCCGTCGGAGCAAATACATGATGAGACGATCGACAGGTACATCCAGTCCGATTACAATACCGAGCGGAAGACTTCAAAAAGACCAAGACCAATCGCCTGCTTTACAGCGATGGCGAAACTCTCCGCCCGAGGATGAGGCGGCATCACTGTCAGCCATCTACCACGCCTTAGAAGATCAGCCCATGCGCATCTCACCACGCAACAGCAGGCCTTCCAGTGGTAATGCTTTCCGAACATACCATGGCCCTTCATCAACAACTAGTCTTGATAGCGCTGCGAGTGAGTGGTCATTACGTTCAGTAAACTCAAGCCACTCAGCCAGGTCACAAACGAAGCGTCGCGGCCAAGCTATCAGAACACGTAACAAAGGCAAGACCAAGGGCAAAAACATGCAAGATCCGGAGCGTATCTTCAAATGTACTTTTTGTTGCGATACCTTCAAGCACAAGTACGACTGGACGCGACATGAAAAGTCACTCCACTTGAACATGGAAGAGTGGATGTGTACACCACATGGAGCCTCAGTCGTACTGCCTATGACTGGCAGAGTTCACTGTGCGTATTGCAGTGCACTTGACCCCACACCCGAGCATCTGCAGCGGCATAACCACTCTGTATGCGCCGCGGGTCAATCTACCCCTCGCGTATTCCGTCGCAAAGACCATCTTGTCCAACACCTTCGTCTAGTCCATGGCCTCGAGACTCTTCCACTAATCAACGACTGGAAGCTTGAGACTACACCAGTGACATCACGTTGTGGAATATGCAACACCACTCTGGATACTTGGGACGAGCGGGCAGACCACCTGTCTGCACGTTTCCGCGAAGGCAAAACTATGGCCGACTGGAAAGGCGAGCTGGGCTTCGAGCCTTCAGTAGCTGCTCGCGTCATCAACGCCTTCCCACCCTACCTTATCGCCGAGCAAGCAAATACCGTCGTACCCTTCTCCGCCACGAACCCCGAATCCATCGATCACACCAAGCAAATGATATCCTATATGCAACTTGAAGAGCCCGCGTCCCCCGGTCTGGATACCTCGCCACTAGGCCAAATTGAACAGGACGTTTCGGGCTCACTAGAGGCGCTGCGTACCATGTCGACGCAACATGATTTCCATCTGCCTACAGTACTCAGGCGACATCTTAGTCGATTTGCGAGACGACATATGCTGGCGGGTATTATCCCGACGGATGAAATGTTTCAGCGCGAGTCAAGGAGGCTGTTGTATCAGGACGCTGATGATGATTGGAATCAGACTGTTGCTGATAATCCGAATTGGTTAGAGGATTTTAGGAGGAAGAGCGGGCTTGGGGGTTGATGTGGTGTGGGATTTCGAAAACGCTAGTTGCTATGTTGGTGGTTTACTGACGATTCTATAATACTAATGTTGTAGATGCTCAAGTTTGTACAGAAGCCTTGTACTATATTGTCCTTGCACTATGTTACCATTCATTGATTATGTGATTTTGACAAGAGCTCTGCCGAGCTTTTTCGAAACTTGCCTCACGCCGATAGATTTGCTGCTCCCCAATCAGAATCGCTGCGCCACTCTCAGAAGCTGCTTGCATCGGGTAGCTATTGGCGTCATCAGAACGCTTATATAGTAGCATAGTTTGATATTCTGTCTCATATATATCATCATCTGTTTATGTAACTCAAGCCGACATGAGTTTTCGTGTGGGTTTCGTCCGGTGCCCCTCTTCTTCTTCTTCCAATATGCAGTGACAACGCGTTTCAGCCTTGCTTAACACCTATCAAACAAGAGGTTCGCAACGTGCATATGGTGGAGACTGTGCACATACGTCTGCATACAAATTGCATCCAGCAAGGCTGACAGCAATGAACACAGTGATGTGTCTATAAGGTAGTTGCCATGCCCCGCACCTGCTTCTTATCCCCATCTACCTCACCAGCGCCATGGCGGAGGCCATAGGTGCAGCTGCCGCTGTTCTGCAGTTTTTAGATGTAGCTCTCCGCCTTAAATCTTGTCTTGACCGCTTCTGCTCAGATGTGCGCAACGTGCCGCGTCGTTTCCTCCAACTTCAGGCCGACCTGCGCCAGCAGAGCGATCTCGCTAAACATATACAGACACAGCTTCCACCTCAAGCAGTAGCTTCTTCAACACCCAATGGCCCGCTTCCCGATTATATCGCCATTGCCAATGAGCTATGCACAACGCTTGAGACACTAATTCCGAAACAAAACGATGTACCCCTCAAACGACGCTGGAGCAGCATCTGTTCTGCCAAGAAGAAGGATGAAGTGAAAAGCATTTGCGTTCGACTCGAACAAAAGAAAAGTACCATTTTAATGTGGTTGAGTGCGGAGAACCTGTAAGCGGGATTCCGTGGCGGTTCAGCGCCTCATCTGTACGTGAATTCTTACTTTTATGCAGGAAGCTCACCTCGAACATCGCCGGGACCGCGGGCCAGATGAAGATCAACATCGAAGAAACTTTGACACTCACAAAGATGGTCAATAACAGTTCAGCCAAGACCGTCACGGATGTGGGACAACCGCTCCAAAATGTGGAACAATTAGGCCAGACCACGGCGACGTGGTTCCAAGGAGCCGATCGGCACCTAGGAGACTTGTCTCAGCAATTCAATACTCAGTCTACAAACATTCCTAATAGGCTTGAGGCTCTCATGTTGCAAGCGGAATCAAATACACAGATGTCGGCGATGACGGTTTCAAACACTCGGCAAATCTGTCAGGATATGCAGGTATTGAAGACACGATGTGTCAATCGCAACCCCGGTACAAAATCAATTCTCGAGGGGAAACTACCGCACATATCGCCAGACAGGCAGCCTCAACAAGGCGCCGCATGGTATTCTCGTATACGCAAGCCATGCAACTGTCGCAGCTTTAGCAGCGCGCGTCACTGGGAGCCTCTTCCTTTCTTTAGGATCACGCAAACTTTCCGTGCACAACACTTCTCATACTGTCCGCGCTACAAAAGCTCAAAACAAAGTCTAGAGGTCATGATGCAGATTGTCCTTTCCTGGTGGCTATATGCGATAAACATCAGTACCCAGGTGAACAACTGGGTCCGTTCTCGACATGTCCGATCGTGATTGGCACGACTAGGCTTGTTGATCCAGAAACCTCGCCAGCGTTCATGCCGATTGAAGAAGCTTTTCAGGAGTTTCATTGGGGTAAAGAATAGCTTCAGTCTCGCCTCAATGATCTATTTGTCCAGGGAAAGGCCTCAGTCTGGGATACTCAGTGTGTTGGTCGTACTTTGCTGCATGTAAGTCAAGTTTGAGATGCGCTCTGGGTAACCAACAAAGTCGGACAGGCCATCGTAGAGCATGTAATAGAGCAATGCGACTACGTCGGAGATCATCCTGATGATTCATATGTCGCTATTATAAAATTCATGTTGGAATATGGCGCTGACCCAAATGCGGTACGCACGGCGGCTGACCCAAGTTCCTTACGCACGACATATGTTGGAGCGGGCAACATTTACGACGAATTTTCGGACTTTCTGGCGCTGAATCAATTTGAGTACAAAGAGCTGAGTAGGGTACTTGGTTTGATGGGGGATGCCGAGGGCCAGGCTTCTAGAGCTCTTTCTCTTTTCGATGAAGAGGTACCGTTGTTGGTGCAAGTAGAGGGTCTGAGGATATTCGAAAAAAAATTGGCAGTAAGTGTAACAATAAAACTCGTCAGCACAGACATACTCATCGTCTGCAGTCTGCGATCTCGGGGATCTCGTGTTTTTGATCCTACAAAAGAATAACGATTTCGAGCAAGTTGTCCGAAGCGCTCAGCTATCAAATCTCAATCGTCAATCTTCAGTAAACGGAATGGCCTCTATTCATTTTGTAGTCCTATGGCCAACCAGACTTCAGATTCTGATAAAAAGACGTGTGGATATGGATATAGAGGATAGTTTCGATCGGCAGCCGATGCATCTAGCTATTGAGACGGGCATGATCGACTCTGTTCAACTCTTGCTAAGAGCTGACTGTGGGCTGTTCGCGAAACCGAACGGGACTACTGTGTTGCAGGAGGCGATCATATTGCCCAATAGTCTTAGATCGCGGGTTCTAGGCGTTCTTGTTCCAGCACTTGCTGATCGATACAAAAGGCTTCTGGACTTGGCAGATACTATGTTACCATATTCAGTTGCTTCCAAACTCGACATGCTCCAACCATCATCGGCATGCTTATATCGAACATGGTACCCATACCGGATGCTCTATATCTTGACGGGGGACCGGTTCATGGATATTATGGATATCGACAAATGACCCCTGAAGATGCCGATATCCTCTGGAACGCTGGGTTTCGTAACATCGACGAGCCTAATAGCTGTGGGCTTACGCCATATCTACAAGCATGGCACTATGGCCATTACCATATGACAGCATGGTTCGTGGATAAAGCTCAGCGGAAGTCGGGCCGAAGTGTTGAGCAGCCGACGTCCCTACCGATACTCACAATCCGACACACATCACGTGCTTTTCCATTCGGAATTCACTAAAAGCCCTCCACCAACATGTACCATAAAAAAACAGCATAACACCACGTATGCGCCACGTTGAATAATTATCCAGACTATCCAACCCCAAACCCGAAACCAACATCGCCATCACTCACGGCTTCGCACGCGTATCCACATGCGCCACCCTCTTCACCAGCCCCCTAATCTTAGGCCAAAGCTCCGGTATGCGAAAAGGTTTAGATATCGCATCGTCCATACCAGCCGAAAGGGCTTGTTCAATCTGCTCCATGCGCGCATTTGCGCTGACGGCCAGAATGGGGAGACGCAGGGACTGTCTGTCGGGACGTTCGTGTGATGTAGACGTGGGCGACTGGACGATTTGTGCGTCTGAAGATCTTCTATCTTCTTCGGTTCGAATGGGGGATATGGATTTTGCCGAAGCGCGTCTATGGGGTGAAGGGCCGGGGCGCGGTGCGACGAGGAGGCCTTGGTGTTCGTAATCGCGGATTAGACGGGCGCAAGTTAGGCCGTCCATGATGGGCATTTCAATGTCCATGAGGATGATGTCTAGTTCGTGTTTGTTTTCTGTGGTGGTAGGGTCGTCGTCTTCGTTGTGCCAGTATACGCTGTCTTTTAGCCAGTCTAGGGCTTCTTGTCCGTTGCCTGCGACGCTGATGTTCCAGCCAAATTTCATTAGCTGCTTCTTAAGCACCTTTTGGTTGACTAGGTTGTCTTCGACGATCAAGACGTTAAGTGTGATCATCTGCATCGCTTGTTCGCCTGTCATAGTTCTATGAGGAACAGGCCGGGCTTGCACCGCTCGAGCCGTGACATTATCGGCTGGTGGGTGGGCGAGTCGCGTGCTGACATAGAAAGCAAAAGTAGATCCACCTTCCTTGACAGAGTTCACACCAATGGAGCCTCCTTGGAGTTTTGTAAGGGATTTTGAGATGAAGAGGCCTAGACCAGAACCGCCGTATTTGACGTGCGTGCGTGGCGTGGCCTGGGAAAACCGAGAGAAGAGTTTCTTCTGCTCATCAGTTGTCATGCCGCAGCCCGTGTCCTTGACTTTAAGCCAGAGGTATGCTTTCTTCCCTTCCCCCCATTCCGATTTATCAGTGACATGTATATCTGACACATCATCATTGGTAAAAGTAATATCTTGCCAACATTTAGGTGGTCGAGACCAGGATCCGCCGAGGGTGACTTTGATAGACTTTTCAGGTCGATCCTTTGTGAATTTGATGGCATTGGTCCTGGCGGTGTCAGCAGAGGGTTTGTCTAGAAAAGAGGAAGAGCATACAGCAAGTTGATGAGGACTTGTAATAGACGCGATGGATCTAACATGGTCCATTCCATACCACTAAACGTTTCGTCTAGGGTGAAATCGAGTTGAATACCTGCCTGATTACATTCGACCTCGAACATTCTTACTGCGTCCGAAACTACCACTGCAGGCTGTACGCGCATGGGCGTGATCAATATCAGATTAGAGTCGAGTTTCGACAAGGTAAGTACGTCGTCAATAACGCGTTTTTGGTGCATCGAACATGAAACAATGATCTGAAGCGCTTCCAGGCATCCCATAAGTTCTGATTCTGCCTTGGAAAGATCATGATCTGGGTGCAAGGCCATGAGCTGTCGTCCAGATAGGTGGTGAAGCGACGCAATAACCGAGTCGGCACATTGTATCACCGCGGAAAGTGGGTTTCGCAACTCATGGGAAGTCATGTCAATGAAGCTATCGTCGTTAGTAGACGAACTTGGTTGAACAAGTGGATCATGCTATACTTTTCTTGTTGCCGCTTCGCCTCCCAGGCCTCTTCTATCCGACGTCGCTGAACACTTTCCGCCCACTTGAACTGCGATATATCGAATAATGTTCCCATTATGCCTGAAAACGTTAGCGCAAAGATCATTCGTTCCACAAATGAGGCTGACTTACTTATTACCTTCCCACTCTCATCAAGCTCCGGGTAGCTCGAACTTTGTACCCAGATGTTCGAGCGCTTGCCGTCTTGATTTACCCATGTCTTCTTCAGACGGAATTGCACTGCGTCAGTTTTATCTCCTCGCAGCATACTTCCCCAGTCGCGTTTGACCCTTTCCACGTCTTCATCAGAGATTAGATCAAACCATTCGAACTGGTTGACTGGTGCATGTGCATGACCTGTGAGTTCGTAGAACTGGTCATTGACAAAGTTCATGCCTAAAATCATGTCAGATTTTGCAGAATTGTAGACCGACCAAACCTACCGCTTTCAGGCACGTAGATGTAGATCGCAACAGGCGAAACTTGGGCGAATCGGGCAAACTTCATTTCTGCCAGCCTTGCTTGCTCAAGTGCCTCAACCTGTGCCTGTGCTGCCGCTTGCGACTTTTTCTGTGCATTAATGTCAATCGTGTTGCCGGCAATACCGATCAACTGCTTGTCGTCATCGAATACAGGTACGCAAGCTGAAAGGACCCATTGCGCGGAATCATTTGAACCTGGACGTGCTTTCCAGCGCATCTCAAAAGTGACAGATTTCCCAAGAGCAAGGTTGTTCCACATGGACATTACAAGCGTTTGGTCTTCTGGGTGGACAAGATCCATAAATGAGAATTCCGGGTGTTCGCCTTCTCTCGGAAGAGAACTGAGAGTCGTTAAATACATGTCTTCGATTCAGTGTGTGTACATACCTCAGTCTATACCATGCTTCATTAGCGTGCAACAATTTTCCCTCTGAGTTATACTCGAAGACGCCAACATCACTCATCTCCATCATCGTCTGGATACTCTCCCATCTTGCATGCAAGTTTGTGCGAGGGATATCTTTGAGCGATATTTTCCTGTCGCGTTTGAACCCTCTTATAAATTCGGGTTTTGAGCGGGTCAGGATTGGAGTTCGACCATCATCATCAGCAGCGTCTTCCTCCGAGATCTGGTGGAGTTGCTTTCGCTCTTTGCCAACTTTTGCTTTTACAACCTTCCAGTCACCATTTCGACCCGCCGACTCGGCAATCCAGGTTCTGCCGCCAAACTCATGTTCTGGGTTGAAGTCACCCAAAGCCTACGCCCATGAGCGGAAGAGCAGCGCTTCTTTGTTCTGAGCCAGGATGGAGCCATGGAGATGAAGTTGTCGAAATCTCTCGTTGTAGAAGAGCGGTTGGAATGTAAGAGCTGTCTGGCCTGTTCTTATGACAAAAAGCGGGGCAATGTCAGACTCCAGGTCGTCCAAGTCCAATATGCGTGGGCGCGCATGTTCGGCGGATGGCATCCCGGGCGTTGCCGACTATCTACTCCAGAGGCGGCATACACTATGGACAAGCGCCTAAGGATGGGAAAGATGCGTGTATTGTCGAAATGTCTGCGTTCAGGGCATGGGGCAAGAGTAAGAGGTGTGCACAATATTGGAAGTGGCGGGTGTTTCGTGTTATGGCGGTTGGCAGTTGCTGAGCTTGTTCGCCACTAGAGAAGTCCGGACCCCATGTATTCTTCAACCTCGTTCTTGATCCGCGGAATAACGTGTTGGGCGCGCATAGAAGGGTGGTGAGGCTATCAGTGAGTTGGCAAAGACGTGCCGGCGTACCCTAGATAGATGACATGAGCGACACCGGCAAAGTGCACCAGCGTGCGGCACCGGGCTCATTCCTGGCTGTCGCATGGCAACTCTAATGTGCAACAAGTGGGGTTTACACAATTCGGACCGTCCTATACCTGGATTGGACTAAGGGAGATCCAAATGTGGCGGTTGAGCGTGGAGGAGAAGACCGTGTCCAAAGTGATTGGCTGCGCATGCGATGCAAAGCTCTGATGCCGACGCTAGACAAATCTCGACCCCAAGAGCACATTGAGGATAGTAACGGCGGATCTCCAGAACCTGAGCAGATCTACGATTCCAGCCCAATCTCTCAGTTGCTTGTTGTTCCAGGCGGGAGTTTTGTCTGTTGTCCATGCAACAAGCTCCACGCATTGCAGTGTTGCGGCGCTTCTCCGGCATCGCAAGCTACCCACAAGACAATCTTGAAAAAACGGCCCCAGGAACGTACCTGCAAGAGTCAGGATACCTACAAAACATCTTGGCAAAACTCCCGAAACGGCTATGCGTACACTACCAAATTCGGTGTCGCTCTTGAAGTGGCGGATGTCACCAACTTCCATCGCACGTGCAGCGCGGAGGAATCCGGTAGTTCCCAACCCCGCTTTCAGAACACTGTCAGCGACCGGAGCATCTTGTACGTCCTATCCAAAGCTCTTCGTATCACCGGGCCAAGCACTTTTGTTCGCTCCGGCTTTGTCAGCTTCGAAAATGGCAGCATCATGTGCTAGCGCGTATTTGACCTTCTTAGCGTGACACGGATGGGGCTTCGCAACCTCAACCTTGACACAACAGCCGCATGAACCTAATAAGCAATCAACGTTAATCTCTACGCTGGAAGCTTCACTATGAGCGATGACGAGTTTGGGTGGTCCTCGGGAGACGACGAACAACTCGTAGCCATCGCGACTGACATTCATCCAGTTGCAAAGCGAAAGCTCAAGGAAAGCACTACAGCTACTGAACCGGTACCAGCAAAGCGAAGTAGATCCAAAAAGGTCACCCCTCCCGAGCCTTCGCCCAATGTACTTCTTGCGAACAGCATTCTCAAAGAGCAGTTTGGTATCGATGGCTTTCGGTTAGACCAAGAAAAGGCTATTACGCGACTTCTCGATGGAGGGAGTGCTGTTGTTGTGTTCCCCACCGGAGGAGGCAAGAGCTTATGCTACCAAGTGAGCTCATCATAAACTATGACTCATCTAGCTAATGGTTTTAGGTTCCTGGAGTAGCGTTCAGACTTCAAGATGAACAGCTCAGTCGCCGGACAGCCGGACAGAGCGGTGTCACTCTAGTCATCTCGCCATTAATCGCGTTGATGAAAGATCAGGTCGACGCACTTTTGCGTCGTGGTATCAAAGCCGCAGTACTGAATTCATCCATCTCACGCAGCGAGTTCCTGGCGACACAAGACGATCTCCGGAATGGACGCCTGGACCTCATCTATTGTGCACCAGAGCGACTCAACAGCGAAGGATTCACGGCTTCTCTTAAAGATATTCCTGGGGGTATTCGACTACTTGCCGTTGACGAAGCACATTGTATTTCCGAATGGGGCCACTCTTTCCGTCCCGACTACCTCAAAATCGCGCGTTTTGCCGAAGAAGCCCAGGTTGAGCGAGTAGTGTGTTTGACAGCAACAGCAACTTCACAGGTTGCAAAGGACATTCGTGATGCTTTTAAAATCCCCGAAGAAGGCTTGTTTAGGACGACCATGTACCGTCCCAACCTGCGTTTACTGGCCGAAGCCAACACAAAGGATACCGACTACGTCGAGAAACTTGTGCATCATCTCAAAAAACACACCGGCCCAACCATTGTATACGTCACGATTCAAAAAGCCACGGAAATGCTGGCCGCGAAATTGAAGAAGCAAGGATTCAATGCCAGGCCCTACCATGCCGGTATGCAAGCAGAACTACGCACAAAGACGCAGGATGAGTTTCTTACTAGCAAAAACATGGTTGTTTTCGCTACAATCGCATTCGGAATGGGCATCGATAAGCCAGATATCCGCAACATCGTCCACTTTGACATACCGGATAGCATCGAGTCTTACAGCCAGCAAATCGGGCGAGCAGGTCGAGACGGCAAGCCAAGCGTATGCATGTTCTACCTGGCTACAAAAGATTTCTACCTTCGCAACATCTTCACCTACGGCGACCGACCCTCGATTCGCTCGTTACGGTTACTAATGCAAGACATCTGTACACCGGCCCGAGCCCAACTCAAAGCCGGCGACACATTCTACGTATCCCTCTACACGCAATCGAAAGATACGGACATCAAGAGTATAACGCTCGGTATTCTCTACGCCCACATGGAACTCCACTTCCACCTCTTCCGTGCCTCGGGCACCCTCTACACAAAATACACCTACACTATCAAAAACCCCAATCTTATCTACCGCGACACCTCCCCCACTGCTGCCGCCATCCTCGCGGGATCCTCCACAGCCGCAAAATGGTCTTCCATCGACCTCAACGACCTCTCAGTCATGACCGACATCCCCCGCGCCGATCTCGTCCGCAAAATGGACGAATGGAACGAAAGCGACGCCATCACCTTGAAGAAAGAAGGCGTACAAAACATCTACCGCCTAGAGCGCCCATTACCCTCCACCCCCGCTGAGATTGACGAGATAGTCCAGAAACTAGATGAACGCATGCAGGAAAATGAGAAACAGAATTTGTCCCGTACAACGGCGCTGCTCGATCTCATCACTGCCGACCGCTGCTTCTCCGGTTCTATTGCTGAGTACTTTGGCGAGGCCACGGGACTCAAGGAGGAATGCGGTCATTGTACTTGGTGCGAGACGAAGAAACGCGTCGTCATGCCTGATGAGCCGCCTCAGCCACCGGATCCAGTAAAGGTGAAGAAGGTGCTGGATACGATTGGTGCGAGGGATGATCCGAGGTATTTGGCTAAATTGGCGTTTGGCATCAAGAGTCCGCGTATGGCGGCGGAGGGCGTGTATAGGACACCGGTGTTTGAGTCGATGAATGTGTGTGATTTCCCGGAGTTGCTGAGGGTTTTCACGGAGGCGTGCGAGAAGGAGGGGATGGAGAGAGAGCGTCAAAGGCAGGCGAGAGCAGAGAGGGAAATCGGAGTAAGAGGTGGAGGTGGTCAGGGGAGGGAAGTGTCTTGGACTTTGGGTTCATGATGTGGTGAGTACACTTCTTCGAGCGTCAGTCCGATTAGCTGTTTCATCAGTAGCGAATCATATTAATAGAGAATAAATTAGAGATACATACATCTAGACTGAGTGGATCGTATGCTTCGTGGTAACTCATCTACGCGCAATCAGCGTAGATACCTTTCTACCCCCAAAAGCCAACTATAATATCTAATGGATGGCGTATGAATTCCTCGGCGTGCTTATTACAACTCCTTCTTCAGCTTGTTGGACTCCGTCTCCTCTTTCCTCAACTCCTTCGCGCCCGTCACCGGCCTTCCCTCAACCGCCTTCTCACCACCAATCGCCTTGAAAGCGTTATAGAATATCCATTCCGTCGCATGTTCAACCGGTTCATCGAACATGTATGGTAGGAAAGGCACAGCGGCAAGACCAAGCTATAAAACTGTTAGCACATGCCATCCCGATTACAATCATAACAGTACGAAAAGAGAAGGCACTCACTCCAATCGGCCCCCACGTCCTCAACGTCTTATTCTTAGCATCCTTGAGCGCCCGTCCCGAATACCTCACAATACTGTGAATAGTAAACGCCGGCAACCCCATACTAGCCACAGCCTGAAACACAGCTCTCTGCGCCATAACAGCCCTGTAATCCTCAATCACCGGTATCTTGCCCGCCACCACTTTGCCCCCCGTCAACGCCGTACCCGCATCTCCATACTTGACACCCTCTGTACTCTTCGCATTGCGCGCAAGCTCCTGCACCTTATCGAATATCCCCGAGCCTTTGCCTGTAGCTGCCAGATCCTGGTTTTGGCTAGGCGCAAGCATCTTGTCTGCAGTTTCGTCCATATAGTTTTCCGGGTGCAAGATACGCTGATTTCGGACGTATGCTTTGTAGCCTTCGTGCGAGACGTCGCCCATGAGGTAGAGCCATGAGATACCGTAGGCACCTTTTACAAGGTACGGATGTGCAATGGGACGGAAGGATTCGCCTATGTCGGAGGTGTAGGCTACGTAGCGGTGGGCGGAGAGCATGATGGTGCGGATGCGGGAGGCGTAGGCGGCATAGCGGAGGTTGGTTTCTGTGGTATCTTCACCTCTGGAGGTGTGTGTTAGATATGTAAGGGCGAGTAAGTGGGAAGTGAATGAACATACTCGCCGTCGTAGACGATTTCCCACATCTTCTCGTCGTCGTTGAGGGTATCTTGGATTTCCTTGGGCAATGCTTTTCGCGGCGGCGGTGTCGAGAAATCGGGCCTTACGCCTTTTCTTTCTGCGGGCACACCGTCTATCTCTCCTACTTTCCGAGTGTCGTCTTTCGCCATGATGTGTGATTCCTCTATTGTGTGTCCGTATCTTTCCTTACTCCAGGTTTCGTTTTTTACCGTCTTGTAAATTCTTGCAATGCAATCAATCAATGCAAACGAATCTTCTCCAGCAACCGAAAGAAAAAAAAGCTAAATTTCCAAGGCAGCAGCAAAAGACAATCGCACCATGGTACCCTTTAGTTCGCACCCACAACCACCTCGGCACCCGACGTCACATCTACCGCACCTCTCATCATCCCTGCCAACACTGTCCCGCCATCAGCCACATCTCACAGCCACATAAACACCCCACCAGCCACATCCCGCCAAGCCCCCATCTTCTCGCTCTCTCTTCCGAAGCAACAAGCTCCGTCGCAACTGAACCCACCACCGCAACCCGCTCCATCTCCCATCCATTGACCCGCCGCATCACCCGCCACCCACCCGCCACAACCCCCCAATACCGCTAAAATGGTTGCCATGTACACTATCATGGGCCGTCAGGTCGGATCGCATGTGGTACGTCTACCCTCCAACACACAGCTAGGGCGAAGAGAAAAAAGTCTGGATATCGTGGAACGGGAAGCTAGGGAATCTTGGAGCTAAATTTGCGTCTGCGCATGTCCCAATTGCAGCTTTCCTTCTAGGGACATGAAAGAGGAGCATGGACAGAAAAAGGTTGTTGGGTTTGAATTGGAGCAATTATGCTGACTTTGTATCTTGGTAGCTCGCAATGGCCACGCTGGGCGCCACATTTACCGGCGCTGCGCTCTCCATGAGCGGCGGCAAGAAGACGGACGATACGACTACTCCTCCCATCAACGCCAAGAGCAGTGATGAGGAGAACTTTGTAAAGTGAGTTTCTTCTCTCTCTCGAGTTATTACGCCTTGGGACCCTTCTCCGCCATTTCAGCCACTGGCCAGCTGGCGGGATTTAATGCATACTTCGCAAAAGCATTGACTGACAATCCATCAGGGAGTACGTCAAGAAGGCCGCCGACAAGGTCCAAGGAAAGCAATAAACGCCGCACGACGATTCGCAATCGCACGGAAATACACACACATGACACACGCGCGATATGAGAGGCTATGAGGACTACTTCCTGATCTACGGGTCATGAGCAAGCAATTAGTGGTATTTTGTAGATAAAATATACACCACCACGAGGTTGTTTACCACATACTACCAACAAGACAAGACCAATTTCTTGATTATTGTTTTGGACCATCTGATGTGTTGACACAACCAGTAGCGATCATGGTTCGATAAAGTCATTGTGAAACATGAATTGAGTATTTCGGATTTCGGATACTAACAAAGCTGTACAGAAAAAGGACATGATAGGACAGGGCATACAAACAGTTTCGTGATAACGCGCCCATCACGCCAAACTCCGCGTCATAGTCCCATACCATAACACGCCCCTACACACTAACCCGGCCCAAGCCAAAACTCCAATGAAATGCAAGCTAGGCACTCCTCCCTCTACCCCACAACCTCGCTCCCCTCCGTCACACCGTCCACCTCCGTCCCCTCCCCACCGTCCACATCCATATCCTCATCCTCCACAATCTCCACCTTCTTACTCATACTATCCATAACCTTGCAATAAAACTTCGCCGCCTGACCCCTCGGGAAACAAATCTCCTCTGTCAGATAATCAGGCAATAGGTCTAGTAACTCTCTATCGCGCTGTTCGTTGAGCAGGGGCTGGTATACGAATTCCGTGTCTTCGTAGGAAGAGGTGAAGGGGGAGGGGTTGGCGACGGTGAGGTGGAAGTGTAGGGCTGTGGGGAGAGGTTAGTTTGGCTTTGTAGGGGAGGGGGGGAAGGGGATACGTACTGCCATTACGCCCAGTCTGTATACAATCATAAACATCAGCGTCCTCCTCATTCTTCCGCATACCCAGCACCACCAGATTCGTCAAATCGCTGTAAAGATCAACTTTATGTTTCGCCAGCGCCGCCTCGCGTGCTGCCTCCGCGGTACCCGGTAGCACGACGCCCGTTGTCCTCGGTTTCATAGCGCTACCAGGCACAGTTTTACCAGAGTCTTGTTGCTGCGAGGAAGAGCGTGCGGCGGAGAGTTTATTGGAGAGGATTTTATTCTCCGAATGTGCGGTTGCGAGGGCATCGGTGAGCTTCTTGTTTTCGGTGGCGAGGCGTAGGGATTCTTTGGAGGCGGAGAGGAGTTCTTGTTTGAGGGTTGGGAGGGTCGAGGTGTGGGATTGGAGGGTTGTGATTTGGGCTTTCAGGGCAGTTATGATGGCGTCTTGGTCTATATAGGGGTGTGGTGTTAGTGTGGTGGAATAGATATATGGGTTCTGGCCGGATAAACATACCTTTTGCGATTTGATCGGTTCGTTTTTTGAGCTGCTCAAAGTTTGTCTCTTTGCCTGATGATGCTGCTTCCCTTAGGGTTTCGTATTTGGATGTCATGGCATCCAGTTTTCTTGTTAGATCGCCTACTTTTCGTCGCATGACGGGATCTCGCTCAGAGTCTGAGACGCTTCCTGTTCGTCTCACACCGGCCGAGGCTCGTCGTGCCCTGCTGTTTGGTTTTGCTTGGGCTCGACGTGCTGAGGGTCGCGATGGCGGTGGTGGGGGCATGCTTTCAGGTATCTCGTCCACTTCTATCGTCTCTGAGATATCCATTGGGTCTGCGTCTGGCTCTGGCTGTGTCTCTGGTATCGTCATCTGTTCGGGCTCGGGCTCGGGTTCTGGCGCGCGTTTCGACTTTGCGGTCGTCTTCGCCTTTGTTTCCCTCTTCGTTGCTGGCTCTTTCACAGCTGCTTTGCGTCCCCTTTTCGCTGGCGCTGGTGCAGCCTCTTCAACTGGTTCCTCCTCCTCCTGCGCCTTCTTCGCTGGCCTGCCCCTCTTAGCTGGCTTAGCCGGCGCTGCCACCTCTTCCTCCTCAAACTCCTCTACTTCCTCCGTATCGCTAGCATTCTTTTCCGTACACTCAATCAGCGCTTTGCGACCTTTTGCCGGCGCTTTCTTCACCCCTGCCCCCGTCTTCTTCATGAATACCACACTACTGCCACTCACTCGACGCGTCGCCGGTCTGCCCTTAGCAGTCGCCTTGGTCGCCAGAGCCGCCTTCTTAGCCTGCGCAACTGTTCCACGCGCTTTTCGCGCTGGCGCCTTGTTTTCGCTGTTGGACTCGGGTGTTGGCAGTGCATTGAGCTCGTCAACGGTCATTTCGTCTTCCGATGCCGAGTCGACGGTAAAAGAAATGTTTGCGACTTTACTTCGGGGTGGCATGATCGTTCTTCGTCCAGATTTATCTTGGTAGTGACGAGTGTTGCGCCGCGACATGTGCGGCGGGACAAGCGTGCGAGCGGGACGTAAACATGGCCCGAGCGTCACATGTTAACGCGGCGCTTTCGCTCTATTGCATGAAAGTCAAAACGTTGGCTGAAAGGTAACTCATCATCATTATCCACAAAAGCTATCTAGAGCTATCTACGTTAAAGACGAGCTGGAGCGTCAAACCCTCAGCCCTGGTATCATCCCACACTAAGGTATATATCCCAAAACGCCAAAAGAAGTTCAACTTACTCGTAAAGTCGTAAACTCTTACTCAACTTTTCACGTTACCCATTAGATAAATCCCCCAGGTCCTCATCATCTATCTTCCAACACTGCTTCCACCCCAGTTGCTGGGAGTCATGCTGCTAATTTTGCTCGAAATTGTGCTGCCAGAGAACCAGCTGCTCGACACGCCACCGCCAAATCCAAACTTCCACCACTTGTTCCTACCATACTTCCTTCCACCTCCAAGTCCAGTTCTGTTGCTCTTCTTATCGTCAATCTTATCCTGCCACTTGAGTTTCGTCTCCATGATTGCTTGAATACTGTTGATAATGAGGAATGTTGTTGAACCAATGGCGCGGAAGACAGCAAGACCAGCGACAGCCCAGAGGATAAAGGTAAGGTAGACATTGTGCGTCACCTTGCGGTCCGAGTAGGCTTCGCTGACCGTCATGGCAAGAATTGCGTTTGAAATCATCCAAATAACCACCATGTAAGTTCTCACAGCACGGTAGTAATCTTCCTGCTGTTGCGATTCCGAAATTGGCGGCTCTGGGACTTCGACACGATCACGAAGGTTGCGCAGCGCTTCATCGTAGCCACTGTCAATGTCAAGTTGCTCAGATGGCATCTCGAGTTCGACCACGTTCTTCGTCTTTCCTTTGGCGTCTCCAAGATCAGTCTTTGCCACGTTGTCTCCCTTGGTTCCCCACGTGATGTCGTGCGTGTTGCAAAAGGCATACACTTGGAGCGTAGCAATGTAAGACGGAAGGAGCGCAAAGTACTGTGCACTGGACGTAAACATATGCCATGGATCCAGGTACATGAAAGACATGAGGAAGTAGAGACCGATTGTAGTTGCCGTTGATACGATAAGGTTGGTGAAGACGTTTGACCCGAGTGACTTTTCGGCCTTGGGGTCTCTCAGCTGGACGATGACGATGTAGAAGGAAGCGAACGTGGTATAGGCCATAATAATGCCATAGATGATCATACTCCAGAAAAACATCTTCTTCGCACCCTGAGGTCGGTTACCCATGGACAGGATGAATTGCATGCAGATGAGTAGCGTGCAAGTGTATCGTAGGATGTAGAAGATGATTTTTCCAATGTTGTGGCCAAATGGATCCATTTCCGGATCTGCGAGGGAACCAGCGACAAAGTAGAAGGTCAGGTAGAAGTTGGCAAGCGAGAAGAAAGTGAACAAGAGTTGCACAAACTGGTAGACGAATTCGATGTGGAGGAGGATCTTGCGCCAGATGGTATGGTCAGTTGCCCACACCTGCTTGAAGTGAAGAAGCGAGTACACGGCAGCAAAGAAGGCACCGTTGAGCCAACGACGACGCTGGGAAATGAACTCGGGAACAGCGTCTGCAGATCGTTAGCAAATAGATGAGGAAATTGTGGCGTTTCTTCTTACCTGGCACATCCGTCTCTCCAGTCGCCGCTTTGACATACTTCAAGACCCATTGCTCGCTGCGCTTTGCTACAAGCTCCCAACACAGAATACGATCTTCAGCCAAGTACATGTTGGCAGTAAAGACATCAGCATCTTGGCCGTGCAGTGTCTCACCTTTAAAGTACTGGCTGAGGGGACCGTGACCGGTGTGATCATTCTGCAACGCGTGGTAGCGGTACGCTGAAAGGGCACCTGGCAACACAGTGATGTAACCAAACACAGACTCCAGAGGCTTGTCCAAGATATTGGACATTTTGTATTCAAAGTTCTGCGACGCAACAAGCGGGTTCAAAAGACCGAGCCATGCTTTTCCCTTGCCAGCCTTGATCTCTCCAGCAGCTCCGGCAACTGACGAGTCAGTGTCGAACGCTTTCCACAAATGATAGAGAGCCTTGGGTCCTGGCTTGGTTCCAACATCGAGCAGGATACAAACGTTGGGGTTGAGTGCGCGACCAAAAGCATTGAAGAACCAACGATGGGAGTTTAGTTTCTTGGAATTGCGCTCCTTCAAACAGAAGATCATTTGACACGGCACAATGCCCTTTTCGGCGCCCTTGAACTTGAGGTCAGAGTCCAAAGAGACCTGTGTTGTGTATTCGTATACGTGGGCCGTGACTTCCTTCTGGTTGACGTGGTTCTTCGCAATGCCCTCCTGGAAGCAGCCCATGGCTGCAATGGCGTCCAGTGTTCGAGGATGGACCTTTCCACGACCGTCGGCAATGATGCATACGACGATCTTCTGCCATCCATCCTTGCCCCACGTTCTCGACTTCATGCGCGAGCAGAAGTGGCTGATGTTTTGCATGACACCATGCATTGTGCGCGTAAAGTCGATCTCGTTCTCGTTGTACATGGTGACGGCGATGAAGACTTCCGTCTCACGCTGGTTGCCAATGTTTTGGCGCAACTTGTAGCCACGATCGATAAAGTCGTCTGGGTCACAGGTAACGGCCGTGTATCGCATGTGGGTGAATTCAATGTCATCGCGTCTTGGGAGGAAACTGTATAAGATGGTGGGAATCTTGCACTCCAAAATAAGCTCTCCGTTGATCAAGCGAACCTCCTTCTTGGTCATTACTGCGTCTCGCGCACCTCGTCTTGCTTGCGCACCGTCTGGGGCCGGCCCATAGTGATCCGCCTTTTCGTCTACCTCGGTGTAGACGTCCGTGTAAGTGTCGTCAGACATGTACGAGTCGCGCGAACGCAAGTCGGGCCGATCATCACCCACTTCAGTAAAAGGATCGTCGTCGTCGTGGATACCTATCGATTGCATGTCGGTCATGTCCATGGTGCCTTGCGAGTCTCGCGATCTGGGACGACCGCCATGCGTGAACAATGGCGCAGGAGGCAGCGGCCGCGTGGGGCTGCCTGGTCGTGGGTTGCCATGGAGGTCTACTGGCTCATACGAATTTACTGAAGCCGGCGGTCGCGAGTAGTCGACGGATGTGCGTGTGGGTGAATACGGTCGATCGGGTGACAAGGGCCGTCGGTATGGCACATAGTCGTCGTCGACTGGCGGTGAAAAATTGGGAGCGCTATCCAATATTGAAGGCGTCCGCGAAAGGCCAGATACTGAAGAGCCTGTGGGGTGATATGATCGTGATACCGGTGAGGATGGTCTGCGGAAAGATTGTAACGGTAAGCCTGGGTCTTGTATCCGCACGGTTTTGACAGGCGCCATGTAGGCGGCGTCCTGTGACTGAAGCATCTTCCTGCGTGGCATCTGAGCGGCTGCAGAGGCCGGGCCCGTATTCGAGCTCAGCGCATCGCCCGCTTCGCGCAAAAAGTCGTGAATGTCGGCCTCGGCGGCAGCTTGCTTGCCAACCTCGGAGGGAGTCATGCGCCCGCCCAGTGCAGCAGTGGTACTGTTTACGCCTGACATTGTTGTTGAAGTGTCCTCGAACGAGGCTCTTCTTCTGAGTGAAAATGAGATCGAGTCCGGAATGCAGGACGGACGCAAAGGAAATATAGACAGCAACGAGGAAATAGCGTGGTACTTACGGCATGTAGCTCTGGCTTTCATCCACGTTTGTCAACAAGCGCATGGTTGATCCTCCTTGCAGCTGAGGAGAGCCGTCATCATCATCGTATGCAGGCGGCCGTCCATAGTGCGTACCACTCGGCGTTGTGGGCCCGTTCATTGTGCGTTGTGCGTGCAGTCACCTGCGAAATCAAAGTAAAAAGAGAAGTGTGCAGCAGCCTCGATAACTTTTGTGCAACTCAATCGAAGCGATTGCGACGTCAGGAATGCGATATTAATGTGTCTTTTAGAAAGGGGTGGATTGGCTATTCGTGGGCGAGATGGGACCTCATGCGAGCGCATCCGCCAGAGTGTTGTTTCTTCGGGCGTTGTTGTGGAAACGCGACATCCCTGTCTCTCCCAGCCCAGCCAACCCGGCACAGCCCCCCCAGAGCCGCCCACATGTGGCACGTCAACCCCCCATTTAGCTACCACTTGGCTTCGATCCAGCCCCGTGTGTGACGGTTGTGCCTGTCGTGATTCATGGAACGCGCACGTCAGAATTGCGCACGACGGGCGCACAGACGAGCGGGTAGGGCGGCAAGGCGGTAAGGAGAGGCGGGTAATGAGGCTGATCACGACCACACCGAAGTTATTTTCTGCCACCGCAGCTTCAATCGTGTATTGGAGATGCGTTGATCGTAAATCAATCGTTCATGTCTCCAGTCTACCCCACAAGTATCCCCTCAAAGTACCCTTCCACGCCCTTGGCCCCCTCCTCATCCACCCCATCAATGAACCCCACATATTGATCCGGCCTCGTAACAACTACGCATCCCGTCTCCCTACCTACCCCATACCCGCCATACGCATCACCAAAGCCCTCGTGGTACGCTTCATCATCTACATAGACCTTGTCGTAGTCCCATCCCGTCCGTGCATCAAACGGATGTAGCACCTCTGGGAAGTCCTTGAGAAGTTCGACGTCGATGCGCTTGGACGAATGCAGAGTAAGCACCTCAATGTTCTTGTGAAGATGAGGAGCCAGTATTGGTGATGAGGTCATGTACTTGCAAAAGGCTTGTAGGCGGGCGCTCTGCGAGGGATTAACTACATTACCGGCGAAGACGATGATGCGGAAGCGACCGTCACTCGCGAGTTTGGGCTGGAAGTCGTATGCGCGAGCGCTGGCTTGGTTTAGCACTTGGTAGTTGGGGAAGCGCATGCCCAGTGGCGTCTTGGACGCGAGCTCTTGCTTGCCGACGAGCTGGATCTCGGATGAGACGTCGGTGCCGTCGCCTTGCTCGGCGGCGTTGCCTGCTTTGCCTACTAGCATGCTCGTTCCGTAATCGACTGAGAGACCGGTTGCAAATAAGTTGCCTGGGAGTTGTTAGCACTGATTCTCTCCAGTCATGTTTCGCTTACCCTTGAGGAAGGCCTCTTTGAATTCCGACATGCTCACACCCTCTTCATCCATGAGGTCTTTGGCCGGTCGGCCGGAGAACAGTCGCGAAAACTTGTGATCAAAGGCAATGAGATCCTGTGCAATCCGCCTCCGCTCAGACTGATATGTTTTCAAAATGCTAGGTTGGGCAACTCCCTTGACCACCAAGCCCAGCTTCCAGCCGAGATTGTACGCATCCTGCATTGACACGTTCATACCTTGACCAGCCTTGGGCGAGTGTGTATGCACGGCATCACCAGCCAGGAATACACGGCTATCACGCTCAAAGTTCTTGCCTACACGCTGACCAATCTGGTACGCTGTCCACCAGTCGCAGTACTCGTACGTCAGCTTGTAGGGCGCGATGATCTTCTGTGCAGCCGTGATAATGGTTTCTGGGGTAATCTTCGACCGGTCTGCCCGGCCACTGGCATCAGGCTTGATTTCCGTAAGCTGAATATAGAGACGAGCCATCTTGTTCTCGCGGGGAATGATCATCATGGATCCAGCAGATGCGCTGTGTATAGCGCAACGCATCCGCACATCAGGGAAGTCGGTAATGGGAATGATGTCAAGGACACCCCAGATGTGGTCCGTTGGCTCTCCTTCGAGCTCAAATCCGAGCTGTTTTCTGGTCCAGCTATGGGCGCCATCGCAGCCCACGACGTATTTTGCCTTTACAGTCTCTGTACCGCTCTGGTTCTTTCTGCTGTTTGCAATCAAATCTTCCGTGTCGTCCTCTGCAAGATTGCTCCTGAAAAGGCCATCGTTGACAACTGATCCCTTGCTCTGGGCCGGCTTCGCTTCTTCTTCGCTAAGATATCGCAGCTGCACAGTAATTGGGTAGTTATCGGAGGAGTGGTCGCTGACTAGATTGTCATCGATATGGAGCGCTTCGGGAAGCACGCCACGCTCGACTTGTAACGAGTTCTTGGTATGCTTTTTGATATGGTCAAGGAAGAAGCGCTCGATCCGGCCTTGGTGGAGTACAATCTCCTTGAATCGGGAGAGACCAACGGGTACATCCGGTACGCGATCTGAGCGACGTATCAAACCATCTTCGCCGGGATTCTACACAAATTAGAATAGACAAGGAACGTTTGGAGTGAACAAACATACCCACATGCAGAACTGTGTGTTGGTTAGCCATATATCATCATGCCATCAATCCCTGACGAACCACATACCTCTATCAAATGGTTTGCCTCTTTCCATGCTCTGTCTGCAAAGCCAAAGCTATCGAAAATCTCCAGACTACGTAGCTGCAGCCCATCGGCTTGACCAGCATAGATCTTGGTACCGCGCTTGTCCACAATGCGAGCATTGATGCCGCATCTCGCCATCCATGTCGCAAGCATCATCCTGTACCATTTGTCAATTTATCTCAAAGATGTAGAATCGTATCAGGGTTTGCTATTTACCCTGCTGGACCGGCACCAATGATGAGACTTGAGAGCTATTAGCCATTGTCGGTGCAAGATGTAGTTTTGATTGTAAAAAGCTCACACGTCACATTTCGACTCTTGCGAATCGGTAGTTGCCATGGTGGACTTCTGTTCGCTCGCACCGTTGTCGAATCTTTGGCCGAATCCAGAAAAAGGCCGAGTGTTGTAGATACCTCGTGTATGTAACCGTGGTGTTCAAGTCCAAAGTTGTTTCCTGGCCGTGGGTGGCTTACCACGTTATATAAGTAAAGTCCAATATTGCCCCCTCTCAATCGTTCTGTCTTATATCGGCGGTTTATGGAGTCCCACATGCGTGTTTTTGTGGCAGAAAGCGGTACCTTACCGCGTTGCCGGTGTGTCCTTACCCCACATGTCTCCAAGCTACATCAGGGTCAAATGACGCACGGAGCTGTTGAGATGAGTTGTGATTCGCGCAATTTGCTGTGGGTCGGCTCTATTAGCTGCAAAGATTACACCCACCATCCATTAGGAAGATTCGGCTGTTGTTTGTCTGCCGTTTGTCAGGGCTTTGTCAGTGGGGATAGTGGGTTTTGGGTTGCGGCGCTCGGTCTAAGAATCGGCTGTATACAGTATATAGTAAGATGTTGTCAGCAATCTTGCTGCACAGAGCTACAGCATCTCCACTATACGTGATCTCCACCAAGCTAGAGATGGTCCTGTTCCATACAAGTACTTGATGATGCCTCATACAGCAACGCACGCTGCTTTCCAGCTCTATCTACACCATTACACAGTTCACAGTAAGTCGGGCCCATGAACGTATATGCGCATGATATCTTGAGTGCACGCCAGAAGTGCCAACCAAAAGTTTAAGATTGTTTTGAAAGCAACTTGGATAACTTAACCTTGTTGTTTTGCAGGCGGACTTTCAAGCTTCTTGGGTATAATGCGGAAAATCAAGCATGTCCTAACTGTGCACGATGCAGCTCACGCCTCATACTTTCGGCCGAAGACAGATGTATGTCCTCTGAAAGGTGTGTAATCCACACATTAATGTCGGAACGAAGCTGTAAGACACCCGCTTGGTGCTCAGACGGGAGTGTACTGATGATTTCATCGAGGCGTTCTGCAATCTGTATGGCTCCCGCAAGCTCTTCTCGTTGGATTGTCTCCTTTTTGGTGTAGAACTCATCCGGCTGTTCATCATGGACACCATCAATAGACGTGCTTCTCGAAGACGGTGATAGGGCCGCAACCTCATCCTGTAATCGCGACTTCGCACGCTTGCTCTTTTCGCAAACCTCGAAAATCCACAGGGAAAGCATGTGCGGATAGAAAGTTCTTTCATCAATAGAATAGGGCGCCTTCGGTTTGTGTGGGTAGTTTGTGATGACATGTTCATAGTACTCGCGGACCAGGTCGAAACCGTGCTCGGACAAGACTCCAATCTCGCTATCTTGCGAATTGTTTTGCGAGGTTTCGTTTGGAGTGAGTGGGTTGCGAGGAATAAGTTTTTCCGCATCTATGCCCGAGCGTCCTTGATTGAGAGCATCGACAGGGCGGCCAGCGAGGCGCGCGATTTGGCCCCAAGTCTCGGATGCACGCTCATACTCCCCTCTTAGTAGGCGACTATGCAACATGGGCGAGAATTGGTCAAATGCAGCTTTGATGCCGCCTTCAGGCCGCTCGCGCCCATTGAGAGCGAACGGTTGCATGGAGTAGTGCGTGGTCGGGATATCGGGCCTAAAGACACCAAGTCATGGGTAGGCGGAGGGGAAAAGAGTTTGTTTCAGTGTTGGAGCTGAGGCAAAGAGCAATGCATGGATCGAAGATACTAACTCAACAAGGCTAGCGCGACGATGAATTGGGAAGGCTCGGCTGCACGATACATGACGGGCAGCCGCCGCTGGAACGTCGTCGTGGTCGCTCTGCCCTACGCCTCGACCCGACGACGCAACCCCCGACCTATTTCCAGGTTGCTTTAAAGAAGAGGCGCGCCTTCCTCGCCGGACGGCCTCACCAACATGGGGCAGGCACATTCAAGACGGGCTTCGAATATCGACTCGGACGCGCATCCACGGCGCCGCTCCTCGCGCCCGCTGTCGTGGGCGCCTGGCTTCCTGGGCTCACCGCAGTCTGTAAGCGTCAACGACAACGTCAACACACATCCAACGCTCCTGTCAGCTGCACGTCAACAACATCAACCGCAAAACGACCGTCCACGATCT
The DNA here is from genome assembly GCF_003171515.1 of Pyrenophora tritici-repentis. Lineage (NCBI taxonomy): Eukaryota > Fungi > Ascomycota > Dothideomycetes > Pleosporales > Pleosporaceae > Pyrenophora > Pyrenophora tritici-repentis. Next base: position 3,257,025 of record NC_089391.1, on the reverse strand, counting down.
AGTGCCACTCGCCTCTCCCGCCGACTTTCCTCACATATCTCCTCACATTTCGGCCTGCTCGATGCTGGTCCGTCACCGTCCGATGCTGAACCACCACGGGCACCATGGCCTGGCCGCTCAAGAGCGAGGCTGACGCGGGCGCGCACCTCACTGAGCTCCATGGCCGGTCTATTGCAGAGACGCCCATCTTTGACTGCCCATGTCCGTGACGACTACACCGATACAGACCGACATGACGGCCCGGCCTTTGTCACATCAAGAGCAAGCATGCCAGGCCCCTCAGCCTTGCGGCAGACGGCAAGTGAACGCGGGCAGTTCCTTCCTCGTGTCCAGGTGCCGGAACTGGGACTCGACTTTGATCAGCTGCTGCAAGCCAACTCACCCACGGACACCGACGCACAACGCCCACCTTCTTTGGCCTTGCGGCGGGATGGGCGAGGGCTTGGCATGATTCCCTCACAGCGGCGGCTACGCAATATGATCGGCCACCCACGTAGGCGGCGGTCACTGTGGCAGGACGCCGAGCACATGGAAAATGTGGAGCAGCTACGCCAGGGCGAGGACCAGGCTGATGTGCTGTCAAGGCTGCTTTCGCTGGCCGCAGCAGCCACTGCAGCCTCGCTTGTGGGCGACGACCACCAGGCTGCCACGCGAGACGGTACCTTTGACACGTTTCTACAATCCCTGCAGAATGGTAGCATAGCATCGGCCCTACGAGGCAACGAGCAGGGCCAAGACGGCGATAACCCGGGAGCCAACCAGGCCCCGCTGAACTTCTTCAGGATGTTTAGGTTTGGCACCAGCACCGACAACCCCAGGAACAGGAACGACAACGCCATCGGCCGTGGAGAGGGCGACGAAGATGGTGAAGGCAGGTTGGTGCCCATCATAATCGTTGGCATCCGATCCATACAGCCAGGCAACGGTACGGGCCAAGAGGATGCCAGTATCCCACCTTTCCTCGATGCCCTGTCAAGCTTCCCCACGCCTCCAACTTCACCGGGTGATACCCATCACATGCTACCACCCCCACAGAACGGCACACGTTTCAGCCACCGCCGAAGAGCGTCAATGGGTGGCTTCAACTTCCCGTCCAATTACGACAGCCAGAGGCACCAGCGTGCGAGTCCTCAAGACCGCTCGAGTCCCTGGTCTTCAGCGACAGACTCTCCTTCAGCCCCCTCACCGCCGCCATCGACACCTGCTACCACCCTCAACTCCTCCGCTGTACCCTCGCGCGCCTCCACACCAGCAACCTCGACCTCACCCCCTTCACCCACCACACTATCTTCTGCAGCTTCACGGGCCAATAGCTTTGTCCGAACTGCCCCCGGATCCACGCTGGAACCCACCGTTGAGGAACCACAAACACACACTCGCAATGCTCGGCCCCGTCGCCTTAGTGAGTCTGACTTCACAAGATACGGTGCCGGTGCTCCAAGAAGAAGAGGTGTAGTAGAGCCTGACAACAACCCCGGTGAAGGTTCGCGGAGCTGGATCATCTACGTCCTAGGGGGAAGCTATCCCGAGAACCATCCGATTCTTACCACGCCGAGTCTCTTCACTGAGTCGCCAACCTACGAAGACATGATGCTGCTATCCTCCATCCTCGGCCCTGCGAAACCACCGGTTGCCAGTGAGGAAGACGTTGCCTCTGCTCCGGGTCTATTCAGGATACGCGGTACTGACAGTGCCCTTGTAGCTGAGGCTGTTGACGGGGACGAGTCCATTGACCTCGTTGCTGACGCACGCTGTCTTGTCTGCCTGTGCGATTTTGAGGCCGACGAAGAAGCGCGAAAGCTGGTCAAGTGCGAACACATGTTCCACAAGATCTGCATTGATCAGGTATGTTGGCAAGCACTTGATTGAATGTCTCGTACTAACCTGTCACAGTGGCTAACTACCGGTCGTAACTCATGTCCCCTCTGCCGAGGTGAAGGCGTTCACGAAACAGCAAAAGAAGCCGATGCTCCCGCCGACGCCGCTGCACCTTCCGCTCCCCCAGCAGTCGCATGACCTCGCTCGCACACACATTAAGTTCCAGTTTAGCTCTCCAAGGAGACCTTTGCTCGTTTCTTCACATATACCCCCTTTTCTTACGTGATTAGTCTCGCGCTCTCTCTCCGACATGATTGGATACTGGAATATTTCTCACATCACGACTCTGCTTGTTTTCTGCGACTCTGGAGCGTTCACGGCGTCGGAAATCTCTCTCAATTGAATGTTTGCATTTTTCTTTTGCATTGCGGGGCATCTGCGTGGAGTGGAATGGAATGAAATGGACGGACGGAACTCGAAACGGGAAACAGGAATCTCGACTAATCTTCTTTGTCATGGATAACAGCATATGGACGACTTTCTACGAATCTCCTACACTGTGTATATGGGGTAGGGCCGGCGGACGGATGGATGGACGAAATGCAACGGCAACGGAACGAGGCATGGAATGGGTTTTCACTTGAGTTCAGGGTAGACAAACGGAGGTGATGACAAATGAGCTGCTTTCTGGTTTTAGCTTTTGTGTGCGCACAAAAGTAGAAAGAACTTGAGCAGTGTGTAATGAAATGATAAAGAAAGCTTTTTGTTCGATTGATATTATGATTTTGATCTGAACTCGCATGTGACTTGTACTGTGATGTCATCGTTTCCACATTGCTCGAACACGTGGTCGAATGTTGCAATTGTGATAGGAATTTATGGTGATGAATATGAAGTTTGGTCGTTATCAGAGGGGTGCAAATAGACGTGGTGGTAGTAGCTGAATCTGTAGCGCATGTTTATGCTACCTACAACTCAACCTACCACGCTTATACCACACTCCACCTTTACCAGTGGGAACCATACTACCTACCACCTACCCCTCCTCCCCTCCCTCCTTACTGCTACTCTCCGCTACTACCTAGGTACGCAATATGCAGGGTCCATTCATGTTGAGGTAACCACGCCGCAATGCAATGTGTGTGTCAATCTCAATCTCATTCAATCACGCATTCATTTACCCGCGGGTGAAGTTTGTACGGTTATACGTGTACAATCCTGCTTTGGTACTGGTACGTACAGGTACATATCGGTACTCATGCGTATGGATAGGTAGGTGCGTGCGCGGGAATTACAAATCAGGTATTCCAGGGACGTGGGTCGCCCGTTCTTAGCATGTGAAAATTGAAGGTGGAGGGATGAGTGTTGGTTTTGCACATCTAGGTTGGTAGGATTGGGAGTTTTATCGCAAAACATTCTAGTCTGGGTAAATAGCAGAGGTCTTGCAATGCTGGGTCGAGGTACCTTTCTACTCGCCCAAACAACCAACAGAGCCAAGTCGTCTACTCATCTCATCACTTCGACATCCAAGCTTTTCTCCATCTCGCTCAATCCATCTCAAACAGGAAAATGGACACGAAGGCAACGGGTGGAGACAAAAACAGTGGGTCACAAATGGCGAAAAATAGTTCATTGGCTGGAAAGGGGGATGAAGGATCTGAATAGTCACTGCTGCGGCTGGCTGCCACGTATCCACTCCGTATCCACCATCCTGTCACCGTATCCAATACGGAGTGCTGGGTGGGAGAACCATTACGGGTTCGACCATCGAATCGAAAAAATACGGTATGGGACGGATGGTGGATGGGCGGTGTTGGAAGCCGCTGTTTGGTTATCGAATGGGGGGGGGGGGGGGGGGTATTACTGTACTGAATGATCAATGGGGGATTTCTCTCTCTTTTTTTGCTTCCCCGGCTGTTTCCAGTCTTGTAGCGTTAGCTGCCTGATCTAGGGACCTGTGACTTGCAACATAGGCAGATATGTGATGATACATCGAACCACCCCCACCCTCCTCCGCGGAGCATGAGCGCAGCAGAGTCAGGCAAGCAGCGGAAGGAATACCTCTTTCACAAACTTCATACAGATCGTATGATGGGAGCAGGTACGGACGGGTGTGGCGGCAGCCACGGATTCACTTTACTTCCTCTCTCCCTTCCTCATAAAGATCGACAAAGCAGTCAGACGGCGTGGAGGGGTTGCATGAGCATGAGCATGAACGTGAGGATAACTAATACCAAAATAGCCTACCGTACCGGCCGGTATATTGTGTGCCTGAACATCTGCCCAAGCATGAGTCTGGACTACCGACCCGATCGGTAGCAATACCGGTACGATGTCGTACCGGCATTACCCGGTAGTACGAAACTAACCTCCCAGGAATAGCAGAAGATTCAGGGTTTTGACGTGCATATTGGCTATACCGTATTTCCTGCTTTGCTACTATCGGTGGTTTGCGTCATGCACGGCATCGGCATCTCATACGTAGACACATCTCATAAGCATGTGGACAGGGGGCGTGGTTTATAGAACAGGACATGGTTTAGGTACTGTAATTCCAAGACTTGAGACAGCGTTTATGAGTTCTGTTGTATCGGTAGGATTATCGTTCGTTTCGTATATCGGAGTGTTGGCGCCGAGTGGACGACTCGTTCCATTCAGCTCCAGCTCCAGGTTATTTTAAGCAGCGTGTTATATCTGGGGGGTATTTTGGGTATGTATTAGATCCGTTTCCGTTGACGGATGGAGAAAGCCGTTACACATGTGGGGTCGGGGGTGTGAGTTTTATGCATAACATAAGATATCATGGCAGATACATATAGACACACGGGCGTTTTGTAATGGCTTTATGCGATGGGTTTATGGTTCGAGGGGGTTGGGGTCTGGCTTGGACTTTTTCTAGTTTCGGGAGATGCGGCAGGCGGGCGGGAGGGTAAGATGGCATGGATGGTTTACCTGGTTGGTGTCGTTCGTTTGATGTATGGGCACTACCTATGCGCTGTGGGAGTAGAGTTTCGGAGCTATTGTAACACTTGAGGGTGATATTGAGAGTAGAGTTTGGACATGCTCGATACTCTGTCGGTTTCTTCCATTTGCGCATCGACCTCCTTGGTTTCGTTGACATGGAGGTAACTTGTGGATTGCCCAAGTGTTGTCTGAAGAGATTCTCGGCGCATACGAGTCTAAGCCTGAATGGACCATAGACCTTAGGATGTGCGTTTCTGGCTTATGAGCTGGGGCGTATGGGCGTCCAGATAAGGGCGAGGATTACTAGTCAGGCTAGTAGGTTGTCGGGCCATCGTCATCCTTGGTAAATGCATGGCCCGATGTACAGTTCTGTCCCAGTGTTTACTTCACATAGCTGCTATCAAGTACCGTCGCGTCATTAGTACATTCAGGCGCCCTCTCATAATTACAACAACCTCGTCACTCACTCGCCATGTCGAGCGTTAGAAACAAGGCTATATGAGAGTATGCTATAGCTGTGGTTGGGATAAACTAGTCGCCGTTGTGTTGGCGGGGACCAGTCCGGTATTCAAGATTCACCCATGCCGCTAGCCGCCTCGCATTCGTATCTGTGATGCTCGGAAATGAGGATTCTGATTCAGCAAGGCAACAGTATGAGAAAGCCAGTCAAAGCGAAAAGAAACGTATAGCTCGTGCAAGTCTCTGCATGTGTGCGGAATTTTTCCCCAGGGCCATGCATGTTTCTTCAGCCTAGGCCTAGCTCCTTCGCGTTGCAGTTGCTTTTTTCTGTTAGACGGCAAATTTCACGTGATGGGGCGGCACTCTATGCTGAAATGAAGTGGAGATTAGTTGGTAGGTAGTGTCGATAGCCAGGCAACTAGCATGACGTTGAGATGGGCACATGGAGTTGAAGATCTAGCAGGGTTTTGCAGTGTAGTCACACATGGCGGCGTCGCGATTGGATGAAAGGGTGTAGCAGTCGTTTGAGCTGAAGAGGCTGGTGTTGCCCAGACGGATAACGGTGCGTCCAGGCCGCAAGGGTGTTTTCTCGGAGTCTGGGCAGAAAGAGGAAAATCGCATGCCACAGGATAGCATTTTGCTGCAGGAAGGCGGATACGGAGAGTTTCGATGCCAGTAGTCTGTGAGTTTCGAGCCTGATCTCTGGGTCGTCGAGGTTGTCGGCGCAACCCTGATGGGCGCGCAGCACGTGGGTCCGCTGCTGCGGGACTGCAGGTGAGAATCGTCGACCTGGTCCTGGACCACTTGCAATATGATGACTCGAGCAATCGTGGTATTGGAAACTTCCATGGACGGGCGGCACATGTTCTGCCGTAATATTTTCCCGCTTGCGCTGACTGCTTGCAAGATGCTCGGCATTTCAGTAGCACCGCCGGTCTGCGTCACGTGTCGGGCGCCGAATCCTTCACCTGCAATGTCCAGCCCGTCTGAGGAGGAGGCGAGAACAGATGGGTCAGCAAGGTTTCGTCCCACGTTGCACGACACATCTAGACGTCGTCAGTTCGCCAGTCGTCAGCACAAAGGCATAGTATGGATGAGACGACGGTCAACTGGTGTCCTCGATCATGGTAGGGCCCACACAGAGGCCCACTGCGACCATCATGCACGGCAGTCGACCCGTCAGCAGTGAGCAGCGGCCGATTTGCCATTGCATTGCGGAATTCCGCCATATACCTACCCCATTGCAGGCATGGGGTATAGGGCAGAACACGACATGGCCATCTGCTAGGTCTCACTATTTCTGTCAGGGCCCATGACGATATCAATCCCGTCCTGCCTTGATTCGGCGTGCAGTGGCAGCGCACAAGCCAAAGAGAAAGACTCCTGTTGGACAGAGGTGCATGGCACGACACCCGAAGTTACCTCATGGCTGCTCCTGGAGAGCCGTCTGGTCTGACATTAGAGGGGGGGCACATTACAGCTCGACCTGATACTGCACCAATGTGTCGCTGGCTTGCGGGTGCAGGTGGAATGGCGCTAGAGCAAAGAGGGGGCAAATGCCAATCGTGCCACTTGGCTGCCAGCAACAGCATCGGTGCAGTCTGTGCAGATGACGGTGGCGCCCTCCAGCCCCGGGGAGACGCAGTCTGTCTACCACGGTCACGGGACAGAAATCTCAGAGCAGCCGTTCTCCCTTTCAACGGCGGTTTCCCTGCTCCAGCGTGAAACGAAGCCGATGGGGCTTCGCACGGCTGGCTAATCTGTGGCAAGCCTCAAGATTAGGGCGGGTATGTGGTTGAATATCAAATTGTTGACATGTTGCAAATAGGCACATTACATATGGATGAGGCTTGAAAGTCTAAAGGGCTGCCACGGGGCCATTGCACTGCATTGCATCGGAGCACTCCCCACTTCAGGAATCAGGAGAGTGCATAGTGGAGTTTGCGGAAAAGTCCATGGACCATAGATAGTATACAGGCCCTGCCCTATACTAAACGACACCCTTCTGCCAGGCCTGAGTAAGGGGATTTAGGTGTAGCGCCTTCAGATGCGCAGACTAGGCCTGACAGCCGCCCAGTCGCCGACGAGTGACCTTCTTGCTGGCTGGTCCAAAAGCCCCACATCTTCTCCCCACCTTGGATGGTGGATTTTGGGGCCGGCGCATATCATGGCCGGGTTGGTGCTTGACTCCAGCTAGGCTGGCCCCGTCTGCTGCAAAGGCGATCCACGACCCTCACCGATTCCCAACTGCTCGCGGTCACGGTCGCCCTGGCAGCAGGCCTAAGGAGTAGTTGACAGGCGGGATCCACGCCGGGGGATGGGTCAAGACAGGCCCCTATGCGGCTTTCTGGAGCGACAGTTCCGGCAGCCTTTTCAGCCCTCTCCAGACGTGTGATTGCTTTGAAGGATGCTCGAGTGGACCAGTTCGCACCGCGATCAAGCGTGGGATCGCAGAGTGCGTCCTGCGTCGAGCTAATCCATGGCTGCGCGGAAGGCGGAAGCGTTTGTGTGCACGGCCATGGCGGCTTGGGAGAGCTCCTGGGAGCTCCTGCTGGGAGACAACTCAGCGGCTTGCAGCTTGCTTTTTGCCCTTCTCTGCACCCCGGCTTTGGATGCAGACGTTTGATGATCACTCAACTATCCGTTCTTGGCTGAGAAGATTGCTTCTTTGTCCAGACTAAACACAAGGCGGCTGCTGTCACGGCCCGGCTTTCTCACACAACCACTGCCTGCGCCCCTGTTGTGCCCTCGTCCTCGACGACTTTGTCCAGTCTCAGTCGCAGTCTCAGTCTCAGACAGGCTCTGCACATGCCTCCATTGTCACCAACTGTGCTGCCGCCATCTCTCTTGGTCCATTGCCGGCATGCCTCAGGTCCATCACATACGTATTTAAGCCGCCTGGTGGTCTAGCTGCTAGCTTGGGCCAACACCCGCGCGCCGAATTCAGCGTGCATTAACCTAAATCACGGCTTTGCTCCTGCAAGCCTGAGTCCCACGACTATATCCCTTCAAAATCCCGTACCTGGCGCCCGAGCCATTGTCACACCCGTGGACACGGCGATCGACCTCGGACCCTTGCAATTGAATGACGTTGATCTCTTTGGGCAACCCTACCGTCTCCATTTACCATTACAAACAACCTTCACTTCACTCCATCACCGCGCAAACACTCCGGCTCCAAAAATCATGTCTGGCTACTACCCCAACCCAGGCCACAGTATACCGCCACAGTACTACAACATCGACCCCAACACCAACATCCAACATGCCCCACCAAGTGTAATCTCACATGGCTCCTATACCCCAACCCTGCCAGACAACCCATTCCAACCCGTCGCTTCTGGTGCCTTTGTGCAGTACGAGAACGTTGGCCAGCCAAACTATGCCGACCAGTTCGAAGACCTTTCCGGCCCCATGGGCGCTGCGCATGGTGGCAATGGTCGTGCGCGCAGACGGCCAGCGCCGGGCGAGCAGGTCAAACATCGCCGAACTCGGAGCGGCTGCTACATGTGCAGACAGCGAAGAGTAAAGGTATGCAGCGTACGTTCCATGGAGAAGGCGTGACTGATGTGTAACAGTGCGACGAAGCTCGTCCCGTGTGTGAACGTGAGTGCCTTGTCTTGCTTGACTTGCTTTTGCTCTATTTAAAGTGGCATGAGCTGACAGCAGTTGCTAGGCTGCAAAAAGGGTCCCCGCGAATGTATCTACCCAGACGCACAAACCAATCAGAAATCTACGCGCAGTGGGTCAAAGTCGGGCAAACCCTCCTCCATCGATGACCCCTCGTCGCCCGAAGACCACGACGAGGAGACCAAGGACGGGAAACGCTTACCTGTCATTGTTGACGAAGACGAGGATGATGACTACCACTACTACGATGATGACGACGACAATATGTCCAAGAGCCAAGATGCGCGCGACTCATCCCATACCCCAGGCTCATTCCTGGAGCAAAGTGCCTCGCCCTCGACTGAAGCTTCATCCACCGTTCCCCCTCCTGTACGGCCATCGCTGTCTCGCAAAGGCAGCGCACAGCCCGCAACGGCTGGTTCAACGACGAAGAACCCCTCGTCCATGGCGCGGGATCTACAGTTCTACCTTAACTATTTCAAGAACAACATGAGCGTACACCACTACTCTCTCAAACGCGACACAAAGGGCTTCCTAAAGGGCGAATTTTTGAACTGGGTGATGAAGTTTGAGCCTCTCAAATATGCTGTAGCGGGGTACGCCGCATACTTCCATACGCTTTCGCAACCGGATGGCCGCATGTCAACCTTCCTCCAGTTCTACAATGAGTCAGTCTCGCGGCTGCGGACGGCCATTACTAAAAACAAGAAACAAGGGCTTCCAACCTTTCTGACTATATTGCAGTTGGCGAGTATTGAAGTAAGAGCCACGTCAACACACGAACCGCACCCTACTGACATGTTGGGCTCAGGAAATGCTTGGTGATTGGGTCAATCTGATGGGCCACCAAAAAGCGGCATTCGAACTACTCACGCGCCTCTACACACCGGAGACGGTTATACAGTCGGATTTTCTTCTCAAGATGCTACTGTGGTACATACGATTTGATCTGTTCACTAGCTTCCAATCAGGCGGCGAAGCTGCGCTAGGTCGAGAATGGTACGTGGCCGTACACGACTGCTATGCCCAAAAGGTCCGCGACAACCCAGACGACCTCGGAATGCAGTACGAAGAACAGTTCGCATACTCGCGACTGGTAGCAAAAGACTCAAACGACCTGTTTGCGAGAACTGGAAAGGGATTGGTCAGCCCCCAGGATTTTATGGCCCAACTGCCGCTACTCAAAGAAAGAGTAGAAACTCTACGGGAAAATTTGCCGCCAACTTTGACTGACGCAAGCTATAAGATACATAGCATCCCCGGCACTCACGACCCGAATGATATTGTCAACCCTTACGAGCCGGATATCATCTGGGGTGGTAAATTATGGACCACAAACTACCTGCGTCTGGATCTTTGGGGCATTCAGTTCATGTTCGCCATCTCGTCTTCGATGGCTTTGAAGCAGCCTATTGATCCTGAATGGACCAACGAGGCATACAAAGCAATACAAGTGTTCGAGGCCATGTGCGCATATCCAGACGCACCGCTTGGTGCGCAACTAGAAGCGCAAGTCAGTTTTGCGATTTCTGTCATATTCCTGCCCAAGGATGCGAAGACGATGATGTGGGTTCGTCGGACGTTTGCCAAGATCGAAGCGTCTGGGTAGGTACTTTTTCTTATTTCTGTGCGACCTTCACACGCAATGGCGATACAAAGGCACAAAGTTTATGCAAGCAGGATGTACTGACAAATGAACAGTTACGTCTATTCGGATGTGCTCCGCAACCGCATGCTCGAGATGATGGGTATCGGCCCATCAGATTGGTGGCTTCCCAACGATGAAGGCTGTCCTCGGATAATCCGATCCATCAAGGACTTCATCAAGGAACGCACACAAGCGCCCAAGGACCAAGTTTCGGACGACCTGCGTGAGATGCGCGGCATCTTCAGCTCCCTGACTATTTCAGACTCGCCACCCTCGGACAACATGACGGTAACGAGCGGCGATGGCTTGGGGTCAACGTATGGCTCTCCGGATTGGCAGTCGTCAGGCTACGGAAGCGACCGCAAGTCGTCGAATGCAGAGGCCTACCCGCCAGGGTCGCAGCAGCAGTAGACTGTGCAGTAAAGTTTCGAGTCAGTCACAACGACTGTGATGAGACATTGGGACATGTGTATCGTCGACATGCAGAGACACGTCGGCGGTGTTACGCCCACGTTTGCCCAGGAGACGATCTCGTGCAGCTTAGTAGAGAGTATTTCTATCTGAAACGGTCTAACAAGCCTGTCTCGTCCGAGCATTTTCTTTCCGAGAGGCGTTCTGTGACACGTTGATGGACACATGTAGCCCCACCGTGGGGGTTCACTACATATCACGTCTGTACAACGGTTCCCAGGCAAATCAAGACCAAAAAAGGAAGAAGGGAGCGAGGTCGCAGGGTCAGCGTCGGCTTCATGTGGCGCAACGCGTGCTTTGTGCTGGCTGCTCGGTTGCATGTTAGTTTCAACGTCTGTCGATGGGTGTACGAAGAGGCAAGGGATGGGATAGTTGACATGCATGGTGATGTCAAGTTGATGTGTGTGAAAAGAGGGAGATGCCGAGATGTGATTGATAACAGGGTTATGTGGTGGGAAGAAAGGAAATGCATGGATAGAGATGGAGTTGTTTGCCTTTATTGGCATGTGATACTGGAGCCTGAGGCACAAGGTAGAGATGAGCGATTAGTATAGTATATATGACACGACGTGCTCAACACTTTGCTCTTCTGCCACGAGCATTCAACGTGCACGTGCTTATATTTCAGTTACATTTTTTGCTATTTGTGTGATTCCCAAAGTTACGATAATGTCTGAGTGTGGATGGTGGTATACATTGTGAGAGAGAAGGTGCGGACTCGGGAATGCCAATGGGACGGGACCTGAACAGGCTTAGCGTCATGCAGGGATCATGCGGCGCCCTGACAGCTGCAGCGGAGACACATGAAAGTCGCAGGCGGCAGGAGCACAACGACAACAAGGCCCGGTGCACCAGAGCAAGAAACGCATACCGCCTAGATACAACAAAGCACCCGGACGTCCACAATGGAAAATCTCGGCAAGATCTCAGCGTTTGGAAAGAACATTTCGTACGCATGTCCCCGTGCCCCGCCGACGCTGGCCCTGGCCCTGGCTTGCTGCCTGGGAGCAATGCGATGTAGAGGACAGATAGGCTGACAAGGCTACCACAGCGCTTCATTCACCCCTTGGGCAGCACGGACACAGCAATATGTCAAGGAGCAAGTTGGCAATGTCGAGGACAAGGTACAAAGACGTCCCCCACTACCATGTCTAGCCAGCGTTGACCTGAGACATGACAGACTCAACTGCCCCCAGACTACATTGAGCTCGAGAAGCGAGTGGATGCGCTGAAGAAGGTGCACACGACGATGCTCCAGGTGACGTATGAAACACGTGCACTCCCGCCTAGGTGCTCGCTCTGACCGCATACCGTCTAGTTCGCAATACGCCAACGAAGCCTACGACTACCCAGCCAACATCCGCGAGTCTTTCAATGACCTCGGCCGTACCGTATCCGAAAAAGTCAACCTTCTCTCCAGCGCCACATCGCCCGCCGAGGCCCAGGCTGCCCTCACTGCCCCTCCCTCCGCAAAGCCCCAGCCCAAGACCTTCAGCCATGCTGTCGCCCGTGCCGCTCTCAATGCCTCGCATATGCTTACGTCAGAGCAAACAAACTCTAGCGAAGATCCCCTGGCCACTGCCCTTGAAAAGTACGCCATTGCCAGCGAAAAGGTTGGCGAGGCACGATTGGCCCAGGACGCCCAGATTCAGAGCCGCTTCCTCGCCGGCTGGAGTACCACGTTGAACACGAACATACAGTTTGCCACACGTGCTCGCAAGGCAGTTGAGAACTCTCGTCTGAGCCTCGATGCGACCAAGGCCTCTGCCAAGGGCCCTGCTTTTGCCCTGCCCGGCCAGGCCGCCAAGAAGGACTCCATGGACGATGACCTGAGCGAAGAGGCGCGTGCAAAGATTGAGCAGGCCGAGGATGAGTTTGTTGGCCAAACTGAGGAGGCCGTCGGAGTCATGAAGAATGTGTGTTATCTAATCCTACCTACCTCACGAACAAGCTAATCATGATATTACAGGTTCTCGACACACCCGAGCCCCTCCGCAACCTCGCCGATCTCATCGCCGCTCAGCTCGAATACCATAAGAAGGCATACGAGATCCTGTCGGAGCTAGCTCCCGTCGTGGAGCAGTTGCAGGTGGAACAGGAGGTGCGTAGACATCAGTCTGAGTACTAGAAACCAGTAAGAGAACCTCCACTGATTACGCTGTCATCATAGGCCAGCTACCGCAGAGCTCGTGAGGAGTTGTAGATTGACTCTGATGTAGCGACCGAGAAGGGAGGAGTCGTCGCAGCTGATGAGTAATTTGTAGGAGACGTTGCAGTCGAGCTAATCCTTGCTTTAAAGACATATGGCCACTTTACGGGCCATATGTGTTATTCAGTTATTGGTATGCTGGTTTGGGCTATGCTCGAAGTCTACACGGCTGGTTGAGCGGTAGTTTAGGTCTAACTCGGAACCAATTCTATCACCTTTCTTCTCTCCCCCTCCAATATCAATGACCGTGTCTCTCCTGAATCATAATCCAAAAATCACGCATGTCCTTGTTCACTCCAAAACTCCACTCTCATCCCTAAACTTCGCAGCCTGATCCTTGGCAAACTCCGCCATCTTCCCCCCCTCCTTGCTATCCTCGTCCTCATCATCAGCGGGTATATACCCCCTCATAACATTCTCCACATACGCTTCCGGCATCCCACACTTGACCGCATCCTCAATTCCACGATTCATCCGATACACGTACTCTTTCCTCGGCGTAGACGGGCTTGTGCGTTTACGATCGATATAAACAAGCATTTTGATAGTTTGCGTCGGCGGTTTCTCTGTATCTATCTTCCCCCCGGGTGAGGGTACATTCGGACAAAGCGGGTTCTCAGGATCCAAGGCCCAAAAATCACATTCTAGATATTCTTTTGTGTAGGCTGTTGGTACGCCTTCATTTATGTCGAGTTGGGCTTCGTCTGCGGGGGAGGAGTGTGTAGACGAGGCCGTAGACTGTAGTTTTGTATTCTTCTGCTGAAGATGAGGAGGTGGTAGAGGGGGATGACACTACGTTTGCGTAGCCCCGGTCGTTGATGAGCCAGGTGTAGGGACGTAGACGGGCGATGCCGATGTAGCGAGAGGTTGGGCAGCGGGTGTGCATTTGGTGGTGCCAGAGGTTTGAGCCGTAGCCGAAGTAGATGGTTGGTGTGGCTGTGGTTGAGTCGGGAGGGGGGTGCCATTGTTGGAGTGTGTTTGGGGTGGTTTGCTTGAAAACAAGGAAACGTCTTTGGAAAGTTGAGGATATCTTATAGATGTTCGGTTTTGGGGATATATTTTGCACAGATGGAGTTCGTCTGGGTTCGTGGCTTCTGTATTCTGTAGTTGGAATCACTCCGATTGTGGACCGAAATAATCTCCGGTAAAGAGTGTGTGTAATGTAGTGAGGTAATAGAAATCCAGGTTTGGGGGCGTGGGAGTTCGGATGAATTGGGTTCGAATAATCTTCTGGTCAAGTGTTATGGGCTCAAGGGCGGAATATCTGAGTTTCAACAAATAGTGTGGTAGCGATATCTTCTCCTTGGATAGGTAAGTAGTGCGTGTCTCCAGTGTACAATTATTCGACTACAATGCTACAACACGTACTTTCGACTACTAATGTGACGTCTTCTAGTCAGCATACTAGCCTTACTGGTGTGGAGAATGACATGGCTCACCGTTTTCCTGGATTGATGGTTCGTGTCACGTTCCGAGTGAATGGTGGTAGACTATGCCCATCGGGGCCCAAGTACCGAGGCTGACAGAATGGCGTCATATTTCTCGCGTTAGGCAAATCACGAATCGGAAAAGTTGCGAGATACCGGGACTGTTCCGACCACGTGCGCACAGCTTGATACTCTTTGGGTGCATGTACATCCATCCCAGTCTTGTAAGCAAAAGGGTTCTTCGGTAGGACAGAGTTTGTATAAAACTGGCTTGCGACGTTCGGTCTCAGTCTTTGCTTCACGACTACCTGACTGCGACGTATTGCCCCACGTCACGATACAGACCCTGATATGCCGTACTCTCACCATAGTCACTCCGGCCAGTTTTGCGGACATGCGACAAACACGCTCGAGGAAGTCATTCAGGCAGCCATAGCCAAAGGCTTCCACACCTTTGCGCTGACCGAACACATACCCAGACCGATTGAAGACTTCTATCCTGGAGAAGAGAAATCGCATACCGTGGAGAGCCTCGCCAAGCTATTCGACGATTTCCTTATCGAAGCTCATCGGCTGAGAGATGTACACGGGAGTCAGATACAAATCTTGATTGGATTTGAGTCAGAATGGATTCGGCCATCCACCGTGGACATAATCCGGGGCATATCCGACAGGAACACGTTTGACTTCTTCATGGGCTCGGTTCATCACACGCATACGATACCGATCGACTACGATCGCGCAATGTACGAACAGGCCCGAGACAAGGCAGGCGGCACGGACGAGCAACTGTTTGAGGACTACTTTGATTCTCAGTTTGATATGCTTCAACAACTCCGACCCCCCGTAGTTGGGCATTTTGACCTAATTCGCCTGATGAGTGACCATCGCGACGCCGACTTCAAGGACATGGCTGGTGTTTGGAACAAGATACAGCGCAACCTGGAATATATAGCCTCTTATGGAGGCCTCCTCGAGTTGAACTCGTCGGGTCTACGCAAAGGTTTGGCCGAGCCATATCCGTGCTTACCCATATGTCAAGTCAGTCTCACCGCCACCTGCCCGAGGCTCGGCATCTTGTAGCTGGGAATACTGACTTGTGTCGCAGATGTTCCTAGGAATGGGCGGTGGCTTCGTCATGTCTGACGACAGTCATGGGATCGAGCAAATAGGGACAAACTATGTGCGGCTGCTGGCCTTTGTCGAGAAGGCAGGGATAAGCCGGATACATTTTGCTGATCGGGCCGGCGTGCGCAAAGACAGCCGCTTCCCCAACACAGGCTTCTCCAGCATCGCTGTAAGCGACCTGGCGCAGCTGCCCTTCTGGTCGAACCTAAACTGAGCTTATCTTTCGTCATGGACCATGGAACAAGGACCATGGGCAAACCTTTGGTCGTCCGATGTTGGACTGCGCCTCCAATAAAGTCCCTGTTGGGAGTTTCGGGTCTACTTGCCGGAGCAATACTGTCGTGGAACCCCTCTGCAACGGTCGACTAGGGGTACCCACCTGCAGCGCTTCGGATATTTTATCAAGGGCAAGGGAAAATGTCCGTAGCTGCCGCTCTACTGTACGTACATAGTGTAGCTGGACAGGAGGGATAGGTGTAATGCAACTTGGTGTTGCAAACTTCATGGGTTGGGTACGTGGGGGTCAGACCTCTCCTCTTCACCCACGACTCAGCCGCCGCTGCAAGTGCAGTCGATACTGGCCAATGCAAACAGTAGAATGCTACCATACCATGCTGTTGGGCTCCCGGTTCGGCGCACAGGGCTTACGATCGTCTTGCGTGAGGGTTAGCATTAGCGGATGGTGAGGAGCAGTGGCTGAAAGCACGGCCGGAAGACCACGTGTAATGGCCTCTTTATTTTCTCAGTGCTCCCTAGTCCCACGCCACTGACGCTTTTACTCCCCTGGGATTGTCGAGAATTATTGCCTTTGCCGCGAGAAGCACGATAGCCAGCAGTTCCGCATTTGGCTACAAGAAGGACGGTTGTTCTTCGGGTGGGCCAAGCGTCGTACGGCACTCGGCTCTGCCTCCGCTGCCACGCTGATTGGCATGTTAGATTTCGGTCTTGCAAGCAGAGTTGAGGCCGGCTTCTTGGGCCCACCGCTCGCACACGCTCTAGCAGCTTTCAGAAAGTGGGCTTGCGCTCGCCGTAGTGGGATTGTGGTTGCAACTGTGGTTGGCATTGGCAACAGGCAGATCAGGTTCATGTAGAGTCGAGAAGGTTGGACATGTGAAACCGCGGGAGCGCGTCTCCATCCGAAGCTTCCTTTCCTTCGCCTTGCCAATGCTAATGTACCTGGAGGCTTGAAGGACCGATGATTACTTTTTTTGCGAACGGCCATGCATTCCCTGTATGCACCTCACCCTGGTCCATCTTGCATCTCAGAGACGGCCAATTGCTCATTCGCAGACGGGCGACCGACTGATGAGTTCATGTCGTACTCCTACTAAAGCGCCATATTATCAGCTGAGACCACACCATCTCTGGCGTGCTATCGAATCATATCTCTATCCAAGTCTTGTACTACGCGCTCGTCGTTGCTCATTCGGCACTGGAGAGCTCTACCGCGTGTGCGACGTCAGTACCGAGTAGAGAAGAATCATGTCGACACGGCTCATTTACGCTTTCCGCTCCTTTTTATGCACTTTGAATCTTTGACGGCCCTGATATGCATCTACTTTGCTCAAGGGGGTTGCGGAAGGGTTATGGACTCAGGTACTTACCTTCCTCCATCCCCCACTAATCTCCACCCCGCCCTGCCGCGCTTTTGCATTGTGACGCCGACACAGTGGAAAAAATAAGATCACTTGTCGCCTCACCATTCTCCAACCCAGACTGAAGCACTGGCCGGACGTCCGTGAGTCTGCAACGTCACAAAAACAACCAATTGGTGAAGTTGTCATGCTGCTCGGTAGTCGCGGGAAACTTAGTACGGGTACAACCTTCGACCATGTTGTAATTGTGGAGCCCCAATCGCGTGTCAGCTAGGATGCTACAGATGACGAGCGGGTTCAAAGGGCTAGACCAACCTTACTTCTGACATCCAAAACGGCCTGAGCGTCGGGCAGGATTCCCCGGGAGACGGACAGGTTCTGATGGCGGCTGTGGTTCGTAGCCCGCAATTACCAGGCGAGCCACTGAGGTGGAACGGGTGCGTATGCGAGGGGGGCTAAAGACTGATGCTTGACGCATTGGAACAGACCAATCTGTTGCACAGCATCGCTGCAGAACCCGGGACTGCTTTTTACGGAAGCAATGGCCATGGACGTCTAAGCTTCAATCCAAACCATCTACGTAGTCTCCTGCTCTTCCTCAGCCCTACGCCTCGCTGCCGCTATTAATACCTAGACTCGTTCCTTTTCCTGACGCATCTTTGCATTTCGCATACCTTGCACTCAAATCACTCGGCTCATCTCGCACTATAAAAAAGCGGCTTTCCCGGACACTAGCTGCTCCGACCTCAACCCCTCCGTACATCACACTTGACTTGACCACCAAGCATCCGTACCCGTCTCCTTCACCATGGGCGTTCAAAAGACCATCATCACACCAGGCAACTCTTCACTCTGTGTGAAAAAGGGTGACGAGATCCACTTGCAGTACACAGGTAGGTTAGCCTTGGCTTACTAGGATCAATATCTGATTGTACTTTCAGGATGGCTATTCGACGAAGATGCAGAGGATAACAAAGGCGATCAGTGAGTAGACCCGCCATGTATACGCTTCGAAATCCAAGCAAGACGTGATTCTGATACCATCTCAGGTTTGACACATCTGTCGGTCGGGGCGAAAGCATCATTACCATCGGCAGAGGTCTTGTTCTCAAAGGTACGTGGTTTGCGGCCCAACCTAGTCCGCTTTACGTCCGCTGCATACACTTTCTCCAAGTATGGATTTGTATGCATATAGACTAACGCTCGTATACAGGCTGGGATGAAGGCGTGCTAGGTTCCGCTGACTCTTCACCTATGATGTTGGGTGAAAAGGCGACACTGGTTATAACACCGTACGTGATGGTTCAGTTCGACTACTAGTTTTCTCTGCTAACCAAACACAGTGACCTTGCCTATGGCTCTCGGTGAGTTCAATCCACTATCCTTAATTTACACCCCATGATCTGGACGACATACCGGAGCGCCGCGAAATCGGATTTGCAATCAAAGTCGACTTCCGAAGGGTCAGTCCAAAGGAATGACACCGAGATCCGCCTGAAACTTCACATCCGGACTACTCCGAGTCATGGATGCCTCTACCGCTGCAGCCGCCGGTAATTCTGTGCGACCCGAGTGTCAGCAGCGTCCACGACATGTCTTCACAAAACCTATCCTTCTGTAACCTGGCATGTTGCAACCGCTGACTGTATTGATGTTAGTGGTTTTGTCGGACACATCCCAGCAAACGCAACACTGGTCTTGTAGGTGCCCAATTCCCTCTTACTCATTTCGGGCACATTGCACGACGCTTTGATCGGCCGCCATCATGTGGTTTGGCTGCCGAAGTTTGTGTTGCTCATCTATCCGACGCACAGCTCACCTCCCGTCCCATCCGCCAAGTCAGCCAGGATGAGTTCTGCTGAGCTACCAAATCAAACACTAACGTTGTACCAGTGATCTGGAGATCAGAGCCATCAACGGAAAGAGGGCAGACAGCACCTGATCATCCTTCTGCATCCTTGCACCGCTCTTTGAATCACGTTGGTCGACACATACCCCCGTTTCTACCCGACCCGCCTACCCAGCCAGCCATTTGCGCCCTTACAATTCCAAGCTTCGAAGCCAACACACACGAGAGCCATCATGTTGACGGAGTGTCTTGTGTGTGTCGACACATTGCGCGCCATTTATGCCTACCAATTTATTCTCCCTTCCACCCGGACCGACTGAGGTACCTTTGTTTCTCGGAGTTGGACGCTGGGGGCACACACGTACACATGAGTCATGAACATTCTTTTTCATTACCGTCCTGTTCCAATCAGGATGGATACACACATAGGGCGGACGGGTCGATGGCGTAGAATTTTCAGGAGAGCTCGTGCTTTCCACTTTTGAGTCTCCAAGACGATTGTCTTTTTTTCTTCCACGCGTTCTATTTAGATTGGATTCCTTGGTCTTGTTGTCTCCCCTGGCTAACATCACACCGCCCATCAATATATAGGGTGGCGTTGATGTAGCAAACGAGACGCGATCGATTTTGTTGTTGTTTTTCACGTTCTGCTTTGGTCGCACAATACCCATGAATCTAAAAGCGAGCGAGCGAGCGCCGTATTCTTTTCACATGATTTTCACATGAAATGTGATTCTGACGAGATAAGCCCCCCTACGACAATGATGATATCTATCTGTTTTGGCAAAAGGAGGCCCCATTCCAACCACCATTGGCACAGACACGAAGCTAAGTCGTCGGCTGAACATAAAAGCCGCACGGCACATGTTCGTCATCACACCGTACCGTACACCGACATTCCGCCATGTTCCTTACTGGGCCCCTCGTGCCGAATCCATACTCAATCTTACATCGGCATGCCGAGGAGTTGGCTAGCCTGCATGAGTCGGAAATATGCTCACATCTAGTTGGACAGCGGTAGAGGCGGCTTATGGATTTAATCCGGCAGTTGGAAGCTTGTGTGTCTCACGGCACTATATCCATGCTTGGTCATTCGACTCGATTACCGCGGTTAACCAGCCTTGGTCGGCGAGAAAAAAAAAGGTTCCATGGGTTCTGATTTTCGCCACGAGGCATGTGAGTGGGGTATGGAACGAAGGATAGATGGGGGCGTTCGGGTTCCGTAATCTTATGCCTGCTGGATTGAGAAACGAGGTAAGCCCATACCCACACACCCCACGGAAAGCGGATACGCTTTACCCATCCTACTGGGCGCCGCGCGGCTGTTTATACGGACTGGGCATCTAGATCCCACAAACCGTACGTAAAGGTTCCCTTTCCATCGACTCTAGCACGATGCCAGAAGCCAGAATGCGACAACAAGATTACCATCATACATCGTGTAGGTGTGGCCAAAGGGGGCAACAGCAGAGCGCTAGCCCACCAATGCCCAAGAAACTACACGCAGCCCAACTCTGACCGATCAGCCAAATGCCAGACGACCATGTGTTTGCCATTTAGTGAAAAAGCCCCCATACGGAGCATGGAAACCTAAATCCCGCCCCGTTGTTTTCCCACCTGCCAGCACACCCACCCGGCTACGGGCCGTGGCCGTCCGTACCCACCACTGGAACCCTCCCATCCCGCACCCGTACCGACGCCCGGTACGGCTCTCTAGGTCTTACATGATACTGTTGTCACGGATAAGCATTGTGGGGTGTATGTGCGTGTGTGGCGGCGAGCCAAGTTACGGTACTGGATGTGATGAGCATGACGAAGTCGATTATCACGTTGGAATAGGATTCAGGATTCAGTGGGGGACGTGCAGGAGGAAAGGCCATGTTCGTGCAGCTTTTCTGGCTTGCTTTGCATGGTTTAGCCAGCGAAAGAGCCTAGACTGGAGATATCATGCGCGAGGCGAGGGGTGGTTGCGTGGGTCCGTGACGGTACATATGCATGTGAGATTTGCACTGGGGCTGCCATGCGTGTGTTCGTGCGTGGTGCGTGAACGTGATGATTGACGCCGAAGCACGAGCGTTTTCTTATGGGTATGCAATGTGTATGATCTGCTTGCAACTGGATTAGTTATTCTGTGAAAATAGGGACATGGGGTCGCAAAGGATTGGAGAGACCCCTCTTCCCCCTTTTTTCGGTTTTAGCCAGCTCGCGAAAGTTGCCCAGAAGGTCGCTCCAAACTTCCAACTAAGGCATCGCCTTGAGTGGTGGTGTTGCTGCATATACTGTGGAGCGATGCAATGTGACATGCAATTGCGTGCATGGATGAAAATGCAAAAAAGGCACATGAGACAGACAAGGCACGAAAGTCGATTACCATAATTTGTAAAACTTCCTTAGATCGCTAGATTTTCCTATTGGTATAATTACAGATGAATGTACATGTACTGGTATATATAGAACAATGGTTACCCGGTTCCAACCGTGACCAATACTATGTGGCGCGACTATCACCGTATGGAAGAAAGCAATCAACGCCACTTTCCCAGGAAGATTGTGCATTTCGCTAAACTCCACAAACTTTCCACTGCTTCGCTCATGTAATGTCTTACACACATAGCATCTGCATCATCATCATCATGGCTAGCTGTACCTACATGACATTTCGATGACACGGCGATTCCCCTACTAGTCTTCCATCTTCCATTCTAACTTTCCCAAAATAAAGTACTATTGCGGCCCAATATTATTGAAGACTTTCGATTCGATGTTACCGCCGGTGTTTGGTAGTCTCGGGTTTTGCTACTTTATCGAATTGTTTTCATCCAGTCAGCGGGGTCGATTGCGTGTCGGTTCACCGATCAATGCAGCCAAGCTTTTCCTTGAGCCGGACTTCTGGGTCGCTGGCTGGATAGATGGTGGCTGGGGTATGTGGGAGTGGAGATGGAGGGTTTGGTGTGTATGGAGATGGCGTGAGGGGTACATTGGATCTAGGTAGGTACATATGATGATTAGTTACGCGCGGTAAGTTGAGTGAGTGTGATTTTTCGCCGCGAGTGCCGCGACTTTGGACGTTTTGCGCGCATGTACTACTACATATGTGCGTATATTTGGAATGAAACGGGCCATGGCGAGATTAGGGTTTTTGGGAGGGATTGTGGATATGCAGCGTCGGGGGATGCTGGGAGTCAACGGAAAGTACCTGGTGTAGGCTGAATCCTACAGGAACGGGCTCATGGATTCACTGGTAGGAGCTTATACGATGGTTGTCGCTTATCTCGCCCCGCGGAGAAGTCAGAAGAATGATGCTGGAATCTCATTCCTCTCAGAGATAGGCTTCTGAGTGAGATAGCAAGATGACATTGTGATAGTCACTTAGTATACGACCTTGTTGTACCTGGCATTGACGTACCATGGATGTTTAGTAAACACTGACATCATTACAACACGGTAAAGGAATCCGATTTGTGAATATATGGCTGTATGAGTTCGATTGGTTAGTCTCTCTACATGTGAAGCATGCATTAAGTATATTGGAGTAAGTACATCAAACGTCTTGGGCATCTTTTTTGATACCTGAATGTCCCAGCAATAGAAGACCTAGTATTCACTGCAATTCGTGTCTTTACACCCTCGTCTGATCGGTAGCACCGTTGACGTGGACCGGCTGAATCTTGTGATTACTATACTTTCCATCGGCAGATCGGAGGCGGCTCTACAGTGGATGGTGTAGGGGAACGTCTAATAGGCTTTCGAGATATGGAGGCTGAAGATCACCAGTTGACGTGGCCAGAAGTGACTCAGAAGCATGTCAGCCCTCGTGCATGTGGTGTCACAACGTACGGGAGACGTTGAAGTCTGCGTTATTCGGTGGAAGCGAGCATGGCAGTTGCCGAATGTTGCCACCAGTACTGAACCCAGTTAGATGAAGAGGTCGATCTTAAGGTTCATATGTATATATGTAGTGAAGCTGAGCCGTGGTTTCGTCTCGGCGATATCCAGAAGCCACGTTAGAGTCGTTCAATCGGACGGTCCGGATGTCATCGTCTCAATCAAAATCAAGTCAATGAAGTCTTCGAAGCGGATCATAAAAGCTTCTGAAAGATTGTAATAGCTCTTGTTGGTCTTATGATTCATGCAGAGGATGAAAACAATCCCCTCAAGGACAGTAAGCAGGAATTGTGAGATATGCGTGTCTAGTTACTTGCTCCTGGAGGCGACCGTTATCTAGTGGCGATTATTTCACAGATGCAGCCAATAATACTACCAGTTGGTGGCCTTGTAAGTAGCGAAATGGAAGTGGACGGCTCAATGATATGGCCGTATCTAATTCATCGGTGGTGTTCTCCGGCAGAAGCGTCATGGCTACACAAATATCAGGTCCGCTGGGCTCGTAGCACATGATCACTCGGCCGAGATCTTTGTCTAAAATGACCATCCAAAGTGCCACATATTTTGACGTACAGAGGTGTGATACTTCCTCGGTCTTGTGCCGTGAGGCCTGCATCGTACAACCAGTCCGATATGTTTCTTAGTCGTGTGCCGTTGGGACAAGGGGTGATACCCTGAATTACTGCGATACAGATATCAGTCTTGGAAGTGAGTCGCACCTACTCTATTCTCTTATGTGTGCCTAGCGATAATGAGATTCAGGGCGAGAGGATATGGATGACATGCATCTCGCACAGCGGAAGGTGTCGTCGCTAGTGCCTGCCTGGCAGTCAGTGGTCGCAACGTGGCACAAAGAGCGGGCCGTGGAACTTCAAATATCACTCAGCAGCTCCACGTGTTGTTACTTCATACTTGTGCAAGTCACATGGTACCAATTCAGTTCTTAAATCAACGTCGTGGAGTATGTTGTACTCGGAAGGGCAAAACGCCGTGACTTACTGCCTGCACAACCAGCTTACACTACGAGTATATGTATGTTGAGTTCCGAATACGTTCACTTGCTTGAGTGGTGTCGAAGTTGTGTATTCGGACGATGTTTCTGCACTGATGTCGACACGTCTCTCATATACCTTGGACCTGTTAACCCGGACAGCTCTCGTGTTTGCGGCATGGTGATGTATCTACATAGGTTGTAGGTGAACTGAGGGTGATCATGCTTATCTTTTGAACATATGTTGTAGACACAGAAAGTGTGATTTGTGGCAGAAGGTGACAGAGAGCATGCTGGTACCTGCGCAGATGCTAGCACGTAAAAGGACATCACGTGTTCCCCCAAAGCGCACAAGTTATCAACCATGGAATTCACCGAACAACATAGTTTCCTTAGCACCACACGAATCAAGACGCCTTCCTATCAGGCCCTCTACTGCAGCTAAGATATCGGCGACGCGCTGGTAAATTGCTCAGAACATGGATTTCGTCATCAACATTGTGCAGTCCAGGCAGCCCAGGTGCCACGACATTCGTTGCATACTCTACGGCGCTCCACATCCAAGCCAAGCCATGGCAGCCTGTTTACTTTGACGGACGGCAACAAGAAGAATTGGTGATGGTCATATGCGGCTCTATTGATCTCATCTTGGGCTCGCTATTGTGGGAGGCTTCCGGTTGGCGAGTACGGGAAATTAAATGTGGAAACAAGGTCCTCCTGAATGGCTCGAATCGCTGGCTTCCTGCTGCAACATTGCGACAACGCACTGGGCTGGACCTTGCACTTATCGATACACTCTCTTGTTGTTGCACATTCTCAACAGGTCGTCATCGCAAGGATTGCGCAGACTCTGGCTCCAAACCTCCAACGGAAGCATGACAGCTGTCTTACGACTTGTCCTTGCATATCCACCGTCTCACCGACTCGAATTCACCATGCCGTCGGTGTGGTAAGGCTTTGGAAAATGTTCATGAGGCATGAACGCAGAAGCCCCTTTCTAAGTCATGCCAACTGGAGTATAGTGGCTTAGTGCAATGGCAAGGCTTGCCAAGCAGACTCATCTCGATTTTCCATCACCAACAGCAACGGCAGGTGTTGACATGTTCAAATTGTGTGCGCTGCCATGGAGTAGTGCTCAACACCAGCGGTCATCCCAACAAATGCATCACGGGCGCGTTTGTGGGAGTAGGACGCGCCCGAGGTGATGCCTGGTTTCAGCCGAAGAATTGTGCCGCCAATACCATACAGGCCAGAAGCAGGACAACCTCCATCGGCTACACCCCTGCTGTAATTTACGCTGTTTTCGTAGCATATCCGACATGACATGGCCAAAGTTACAGCCACTCGCGCAGCAGCAGCCCTGACGATCAGGCACCGCGCATGGCCGATTGGACCTCTCCGGACTCAGCCTGTTCAGTACCTTTCTGTTCGGGCCTAGCATGCTGTCCCGTGCCTGTCTGTCCAGCTAACCACGCCGTTTGGCACCATCCCGAACCAGCTTACGCTACGACGGCCATTAGTTCCATGGTGGGCGGGCTTCGAAGTGGGCCTGGGCTGCGTGGACCGGGATTCAGCCGTCTTATTTACTCGCGCATCCCCCAGGTCCCAAACTCTTTCCCTACCGCACAAAGCAGGACCTCGTACCTACGTTCATTCGCTGAATAACTTCACTCTTTCAGGTGTTCAGCAGACACTCTTTCGAATCGCTTTTCGAGACTCCCGCTTTGACCAGTATCCTATCGGTCCAACTCAGCAATAATGCAGCTTACCACCCTCCTTTCCACGTCGGCCATGGTCGCGACGACCTACGCATTGAGGACCGCCGTCACTCTCAATGCCATCGCCGACGCGAGCAAGCCCTACGTACGCGTCATCAACCGCTGCCCTTACGATGTTCACCTTTGGTCTGTCTTTAAAGGAGACGGGTGCCCTACGGATGGCATGGTGACACTCAAGACTGGCGGAACTTACACCGAGAACTACGCCGACAAGGCAGCGGACCTAGGTGACGGAGACAACCACACCGGTATCTCTATCAAGATCTCCAAGACGGAGGAGTGCAAGGGCAACGACATCACCCAATTGGAGTACTTCCAGGAGTTCACTGGTGCACTTGATTTCCAGATGAACTACTTTGACGTATCCTACGTCGACTGCCTGGGCGGGGACTGCCCAGCAAGAAATGATGGATACTACATCAATGTTGGTGACCAGCAGGGCAAGAACAAGGCCAGCAGCGACGGCAAATGGTGCCCTTGCCATGGATGCCATGACCAAGCTTCATGCGACGCCATCTCTTACGTTCTTCCCGACGACGTGCGGACCTTGACTTGCAACCACTTCCAGAACATCGATTTCTACATGTGCGGCGGAAACCCCCCCAGCGACGAAGACGACAGCCCTGCTCCTCCCAAGTCTTCTTCCAGCCCGGCCCCGAAACCTTCCAAGGCCAAGCCTACATCGACTCCCGTACCATCTTCCTCCAGCCCAACTCCCGAGGTGTATGCTGCCGATGCTACCCCATCTTCCTCGCCTTCACCTTCGCCCACCAGCGAACCCCCTACTACCACCCCGGCTCCGACCAGCGAGCCCCCCAAGATCACCAAGACCGAATTTGTCTACGTTACCGCATACGAGTACGTCAATGCGAAGAGGCACGCACACGACCACGCCCGTCGCCACCAACAGTTCCACGCATAAACTTGCCAAGTCACTTGTATATGACGATATTGGCCTTTACAGAAGTGGTTTTGTTACATTATTCTACCTGCCGATAATTCAGGATGCCTATCTCGCCATATACCCAGATAACAGAATTTGAAGAGGGATTGAGTGTTGATTCGACTCAAGTAATGCCAGGGGTAGACAGCGTCGCAGGTTCAATCTATTTATTCTTACCTTTCGATTTTCGACGCGCACCCTTGGTCATGCTTGATTTGACTGCTTGCATTACAAAGCCTTCGCCTCCTACACTCTTTTACTGTACTGCACCATGGGTGTATTGGGTCCTTGTAATTTTGCTTTCTTATCTTTTCCCTAACGAAGTCACGATACGGGATACCATCTTGGGTTTACTAGCCCTCCTTACCACGGCTAGCGGGATATACTTATTTCATTTCATTTGTTTCTTGGAGAGCTTGTCTCCCATCTCCTTTGTTCATGGACGTGGGGTAATTTGAAAAGAAGTCCTGGCTTGGTGTCTCTAGTATCTAGCTTGGAAATAGAAGCGTTCGCTATTATTCTACCCATCTCCATGCTAGCCTTGCGTGACATTCATCTAATTTCGGGTATGTGCGACTATGAGTGATTCATGTCGCACCACGCGTCGCCTTGGCCTTAGCGCATAGGTAGGGTATCGTGAGGTTGTGCAGATCTGTCAGAAGTAGACACTGTCTTCAAGCTGTCGCAAGCACGGCCGCAAACTTCTCCGCATGTCAATGTCAATGTCGACGTCTGAAACACATTGACTGCGCCTCCTCCTGGTGTATTTTTTGCCAATCGAACCCCGTGCGTGAATGCCAACCTTAGTGACACATATTATCGTCAGGGTTAAGACTTTATTGCACTGAGATATCACAGATCGTCGTATTGTTTTGTTCCACACGACCACCACGCTTGTACGAGTAAGTTAAGTCTGCCATCTCCTGATTATAATCTGCAAAAATCAAGTCCTGTCGCGAAATCCCTCCATGACCCAAGGTTTGCGCACACACCTGCACATGCAAACGCTTCTGTGGCCGACAGCGGCCCAGGGCATCTGAGGGGAACTTTTTGCGCACCGGCCACCGCAGGCCACGCAACCATGCCTTGTTTTCGTGCCACGGTTGGCAAAAAGCTGCATGGCGTCCGTCACCAAAAAGCAAAAAGATCGTTTTCCAAGTTCCAGGCTCTTTTTTCCCTCAATGTTGGCGATCTCGAACCAGCTTTCCCGCATGTTCATCTCCCATCTCGATGGGCTGCGTTGGTGTGTCACTTGTAGATTGATTTGCGCCGAGAGATGCCGGTGCCTTGCATGCATGCAAGCAACCCACGACGACGACCGTTGGGGACCCGTTTAAAAGACGCACCTTGCATCATCCAGGGCTCATGTTGGGCTCAACGGCACCCGTCCGTTGGAATTGCCGAACCAAACTTGTTTAGAACCCACCTCACAAAAACGACTCGTCTTAGCCTCTGTCCAACGTCCCCCACTCAGCGGTCTTGGGCGCAGGCACGAAAAAAAGGATTTGCAGGAATTTTCATGCTTCCTCGTATGTACATGCACCTTCATGCAGTAGTGTAGTGTTCCAGAACGCAAATGCTGAAAATTGGTGTTGTTCTTGCTCCACCAATTCATCGTCATTCTCGACTATACGATCCACTTGTTTTCACCTGCACCTGTATGTTCGGTCGATATCATCTCCAGCTACTTCGCTACATGTTCCGATATCGATTAGGTGCATCTATCGATAACACCATACGTCTTAGACGTCAATAACTGGGCCTCGATTACCCGTTGCCGTCCGAATACTCTGGGTACCTGGGACTTGAACCAATGGCACGAATATCTGAGGTAAAGAGAACTGATGGTTTAGTGGGACCATGGGATTCTAGACTTCGTGATTGCTCCTTGTGGCATCGTTGGGGTGGGTTCCCGGGGCAAAGTTACAGATGCCGATGGCATTATGACATATGCCCACTCAACAAAGAGTGGAAAAACAGAGGGCTGGTGGCGGGGTTTCTCGAAGGAAAACTCTGGCCATGTTGTTCCTTGCGACGATGACAGCGTCCGGCATTAAACGTCGCTCTGCTAACAGGGTACCTGCAGCTTGTAACGAAAACAAATCCTCTCTAGCAGTACGATACAGTCTCGCCTTGGCTTTGAGGACTACACCGACCCGAAGAACTTTGCACATGTCAGCCTGCTTTCGGATCATCCACTCATGGCTCCGTACCCCTGCACCCAACCACCTCAACATCTTACTTCATCTCACATCTCTGCCTTTGAAGCAGTCCAACATGGCTTTGACGTCATCATACGTCGCTCTTGGGGGCGTCAACAGATTCTCACTGCCAGCAAAAAGCATCAATATGTTGGTCATGGGTTGGATATGCGAATTTTCTGCATGTACATCTGCAGTATGCAGGTGATGATAGTTGTGGTACCAGTGAGCTAGATGACATTAAGATCACGAGATATATGGCATGTGAAAGACTTGGATGCGGTAGAACAATTCTGCGACAATCGCCTGATCGGTATCCAGACTGTTGTACTTTGGACCAAAGAGCCAAACTCTGAGCATAGTTTCCATGCACTCAACGCCCTAATTTCAAGTGAATTTCGGCAATGTAGTCCAAGTTGAATGGGATTATCGGTACAGCGTTGCGTTACCATATGAAACACTGGGTCGAACAAAAGTCTCTAACCATGCTCATGATTAGAGATTGATTAGCGACTGTAGTACTGTGTTGGTAGACTATATCTTAGTATGCAGCGATGATGAAAACGGCTCTAGTGCTGCAATCTTAGACATGCGACTTTTACGATGCTGGTTACGTCAGCTCGATATGCCACGAGTATCTTAGTTTTTGTATGACTAGGTGAATGGTTGACGAGGGATCATCCTGAACAAAGCAAGGTAATTGTTTCTCTATGTATTGACTCTGTGTTTACGTCATAGTGTTGGGCAATATTGAAGTCTCAACTAGGAAGTTGTCTAGCTGATGATGACTAAAACCTATACTAACATCGCGCTGCCATCTGTAGTTATTAAGTAATAGTCATCAGCACGATTGTTCGACAAGGTGTAAGCACCATACAGTATATGCCTTGTGAAAGCCCAAATATGAATGTCTACGAAGTTTGTACAAAAAAAGCACTTTAGGGATCGGGTCGCTGTGATAGAAAACTGGTAATGCGGGATCAGCGTCGGACCAAGTCCACCAATCATTTCACCAACGAGTAAACAAACTGATATCTAAGATTCCCTTATTTCGTTCATCACCTCAATTGGAGAGAATAAAGAGTGCTTAGGAATGCTACGAACCTGTAAGAAGTAATCAGCGCGTTTATCTGCCTCGTAGCATCAACGTAATAGTGATACAACTTCATGACTCTAATGCCTTCTCGGTCCAACTGACGCTATATCTTCTTATTCCTCAGCTCTCTTCTCCTTCCAACTCGTTGCCATACATTTCCTTCCTCAACCCTTTGCAAACGCCACAATAGCAACAGCAGTCGCATAATCCCCATCATGACTGATACTAATCTCGCAAAGCTGTCCATTAAGCTCATTAATATCAGCCAGCGGCTTCGAATTTTCTGCCACCTCTCCAATGCCCTCATCTACCGTACCAACCCCCCTAGATTCAACCAAGTCCGCCTCAGGTTCCGCGCCAGCCGTATATACTTCATCGAGTATCAAGCCCTGAGGTCGACCAGATTTATATCTGTCACGTTCGTTTGCTGTCACGGGTAGAATCATGACATGTTGGAAGCCTCGGGATTTAGGATCTAGATGAGTGCATGCTTTGCGACAAGCTTCCTTTGCGGCGAACCTTTTAGGTCTGGTAAGCTTGCGCGAAGAGATGAGATGAACAGGTAAACAGCGCATGATGCATACCTGCCTGCAAGAAACTGAGACACTCTTTCTATACTGTTGAAAGGAGCTCCGCTTCCGAAGCGCTGCCAAAAGTACCGGCGCTCATGTTCCGTCAATAGTTTTCTCAGAAGGCGCCGCAGAGGTCGTTGTGGTTCGCCATTACTGGGTTGTGTGATGAACTTTCGTATCCTGGGAACATAGCAGATGTCGGTGCCTACTTTGAAGGGAATTGGGAATGGTCGCAATGGCATGGTGGCGATCGAGACAAAATGTCAATTATTGGGGGGAAAGATGCCGAGGTCACGCTTGGCAGGCTCTATCCACATGCAGATAATGAGGGGCGCACTTGGCGGGCTGAAATCCGAAGCAAAAAAGAAGAAGCCAGCAGAGAAGCAATCAATGTCAGGCTGCTAAATTACGCAAAAAAAGACGACGTTGGCCAGATTCGAACTGACGCTCCCGAAGGAACAAGATTTCTAGTCTTGCGCGATAACCACTCCGCCACAACGCCATATGATTTGATGAAAGATGTAAAAATAAAATACAATATATACATATTTACAAAATCATCACATCTGACCACGTGGGTTCAGCGTTCCAAGGAACCTACCTCAAGCGAACCGAACATGAGTGCCGGATATGCACAACTACGCGGGTATTAAGCCGATGCGCCTTGATCGCTTCGAGATATTCCTTAAACCCGAAGGAGTACCTAGCGTTCTATCTATTGGCCGTCTTTAGAGACACAGTCGAAGCCGGTACACGGGCTTCCACCCAACACGTGATGTCACACATGATCCTTCGCATCCATCGCTCTTCATCATCAAAGAGAAACAACTCCACCCACACTCCTACAAAAAAGCGCACACACCCGGCCCCGCTCTCCCCAATCCTCAGGCTGCACAACACACTCACATACATCCCGACAGCCCACCGGACGGACTCCGAAGTGCCGAATAAGGCGCTCGCTCAGTCAGCCTCATCACGCCAACCTCCCATTCGCCCGTGATCCGTGATCAGCACACACCCACATACATCTTACATACAGCACAAAACAACCCGAACGCCGCAACGCCGCAAAGTCTTTGCTGACCTAGAGGGCCACGCCAACGCCGCCCCTTTTGCATGCGAATCCCGTAACGCCGGGTTGTGGTAGCGGGAAGGCTTGCTTGTTCGATGGCTTGCCTGGGAGCCCTGAGCAAAGAGGCCTGAGGGCAAGCCTTATCCAAGGGTGCGAGGTGCGATAGACCTAAAATGGGTGTGGCGATGCAGGGTTGTGGTGTTGCGGTTGGTTCGGGGCTTGCTTGTCTTGTCGGGGGTCGGCGTTGAGATAGGAGGAAGGTTGCACGAAGGAGTCGGGATTTAAGGAGCTGGAAATGGGAAAGCTGACTGTTTAGAGGCGTGGCTAGGAGACTAGTTTGTGTGCGTGGATTGGTAAGATATAGTAGGTATGTCACTGCCGAGACGTGCATGCGGGGAATGGCGTATCTATGTTCAAGAGTAGGTGGTTTCCCTCTATTTCTGTCATCTACTTTTTTTTCCTTCGCGTTCATGTCGTACAATTTTCTTTGGAAATCGAATACACACCTCGAATCGAAATGACACATCCAACCTCACCACGTCTGCCCGGCGTACCGATACTGATGCCATCTGCATCTGGACCGGAGTACTCCCGATGGCGGCGGGGCGTACAATTTGTCCTGGAATCGAAAGGAACGTGGAAATACTGCGACGGCTCTCTTCCCATGCCCATGCCCAAGACACGAAGAAGCTCCAGCATGTCAACCAAAAAGACAAAAGACACACAACCCAGCCTTCTGGAAGAGCGCCGAGCATGGGTCCGGCAAGACCGCGAAGTCAAACTCGACATCTTCCTCTCCCTCGCCGAAGAAGTAATGCAAGACGTATTCGAAGTCGGACCTCCTTTACCACCCACAAACCACTCTGCGCAACAACTCCTCGAAGCCCTTGATGCGCGCTTCGCCGTCTTCAACTTTGAATCCTACCACCACGCCTTCTGCCACTTCCTCAACCTACACATCGACCAATACGACAGCATGCAGGAATTCAACCAGGAATTCAAAACCGTTCTCGAGGACCTGCTCGACTACGGCCACCCGCTCACCAACGCCCAAGCCTGCAGCGCCTACTTTTCCAAACTACGCTGCACGCAGAATCCATGGGTAGCGCAGAAACTAGAAGAATGGGGTAGTTATAGCAGCAGAGATAGTGGTAAAGAACAATCGGAAAATGAACCAAACATCTACGACCTCATGCAAGAGTCTCCACCATGGTCCTGCGTCCGCCCGCTAGCAACAAAGTCATCGCAAACCTTCCACACTCAACAGCGGCGGCAGCAGAGGCGACGGAGTCCGATACCAAAGCCGGAAGGATCGGAAGAAGAACAATATTCCTCACCCAACACATCCCGTTCCTCCAGCCCCTCAAACAGCGGCTCCACACCACCACCCACCCACTCGTCGTCCATATCAACCCTACCATCAGCGACGTCCTCGCGGCCCCTCTCAAACAACACGACTCACTCCCAGGAAATTACTGTTTACGCATCGAAAAGCACGGGTGGCGGTGTGGAGTTGGATGCAAAGGCTTTACATGCTGCGTTGGAGAAACTTTCGTCTGCTTCTTACACTACCACCACTGCGCTACCTCGACCTTCTGCCGTTACGACTAAACCACAACAACAGCAACAGCAACAACTAAAATCCGAATCCATAACACCACCATGGCTAGCACCACTAAACCGTCCTCTACCCCCCTTACCACCGCCTTCGCCCCCACCACCAGTAAAAGGAGGAGAGATACTAGAAGATGTCTTCCGACCAATTCCAAGTGCAGTATCACAACCTGATGGTAGACCACACACTGCGGACCCTTATACCACACACGCAGCCTCGGGCTCGGGCTCGTTAATCTCAGTACCGGTTCTTATATCTACGTCGTCGCTTATGCGGGATACGAGTACTATTATCAGTACCAGTGCGACAGCAGGTACCAGTGGCGCAAACGTTAGCACTAGTACCAGCACAAACAGTAGTGATCTACAACTTCCCCTCCAAGGGGCGGTGATTACTCCATCTCCGTCTCCACCACCACCACCTTCTCGACCAGCCTTCTCCACATCAATTTCTACGCCACCACCACGGGTAACGGACAGAGTAAATATACATTCACACCACAAAGCGGGGAGTTTAGATTTCCACGTCCCGCGGCGGGGGCGTGATGGTGATAGTGGGGTTGGTGCTGGTGTTATTCCTACTAGGATGACTACAGGGCTAAGTGGGAATAGTAGTGGATTTACTCCCAAGATGAAGAGTAGAGGGTGGACTATATCACGGTTTACGCTTCGTTGAGAACTGTCGCTGGCTATTGTTGTAGCTTTTATATTAGTAAATATCATACATAGTTTGGAACAAAGATTGTTGTTGCAGAGAAATGTCTAATGCAATTGATTTGGTCTATAGTAGCTTCCTTCTCCAAGTTCTACTCAACCCACCAGTAGTCGTGAAATCATTCATGCATATGCCAGCTTGGAGCTCGCTTGTTCCCTGTCGAGACCGTCTCTTGATAGTCTTTCCAGCCATTCAAATCACCTACTGGGTCTCTCTAACAACCTTGTCGACAGCCTTGGCAAAGTAGTCGATGTTGTGAGTGTTGAGACCAGCCATAGAGATACGACCGTTCTTGGTCATGTAAACGTGCGAGTCTTCGCGGATCTTGAGTACCTGCTGCTCAGTCAAGCCAGTGAAGCTGAACATGCCAATTTGTTCGGTGATGTGGTTCCATGTGCCTGGGGTGCCCATGTCCTCGAGTTTGCTGCGGAGGGCCTTGCGCATCTCCTTTATACGACCGGACATTGTGCGGAGGTTCTCCTCCCACTCAGCGAAGAGCTTTGGGTCGTTGAGGACGGTCGAGGCGATGCGGGCGCCGTAGGCAGGGGGGTTTGAGATCTCGGAGCGCTGGAGGATGGCGAGCTGCGAGGCGATGCGCTTGACGGTGGACTCGGCATCAGACGAGGGGGATGTGACAAAGTGGAAGCAGCCGGCACGCTCGCCGTACAGACCAAAGTTCTTTGCGTATGACTGAGCGATGCACATCTCGAAACCTTGCTCGACAAAGTAGCGGATGGACCAGGCATCAGTAGCAAGGTCGCCAGACGCGAAACCCTGGTATGCCGTGTCGAAGAAGGGGAAGTGCTTCTTCGACTTGATCACACTAGCAATCTTCTTCCATTGCTCCTGTGTAGCATCGACACCGGTGGGGTTATGGGCGCAAGCGTGCAACACGATGATGCTGCCCTCAGTCGCGCTCTCGAGGGCACCAATCATGCCATCAAAGTCGAGACCCTTTGTCTTCTTGGAGAAGTAGGGGTATGTCTTGTGTTGGAGACCGACGTTGGAGAAGATCTGGAAGTGGTTCGCCCATGTTGGGTCGGAGAAGTAGGCGGTACGTTCACTCTGTGTCTTGTAGAACTTTGCGAGGAAGAGAGCGCCCAAGTGCACGGCACCGGTGCCGGAGATGGTCTGCAAGCTAGTGACCTGCGTGGTGTGAGCTCAAGTCATGACGTGGTGGAGTGATGTGCCCACCCGCTTCTCCTTGATCGCGGGGCTGTCGGCGCCCAACACCAGCTTCTGGGAGGCGGTTGTGAACTCAGGAAGACCGGCGATGGGCAGGTACTCGTGGTTGAGGTTGGGGTCGTTGCGTAGGCGGTCGTCGGCCTGGGTGATAGTTAGTCAGGTGCTCTACAGCTTTGTGGATGCTGATGGCTCACCATCTTGACGACGGGTAAGACCCAGGGCTTTGCGTTGTCGTCTCTGTAGGCGCCAATGCCTAGGTCGACCTTCTTGGGGTCTTCATCGCGGCGGAAGGCAGCCATCAAGCCGAAGAGCGGGTCTTCGGGGGCCTGGGGGACGACATTGGCGTCGAAAGCGGTGGCAGCCATTGGTTCAATGTGAGAGGATATCTGAGTAAGGCGGGATTGTGAACAAGTTTGTTGTGAAGGAGAAGAAGAAGCAGAAGAAATAGAGGAGCTAGAGAGCTTGGGAATAGCTGAGTCTGGCATGATGGCGGCGTATGCTTCACCCACGCCGCCAGCTGCGTTTCACCGGCCGAGGGGCAGCTTGGAACCTTGTAAGCCGCTTCCGCACACGCTAACCCCGCAGTATCGACTTGGATTGGCCCGAGACAAGATGCGGAGAGACGGGGAGGCCGGGTCGAGACAACAGAACTAGCAATCCAAACCGTAACGACTGCACCGGTCAGCTCTTATACCAGCTTCATGTTCCGGACATCTGCTCAGGGTCTTGTGAGCAAGCCGAGGCACATGCCCCGATGATGTCAGCCACACACTGCTAGTACCGCTTCTCACATGCCGCCCGCAACATCAATATCATGTCCGTCATACACAGTCAACTAATTTGGTTTGAGTTGCGACGGTAGACGGTCCGTTGTGGGTCGCGTCCCTGCACACTTAGGTAGGTAAGTTGTAACATAGAAAACCAAACACGCCAAGAAGGCGCTAGTTGGCGCATAGGCTATGACGCTACTCGGTATACAGATAGCACTATACTACACATTCCGACAGTCCCATTCAGTTTCTTACGCCAGACCCCAGGGTGGGACCAGTCGCCAAACAAAACATCCGTCATCTACTTAACAACACTTATACTAGGATAAGTTAGCTTATTGTCCAGGTAAAATGTAATCGTAAGAAAGACTTTGAAAGTTATTTCAACTCACATAAAGAGTGCACCAATGCCCTTCATGTCCATCTAGATCCTTCTCAGTGGTACAAGCTGCATGACCCCAATGCGCTTTTGTACCTGGACCGCAGCGGTCCACAAACCGTTCTTCATAGGTGCTCCGCTTGTCGCATTCGGAGCATAAGGCTTTAACTGAGAAAGTGTCGGATCGTGAGTATCGGTAGAGACGTCGGCTGCTGGACACTTCGGCCCGACTTCGGCCCACCTTGCGCAGAGCTTAGGTATACCTTCGTAGCACCTATGTTCGTAGATATCAATTAGAACCACCGAACAGAATGCATTCCTAGTTATCGTTATTTCCCTTTACGCACTTAGTGCAAAGCCAACCAACACTGATCAGTGATTGCTTGAGGCGATCACAGACAGCAAGGAAGAAGAGACAGACCGCATCTTTGACAGCCTCCCTAACGCACGACGTTATACTCCTGAGAGAAGATTCTGTGCTAAGAACAGAGCGAGGCAGAGATAACGCATAGCGATCAAAACCTCCCTCTAAGCTGCTAATCCAGGCCGAAGCTCGATTACAGCGCGTCAGCAACGCACAAAGACACACTGTTGAAATCCCGACGCGAGAAGTCTTGGGACGACTACAGCACGTCAGCAGCGCAGAGCGACAGACTATTGATATCCCGACGCGAGAAGTCTCGGGACGACTATAGTGCGTCAGCAACGCGTAGCGATTCCGTACGAGCGTCCCCGGACGATCCTATCACGTACAACCACAAGCGCTGGAACCGACCAACCAGCTAGACAAGACAAGGCAACGCGTCAATATACACCGGCACGATGGCAGGCAGCCAGAGCAACTCTGGCGATACAGACGCTGATGTTCAAGAGCAACTACTCAACTATCCATCCGAACGCAATACAAGCAAGCGCGCAGAAACTATATCCCCAGGAGCGAAGTTTACTGCTGAACACCTTATGCGACACTGTCCATACACAGTCACGTTTGACTATATCAACCCATCTCTCTGGGGTGTACCCGCACCAGAGGATGCAGACGAGACGCACGCAACAACCTGGGTCGCGAAGGCTATCCACGACTACCATGTAGGAATGGAATGGGATGAGAGACTATACTTCGACTACCAATGGGACTTTGAAGGATGGACACGAGAGCTATTCCAGAAGGTTGAGCGCACTACGCTAAGATCTCTGAAGACTGTGCTCCGGTATAGGGGAGTCTATACAGGCAAATTTCGGGCTAGAGTAGCTGATTCCCTCTTCAACTTACTAGGAGGAGAAAACGCTCCCGAATGGGACCCTGCAGAGTTCAAGGCCGAGAAGTTTGACGAACGTTCTGAGGCGTACCAGCGTCAGCAGAACGCACATCTAGCAGCCCCTATAGATAGACAAGCGCAGCAGCCACTGCAACAGACGCAGCCACTGGAACCGCTACAGCCGCAGCCACAACGTCCGTCACAGGGCGAGCAGTATAGAGTGAGACAAGGCGTTCGAAGCCACCCGCAATATCAAGAGCTACAACAACCGCCCTACGCGATCAATGCCTATGCAGGACCACAGCCTCGACAAACGGAGCAGGCTATGCAACCACAACAATGGTACCCGCAGACACAGACACGACCCCCAGCGACCGCATACCGCGAGGTGACACCTTTCCCTCAGCAACCTACAAACCGAGTACCTGACAGACCCCTTGGCCTACCACATGACCCGTACAAGACGCTACCGCCGCGATGGTCTCGCAACGATCGGCTCGAAGCCAATACGATCACGCAGTTCTCTAAGCTATGGGACAATAGCAACAAGTATACAGGGAATGCGTACGATCTCCTAGACGATAAGATTAAGATCTTCTTCAGCATCTGCTGGCAGGTAGATATCCAGGAGGAGCAGTTTCACGCAGTGTTTCCCCGTATCCTTACCGGGCGTGCAGAGACGTTCTACATACAGGTTGTAGAGAG
Source organism: Pyrenophora tritici-repentis (assembly GCF_003171515.1). Classification (NCBI taxonomy): domain Eukaryota; kingdom Fungi; phylum Ascomycota; class Dothideomycetes; order Pleosporales; family Pleosporaceae; genus Pyrenophora; species Pyrenophora tritici-repentis. The sequence goes on along the minus strand of NC_089391.1, from coordinate 3,218,662 downwards.
AGATGATAGCTTTGCTGATGCGTACATGGCAATCAAAAACCACTTCGACCATGACGTCCATCACCAGCACTACTACACAGACTGGACGACTACAACCTTCGCTCGCACCCGCGCAGAGAACCCTGATAAGGGACTACACGAGGTTCTGCAGATCCTGCTTGACAAGCTGCAGCTATGCCAGCGTGCCCTTGGCAAGAACTTTGAGGGTGAGGATGCCCTCCGCACTACGGTCATCAATGCCTGCCGAGGAGTACCAGAACTTGAGATGGCACTGTTCAAGCCAGCCACAATCTGTGAAGGACTCTTCTCAGATCTACGATCCGCAGTGGAAACACACCTAGCACGGCAACACACCGCCCAGTTGGTCACAGAAGATCAATACTACCTAGACCGCCGATACAACGGCAATGGAAGGATCCGAGGTGGATCTCGAGGTGGAGGAGGATTCAGAGGCGGATCCAGAGGAGCATACCGAGGAGGCGAGCAGCGCGACGACAACGGACGAGGATTCAAGCCACGTTGGAGGAAGAAATGCTTTGTTTGCCGGAAGGAAGGATGCTGGTCTACCAACCACACAGATAAAGAGCGCAAAGATGCCCGTGCGCAGTTCTTCTCTACGCTATACTTTACAGGTGCACAGCCCCCTGAGGACTTCTCCGTACATCTTGCAGAATACGAAGGGATCGAGCACACCAGCCAGTACAATCAGAGAGGCTGGAGAGAGGAGGAAGACTGCGAGGATGACGAGGATGACGACGTCGCGGAAGCACATTCTGAACACCAGTTCTTCAAGGAGCAATGCCTTGCAGACCAGGCGTTCTTGCATCATATCTCGGGCGACGACATATACAGCCGAGACGCGCCGTCAGCACCAGCATCGCAGTTCCTGCTTGAGGACCGCTACACACGATCTGTGTACCAAGGAATCCTACCAGATACAGGCGCTGCAAACGTATCCACGGTCGGCAAGGAGCAATACCTCGCACTTACGAGAGAAGATCCGACGGTTAAGTTAGACACATCTACAGCAGGGAAAGCGTCTATTAAATTCGGAAAAGGCGAGGCTACAGCGTCGATTGGCACCGTGCAGGTCTCTACGGAGATCGGAAAAATCAACTTCGAAGTGCTCGAGGCGCCTACGCCGTTCTTGCTATGCCTTGCAGACATGGACCGCTTAAAGGTATACTTCAACAATACGACAGACGAGCTGGTTCAGGATGACGTACACATCCCGGTGATTCGCAAATGGGGACATCCTTGGTTCCATCTAAACAAGAGAGAGAGAGCAACTATGTTCCTAACGGAGACAGAATTGCGACGGCTCCATCGACGGTTTGGACACCCAGCTGTTACGCGACTAGTCAAACTCTTAAAGGATGCTGGCCATAACGACTTCGAAGAAAGAACCCTAGAAGAAGTCACTAAGTTCTGCCACCACTGCCAGCTCCACAGCTCCGCGCCGCGCCGATTCAAATTCACTCTTAAGGATGATCACCACTTCAACTATGAGATCCTGGTGGACGTAATGTACCTAAGCAACAAACCTGTACTGCATGTGGTCGATTCCTCAACAGCGTTTCAAGGCGCGAGGTTCCTCAGCGCTATCTCAGCTAAAGAAACATGGCAAGCACTGCGGATACTATGGATCGACACCTACCAGGGACCACCCGACATCATCACGCATGATGCAGGTACTAACTTCGCGAGCGCAGAGTTCCGCGCAGAAGCAAAGATCATGGGAGTCACATGCAAGCAAGTACCTACGGAGGCGCACTGGTCTATCGGCAAAACTGAGAGGTACCATGCCCCTCTACGCCGGGCATGGGACATACTCCATGCAGAACTCACTGACACTATGTCCGACGACGCGATTCTCCAGATGGCTGTGAAGGCTGTTAACGATACTGCTGGCCCTGATGGACTAGTCCCGACGTTACTAGTCTTTGGAGCGTACCCACGAATGACTGCAGAGTCACCGCCATCACCATCAATGGTCAAACGCAGCGAGGCTATTCAAAAGGCGACGAAAGCCCTGCGCAAGCTCACTGCAGAGCGCCAAGTTGCAGACGCCTTGAACACCCGCAATGGACCAGCCACTGCAGACATGCTCGCGCTCCCACTCCAGAGCGAAGTCTTAGTATGGAGAGAGAGTGATGGCTGGAATGGCCCGTACAAGATCGCCAGTACAGATGGCCACAACATCACTGTCGACATGGTTAATGGTCCAGCGACATTCAGATCAACTGTCGTTAAGCCATACTACAGACCAGACCACCTGTGGAGCGACCCTGATGCGCCACACGCGCCGAATGAGCCGAATGAGCCGCACGAGCCGATAGCAGTACCTCCGGCAGCGCAACCACGTAGAAGAGGCCGCCCTCCAGGGTCAAAGAACAAGCGGAAGGCGCACGCGTACATCACCAAGAAGGAGCAGGACGATCTTGAGCTAGCTATCAAGCTACGGAACGATGGCGTGATCACAACCTCAGGCGCCCCCTTTGAAGCGTCTGATGACCAAGAGATCAGCGACCTAGTAGGTCGTGGAGTCTTCAAGTTTGAGCAATACGACGAGAGGCTACACAGCAAGATCCGGATCTTTAAGTCACGCCTAGTACGTGAGGTCAAGGGAAAGACAACTAAGCCTTATGAGAAATCCCGTCTGGTTATCCAAGGCTACCAAGACTATGGCAAGGAGGCTATCTTAACGCAGTCGCCAACCATCCAGCGATGTAGCCAGCGCCTGATTATGTCGCTGGCGCCTGGGCTAGTACAAAGCGGCATGAGCGTTGAGCTACGTGATATTACGCAGGCATACCCACAGGCTCAGACAACACTGAAGAGGACGATACTCGCACACCTCCCTACCGAGCTGGTACATCGATATCCAGAAGGCACGATACTCCACGTGATCAAGCCACTATATGGGATCGCGGAGGCAGGAGTCCACTGGTGGACAACATATCACGGACACCACTGCAAGGAACTAGATATGTCAACATCTACGTACGACCCATGCCTGTTGATCACGAACAGCGACGACGCAGACGTCTTCGGCATCGTCGGTATGCAGACAGACGACACCCTCATGCTCGGAACGACCGCGTTCTTATCACGCGAAGAGAAAAAGATCCAGAAGGCGCAGTTTAGATCAAAACCAAAGGCTATGCTGACACCAGAGGTGCAGTTAGACTTTAATGGATGTACACTTACGATGGACGCCAGCAGAGTCTTAATCCTCAGGCAGAAAGGACAAGGAGGAAGGATCAGGCTTGTTGATATTAGGGCACCCGACCGCGCGCAACAGTACACCGAGCAACGCGCCCGCGGAGCGTACATCGCATCAACATGCCAACCAGAGGCATCATTTGATCTGTCCGTAGCTGCTCAAGCGCAGCAACCATCAGACGAGGACATTAAGGCACTCAACAAGCGCCTGAAATGGCAGATGGAGAATCTCACTCGTGGCCTACGCTACGTCACTGTCAACCTTACGGAGGCTAAGTTGATAGTCTTTGTAGACGGCTCCTTTGCCAACAACAAGGACCTCAGCTCACAGCTAGGCTTTGTCCTCATGCTCGTCAACGAGTCCATTGGCGCCAACACCTTCACAATACAAGGCAACGTGATCCACTACAGCTCTACAAAGTGCAAGCGCATCACACGGAGCGTACTGGCCTCAGAGATCTACGGCATGGTCAACGGCTTTGACATAGGCATCGCGGTTGCAACCACGCTAAGGATAGTTACAGAACGACTTGGACTACCTGCAATTCCCTTGGTTATCTGTACAGACTCGTACTCCTTGTACGAGTGCCTAGTAAAGCTTGGGACAACGAAGGAGAAGCGCCTCATGATCGATATTATGGCGCTGCGCCAATCATATGAGCGTCGCGAGATCACGGAGATCCGCTGGATCAATGGCGAAGACAATCCTGCAGACGCCTTCACGAAGGCATCGCCAAACCGCGCTCTTGAACGCTTTATTGACGGCAATAAGCTGACAGTCCGAGTAGATGGATGGGTGCAGAGGCCAACAAGCTTTGATGTTTAATGCTATACACTGTCACTACCGATACAAGCAGAGTTACTAGCTATCCAGAAAGAAAAGACTTCCAGTGTCGGATCGTGAGTATCGGTAGAGACGTCGGCTGCTGGACACTTCGGCCCGACTTCGGCCCACCTTGCGCAAGAGCTTAGGTATACCTTCGTAGCACCTATGTTCGTAGATATCAATTAGAACCACCGAACAGAATGCATTCCTAGTTATCGTTATTTCCCTTTACGCACTTAGTGCAAAGCCAACCAACAGAAAGGTTGATATCCGCCCGCCGTCCAACATGTTAGAGTGCTCCTAACTGTTTTGCGTAGGTGTTGGGCGTGGGCGAGCGACACGGTAAAAAGGGTAAGAAGCAAGGTAGCTGTAGAAGCCTTCATGATAGCGGTTTGTAGGAATTGGTGCGAGGTGGGAGATGGTAGGTCTAACGTGCCTGTCTTGGAAAGGTAAACTGGTACGTTAACCACCTTGCACAAAAGACAGCTGCCAAAGCCTCTTTAAGTATGACACATAAGAACATGTACGTAAGGGCCAAGAGTCACACCAAGCACCGGTAGGCGAAAATGACACTCGTGTGGCACGAAGTAAGCCCTAGCAGGAAAGCCGACACGAAGTGATGATCTACCATGGACATCCTCATGTCATCAAAACTATAAGTAGTCAAGCTCTCCTACAGTGGACATCTTGAATAGAATCTCTTACTATTGTTCCATGTGGTGTTGGGGCGATTCCTGTTGTCCATCTTAGCAAAGACCTTCCATTTGTACCAAGGTATATCGTTAAAGTGCCTGAATTCCGGACTTCCGGACCTACCCGATCTTTTCGTCATCAGAAAACACGGGACATGGACTTACTGTGTCTTGGAGATCTTTGCCGTGTACTTCTAGCTCCCTTGCTCTGTTTCGACATTCTTCTTACGTTGGAAAGAAAGCCGACTTTTGAGGGTCAAGCTTAAGCGGTTTGGATTTGTACCTTTCCGGCAATGGAACCCGGAGTGACGCTCGCGGAGTTATGTAGGCGATTGATCCCTCCCGGTACTTACTCCAGAAGAGGTAAGGAGGGAGGATCAGAGGTGCTTCCAACAGGAGGTAGAATCTGGCCAATGGTTTTCTGTAGGAGTTGGGAGGTACGGTTTTCCCTTGGTTGAGCTTGTCCAGTGTAAAACCCAAATTTGGTGTGTATCCGCACTCGCTTCGGCGAAAAGCGTCTTCATCTTCGCCATAACAACTGAAGATAATCTCGGTTATAAGCACGGGGCCATGGCACCTTTGAAAAAGTCCAGTAATCAGGAACATCATCTAGCGCTAGGTATCTTACGTCTTTGATCACAGTCTAGGCGAGGTGGAGGCAGTATCCAATTGCGAGGCGCCGTCAGTAGTGCGAGGGAAAGGGAGTGTGCCTTCCCGTAGTATGTATATCCGACGAATTTATTTGGCTTTCGCAATCTTTGTCTCTACGTGGAGGACATAGTTCTGCTCTTCAATTCCTCGTATCTCGATAGCTGCGCGCAAAACATGGTACAACATGATGCGGTAGTCTATCTCAATCCTCTCTTCTGATATTCCGAGGCTATATTCTCGGTCCGACGCCTGGAGGATTATGTGTTTCGCGGCTTATCAGACAAAGTAGAGTCCGACGCCTCCGCTCCGGAGCTTCCGAGCTGCGATGAGCTCTCTACAGGCGGAATGTGTCTGTTAAACTTTCTACGTGATTGTATCTACTTGGAGTTTGTTGACCTCTTCTTTATCTTTTATATCTTCAAGCCGCGGCCTATGTCTGACGTCGTTGGTGTGGCATTATCAGGGGAGCTGTGGTAGTCCCTGCCACCTAAATATCATACTATTACGTCTTTTTTGTTGCTTAGGCGATGTGAATGGATTATGTCATACCCACATGTCAGACATTTCTGCTTGCGGGCATATGTCCACTCAACATGTAGCGGTTACTAACGGACGTGTTCGCGACTTCTTCACATATTCACATGTTGGGTATCCACTCATAACACAGGCCCACGCCTGAAGCTAAATAAACAAATCCCACAAAATGAGAGTGCCACAGAAGACAGTCGTGGCCCAGAAGACCTTTTGCGCTGTACTGCCTCTCTCCGTCGCCCGCTTGAGCTCCTTGTTTCCGCTTCCGACATTCTCCGTCGTATTGAGTGAGTCCTCGACTAGCTGATCAATGTGGGCAGCCTGTATGCTGAGGTTGGTTGCGAGAGTTGATTGCAGTTCGGCAATCTCTGTGAGCGACTTCTCGGTTTGGCTGTACGCGGTTAGTATGCGTCAAGGGAGGTTGTATAGTAGTGGTACGTACCGGACTTTGTCGAGTTGGTCCTCGTACTGCTTGAGCATGTCCTGGTTTTCCTGCGCAAATAGCTGGAGTTGCTCTGGGTCGAGCTGGTTCTCAATCACCGCGCTCGACTCGTCCTGTGTGTATGTCGACTTGGCCCGATAATCTGCAGACTCGCCTCCGACACTACTGCCACCGTTCATACCGCTGTAATCGGCTGCTCCTGGTCCTGTAGTTCTCGTCTTATACAGAACACTTTTGCTCTTTTCAACCTCGCGCATGAGCCTGATCTCCATCATGGCGCTCTGGAAGCGGCCACATTGCTCGAGCTGGTTCTGCAACGACCATATTATGCTCTCCCGATGCGCTTTGATAGTATTCGCCTTGGTCTCTTCAATCTCCTCCTCGACACTCTTCGCTGTGATTGCCCCGCCTGCTGCCCACCGTCCCAAGGCACCCAGCCCTTGTTTCGCCCGCTTCTTCAGCGCAAGTTGCTTCTCTGTCGCCTGTCGTGCCTGTTCGGCGATTCCAAGTCGCTTGATAGCATCATTCAACTGGTTTATCGATAGCTTTGCTTGGGCGTCGATTTCGTTACGTTGCGCGTCGGTGAGGTATGCTGAATCATGGTCGGCCGACGTGGACGAGGTACTTGTTGTGTACTTTTTCCGGCGGGGAGGCGGTGCAGTAGAGAGATAGCTCTGCCGTATGTACCTAAGGTCTGTGTGCAGTTTTGCAATGTGCGTGCGCTGTATCAATTAGTTGTTGTTGACCAGAATCCTGCAGCGCGCAACGTGTCCTACAATACGATATGCTTCTTTCACAAAGTCATCCAAGGCTTCGACCCGAAACACGTGAGGCTTAATAGGACGCGCATCATGCTTTGCTAGCACCTGGTTGAATGCGGGCGTAATGTCCATTGTGTACGTGTGTCGTCAGCTTGTGAATGACGATGCTCCCCGCGGGAATGCCATGCTGGAGTTTCGCTTCCCAACCGGCCAATGACGCACTTTGGTCCGACCACATCGATACCCCACCGACTTGTTGTCTACCACCTTGTCCTTCCGACCCGAATGTAATGCTACTCGATGTAGCCATTATGACTAGAAGGCCCCTCCAAGATATGCATATCCCAGCCAAGTAGACGCTACCATCAGCTGCAACACGCTCAAGGCATTCGGCTATCTGGACGAATGAATACGCGTCATTCCTTCTCTGCTTAGCTCAGGAATACCTCTCCTTCTTACACGTGTTCCACTGGCCCAAAAAGAACGTGACGATGGTGCCATATCATGCACACCATCTAAGCAAGAGCCATCTGGGGCTGACTCTCCAGCATTCCGACAAGGCTATCCCTACACACCCGATTGGACACCTCATATTCGGCAACCGCGAGTGCATCCGCGAAGTCGGGAACTCATGACCTTGCGCCCGGAACGCCTAATACTACTACCGTCTTCATGTCAGACATATCCTGAGCTTCAAAGCCAATCCACTTTGACCACAAGACACACCTTACATCGGACTTACAACAGGCGTGTCTCCTTGGTCAGGAAGCCCCTTGGTATACTGCACAGTCATTGGTGCTACACAGCACCGGTCCCAAGGTCAGCTTATACTCAGGCAACCAATGGTTGTTTATCAGCCGCACAGTGACCATGAATAGACTCTATGCTAGCCTCGCTTGATCTGTACAGCCACATTTGTCCGTTGTTTGTGTTGCATGAGAAGTGAATAACTCACGTTTCTATGCTTCGTTCCTGCTCTTGATGTTCTGAGTGGCGCCATAACCAACACTTTTCGCCCCTTCTTGACCATATAGCCCCCATTTCCTTCTTCTCCTCTCTCTCTTTCTCTCTCTTTCTTCACTGTCTCATTACCCACCCTCTTCTTCACAAGACCAAACACAACTCCACCAAAATGCGTTACACGACCACCATCTTCGCTGTCTTCGCTGCCGCCGCCATGGCCGCGCCTGCTTCCCTCAACGTCCGCGGTGACGAGATCTGTACCCCAGTATCCTACACAATCTCCGACTACACCCTCACCACCTCGCCCATCTCCGGCACCGTCGACTTCACCTTCCAGTCTTCCTTCTCCGTCGGTACTCTCGATGACCCAGTGCAGTCCGGTGCTCACTGCGGCGCATCCGGCGCCTCAGTCCCCAACTCCAACGAGTGCCAGGTTGCCAACCGTCATCTCCTGTTTGACCTTCGTGGACCCCAGGAGCAGGCTTACTACCAGATTACTCATACTTGGTCTTGCAACGGGTAAGCCTTTCTGCATTTAATTATCACCATGTCTTCAGCTTTAACTGACGTACCACAGGAGCACTTGGATGTCTGGCAACGCTGTCAGGATCGACCCGCTCAACTGCCATACCGAGGGTGAAAGCCGTGTTTGCACTGGTGGTCCTCAGACTTTTGCGCCTCAGAACGTACGCAAGATTTGCTCTACGCCTACTTGCCCGACGGCTTGAGGTGATACCTGCGGTCCGCAAGGATGCTTCCGAGTAGAGTTTCTTCTCCTTGAGTGCGGTGATTTGCATGCAGTGATATGTGCATAAAAGTAGTATAGCGAAGGCTCTGTTATTAGCTAGATACTAGGAATATCTAAATCAAGCGAATGATGAATGAATAAACGATATGATTACTCACTGTCCACTATCTCGAATGTAAGGCTTACATTATGTATCCTGGTGGCGGACCCAGTATTGTGATACGATGACGTGACCAGTACCGTTCAGTTCCTCTAGGTGTGGAGCCAGCACTCTACACAAATGTAGGCACACTGGGTACGTACCATGGTTACCTCGACTAGGAAGAGTGAAAACATGTTGAACACAAATGAGTTGTACCTTGGTTAGGACTAAGATTTTTCTTTCCTTCGTATCTTCTTGTCTATATATCTAGACACAGATTCCCACACAAGCTCCAACACTCATCTACAACACTCTCAAGCCAAGAAGATATTCTGGAAGATCTACCAGGTTTGCGATACACGCATTCTCCTACACCAAACTGAAAATCCACACCCAACACCTCCCACTTCTCCGCCAAACATGTCACCATCCTCAAAACCCTCACTCTTCTCCCCTCCCACCGCGCCCTCCTCCTCACTTACCCCACCCGCACCCTAGCGCGCTGGCTCTACAAATCTGCGCCGCCCTACTCCGCTCCTCTCTTCAACCTCCGCCCCTCTCCACAAACCTACTCATCTCCCCCACCAAAACGCATACGCATCCTTTGTATCTCCGACACACACAACGCACAACCCGCCAACCTACCCGCCGCGGATATCCTGAAACAAGCTGGCGATCTGACTGTGAATGGGACGTTAGAGGAAGTAAAAGAGCAAGTGGAGTGGTTGAGGGGGTTGGAGGGGTATAAGGGGGGTAAGATTATTGTTGGTGGGCATCATGATTGGTGGTTAGATGAGGAAGGAAGAGATAAAGAGGAGACTATTGATAAATATGGTGAGGGAGACGTTGGGTGTAGCAAGGGAAAAGACGGAGACGCTATGAACTGGGACACCATAACTTACCTCTCCCCGTCATCTCCAACCACGACAGTTACAATTCACAACCGCAGCCTACAAATCTATGATAGTCCTCTAACGCCCAAGTACGGCAACTGGGCTTTCCAATATGCACCTACAACAAACCCTTGGACCGATATCCCGCGCTCCACCGACATTCTGATAACCCACGGTCCCGCAAAAGGTCACCTAGATGCCGCTCCTCCGAACCCTACTTTCTTAGACGGTTGCGCGCATCTACAGAGCGCGTTGTGGCGTATGGGACCATGCTTGCATATGTGCGGGCATGTTCATGCCGCGAGGGGAGTCGACGAGGGGGATTGGGGTTGGTTGAGGTGGGGGTATGATAGAGTTTGTCGTGGGAGAGGAGGGGTAGGTATGATAGTTCGGATGGTGATGGTCTGGATGGCATTGTGGGTGTGGTGGGCACTTGGTGGGAGGAGGGAGAGTGAGATTGTGAGTGTGAATGCTGCTGTTGTTGGGGAAGGGAAGGGGGGGTTAGGATTGGTGGAGGAGAGGGTGGGTGTTCTTGTTGAGGTTTGAGGGGTGGGATTGGGTGGATGATGGGAGATGGAAACTGGCGAGGCGTTTGATGGACGAGAATATAGGGCCAGTAGCAGCTCCATGGCTCCATCTGTCATGTCCTGAAATTCACGATTCTTTGCGCCTACAAACACCCGTTCTCGTCCATTATTGCCATATGACTTCTCATGGGCTTTACGAGTCAATATTGCCATGACTAGGTTGGCGACTTGCTCGTAAAAAACGGCTGAAAAATACGATATGCTACCTGCAGGCGCATGGGAGCCGTTTGACAGTTGAGACGTGTAGGGGTGTCCTGGTCGTCCTAATCCCCGACCTAGCTCTTACGACCCTTTCTTTTTTCTGCAAATGCCTAATGATCGAGCCGAGGCAGCGATATCTCAAGCGTTCATGAATCGAACACTCGTTCCTTTTGCGGGTAGTGCATTTACCGCACTCTAATATTAACCCTGGTGTAGTTCTGCGTGTTACAGATGTGTGCTCGCCCACGATATTTTCCAAGCGAGAGTAAGCTGCGACAATGTATATGATACGGTACGCGCAAAAGCAAGGACGATGGTATATACCCGGCACATACAAGCTTTGCAAAAGCAAGATATTTCCGCGATGATATGATCGACTTGCGGCGGCGGGTTGGACCGCATCGCACCGCACTACACGATCGAATGTACAACCCCGACCGAGCCTTGAGGTTACGGCCGTGAAACCCAAGAAACATACCTATACCAGATGGCGCTTGGGCATTGCAAGCGCAAGCGATCAATGGAAGAATAGAAGAGCCCCCACGTGAGCATGCATGAAGCTGTACTGGGTGCCTGAAACACAAGGCACTACGTTACCTTGTTCTTGACCAGGCTGCAACTGTCGGGTCTTCTGGAAGTCGACAAGAAGAAACCCATTTCCAAAGTTTCAGCAATACGTCAAGCTCCATTAACCTACGCCTCTGCCTTTAAGCGCAGACATGGTAGCTGATCCTTGAGTCCCGGCAAGACGAAAAGTGGGGATAGAACCTTCGTGTTCATGCGCGCCACCAAGCTCCACAGAACAAGGTGTCTCGGTGGTCGCGATACAGATCGTGTTTCGAGGGTAAAAATGCACCAAACAATGACGGTAGACAGAGCCGGTGTGGTGGGTCTGACAGCAAACACAGAGAATAAGTCGCGTCCAGTCTGACGCTGACGTGAACTAAGGATCGTAATAGTTCGTAGTTTTTTGTCTTGCATAAGAAGATAATGACATGGATGAAATGAAGCAAAAGCAGAGTATAGGAGAAAGGGTATAGCATGAATTTCATTCATGACCGTGCCCGGCGCAACGGTAACGGTAGAGGACCCGACGGCAAGGAAGTGTATTTGAGATGCGAGTGGTTTCGAAACGTTGAAGCGGATTTCATGCGGTCCACATGCCTACAGTGACTTCATTCACCTGTACAACTTCCAATAGCGCATCTCACAAAGGTTTTTTACGCCTCCAGCTCCGGACTGCTTCGGCTACTCCTGCCCGGTATTGAGTTGTGCTTTGGGCAATCGGAACGACGAGATTCTTGATATCATCTATCACACGCTGGCCTTTACTTTAACTGGCAAGATGCCGTGTTGGATTTATCCGTCGCGGCGGAAGTCTCGTTGCGATATGACCGGATCTGTCGGTGTCAGCAAGTCCTTTCCTGATACGATGGCCAAGCGACAAGAACGGGCATCCCCGTAGTGAGCAAGTCAAACCGATGCCGCAGCGGTGGCTAGACTAATCGATCGGCAAGAGCAATATTCCAGACTTCGTGTTCGCTGCTACAACGGCACTCATGTCTGAGTTTGTTGTGCGGCGTGCCTCTGTGATGCAGAACATCACGGGTCGTATTGCATCACACACGGCTCCTGGATAGACCAAAAATAGCAGTAGCACAGGCAGCCTCACCTGCGATTTTTGGGCAAGCGGGCAAGCAACAGGTGAAACGTTAGAGCGTCGATGGGGAACTACTGGCATCGACCTTGGCCAGACTAGGAGATATGAAGGTTGCTACCAGGCGAACTGACGACACGATGGCAGAGGATGCCAATGACGCCAACAGGTGATCACTGGGGCACAGACAGGGGTTGGTGGCATGGGAGAGTCAGGTCGTTTGCTGAGGCTCGAGCCGGCGAGCAGAAGACGAAACTGGCCGTCTCTGCGCCTAGGACAAAGTTTAGCGAGGTGAAGGAGTAGTAATGGTAGCAGTAGCAGTAGTGAAGACGGGAGTCGAAAAAACAATAGTGAGAAGCGGGTACGAGGCCGGCAGAGGGAAATGCAGGATGGTAAATGAGGGAAGCGCGTGGCTGCAGGCCAATAAAAGGGTGCATCGCTGAGACGGGGCGCGGAAAGAAGACATGTAATAACACCGGCAATGCAGATATCGTCGTTTCCAAGCCAAGGTAAGAAAAAGCAGTATGCATCGGCAGTGACAGGTGGGAAGATTGCTGGTTATTGCCTGGTGGGCAGCAGCAATCAAAGTTGATGGGTACTGTAGGCGCGCAAGGGCAGCTCGGTGCGGCGTCAGCGTGGTGATGGATCATCATCATTAGCATACGAGTCGCATGTGGGACCCCGTGTTATGCCGAAATGAAAGGCAGGGGCAGGGTTGGAGGCGCCTTCCCCCATTGGCGGTGGCGCCTTCCCACAGGGCCGTTGCGCTTTCCCCCATTGGCAGGGTGCAGGCAGCTCCTTCCTCGCGCTTGACGAGGCTCAGAAGTCGGGAGCAGCGACGATGTTGGGGAAAGCCGTGCAAGATCTGCAAACACGCTTAGTTTTTGTCAAACAGGAGTTTAGTGCTGCAATGTGATAAATGACTATGTATTTACCTATCTCCAATATTGCGTCGGGCAGCCGGGGGTGATTGTTACCCATGGCTAGTGCAGTTTGAGCTCACAGCCTTCTGCACGACGGGGGCCTCGCGGCCAGATGCAAATTAATCCACAGAAGCACCATTCGTGGCGGGCGCAATCTGGTCTGCCTGCAACACAAGGCGGTCCGAGGCAGTCAAGTAGACTTGCAGCAGTCGCAAAGTTGACGGTGGTCTGATGGTAAAAGGGTACTGGTACCAAAGTTTTGCTCGCTACAACAAGCGCCCTCTATCGTGCAAACTATCGAACGCAGAGGCCCGCCGCCCGAAACCCTGCCGTTCCCCATGCTGTTCTCCTGCAGGGAGCCCACGTTAGTGACTCGCAGCCCTTTGCACTTGCCCGTTTTCGCCCTTTGCCCCTGCCTCCCGTCGTTTTGGCCTGGACACCTGGGCGACATCTGCTGCTGACGGCTGCGCTGTCCCTCTTCTTCTTCTTCACTACCCGTCGCCCACGCTCTTAGCCGTCACCCTCTCCACCCTCTCCGCCGACAATTCCCAACGGGCGCATTTTTATATCGACTTCTGCGCATCCCCCCCGGCCGTGGCTCCCAGTGGCTTCCCCCCCCTTCGACAAGCATCCCTCACGCCGTTGCCCCAGGCCTCACGCTCCCTTCGACGATTCTCCGAATCACGACCGCTCCTTCCGTCGCACTTGACTCTTCGTCACTTCGTTGCCTTTTCTAGTAATCCGTCAGTCTCGCATCGAACGCCGTCGCCGCTCGTTTTAGCACAGCACAGCTCCCACGACATTGCGCTCCGCCCCCACAGGACCCTGTCACGACACGCAAGCTTCGCCCGTTGCCCAGGAACAAAGAAAACCACGCCGCTACCCAACTGCGCTACCGCCAACGTCTACGAGCCCGTACCATTGTCCCCAAAGCCACCACAGGAGCTGTGCATTGATCACCATCCAAAGCTTCTTTGTTCATCATTTCTTCTGTCCCGACACGTTCGACCTTCTTCCCTGCAACTTGGGTCTGGAACACGCGACGACCACTTCTTGCGACCTGTCACTGTCAAACATGACGGCATAGACTTGCGACAAGACCGAATTACTGCAAGAACGCTATAACAGCACGCTTGTGGCCCCCTCTATTTCTAGCTGCACCGACAGTCTAGTGAGTCACCTGGCCCGGCAAAGTGCATAGCGCTGGAAAGCTGACTTGCAACAGGTCCATTCGTTAACCACTATTGACAATCGTCAATTACACTCGTTTACCATTGCCCTGACCGTATGTTTGTGCCCTCAATTGCAACCGACATGTCTGACAACCACAGGCCTCGACGTATACCGTCTTCCACCTATAATAATACTTAGCGTCGAAATATAATCGTAAACATGCCGCGCTCAACTACAGTATGGGCGGCCGCCTTCCTCCTGGTCAGTTTGTCTGGCTCCGGCCCACTGCTCACAACAGCAGAGGCCATGCCAGCACCCGGTCCCAGGGAAACAGGAAATCGCCCTCGCTACTACTTCCCGCGACATGTCAAGCGACAAGTCGTCCGTGCCAACGAGACGACGACAGCGGCAACCATTCAGTCGTCGACGTCGCCTTCCCCGTCGTCCCTTCCCACAACAAGCGGCTCCTCTGAGCGCCTTGAACTACGCTCATCCGACTCGGAGTCGAATGGCTTCTCATCCTTTGTAGAATCCCTATTCCATGGAAGCACCGACGCAGGGCTTTCGACTTCGGCAAACGTCGCCAGCACCAATGAGGTTGATCAGCCGGCGAGCAGCGTCAACCTTTTGCTCCCTCCTTCGCAACAACAACCCTCGTCATCGAGCTCGTCGCCGGCCTCTTCTCCTAGCCCAGAGGTTGAACAGCCGAGTCCCCCCGTCAACATTCTGCTCCCTCCTTCGCAAGAAACGCCCTCGTCAGCGGTCTCGTCCGTTTTGGCTTCCACTAGCATCATCGCAACATCGAACTCCAGTATGATTTCAACAACTTCGGCCACTCCTATCTCTAGCTCTGTGCCAGTATCATCCGAGAAGCCTACGGAACCCTCGGCCACTCCTATCTCTAGCTCTGCGCCAGTATCATCCGCAGCTCCTGTTTCTAGCTCTGCGCCAGTATCATCCGAGAAGCCTACAGAGCCCACAGCAACGACGACTCAAGCTGGTACGGGAGGTCTACTTCCCAATGTGCCAATCCTGGACCCTACGCCATCACCATCACCGGAGCCTGCTCCTGAGCCCGTTGTCTCATCCAAGCCTACTGTTTCACCGAGCTCTGATGGAGGTCTTCTGCCCGGCATTCTCCCTGGTGTTTCTCTCGGAGTCAATGTACCACCGGCTTCGTCCACGCCAGCCCCAATCACGCCAACTACGACCTCCGCCGCTCAAAGCCCATCGACTCCTTCGGCTGGTCCGCCACCTGAGGTCATTGTACAGCCTACATCTTCGCAGGCCATGTCCACCCCTAAACCAGATGGAGGACTCATCCCAGGCATTCTCGATCCCGTGATTGGATCTACTGGTGTTCTTCCTGTGCCTGTGATCCAGCCCACGCCGACTTCCAATGCCCCTGCCTCGACTCCTGATGTATCCGCCCCAGGCCAGTCAAGCTTCCTCGGGCCTTTCATTGTCCCCGGATCGACTGGTGGTGCCTCTGGGCCGAAGCCCACGCCAACTTCCACTGAACATGGTGGATTGCTTCCCGGCGTAATTCCATCGACTGGCCTTCTACCTCCAATTGAGAGCATCCTCCAGCCCACTGGTACTGGTGGATTGCTCCCTGGTGTAGTCCCATCAACTGGTCTCCTTCCCCCGGTTGAGAGCATTATCCAGCCCACTGGTACTGGTGGATTGCTCCCTGGCATAGTTCCATCAACTGGTCTCCTTCCCCCGGTTGAGAGCATTATCCAGCCCACTGGTACTGGTGGATTGCTCCCTGGTGTAGTCCCATCGACTGGCCTTCTCCCCCCAGTTGAGAGCATCATCCAGCCCACTGGTACTGGTGGATTGCTCCCTGGTGTAGTCCCATCGACTGGCCTTCTCCCCCCAGTTGAGAGCATCATCCAGCCCACTGGTACTGGTGGATTGCTCCCTGGCGTAGCCTCATCAACTGGTCTCCTTCCTCCAGTTGAGAGCATCCTGAAGCCCACTTCAGCAGGTGGCTCATCTGAGCCGAAGCCGACAGCAACCTCTACCGAACGTCCTGGTTTGCTCCCTGGCGTACTCCCATCGACTGGGCTTCTCCCTCCGCTTGAGAGCATCATCCAGCCGACTGGTACTGGTGGACTGCTCCCCGGTGTACTCCCATCAACTGGCCTCCTTCCTCCAGTTGAGAGCATTCTGCAGCCCACTTCATCAGGTGCTTCATCTGAGCCAAAGCCGACGGCAACCTCTACCGAACGTTCTGGTTTGCTTCCCAACATACTCCCATCGACTGGCCTTCTTCCTCCGATCGAGAGTATCTTGAAGCCCACCTCGACTGGCGGTCTTCTGCCAATCCTGTCCACGGGCACCGCATCTGGCATCGTTATTGGCATCACTACGGCTCTTGGTACTGGTTCAACTGGTGCTTCAATCGCGATACCAACAGCCTCTCTCATGAGCTCTGGAGCCATCCCAACGTCTGAGGCAACAGCCACAAACTCTGGCGGTCTACCAGCAATCCTATCGTCGGTTCTGTCTGAGCTTCCTGGCATCTCGCACACTGGTACTGGTGCGCATGGCACCGCGCCCATCCCGACATCAACTGCGAGTGTGTCCGGTATTCTCCCCCCAATTGTGTCTTCGCTTCTCTCAAACCTCCCAGCATCTGAGATGCCGAGTGCTCTGTCAAGCATCATGTCTGCGTTGCCCGTTGCATCTGGTTCCGGCCCCGTCACCCTCCCGACCGTATTGCCCTCGAGCGTGCTCTCCTCAGGCATCTTCCCGTCTTCGGGAATGGTACCATCTGGCGTTGTTCCATCCCCCACAGCCGTCTTGTCATCGGGTCTTCCGCTCTCTTCTGGCATTAGCATGTCATCTGGAATACTTCCTCCTTCAGGTTCAGTGCCAACTGGTTCTGTTAACCCAACTGTGTCGTCTTCTGGCGTACCGGCTTCTGAAGCTCTTTCATCTTCGGTGCCTACGCAGTCAGCAACAGCCAGCATCACGCCTTCAGCAACATCCGGCATCATTCCTTCAGGCACAGGCGTCAGCGGAACATCGGCCTCGGCCCCTGTTCCTTCATCCGCGCAGTCTCTCAGCGTCCCCGCCTCTGAAGGGCCTTCGACTGGTTCGCCCAGCAGTGCTAAGCCGACATTGATGCCCACAGCCTCTGCTAACGCAACCGTGAGCACTGGTCCTACCTCCAGCACCGGCGTCTCTTCGGTTCTTCCAGCTTCATCGACAATTTCTACAGAGCCACCGACGTCTGAGGCCGCTACTACCACCAGTGCCAAGAGTGATTCCGCATCGATTCTTATCCCTGTCAGGCCGACAATCACCAGCTCGGCATCCCCGATTGCGTCTCTCACTGCCACTGCCACGGATAGCGCAACATCCCTTATCGTTGGTACTAGCATCATCGTAGAGGCGTCGTCGAGGCCCACTCCCAACCCTAGCCCTACTGCTAGCACCATTCCATCGAGCCTGCCCAGGATGATTGCGCCTCCTGGAGGAGTTCCTGCGATACCACAGAACAGCTTCATGGGTCAAATATGCTTCAAGTGGCCTCTCAACTACCCATTCGTCTCAGCAAATGATGGCGGACAGCAAATCTTCCACTACCTTCCCCAGGCTATCGCTGACGGTCTGAACATCTCCGTCTCCGAGGTCCACAACTTGGGATTGAAGCCTTTGAACACGATGGAGTACCAAGGTTTCATCACCACGTTGGCTTTGTTCACTATTCCCCTGGATCTCGAGACTAAGCTTGCTGCTCAGCTCCGCAACCCTGCTGATAACTTCTGGCATAACCCTGACGAGACTGTCAACGATCTTACCAGCCAGATCAACACAGCGTGCCCTCTTGCTGCTGGCAACCTTCCTGGTAGCAGTGGTGGTGCTCCTGCAGACGCAGCTGCCGACCCAGGCGCTGCTTCTCCTACTGGAGGAAACGGCGACGGTGGAGCCATGGGAGGTGACATTGGAGCCAGCCGCAAGGTGAACTCGACCAGTGCCATTGTTGCCAGCAGTGCCATTGTTGGAGCCATCGCCTACGGTGCCGCCATGTTCTTCGTTGCCCGCCGATACAGGAACAAGCGTTTGGCACACCAACGCTCCAGCTCTGTCCCCAGTGAAGGTCGCATGACTTACGGCTCCATTCCTGGTGGCGCTACTGCATGGATGCACGGTGCCCGTAACGGGCGGATGACGCCTGGCAGTCGCGGCAGCCAAGGTAGCAGTGCC
This sequence comes from Pyrenophora tritici-repentis, assembly GCF_003171515.1. Classification (NCBI taxonomy): domain Eukaryota; kingdom Fungi; phylum Ascomycota; class Dothideomycetes; order Pleosporales; family Pleosporaceae; genus Pyrenophora; species Pyrenophora tritici-repentis. The sequence goes on along the minus strand of NC_089391.1, from coordinate 3,200,026 downwards.
AGTCAGGGACGCAGCGTTCGCACACAACAGATCTCAGCGCCCGTTATGGCTGAGAACTCTCTTGGCTGGAACTGAGACGTGTTTCCAGCAGCAACACGCTCACACTGAGCCATGTGGGTGTACCACGTACCAAGGCGCGACCGGGCTCAGCAACATGCGTCCATGTGTTGTTTTTCGATGTATCTACGTTACGTCGACGTACTTTTGTTCCGATCTCTACATCCATCTACCGCACCGACCTCATCCAAGCTAGCATTTGCATTGCATCTAGCCGCAAACCAATTTCTCATCTATTGTCACTACCGTTCACAGACTCTCTTTAAGATCAACCTAAAGTTTACACTATACTTTAACATATTTTCCCCTTTCATGTATTTTTCGCTTCCAAGATACCAGTCCATGCTTACGGATAAGCTAGACCGTTTTTTTCTCTGTCGATATGTGGTGTGGCTATGCAAGTGCTGGGATGCATAGGTCATGGTAGTTATTTAGTGTCGTGTGACATGGTTGATGAACAGACACGGTGCAGAGGGCACTTGTGGGGAGGCAGTTATTTGAGTATATAGTTGTAGAGGTAGGAAATAAGAAAAGTTCACTTATATGACAAGTCTTTGCAACCGATGATTACGAGTGAAATGTGCGGACGTGGGTGTATCGGAGGCGGTAATGTTGCGCATTTCGTCTGGTTTCCATAGTCTTAGAAACTGCCTCGTTGGGAAAGAGTGAGCTGAACCCTGTCGTTGGCTTGGCGGAGCTCCACCCAACATCGAACACATTGCGGAGGACAGCAAGCCATTACGACGCAGCAGCTTCTACGCGCCCAACACTCGCTGTATTGTCTCGTATACCCAATCCAGACCGGGTCGCATATCCTCTAGGCCTCTGTAGTCTCCCTGCGCTCTCAAGGACTGGCTACTAAAGCCACGTTCCCACAACCCACCCCTCCGCAACTTATACACCTGAGCTCCCAAGATGCGTTTGGACGTCAAGGTACGCAACAATGCGCAATTGGAGGGCGGTGCAGTATTCGGACATGGCTAATCTGTCTGCGACTATAGAGGCAGCTTTTTGCGCGGTCTGAGCGTGTCAAAGGTAAGATGTGCAGACACATGTCATTTATCAGGACGTATACTAACATGACCTAGGCATCGGTAGGAATTGCACTTTCCCTCGATATATACACCACTGAAACCCACCAAAGACTTTCACCCGACCGAGCCATGGATCCTCACGACCTTGTACAGCGGTAAGTACGGCCCAGAAACTATAAAACAGGCAGAGCGCTGACCCAAGCAGGACACGTCCACATCTGGTCATACATAACGCAGTCTATTGTTAAGACGTTCGAACTCACCGACGTACCCGTCCGTGCCGGTCGCTTCATCGCCAGGAAGAACTGGATAGTAGCAGGTGGGATATGGCCACGACTTAGCTTAGGAGAGAGGTTGACATGAAGGATGCAGGCTCCGATGACTTTCACCTACGCGTCTACAACTACAACACCTCGGAGAAGGTCACATCTTTCGAGGCGCATCCCGACTACATTCGCGCCATCGCTGTACATCCGACACAACCCTTCGTATTGACAGCCAGTGTGCGTAGCAACCTGAACAACAACCGGACGATGCTGATATGGCGATAGGATGACATGACAATTAAGCTGTGGGATTGGGACAAGTCATGGAAGTGTAGGTCAAGTGGGCGTCTAGAACATTGCATGCGCTGACATCTTTAGGCGTACAAGAGTTCGCAGGTCATCAACACTATGTCATGGGCATTGCGATAAACCCAAAAGACCCAAACACATTCGCATCCGCCTGTCTCGATAGGACCGTAAAGATCTGGTCGCTCGGCAGCTCAACGCCCAACTACACCCTCGAGGCGCACGAGGCCAAGGGTGTCAACTTTATCGATTACTACCCCCAGTCGGACAAGCCGTACCTCCTCACCACGTCCGACGATCGCACAGTCAAGGTCTGGGACTACACTACAAAAGCGCTGATTGCAACACTTGAAGGCCACACTTCTAACGTCAGTTTCGCCGTATACCACCCTGAGCTTCCCGTCATCATTTCTGGATCAGAAGATGGCACCATCAAGATCTGGCACTCGTCGACGTACCGGTTAGAGCAGTCGTTGAACTACGGCTTGGAGCGCGCATGGTGCGTGGCATATCAAAAGGGAAAGAACGGAGTCGCGCTTGGATTTGACGATGGTGCTGTCGTCATCACCATGGGTCGCGAAGAGCCGGCTGTCAGTATGGATGGTAGTGGAAAGCTATTATGGGCCAAGAACAATGATATTCTCACTTCGGTCATCAAGGGCAGCGACCAGCTCAAGGATGGCGAACGGCTCACACTTCCCAGCAAGGACCTGGGCTCGACTGAACTCTACCCACAGTCCCTTCTTCACTCGCCAAACGGACGTTTCGTGGCGGTATGCGGCGATGGAGAGTACATCATTTACACTGCGCTTGCTCTCCGTAACCAGGCTTTCGGTTCCGCCATGGACTTTTGCTGGGCCTCGAAAGAGCACGACAAGGACTACGCCATCCGGGAATCATCCACTAGCGTTAAGATTTTTCGCAACTTCAAGGAGCGGAGTGTGCTGAACGTTGGCTTTTCTGCTGATGGCCTAAGCGGCGGTGTTCTTCTCGGTGTAAAGGGTCAGGGTGGTATTGGTCTGTTCGACTGGGACTCTGGTGCTCTAGTCCGAAGGATAGAGGTTGAACCCAAGAGTGTGTACTGGTCCGAGAGCGGCGAGCTCGTTACCTTGGCCACAGAAGACACATTCTACGTACTACGCTATTCAAGAGAGAACTACCTTGAGGCTGTGCAGAACGGAGAGGTTGATGAGGATGGCGCCGAATCTGCTTTTGAGGTAGTATGCGACATTAATGAGAGGTATGTTAAAATTGGGATGTAATGTGAATTGGAGCTAACAAAGATGCAGTGTTCGCACTGGTACCTGGGTTGGAGACTGCTTCATCTACACAAACAGCACGAACCGACTAAACTACCTTGTGGGAGACCAGACATACACCATCTCACATTTCGACTCACCACACTACGTTCTTGGATACCTCCCCCGCGACTCCAGGATCTACATTGCCGACAAGGATGTCAATGTTGTTTCATTTGCCTTGTCTCTGGCCGTGGTTGAGTACCAAACACTCATTCTACGTGGCGATTTGGAGGCCGCCGAGGAAACTCTTCCATCGGTGCCCAAGGACCAGAACAACAAGATTGCCCGCTTCCTTGAAGGTCAAGGCTACAAGGAGATGGCTCTCAAGGTTGCCACTGATCCAGAACACCGTTTCGACCTCGCTCTGTCTCTAGGCGATCTTCAACAAGCCGTATCCATTACTCGCGAGCAGGACACGGAGCACAAGTGGAAGACAGTCGGAGACGCAGCACTCACAAACTGGGACGTCAAGCTTGCCCAAGAATGCTTCGTCAAAGCCAAGGATCTTGGTTCCCTCTTGCTTCTCTACTCGGCCACATCTGACACAGCCGGTCTACGCGAACTCGCCGACCTCGCCGAAACCTCAGCCGCAAACAACGTCGCCTTCTCTGCGCTCTGGCAAATCGGCGACGTCCAAGCCTGCATCGACCTCCTGGTCAAAACCAACCGCCTTGCTGAAGCTGTCCTCTTCTCCCAAACTTACAAGCCCAGCGCTACCGCTGGCCTCGTCAAGCAGTGGAAAGAGGCCCTCGAGAAGGAGAGCAAGACTAAAGTCGCTAGACTCCTTGGAACTCCGCCACATGGCGAGGACGAGGGCGACGCGGAAATGTTCCCAGAGTGGGACGAGTATCTACGGTTGGAGAAGGAGGGCGGAACTGTGGAGGATCTTTTGGTGCAGGAGGATGATGAGGCGGAGGCGGAGGATGCGGATGAGGAGATTGCGGCAGATGAGGAAGAGGAGGACGAGGATGAGGAGGATGAAGATGAGGAGGAAGAGAGTGAGGAGGAGAAGTAGGCAGGGGTTTTTCTGTTTTGTGCAACATGGTCGTGGTCTGACTGTCTCGATTGGTCTTTGTGTCTCCGTGCGTATGTATGTACGTGTGTTGTGGAGGAGGGGAAAATGGTATACTGTATGCATGACTAGACGCTGTGTTTACAAGAGGAAAAAAAGGTGAGATGCGTGACCTATTCTATCCCTTATCCGTACCCCTTATCCACACTACATAACCGCTTTGCTTTGAGTGATGGAAAACAACAACGCCGCCATTGGCAAACTATGCGATGAGATATGTACGAAAAACGTCGTTTCGTTCGATTCGGTTCGGTATTTTCCTCTCTTTCTGTTTCTGTTTCTCATACAAAAACATGTCCAAGTGTTTCTCATCAGGGAATCTTGTGAAAGGAGGTTTACGCTTCCTAGCGCCTGGTATTTTACCTCACAACAACATCCTCCTCCCGTTTCGCAACACCAGCACCAGCAGCAGAAGCAGCAGGACGATACGAATGCTCGCTAACCCCACCATCGACGCCCGTGCCCGTAGTCCCACTAACAGTCGTCCCACTCTCCGTCGTCGCATCATCCTCGTCACCCTCCTCACTCTCCTCAGTCGTATGCACCCTACTCCTCACCCTCGCATTCAGCTCCTCCCTCGTGTCATCCAAACTATCCAAATCCCTCAATCCCCTGCCCCTACCAAAGAAATCCTCCGTCCGCAACCCGCGCACATCACCCTGCGCGACCGCCCGACTACTGCGCAATGTGCCGTCTGCCTTCTTCCGGCGGATGTATTCGCGGACAGGGCCCATGGCGGCGTCGCGGCAGGCTTCTTTGATGTCGGAGCCGCTCATGCCGGCGGAGATGCGGACGAGGTAGTCGAGGTCGAAGTTTGCGGTGTCGATTTTTGTGCCGCGAAGGATGAGGGAGAATATGTTGTGGCGTTGGATGGCTGAGGGGAGGGCGACGGGGAACTTTTTGGGCATGCGGCGTAGGATGGCTTCGTCGATGTCTTGGATGCGGTTTGTGGCGCCGAGGATGCAGATGCGTTGCGGGGTTGAGGTGCCCGAGGAGGTGCTGGATGCGAGGCCGTCCCAGTGGGTCATGAATCTGGGGTGGTGTGTCAGTCTGGTTGTGTTTCTGGTATGGAGATATAAGGGGGAACGCACTCTGCTTTTACCATGCCGCTGGCTTCGTGCTCGCCGCTTCTTCGTTGGCCTAGTACGGCGTCGATCTCGTCGATGAAGACAATGCTAGGTTGGAGTTTGCGGGCGAGACTGAAGACTGCGTTTACGAGTTTGTTGCTGTCGCCGTACCACTTTTCCGTCAAGGTGGAGATGTGCAAGTTGATGAAGCATGCGCCAGATTCGTGTGCGAGCGCTTTGGCTAACATTGTCTTTCCGCAGCCGGGTGGACCGTAGAGAAGGACGCCAGAAGGTGCGCTGAGGAGCGAGGACGAGTGCGAGTATAGGTGGGGCATGGTGAGCGGGTAAATTACGGATTCCTTGAGTTCTTCGATTATTGAGTCGAGGCCACCAATGTCTGGGGAGGTGAGAGAGTTAGTGGTGCCCAATGTTGTACTTCTGTCGTCGTCTTGTATCAATAATGTGACGTACCCTCAAAGCTCACGGGAATCTCCTCGGGCGCAACAACTTCCATGGCAATTGTCTGCTCATACGTATTCAGATTGAGGTCCGCTATCCGCGGCCGTCGATGCCGTGGTTCAGTCTCGTCGTCATCCTCGCTGTCGTACTCGCCATAGCTTTTCCGTCGTTTGCTCGTTAGAATGGCGTCGAGTTTGCGCGTCGCAGCTGAGGCCTTGGCACGTGCTTCCTCTTTTTGCTGGGCTTCAGGGTCGAGACGAGTGAGAAGATTGCGGATTACAAAGTAGGCTATTAATGGCTAGTGTCCATGTCAGTAATAGGAAACGACAAGGAATGAAGTGACAAGAGGGAAGGTAGGTATGTACGTACTGCGGCAGCTGCCATGAGGATATCGGGGAGATAGCCCGTGAGGCTACTCTTCTTATTCGAACTCATCCTGGCTGTGACTCTCGACCTCCACGCTCCACGATGCTGTGTTCCGAGCCTGGGCCTGAATCTTCTGAGGTTTAGAGCGAACGAACGTGTTGTGTCCGATACCCAAAAGTTACGTCTCAGGGACCGGCCCGCCACACTCATGCAGCCTCGGCCTTGGCTGCATTCACCTTCTGCCGTCACACACGAGCTAGTTCAGGTGCTTAGCTCAGAAACTCCGCATCACCAGGCACGTCGCATCGCATCGCATTGCAAATCGTAGTTCCCCCGCAACAAACGCCCCTCACACCAAAAACATGGCGGCCATATACAAACCCAGCGAGGCAATTGCTCTCCTACGACCAACTTTTCTCCTCCCGCGTATCCAGCCAGTATCAATCAGACGACAATATATCGGTCGCACAGCCTTCTTCTCCACCACATCAAAAGTGCAAGCAACGCATACGTCGACGCCCAATCCCCCACCGCAACCACAGCGCAAATCCATCACCTTGACCGGCGACACGGGCCAGGTCCGCTGGTCGGACCTGTCGCCCGTAGAAAAAGCCGTGCGCACAACACAGCAAAGCGTGAATCTAGTCGTTGTCCTTGTCGGCCTCGTAGCAACAGTACGCCACCCATGACATGACGTGAAAAGCAAAAACAAAAAAACCAGGCACCACGCACGCCACCCCAAAAAGCAATTAAAACTAACATGACTCTTTCCACACAGGGCGGCGTAGCCTACTTCCTTGTCTCCGACGTCTTCAGCCCCTCGTCCAAAACCGCCTACTTCAACCGTGCCACAACCCGCATCCGCGAAGACGCCCGCTGCCAGAAACTCCTGGGCCCCGGTCCGCAAATCGCTGCCCACGGCGAAGTTACCTGGTCCAACTGGGCAAAGAGCCGCTGGATGTCGAGTACAGAGGAGACGGACAAGTGGGGTACCCAGCATATGCGCTTTAGGTTTTATGTAGAGGGGCCGCTGGGTCAGGGTGTTGTGCATGTGCATTTGACGAAGCGGCCGAGTCAGAGCGAGTATGAGTATGAGACGTTGGCGGTGGATGTGAAGGGGCATCAAAGGATTGATTTGGTGGCGGATGAGAAGGGGAGTGGAGTTGCGCCGAAGATTTTCGGTGCGAGATGGTGGTAGAGGGTGGTTTTCAGGATGCTTGGAAAGTGCGCATCAAATTGACGAGATGGATAATGAAGTTTATGTCGTTGGATTTCTGATAGTTCATGCTTTCCCAGAGCAAAGTAAGCTGTACTAGTATACATGGTAACCAAATTTATCTCATCATCTTCTCCGACACATATAAGCCAGTTGTTCCCTTTCCACCGTCCAAACACTGGCCATCAACAGGGAACGTCCAGCGAAACACCAAGAACAAAGGGGTCAAACACAAATCGGTACCACTATGTAAAAGACAGACTTTCATAGTCAACCTGTTGAGATTGAGCTAACTTGACTATATATCTTGCCACCATTGCCCTTCTTCTCCTCTCACTCATCCCACTCATGTCTTCTCCCTATTGCTTTTCACCCCAATCCCAACCTCCAAGCTACATACTCAAGAAATGAAAGGAAAAATATCAATACATCACAAATCACACCTACCAGTTGCACGTCACACATAAGCATCATCACTAGCCTACCCGCCACACACCTCCACGCAAGCAAGCACCGCAACATAAACGGGCATCAGCACAGCATGGGGGTAGCGGGCGGGCGGTCGATGGGTCGGGCGGGTATAAGCAGGGCAGAAAACGAACACGTAGCGAGGTCAAAAGGGAAGAGGAAGGTCGCAAGGAAGGAAGTCGCAAGGTCTATGTCCGGCTGGAAAGAAAAAAGGGAATGCCGCTCGGGTATAATGGCTGCCTGTAAGAGTTCATGGACAGATAGCTGGGTCCTGAGAGTCGCAAAGGAGGTAAATCCGGGCGAGTCGCAAAGGTTCCGGTGGGATGCTGGGGAGAATTTGTCGCAAAGGAAAGTTCCAGTGGAGCGCTGGGGACGCTGGGGCGGGCTTGCTGCAGAGGACTTTCGTCGTCGTTGTCGCTGTGGAAATGGGTCCGTGGGAGGGATCGGGCTATCTGGGGTACGGGGAGGGTATATACGGTCCGCGGGGCCGGGGGGGGGGGCAGTGATTTTTCCGCTTCGGCTTTGTTGCGCTGGAAAATTGTCGTCTTCGTAGTAAGGGCGTAAAGTCGTGATCCGGGTGCCTTCACTACACCACGCATCTCCACGTGCTCTGGCTAGTAGTAGTAGTATGATGCAAGACTATAAATCATTAGCACCAGGAGTACCCTTACTCCGTACTCCAAACCCCCTTTTCCTTTTTCCTTTTTTCGATCCCACCATTATTTTTGTGTTGTCCTATAAACGCCATATCGCTATGCTTCAAACAGGGAAGGGGGGGATTAGAAATATGTATACTTCGATGTGTTTTCAAAGTGTCCAAAGACCACTTCGTCGTTTACCCATTGGATAAACGATGAGAGCAGCCATGAATAGACCGACGGTAATGCCGATGGCGATTTGTATCATCGAGGCGGCGACGTTGAAGACGATGGCGTTGAGGTGGTCGGATGATGCCTGCGGCTGCGTTAGTGGAAAAGGTATGGTATAAGGGGGAGGTAGGGGACGTACGTCGGCAGCAGCTTGTGAGCCCTTGATTAGGGCAGAGGCTGTTCGAAGAGCGGAATTGATGCTTCCGCTTGACGCGAGGGAGCCTGGTACTTGAACGTATACGGCGGGTAGGAGGACGGCAGCTGCAACACCGTGACGCAGTCTGCTGTAAAGGTTTGCCAAGACGCCGATGGTGAAGGCACCAAATGTGTATGCGATAGGTGCGGAAGAGGAGAATTTCTTGCTGGCCCAGAAGTTTACAATGTAGCCGGCGAAGGCGATGGTGATCATAGCCGGCATCTGCTTGTATTTGGCTTGTACGGTGAATGTCGTGAAGAAGACGTAGAGAGGGACGAAGAGGAAGTTCCAGTACGGGTTCAAGGGGTCCTTGCACTGTGTTGCGTTTGTAGCGTTTGAATCTATGGCGCCGTATATGGCTGTGCCGACGGTGATGCCGTAGCCGAGAAAGAGCGAGTAGATGATTGCGAAGACGAGGCGAATGGAACCGGGTACGATAGCACGGGATTGAAGCTCTAGCGCAGCACTGAGGACTAGCCACCCCGGAAGAATCAAAGCGATGGCGCTCTGTGCGATGGCTGAGAAGCAGAAGAGCTCGCCGTTATTGATGCTACCGAATGCGCGGGCGAGAAAGCTCATGAGGATGGTGGCTGTGATTTCGAAAACTGTACTGTATGTTTTGGATAGTGGTGCGATGACTAGTTGTAGCAGACCAAGCACGCAGCCGAGACCGAGGATGACGGGCATGTCGATAAGTCGGGCCTGAAAGAAGACTGAGACGGCCGCACTGGCTAGACCGTACATGATGACGGTGAGCCAGCGGGGGTGACGGTCCTTTGCATTAATGACTTCATCTAGGCGGGCAAGAGCTTCATCCAAGCTGATGACGTCGTGCAACACCTCCTTGTAGATGTCGTGGGTATCCTTGAGCTTACCAAGGTTTACACCTTGGACAGTGCGAACGATCTTGACTTCAGCCGTGTGGGTGAGATTGTCGTCGAAGGAGATGATCATGCAACCGGGGATGTAGAGGAATTGACTATTGATTTCGAGAACCTTGGCTGTGGTTGCGAGGTACTCCTCTAGACGATGAGTTGGTGCGCCGAAGAGCATCAAGGCGCGGCACATTCTGATAATGTACTGCTGTCGCTTGAGGATGTTGGCAACATGTATCTTGATTTTGGCGTCGGAGTCCTCTTTCGCCTTCCACACCTTGGTGAGCAGGCCGCCACTGCTGGTCCGCTTATGGGGTGGTCGTACAGCAGCGGGATTCTTCTTTTCATCTTGAGGGTTTGCAAGTTTCGCTGAGGCTCCGACGAGTGTTGCTAATGTCTCGGTCGACTGCATCGACTTGTTTGCATTGTACCACTTTCGTCTTGATGGCGTCCCGGCACCTGAAGATCCAGTCAGGTTTGGAGGTGAGGCCGCGCTGGCTTCGGATGATGCGTCGTTGTAGCCAGGCACAGGTGTCTTGTACGCCTGGAGGATCTGATAGAAAATGCCACCATTGTTGTTGCCTGTGACTGCATAAGCAGCATCAGGGTCTACTTCATTTGAAGGCTGTGCATGGAAAGTTTCGGCACGTGCTGGACCGCCCACATGTGCGCTCCATAGCTCCTCTGCGTCGGCTGTGTGCTGGTTGGCGGGAGTTTCTTTTGAATCGGCTTCGCTCACACGACTGTAACTGTGGGCTGGTTCGAGAGTCGGAGGGGGGACTTCGACGTTGGCAGAGCTGTTGAACCTAACTCTTGACTTTCCTGGGGCTTGTTCTGGTTGTGCCGATGGTGGTGGTAGTGTGGGTTGTACATTTTGCATCTCGTAAGCATCAACATTGATGGGCTCGGTGGAGTTAGTTGAAGGTTCCATTGCGACTGCCGTTGCCGTGGGAGGGTTTGGCACGAATGATAGCAGCGACGATGTTGATACGGCAATTGGTTGATGAGGGCGACAATGGTATTAGATGTAGGCCATCAAGTACTCCGCATTGCCACGGCTATGACAGGTACCAAAACAGACGGCGTTACCTCATCGCCCAAACCATCGGCCCGACGATGGAAAATACCTTTGCGGTACCTTTGCAGATGGTCGCGACGAGCCTGTGGATCCAAATGTTGGGCCGTTCTGTCGTAGCATGCAAAGGGGTTGCCGAAAGGGGCAGGAAATTCGCAAGCAGAGCCGCACCACGTCGTCGTTTAGGACGCAGTGATGCAACGCCCACGGTCGGGGGCGACTTTCATGTGTCAAGGAATTTCCCTGATTGGTTGATTCCACAATTTAAACGTAAGTCCGCTACCTCTGATTTCCTAGAAAACTGGACCTTTTGCGTCAGGTATTGGAGGGTTCCAGGGTTCGGTCGAGACTTGCGCGCTTCCCCGACTCTTCCGCGCACTACTTAGACACCATCTTTTATCCCCGTGGGGCGTGCACTTGGGAATACGCTGGATTGCTTCGTCGTTTTGGGACCTAGTATGCAGCTATGCCATGGTGTAATAAGGTGCCTTTTTTCGCCACCGTTTCGACTCTGTCCGAGTAGAAACTACTTTCAAGGTAGCCTGGATATGATTCTTACTTTCACAACATCATCTCGGCGTAAGCTGGCGATATCGCAATGCGCACCCACCCGTTGGGCTTCATGTTCAAACATTTTCTATACCCATGTCCGGTGTATGTTCCGACCCCACCGTATGCTTGTCGCGCATCACGAAGCATGCCCGACAAGTCAGACGTTCTCGACCCATTACTCACCTTTTTTTCACCCCACGTGTTGACCACCTCATCGACTTATACGAAGACGTCCAAGTCGCCATACTGTATACAGGCCCCTTAATTAGAAATTCGCTGCGTACGGCCTTGGTAGACAGCTGCGCGGCCTTGTTATATTTCCAACCACATATAATCGCGCTCTTGGAAGCTAGTGCGACGTATACCAGGCCATGCAGAGTACCCCGACACAATCATCACCAACATCCCAGATACTCATTCTGCAAATTTACATTCGTTATCAAACCACAATGCCCAATAGCGGAGCCCAACGTAACGCGCACAGTCTCTCAATTCGACCTCTTTGGGTCATACAGACATGCAACCTCTTCATACATTTCCCCCTTAACCATCAACTTGATTCTGCCCTTCTCTTCAAATCCAGCTTTCAGATAGAAATTCTCTGCAGCTTCCACCGTGCTGTCCAGATATGCGGGCACGTGCTCTCTGTCACACGCGTCTAGGCCCCAGCGGAGCAACATGGTGCCTACGCCGCGCCGTGCATACTGTGATGCGACGGCGAGCCATGAGAGTTCTGTGCATACTCGTTAATCACAAGACTGAAAATAACCCAAGGTGGGGGCGTTGGGGTTGGAAGAGCACACCGCTTCGTACAACGCTCATGAGGTACTGAGAAGTGCGTGTGGGCGGATGAGCTCACCATAATGCGGACGTTCCCCTATAACATGTGAAGCAACCTTTTCCGAAGCCTCTTTCCACGGCCCCAGTACACCCCAGTCCGTCCCCTCTGGTAAATTCCAAGCCGGCGGTGTGAATCCCTCTTTGCATGGCGTGGGATGTATCCATACTGCGAAACCTACAATCTCATCCCTTTCTTCCACTTCCCCTTGTGCTGCTTCTCTTTCTGCTCCAAACCCCGATGAAAACCTTTTCGCAGTAGCAACCAAGACTGTGGTATGCGCATCATGCATATCTGCCATCATCTTCCTTTCAACTGCGCTTTGAAACGCTGCCCAGACCTGTGGCGTAGGATAGATGGCGCGCATGAGCTTGTTCGTGGAGAAGGCTGAGGTATGTATTGCTGCAAGTCCTGGAGCATCTGTGGGCTGTGCGGGACGGAGGGAGATGGATGCTGCCATTTCAGAGTAACCTATAATGCAAAGAGGGTTTTTGAGGGTTGTATGCAATGAGGCTATGCGCCCATGTTTGGCATGTGGAGGATGTGACTGGTGCTGGACAAAATCGATCAGACGTAGGTACGTCTACGGTACCCCGCGGGCCGCTGCCATACCGATAGCTCCGATCTTGGTGGGTTTCTGCTACTCCGCTCTCCACTCATGATTTGTGGATTTACGAAACGTGGTAACAATGCCCAAGACGCTGCTATTACTCTGTCCATCAAACATCATTGCTAACGGTTCCACATCTGGATACTTGTCCCAGGGAATGTTTCGGAGAGCAAAAGACCTTATACTACCATGTCTACTGTGGATGCGTTTGCATTGGTGGTAAAACTGATTTACGCGAGGATTCTCTAATAAGATGCTTGGCTCCAATCACTTCTCCGCAGATTCTGGGCATGTCGCGCCTATGTATGAAGAATAATGTCGGCGACCTTTTATCCTACAGAAGTGTAGCCTGGAGGGAGCAATATGCCCCGGTAAGGCTACTAGCGTGTCCTACAGGATTCCTGGCGTTGGACCCTGAAGTGCGCCATACTAGACTACCACTGATTGGGGTCGTAATAACATGACCAACGGGACGGATAAGTAACTACAATTGGAGATGCCGTTCCGGTGCCGTGTCATGGGAATTCTGTTGTCATACGTGCGAGAGGACAATCTGACACGGCTTCTTTGGCGCATGATGGTAAGCAGAAGATTTGGTAGACACTGCATGTTTTGCATGCTCGCTGCGGTTGGGTGTACCGTACGGTAGAGTATGCAGAATATTTGCATTAACATTCGACAGCTTTGGCCTAGCTTTGATGGCGACTTCGGAGCGGGAGTACAGTGATGCGGGATGGGTAATGTCGAACATGTAGTTCGCTTACTTCCGTCGATCGAGACGTCCATGTCCCATGCCGCTGCTGACCGTTTAGCCAGTCGAAAAAGCTTGGAATCTTATAGGTTTATGCAGTGCCTTTTGTGCTTTACGCTGCAGCAAGCAGGCCATGTCAGCAAGCGGGGCAGACTGAGCAAGAAATGGCGAGTTGCGTTGTTATCGATGTCGAGACCGTGTCTTGCAGTGCCGAGAAGGAGATCTGAGGGGTTCTGGGCAGATATGCTTGTCGGAAGCACACCCCACCAACCAGTGGTAGCAGAATACCATCAGATAAGATAAAGTTAGGCGTCGACAGCCGATCGCTGCCCCATACAGCTAGACGTCATGTTTCTACGCGAATTCGGTGAAGGGCATGCAAGTCTGGTCTGATTTCCATCTTGCATGGGTGTGGGCAGCGGTCCAGGAGCGTTTTTCCACGTACGTCATAGGGCAGGCGGCCTTGAATTTCCAAAATTACCGCATTCGGCCAGTGGTCTCGCATAGAGGTCATAGCCAGTACCGTACCGGTACGGCTGTGGCTCTATATCGCTTCCACGTGTAGGCGTGTGGTTTGCATCATGGCGTGCGCGATATATGAGGCGTCGTAGCATACTGGTGTTGCATCAGCCTAGGTATTGCGAGATGGTACGTCGCGACTTCTTGCTACCTTATATCCTTTCTGGACGTCACTCGAGCTTGGTTGCACCATGATGCTCAATCACATCACAGTGGAGCCCAAGGCAAGCTCATCACATGGCCGAGCCTGTCGTGATTTGCATTTAGTGGTTGCTTGGAATTGCGGTAACATGGATGAGGCTGCTGATAAGTCATAGCATTGATGCTTACGTGTACTTCCTACACTAGCGTACCATGTGCTGCCAAAGGTGGTTTTCGCCGCACCCCAGTTTCTGTACCCGACATTCACCGATCGCATTCAGGTTTTCCTGTGTTACTTATCCTCAACCCATGTGCGATGATGCATGTGATAGTACTTGAAAAGTCAATGGTAAACACCAATGCTATACGAACAACACACAATCTCAACTCTCTCCAGCGAGGCCGCGTCAAGATTGAGGCGCGTTTACGCCAAGAGCTCTAGTATAACGAGGCCAGCTGTCAAGGGCGCAATCCCGAGCGGTAGGTACGGCTATTTCTGTAGCAGCCATCGCCTCGGGGGTCCCTCGCAAGCGACGCCGAAGGGCGGTGACTGAATTGGAATGCACTTGCAACTATTCGCGGCTAGTGCGAACTACACTTCACTACCACCGAACTTCGGGGCTGCTCAGCCTACTCTCGGGAGCGACAAAGACCCCCGAGATTCCAGCTGAACGCAACCTTGAGTCAGTGACGTCGAAGGCATCCACCATCTCGACCCAATTTCTGTTGAGCTGCGAGGCCAGCGTGTCTGAGGGAAACGGTGCGAAATGTTGCGCGAAAGCCATCGTGAAGCATCAAACTTAGCAGCTGGATGCCATTGCTCCTAGCAGATCCAGCCCTATGCATCGTCTGCGGGACGATGATCCTTAGGTCGGTTAGGTCTTCGAGAAGACGACACCAGGCACCTCTGGGGTTTACCAAGACGCCAATCGACTAAATCCGATACTGCGCCTGTGGTTGGCGGGCCATGGTTGCGATTTAAGTCAGCGAGTATGCTAATCTTTTATCAAACACCTGAAAAAGTATAGCGTACGCCTTCATGCAAAGCCCTTGCCCCGCGCTCATCGGTAGTGTAACTTGGCGAACCACTCGAAGACGAGAATAACTACACCTGAATTGCTTGCGGCACCGCTGCAACGTGCTCCGGACGCGCTTGCCGAGAGACAGGCTGGACCACAACGCTCGCCAAACTGCGTTATGCACCTACTTTTCGCAGAAAGCCACATTTCCCAGGGTCCACTGTGGCCGTTACATGCGGGTATAATTGCATGCTCACAGTAGAACCCCTGCTCAAACCGACTCTTGTAAGTCGACTCGGTTTCCATGCGCGTCGTCCACGACGTGTATAAGATCTCAGCCCACCCATAGCTGTGTAAGCTGTCTCAACCACATAATCAACTCGACTACAAGTTACTGTTCTGTTACACTTGACAAGACCTACCGTGACATTGCTACATTGTTACCATAAGCAACACTACCCACCAGTGCAGCATAGTTAGGTCCTTCACTAGCCCTCTACCTATTGTAACCACCAACACTTCAATCGCAATGGATTCTCAATCTTTTGACTACTGGATGGCCCAAGGAAATTATATTGCCCCACCACACCAGACGACGGTGTTCGACATGCCTCCCGATATTTCAAAAGTACCCAGCTTGAGCGGATCGCCAGTGAGTCAACTCCGGGATTCGAAGTTTTCCCCACTAACATTGCAAAGGTTTCTTCGACTTACGACCAGTTCCCTGCACCAATCCACCAATCTTATTACCCCCAGATTGTCGACGAGCCTTTGCCATTCGGATCATATCCCATGCCCATGACCCCGCCTGATTTTGCATCCGATCAAGATAGTCCCTACTGCAGTCCCCGGCCGCTACAACACACCGAGCCGTCTTTTGGGTCTGTGCACACAACTGCGCCAGCCGAACGGATACACACAACCTCGGGCGTAAGTTCCACCAACCGTGAATTCGGAATTTTGTTAACATGTGAACAGCGCCGACGAGCTCAAAACCGGGCTGCCCAGCGCGCTTTCCGTGAACGGAAAGAAAAGCATGCGCGAGATCTTGAAGCACAGCTTACTGTCTTGAGCGACAAATACAACAAGCTAGAAGTTTCCCATTCTGAACTCAATGCCGCATATGAGAAACTCCGGAAAACTATCGAACTTCTCACCCAAGACGATGATGCTGAGGGCGAGGATGAAGAAGGCTCAACCACGCGCCGACGAAGCAGCAATACAGATACTCTGCGAAAACTCCTGGAGATATTACACGGAGAATTCAAGGGCGTTACATCAGTCAAGACTGAGACAAGTTGATCCAATGACGATGGTACTACTAGGACGTTTTCTTGACTCATTTCCCACTTCTTGTCTATACCCTTTCCAATCTTTTCTGTTGGAGCCTGTATTTCCCAAGCGATGCATTTTGGAAGTCTCTTTAGACGGTACTCTCTTTGCTGTGATGTCTCATGATACGCTCCAGCCCGCTATCAATTCAGGAGGCGAGCTGGGACCAGAAATTCTGGCTGAACACATGCGTTCTCGCCAATCCCATCCTATACACTATCTAATACCACCTTTGTTTACGACAATATAAGACATGTATGCCTGCCTCGTACCCTTCGTCCACTATAGCTATCGGAGCCACGTAACAATAAAACCTTAAATCCATCGGCCGTTCCAATAGTCACAATTTCCCGTATCCCAAAAAGATCGGATTACATGCCTACGTAGCAATCCGGGCCGTCAGCAGCAGCCTCATCAGCAACAATGCCGCATTCCCACCAATGAGAACTCGACTCGCTTGTATGGGGGCCTCTCCACCACCCGCCGCATGACCAAAATCTCACCTGGGGAATCAAGAGGCTGATGATAGCGGGTGGTGGCTGTGATCCGGATCTGACTTCCGGTCGCAGCCCAGCGACCTTAGCTCGATAAAGGTCGCTTTTACCCCCAGTTGAAGACAGGATATCGCAGTCGTGACAAGCGGTGAGGCTGATGGCCGTCTATTTGCGTGTTACTGACCTTGGAAATGTCCAAAACAAGTCAACACCAGTTTGAATTTGGAATGAAGACCCCATTCGCAGCGCCTAATATTATCATCGGCTGCTTGCATCCGATGTGCGGGTTATGTACCCGAGCCGCTTTCTTGGACCCCACCCTGTCTAGGTACATACTTACACGCTAGCACGTGCAGCGCTCTTTCACTACGGAGATAACTCATTCAACATGTAAAGTCTCAACTTGCCTGTCTAACAAGTCTTCGTAAGCTAGCACTAAAGCAGATCCTTCCGCCCAAAGAACATCACTTGCCTTCCCAATCCAACTCATCTAAACATCCAGCACGCCTTAAAAACCCCAAAGCGACCGGAATCATCCGATAAGGCCCCCCTCCCTCCTCCTCACCCACCCAGGTCACTTACTAGCGGGCCATCCGGACCCCTAGCCCCACCCGCGTCCATGCCAATGGGAACGCCGATTCCTAGGCGTAAAAATATTGCTTAAACCTTGCTTAATCCGGGGTGCGGCGCTGTGACCTGACTGCAAGTATGACTGGTAGGTGAAGGAAGCCAGCACACACTATTTTTTTCTCTCTCTCTTTCGCTTGAATGCATCCGCATCTGCATCTAAGAAAATCCCCAACCGATCCCAGGCTAGGCTAGCTAACTAAGAAACCGTCTTACGACGCGTAACGCCCCCCTTGCCACGCCCGCTGCCGGTCATCGGCTGGTAAAGTCTCGGAGTACACTACATTGGACTTACTACTAATGACTACTACTCGACACTCAGGAGATATTCCCGTGGGCATATATGCATGGAACGCTGCACAGAAAATCTCGGGGCGGGCGAGTAAGTAAGCAAGCGGAAGCGGGTGGAGGCAAAAACTATGTATTCAGGTTACCTTTGTATCACACAGGCTAGCAAAAAAACCTAGGTACAGGTACCTAGCATACCCACACGAGCCCACCGAAATACCCAGCCTCCTCTCAACTCCACATCGAACATCAACACCAACTTCTAGATCTACATAGGGCCATCCCGAGATCTTTACTCCACTCTTCTAAGTAGAGACTAGTACGTAAATGTAGATTACCACAAACCCCACTAACTCAACTATAAAACACAGAAAAAAGTGACGTGCTTACCTTGTATTTCTTACCCCTGTCTCGTATAAGCCTTGTATCTTACTAAAGCATTTTATATGAATTCCTTTTACAAGAATACGGCCCGGGGATCTGATCCTCATGTGTGCAACCAGATCTAGTAGAGACGAATCTCGCCGGCGGCGTCAGCAAGTCAGGCTTTGCCATGACGAGCGTGATCTCCGTCTTACGGGTAATTAGCATGTTTCAGTAAGCAGACAAGGACTCATATAACAGTTTGTTTTGTGTTACAGACAAAGACATAAAGGCTAAACAGAGTGGTGCGAATATTAAGATCTTGGGCCGTTTTGGAGAACTATAGTGGCAGAGTAACCCTCCAAAAGAAGCCGAGCTTGCGGCAAAGTTGGGAGCGTCCACAAAGAAAATGATAAGAATGATGATTTGAATCCACTCAAGATGTATCATAGTTTCTAGAATCTACTACATGTTTTGAATATGTATATAGTTGCTGGAAAACATAAGAGGAAGTCAACCTTGGAAACACTGTTCTAGCATTTGAATCAAACTAGATGACACTATCTTTGCCTATAATTAAACACTATGCCCCTTCAACACGAACGTTCCTTGGTAGACAGAGCCGCTCGTTGTGAACGGTCTGTAGGAACTGTATTCCAGCTACCTAGTCCAGATGCTATTTACAGTCAAGATGAAGAAAGAAGGTAAGACGCAAGCGGCGAGCCTGCTTTGTTTGGGTTGGCGCACGGCCCTCACGTTGCCGGGGAAGCGACTAGGCTAGCAGCCTAGTCATGTGACTCGAGGCTCAGCCCGTTACACTCGTACCATCCACATCTTGTCGTGCTAGTGTGATCCGCGGATATGAATATACTGCCTTGGCCGCTAGCAACGGCAGATGTAGTCGAGGAATTCCGCTCACGGGCACTATTATATAATTAGTAAAACGCGAGCCAGTTACTTGATATTTGGCATAGTAACTTACGCAAACAATCTGTGCAAGTATAATTAGCTTGTGATTATAGTAAAATACAATTCAACATTAACTTACACTGCCTGCTTGTCCTCCCCAATTGCATGCAACACCCTGTTTGTTCGCGTTGGCACAACCATTGCGCCCATAAGGGAAGACTTGAGGGAACGGGTTTTTCTTCAGAGTCGTAGCTCCAGTAGCCTACAGGACTATTAGCTTCTTATTCTTGTTTAAAATTTTGTGCTTTTGGCGTACGCAGTAATAATGAGTGCCTGTTTTCTCTTGTTGTATGCATTCGTCGCTGAGATCTACTTGATCCGGCCTACCCCATCCGTTGTTGGTGAACCAATCGAAGGCCGACACCGCAGGCAAAAGACATAGAAGAGTGAGCTTCATTTTTGATAATAAGGTAGATTGTTTGTCTGCGTAAAGATGGAGGATAGATCTGTGTTGTGGGTAGAGCTTCCTTGTGGTTACCTAGATACTTGTTGGTTGGCTTTGCACTAAGTGCGTAAAGGGAAATAACGATAACTAGGAATGCATTCTGTTCGGTGGTTGTTCTTAATTTTCTACGAACATAGCTGCTACGAAGGTATACCTAAGCTCTGCGCAAGGTGGGCCGAAGTCGGGCCGAAGTATCAAGCAGCCGACGTCTCTACCGATACTCACGATCCGACAATACTTATATTTGGCCTATATTCCAACATTCTTCGAGGAGCTTAGACTCCTGGATGATTGGCCGAAGCCGGCCCTATTCATTTCGCCTTTTCTGGCGGTGTACTAGCGTTCCGAGCGGGCGAGACCTATAGGCGATATTGGATGCCACGAAAAGGCACCGAGATGATCGTAATCTAGCCAAGCGGTTCTACCACCTTACCAAATTCAACCCACGCGCCTCCTATTGAGCCTCTTTGAGAGCAGGTAGAGTTGCCGGATTAGGCTCTCTTACGACTGCACACACGGTGTTTCTATTTACGTATCCAGCAGCGCTTGTTGGGTATGTAGAGGGAGTGTCTGTGGCACTTCGCGGCATGATATCGGTGCTTTATACGTTAGAACCCTTCCCTTTTACTACCTGATTAGAGCGGATCTCTACGGGCTTAGACTTGGGTAGCCTTTAACATCAAGTATTGTATACCGCTGTTCACCTGTTACTGCGTACTACATAGTTATACGAGAATTAAGGGGGATTTATAATGACCATGTAAAGAGATAGTTAGGCTTCTCGTTCGCCTGGCTCTTTTAGGGCAAAATACTAGCTAAGTAGTAGTTACATAAGTCACCTTGTTGGAGACCGCTACGCTAGGTAACTGTGTGTACAGAATCCGTATCGTTTCCGCTCGCAGACTGAGATGATACAAAGGGAGCTAAAGATAGATTCTTTTTTGCTGGCGGGACAGAGATGGCGCGAGCGATATCGTCTCGGTGGAACGTTTGAGCGAGGTGTTTTTGTTGGTGAAGTGATAGTTCGGATGATGGGTGATGTGACGGTATCGTGGCGTATGGCGGGGGTTGGACAGAGGAGACGGAGAATACAGGGTTGTGGATTTAGTAGGAGGTGGCCTTGGATTGGAGTTGCTGGTATGGAGGTGTATATGTGAAAGGAATGGACAGATGGATAAATACGAGTATGAGGACTGCGGTGACGAAGAGAAGATGAAAAGTAAGACATTGTTCAAGATTATAGGTGTAGTATTATTCTATCGTCTCGTCCAAATTCATGACGCAAATTATTTTGAGCAGAGAGAAACAAGGCTGTACAAAGCTACCCGTCATCTGCTATGTCGGTGAATTACCCTCATTAAACCCGCGCCGTATAACCCCCGCCTCCTTAACCCCGGTATCCACAAAATGCCGTTTTCGTTAATTCATCTGTCCGTTTTGAACGCCATAAACATACGCAACGTGCTCAGCATACGATATTTCGAGCAACGGCATCAGTGCCCTGGCCTTCTGGTGCAACTACAAAGTCGTCGCTTGTCAACGCTCTGTTGAACATCAAACAAGCCGTCTCCAGTTGTCCGCCAGCTGTGCCATAGTATCCCGCGGGCACAGCGACGTTCTGTGCCCAGTATGCCGTTTTGCACTCAACGTGGTACCCGTAGCCGTAACATTGCTCGAGACATTGTTGGGCCATTGCGGTTGTGTTGGAGGAGAAGGCGGAATAGTATGCGCTGTATAGGATGTCGGATTTGGTAGCTGGCGCAGGCATGTATGATGCGTTCGACGCTGGCATGGGGCTTGTGACGGCGCAGGTTGAAGGGATGGGCGTGATAGCCGGTCCGCCTGCCCGAGGTACGATGTTTGATGTGGGTAGGGCTGATGCTAGCGAGGAGATTGCTGCGATCAGAAAGGTGGTTGAGGTATACATGGTCGGTGATGAGGGGTTGATATGTATTAGGTCAACGACTGAATAGATTGGTAAAAATGGGTTGTGTAGTAAATGTAGAATGATGTCGTTGGATAAATGTCTTCACGGTGGTGCACTCGGCGCTTGTATAAGTATTTCCTTCCCCTCGGTGCTAGATGCCTGCTGCCGTGATGTCAATGTGGCTAGGGCCAACCTCCCTCGTCACCCTTCAGCCGCAGCACTGTGCGCCCATGATTATTTTGGCCCACCGAAGATCGCCGCCCCAGGCAACCTATGGTGCAACGATGTCTCGCAACCTTCATCATCACGTCCGTATCCCTAGAGGGGGTGCAATGTAACGAACAAATCAATAGTCTGGAGTGCCGTGTTGTCCGAAAATGATGTCAACAGCACTATTGCTGTAACGCCGGCCCTGCAAAGGCCCGAACGCTAACAGGAGCACTGGGTTATCCTTGGCTAGCCACTGTTTGCTGACGAAATGTCTCAAGCTGAACAACGTGCGCTTTGTACTACTGATTTGAGTTTTTTTTTCGTGCACAGGATGGAGGTGGATGAGCGTTGAAGCAAGGTTCTGGGAGTGTAAGGCGAGACGAGTCAAACTCGCTAGCCAAACCGCGCCTGCCCGACGCCACACCAACTAATTGTTACCATCTTCACGTCCAAAACACCTCACATATGCTGTAAAGACAGTTGTCCTTACGGCACGTGTTGACACGGCAAAGGTGTCGAATACTAGCAGTCGTTGCAACGAACAAAGTGTATAGTATTTGATTAGTAGTGAGCAAGAGCTGGATGGAGAGATCTCCATATGTACGGTTGCGAGCTAAGCGGGAAGCTTGGTCTAACTAGTGGTCCAAGCTTCCGGCCCGGAAAAACTCGCCGGGCTGGCTGTATGCGCATGTCCCGACAGCACGAGCAAAGTAAGCATTGCTCAGTCTTGGATCTCGGGCTGGGCGATGCTTAATCCAGAGAATGCGACTGCTGACGATAGGATTCCGAGCTACTAAAACTTCGGAAAAGTCTCGCTATATCTTGAGACATATATGTTGCCTGCAGTGCCATCATCACGTCAGCATCGAATCGATAAAGCTTAGCGTACCTGCAATAGGACTATGGACACAGCTACGCCACACAATGAAATCCTGCGAGTACGTCCAATGGCAGCGCACCAATATTCCGGTTGATTAGGCAGCCAATACGCAGTCTATCGACCTTCTTAACGGCATGCTAAACTGACAGCATACCAAAGTAAGAGCTGCCGTACTGAGCTTAGGCTGTACATGTCGCTGTAACGGGGATAGCTTCGCAGGCCCGTCTGGCTGGAGAAAGAGACAGGTGACCAGTCAAGCAGCATTGCAAATTTGCGTAAGCGTATTCCTACTGTCAATGGAACTGGATGTCACGCAGAAAAATTGCAGAACTTGACTCTAGAGCTTGCGAAATGCGCATAGTTATAACAATTTGGATACGTGTGGCTTTTGCCCGAGGCACAATCTGGCCAATGGCACCGATACGCCTAGGCGGCAGCCAAAGCATACACACCTGATGCCCCCGCTTCACGAGCTCAAAGAACCCTGGAGCCTACACACACTTGATTACACCATCAAAATCTACGACATGGACAGGAGTCTGGTTCCATGGTACAAGCGTCCCATTGGGAAAACGAGTAACCTGAAACCTCGGCTCCTAAATGCTACGAAAAGAGTCCAGTCACGACTCCTTTCGCTACGATAGAAGGGAGAATGGCTTACTCTACAAGCTGCTGGATGAAACAAAGGACGAATTCCGACTGCTCTCCCTAGCACCCAATGCAGACCCGGATAGCGCTATCACGTGTCGCCTTTTCACAGCCAACCTGGCCGAGGTACCATCGTATACGGCATTGTCATACGTTTGGGGTGATCCCACTATCACAAAGCCTATTTTCGTCAATGACATTGAGGTTCAAGTTACTGTCAACCTTGAGGCGGCGTTGCGGCGCATTCGTGAAGTCCATGAGACAGTCATCATATGGGTGGATGCCTTATGTATCAATCAAAGCGATGTATATGAAAGAAACGCTCAGGTTACCAGAATGAGAGAGCTCTACTCTAAGGCACGATTAGTCTACGCATGGCTCGGTGAAGATACCGATGGAACGGTCGAGGCTGTCTTCCAACACATGTCTGAGGTCAGCAGTCACTTCGGGAGCCAAATTGAGGAAATGGATAACTTCTTCGAAGAGGTCCTGGAATATGTAGAGAGCCACCTGGGTCAAAAAGCTAGAAAGAGTATCTTCGAAAGCTATCGCACTGGTGCCCTGAGTGTATCTGAGGCTCTTTGGGAAGACATTGATCATTTCGTGTGCCGACCTTACTGGCAGCGGATATGGATTCAACAAGAGCTTCTACTTCCACCTAAAGTCTTGCTGCTTTGTGGAAAGTCCTCCTTGTCACTTAGGGATGTTTTGGTTTGGCTGACATCTCTGATAAATATGGATATCGAATAGGCGACCCTTTCCAGCTCCGATGCTAAAGTTCCGATGTTTGAAGATCTATCACGAATACCAGGGATAGTGGCTGCGATCTGGTGGCATCGGAGTAACCTTGCTTCCGTGTTGGCCGCGTTCAGTGGCTGCAAAGCGACACTTCCTCACGACAACATCTATGGGGCTATAGGATCATATACGTGATATCGATGTATTACCATTGACTATGAAAAACCGGTTGCTTTGGTCTTCGGGGTATTTGTCCGCGTCACGGCTGAGGAAGATGGGCATCTTTACCTTCGATGTAAACCAAGGGGTCATGATACTCAACTATTGCGTTGTCTTCCCTCGTGGACCCCTGATTTTTGCAGTACCGAGTTTACGGCATATTACAATGCAGCCGATTCATACGTTCTATGGTATAAGGCGAAGATCGCCTTTACAAGTAACCCTGGAATCCTCCAGACGTACGGGTGGATCATCGACACTGTCAAAACGGTGACCCCATTTGATAATTCGAAAGACAGCCTCACGGCTAACTCCATAATTGCCTGGACCTTCCTACAGAACAATATTGGAACAACAAACCCTGCGGGGATATCTTTCCTGCAGGCATTTTGCCGTAACATCTTTGACTTTAGAGAACAACGTGACTTTTTGGCTCCCACATCACTCCTCAAGATACGAAGCTTTTTGCATTGGGTATTGAAGATGGGCGCAGAAAACCATCACCCGCAGCACGATAGCTCCGTAATGAGCCATCCACGGTATGATGATTTTCTCAAACAGCATGGGCTTGAGAATCTCTTTGAGTCTTTAGAGCCTCTACCCGACAAGATCTTACTAAGCCTCTTATTTGCAAAGTACACTGGAGCTATCGATCACTTGATCGAGCCGTACAGGGGAGCTAAGGACCACAACTCCTTCTTGAACATGACAGCACAGCAACGCATGGCAGCTTTTTGGGGGTGTCTCAAGCTATCAGTCGAATTCTTAGCGGATGTAGAATGGCGTGTTGATATTGCATCATATCATGATATTCCTTTCAAAAAACAGCTGTCAAAATTGTTTGAGCAGTCCTTGATTGTGACTCGACAAGGCTACATTGGCCTTGCGACGCGAGATGCGTCAGTAGGTGATAGCATATGTTTAGTTAGGGGCTGCGATCATCCTACTGTGATACGATCGTTCGGCCAATCGTACGAAGTAGTCGGACATAGTTTCATCGCTGGATTGATGGATAACGAGCTGTTCGAGAACAAGAACTTGACCGAGAAAAACGAACAGATGTTAGAATTTGTCTGAATCACCTGGTAGACATCATATCGAGACCGAAAGCTTCTAAGGACATTACACATCACCAAATTGGCAATCTCCAGGAATACTTGAGATCACCACCCAGTCGTTCAGGTCATGCGGTCGTCATGACAGCAACCCCTCTTTCTAACCATACCTCCGGCAAGCAGCATAGCTCTTGAGTCGGTGTTTACCTTGTCAATGAACTCTACCAATCCACAATATCAGCATAATCCCAGATCATATCCAGATGAGTCACAAGTTGCGGACTTTGCTGAGGCCAGCACTCAATACGTCAGAACCTAACAGAAGCACCTCCTTGCCTAAGATCAACAAGAGGGCTATTATAAATGTACACAGCCACTGTCGATCAGTCTTTTTTCAGAAAGAGAACTAGGGTGTCTAACAGTCAGTGAAACCATGGAGCAGGGTAGAAACTTGTTCACAAGAGATATCCGAGGCTAGCCAGTCACACTCTTCATGTCGACTGCCTACTTTGTGAGTAATGTTACCTCATTCTACAGAGACATGTGTATGCAACATTTAGAATCCCAGAAGAAAACAAATCGCACGCGGTATACAACGCCTTACTGACTGTCAGTAATTTCCACAACCTTCAGCGTGTTTGATGTTCGTAAGGATCGTGCCTTACGAGATACCCGGTCTATCGT
The DNA here is from genome assembly GCF_003171515.1 of Pyrenophora tritici-repentis. Lineage (NCBI taxonomy): Eukaryota > Fungi > Ascomycota > Dothideomycetes > Pleosporales > Pleosporaceae > Pyrenophora > Pyrenophora tritici-repentis. The sequence goes on along the minus strand of NC_089391.1, from coordinate 3,174,090 downwards.
TTGTTTTGCGAGTTGGTGAGAAGGATGCGATTTTGGATATGTACAAGTAATAATGGGGATTCGTTAAGGCAATATTTTGTAGAGCGCATGAAAGTTCCAAGGTCGTGTTCTTGTTCAGGGTGCTTCTCCTTTGAAGGCCCGTGCGCTCGGAAAGAAGATCTCCCCCGTCCACACTCCGTTCTACCCGAGCAGGTTCACTCGCACATTTGGAGACAGCATTGCGATATCCACTTCCACCGTCACGTCTGTCAGTGTCAATTTTCGATACATTGATCTCTCGCTATCGTTGTCGCATGGAAGTAAACAGGACCCAGCCCGAAAGCGTTTCCGGATAGGACGGCAGCTGCCCCACGACTACCAGGATTCTTCTCGACATTGGCAGCCCTCCATGTCATCCCGTTGTTACTCACCAAGAGAAAGCATGTTTCCCAGCTTGCGACTCACTTCTCTACCTCGGATGTTGTCGCAGCCGACCAAGCGATGAAACCAAGCAGGCTCCCATCGCACGATTCGTGAACGCGTACCTGACCTTGAAGAACCACAGGCATTTCCACACGATTCTTACATCATCCCAGCCTCGGATCTGGATTGTGGCTTGTGCCTGAGGCTCCAGGCCCCCAGAAAACCTGGTTGACTTTCCTATCCGGGCGGTTGAAACCTTACTCGCTTCACATCCCTAACACGCATATGCGATCACAACATCGACAAGGCCAGCCTCAGCATTGCAATACTCCTGCAGCCTGACATGCTACATCGTCTCTGACAGTAACTGTCACGCCAAGATCTCCACTGGCGGATCGAGCCTGGCCAGCTATTTCTTGCTGTTTAGCATCTCTCATTGGTCTTTGTACCTGATCAGGCCCATGGATGTGGCTTGGACACGTTCGTGCCAAGTACTGTCAGACTGTCTAATGGAGGAGTGACCATGGTAAGTGTGGAAAAGAAGGGGGGAGATCGTGTCGTCGTCACCCTGCCTAGACGCCTAAACGCCTCAAGGCATCATAGCTTTGTTGAGAATGACGCCGGGAAGCCCCGTCGAACGTACCCAAGTGGCAGCCGGCTCCATATGCCGTTTCCTTTTCGGGCCATGTTCTGACCCTTCGCTATGCGCCCCCGGAATGGAGTCAAATACATATATCGCGAAGGCCCGAACCGTTCAGATCTCTACCTTTCTTTCATCCAGCCGAAGCTCTTTTCCATCAACTACCTTCTTTTCTCCAAAGTGCCGAGCGCTAATTTAATTCATTGAGCTGTGCTCTTTTTACATTCTTTTTATTCGACTTTTAACTCGTACGATTCCGTCTTAGTCTCTTCTTACGAATAACCTCAGTCACGATGAAGACCATATACCCACTCCTTACCCTTTTGTCGGCGGCCATGGTTGCTGCCGGCCCTCTTCCTAGGAATGATCCTCTTTTTCTACGGACTGAACCCATGGCTGCGCCAGCACACGAAGCAGCGGCCGCAGCACCACCTGCTCCAGCTCCCGATGCGGCCAAAGCAGCCGCAGACGCCATGGAATCGATGCATGTAGCTGCGGCACAGGCAAAGGATAAAGCTGCTCAAGAAGCTGCAGCAAAGATGGAAGCAGAGCATGTAGCTGCAGCACAGGCAAAAGATAAAGCTGCTCAAGAAGCTGCTAAGAAGATGGAGGCAGAACATATAGCAAATGCCCAGGCAAAAGATAAAGCCGCTCAAGAAGCTGCTAAGAAGATGGAGGCCGAGCATATAGCCAATTCCCAGGCAAAAGATAAAGCCGCTCAAGAAGCTGCAGCAAAGATGGAGGCAGAGCACATAGCAAAAGCCCAGGCCGCAGACGCAGCCCACAAGGCATCAGCGGATGCCATGGAGGCCATGCATGTTGCATCGGAAAAGGCCAAGGACGCAGCTCACAAGGCATCTGCCGACGCCATGGAAGCTATGCACGTCTCGAAGGAAATGGCCAGCATCGCCGCTGAGCAGACTCCAGCTGCGATGACCCCGGCCGCTGAAATGCCTCCGGCTGAGGAAGTTCCGGTTCCTCAACAGACCATTACTGTTTCTCCAGAAACCCCGGCACCGGCCGCTGCTCCTGCTGGCATGCCTGCCCATACACCTCCTCCGGCCGCTGCCATGCCTCCTCCTCCTCCACCACCGGCAGAGATGCCACCACCAGCTGCTCCCGCTGGAATGCCTGCTCACATGCCTCCGCCGCCTCCAGCAGAGATGCCAGCTCCTCCTGCTCACATGCCTCCACCTGCGGCAATGCCACCAGCGGAGAAGCCTGCTCCCCCTGCTCACATGCCTGCTCCGGCGGAGATACCCGCTCCTCCTGCTCACATGCCTCCACCTGCGGCAATGCCACCAGCGGAGAAGCCTGCTCCCCCTGCTCACATGCCTGCTCCGGCGGAGGTACCCGCTCCTCCTGCTCACATGCCTCCTCCGGCAGAGAAGCCTGCTCCTCCTGCTCACATGCCTCCTTCGGCAGAGAAGCCTGCTCCTCCTGCTCACATGCCTGCACCTCCCGCGGCAATGCCACCAGCGGAGATGGCTCCTCCCGCATCAATGCCTCCAGCTGAGATGCCTCCTGCCGCTGCTGAGACACCTGCCGCTGCCGCCAACATGTCAATGCCTCAAGCGGCACCACCGGCTGCTACAGTGACTGAGAGTTTCTCGCTCGTGATGGGTGCGGCTCTTGCAAACAAGACAGCCTCAGCAATGGCTGAAATGACTGCTCCTCCCGCTGAGAGTCCTGCCGCTGTCGAGACACCTGCTGCTGCCGAGAGTCCTGCCGCCGCTGAGAGTCCTGCCGCCACTGAGAGTCCTGCTGCTGCCGAGACACCTGCTGCTCCTGCCGAGACTCCCGCCATGCCTCCTGCCGCTGCTACGCTTCCACCACCCCCACCAGCTGAAGAGAAGCCCGCCCCTCCTCCTACTGAGAAGCCTGCCCCTCCCGCTGAAAAGCCCGCTCCTCCTGCCGAGAAACCTGCTCCGGCTGAGAAGCCCGCTCCCCCGGCTGAAGAGAAACCTGCTCCTCCAGCTGAGAAGCCAGCTCCTGCCGAAGAGAAACCCGCACCACCGGTCGCCGCTGAAGAGGCCAATGGCGCGCCTGCCCCTCCGATGCCTGCCGGCGCAGGCGAAGCCACAATTTCCCTTCCCGCAGGCTTCTTGACTGCTGCACGCCTACGCAGACATCCTCACCGGGGGCTTATGCCAGCTAAGCGTGGCATGAAGGCTATTGCGTTCTAATGTCATCTTTGTGTTTAGTTGTTTCTCGGACTTGTTGGGTATTTTCGGATGTGATGTAGGATAGCAAAGGGACGGCGTGATGGGGTAGAGGGAGATGGGCCATAGATAGTTATAGGTGTTGTGTAGTTAGAAAATAGAAATGAGAATATTATACCCATAGAAAGTTTTAGTGTTTGCATGCGGTTCGGTGATCCAGTACATGAGATGGCTGATTATCGCAATGTCGTTTTGGTGTTCCCATCATTTGGTTCTCTTATTCTCTTCATAGCCATTGTTTTTCACATTTGGTTGCTTGGACTTTCTACTGTTGCAGGACTGCATACCCACATCAATGTACATATGGTAGAAGTGAGGCTGTATACACGTGACGCCAAGCCTTTTACATACTCCGCCCGACCATCGTACATGTAGTAACGGTCGCCACATATGTGTTCAGATCCGGATCTGTCGTGAACTCGGTCGTTCTTGGCAATATTGCATTATACAGTAGGTACATCGGAGGATCGAGTTCGAGAATGTTCCACAATGTCGGAGCTGTCGGCTACAGTCGTTCAAAATCATCGTGGAAGACGAGCTACAAGTAGATGTAGGCGGCAAAGCGAAGATGGAAGACTAATGGGAACAGAACATTAGAAAGATGTGAATCGTTCACATACACGTGAAAAAACGTCGCAGATCAGATGAAGCGTGTTTAGACGTAGAGGGGCGTGTCGCGTGCCGAGGTTTCGCCATCGGGGCTATCGGAGGAGCTTGGACGGATGATGATGTCGAGATTCCCGAAGTTGCTGAGCAATGCACACGCCGCCACCATAACACACGTCTTTTCTTCATTGTACATGCTGGCAGCCTCGCATTAGATTTTGCGCTCAATTTCCGAGTGCTTCGTCTTCTACGCTCGCTCATTCCATTCTTTGTATAGTATTGCCGTCTTCGGAGCCTGCGTAATACCAATATCGCCATGTTTCACGGGCAAAACTTACCGTGGCGGGCAGCTCTACGCCATGCTTCACGCTCGAGTTCTAGGACCATCACGACGAGGGCGTCGTCGCGATATCTTCCTGCCCAATGTACAGCATCTTTGGTCGCCCGACCACACCTTCAATGCCCTTCGCCGCCCGCCGCACTATTCGCGTACCGTACCTTTTCCACATCGCTGAGTAGACGGAAGGAAAAGGACCCAAAGGCAACGCCGGAGCCATTGGAGGAGGCTAAAGAAGAGGACGAATCAGATGAGGCAAAGAAGGTGAAGGAGCAACAAAAAGCTGAAGAGGTTGAGGCGAAGAAAGACATACCTGAGCCAATACCACCAAGAACAAGTTCTGGGCGGGGCAGCGCTGCAGGAGGAAGTGGCTCAGGTGGTGATGGCGGTGGCAAGAAGCGAAAGGGTCCTGAACGGGCGCTCGTCAAGCCCACGATACCCGACGTATACCCCCAAGTAATGGCGGTGCCGCTTCTCAAGCGCCCGCTGTTCCCGGGTTTCTACAAAGCCATCACAATCCGGGACAGGGAAGTTGGACAAGCAATTGCAGACATGGTGAAGCGAGGACAACCATACATTGGTGCCTTCTTGTTCAAGGACGACACAGCCGACAAGGATGTCATTCACGACCCCAGTGAGGTCTACGATGTCGGCACTTTCTGCCAGGTCACAAGCGCTTTCCCTGTCGGCGGCGACGACAACTTCGCCATGACATGCGTTCTCTACCCACACCGCCGCATACGGATGACGGGCCTCAAGTCACCACAACAAGAGGGGCCATCCGTGGCCGAGGTAACATTGGACGAGAGTGCCGATACTCCAGAGTCCGAAGTAGCTGCTCCTTCGAACAAGGGCGACGTAGTTGCAAGTTTTGAGGAGGCTGGTGAGGAGACGAAGCCGGCCCAAGGAGCTATGGTAGCTACCATCCTCAAAGGCCGCAATGTCAGTATCGCCGATGTTGAAAACATGGTCGAGGAGCCATTCGACGTCAAGCAGAACAAGACAATCCAGGTGCTGGTCAACGAGATTGTCAACACGTTCAAGGGCGTCGCACTTCTTAACCCTCTGTTCCGCGACCATGTCTCCACCTTTTCCGTACACACCACAATGAACGTTGGCGAAGACCCTGTCAAGCTCGCCGACTTTGCTGCTGCCGTAGCACAAGCAGAGTCACATGAGCTCCAGGATGCTCTGGAGGAGATGGACATTGAAAAGCGCCTTAGTAAGGCCTTGGAATTGCTCAAGAAGGAGCTCATTAGCGCGGAGTTGCAGAAGAAGGTCGCTGACGATGTTAATGCCAGAGTCACGAAGAAGCACCGCGAATATATGTTGATGGAGCAGATGAAGGGTATCAAGCGCGAGCTGGGCATCGAGTCGGATGGCAAGGACAAACTGATTGAAAAGTTCAATGAAAAGGCCAACAAGCTCGCCATGCCTGAAGCAGTACGAAAGGTCTTTGAAGAGGAGATGAGCAAGCTGCAAGGACTTGAGCCCAATGGCTCAGAGTTCAACGTCACACGAAACTACCTCGATTGGCTCACACAGCTTCCCTGGGGCCTGCGCAGTGCCGAGAACTTTGGTATCAAGCACGCACGCGAGGTTTTGGACGAGGACCACCACGGACTGAAAGATGTCAAGGACCGTATTCTAGAATTCATCGCTGTCGGTAAACTGCGTGGTACTGTCGAAGGAAAGATCCTGTGTCTAGTAGGCCCACCCGGTGTGGGTAAGACATCAATCGGTAAATCGATTGCCCGCGCTCTGAACCGTCAATACTACCGCTTCAGTGTTGGTGGTATGTATGATGTAGCAGAAATCAAGGGCCACCGGAGAACATACGTAGGAGCGCTACCCGGACGTATCATCCAAGCCCTGAAGAAGTGCCAGACGGAGAACCCATTGGTTTTGATCGATGAGGTTGATAAGATTGGACGCAACAGCAACCACGGCGACCCTGCGTCAGCACTTCTCGAGCTGCTTGATCCGGAACAGAACAACAGCTTTTTGGACCACTACCTGGACGTGCCTGTTGACTTGTCAAAGGTCTTGTTCGTCTGCACAGCAAACATGGATGAGACCATCCCACAACCGCTGCTCGACCGCATGGAAGTGATTCGCTTGTCCGGCTATGTCTCAGACGAGAAGATCGCCATCGCCGAAAAGTACCTGTCACCAGCAGCCAAGGACATGAGTGGTCTGAAGGAGGCAGATGTTGTGCTACAGAACGATGCAATCGTTGAGCTCATCAACAAGTACTGCCGAGAGTCGGGTGTCCGAAATCTCAAGAAGCACATTGAAAAGGTATACCGCAAGGCTGCGCTGAAGATTGTCACCGACGTAGGCGAGGACGCTCTTCCAGAGGCTGCGGCGCTCACTGAGGAGGGCAAGGCTGCGCAGAAGGAGTCTGAAAAGGACAAGAGTGACACAAAGGAAACTCCACAGAACATTGAACAGCAGACGACGGAAAAGCCTCGTGTTGCTTTGAAGATACCAGATTCGGTACACGTCTCCATCACCAAAGACAACTTGAAGGACTATGTTGGACCAGCCATCTTCACATCGGACCGACTGTACGACTTCACACCTCCTGGTGTAGCCATGGGTTTGGCATGGACATCAATGGGCGGATCAGCACTCTACATTGAGTCGATTTTACAAAACGTATTGTCTGCCTCGTCGTCACCTGGACTTGAGCGCAGTGGTTCTCTCCGAGATGTCATGAAGGAGTCTACAGGCGTCGCATACTCATTCGCCAAGAGCATTCTAGCGCGTGAATACCCCAAGAACAGATTCTTCGAACACGCGAGAATACACCTGCATTGTCCTGAGGGCGGCACGCCAAAGGATGGGCCAAGTGCCGGTATCACAATGGCGACGAGTCTACTCAGCTTGGCGCTCGACACGAAGATCAGAGATGATGTTGCCATGACGGGTGAACTCACTCTCACGGGCAAGGTCCTTCGGATTGGTGGCTTGCGTGAGAAGACAGTTGCGGCACGCCGAGCTGGCGCTAAGACTGTCATCTTCCCCCACGACAACATGAGCGATTGGCTCGAACTACCAGAGGTATGTACTCATCTCACTGCATTGAAACATGTATGCTCCAACCATTTTTTGAGCCCCTTACTAACGCAATGCCAGAACATCAAAGAAGGCATCGAAGGCCAGCCAGTATCCTGGTACAAAGAAGTCTTTGACATTGTCTTCCCCAACCTCGACAAGGACACGGCAAACAAGATGTGGGAGAAGGAGCTCAAAGCCAAAAAGGGCGATCGCAAGAAGCAGCGCGAGCAGAAGAAGAAGGAAGAGGAAGAGGAAGAGTCTGGGGAAGATGATGACTAGATGGGGTGTATCTGGTTGGATAGATAGGCCAGAGAGGGTGTGTACGATATGCATGATGGACTTGGGGTCGGGCCATGTGATAGATTATACCAACGAACGAACGGACGGGCGGATGAATTCTTGGGCATGTTATTAGCTTACTATGTATGGGTATAGAGATGAAGATGAATGTATGTATTCTCCACTACATGACTTCGTTCGTATTGCAAAGACGAGGGAGGGGGGGGGTTTGTGGGTGTAGTTACTCCTTCCTCTGCCATTTTCCCCCATCTCGGCACATGGAAATAAACTGGAAACGGCCTCGTATACCGGCACTCAACCCCAAGCCAACCGCGCATTACGCGGCATAAACATAAAATCCCACTCTACATGACCTTTACGGTTAGCTTAGCCGGGTGGTCGCCTTGAGCTTCGCCTAAAGCGGTAGTTTTGGTGCTTGTGTGGCTTGTGACTTTTTTACGCTCGAGAACATGGATGCTAGTGTTGCTGCTGCTGATGACGATGATGACGATTTCATGAACTATGCATGGGGTAATCAACGTTGACGTGTTCACTTTGTGTATGCAAGGGTCGAGAAAAGCTGAAACTGAAACACGAAAGGTGGGATTTGGGAGTGTTGTTGTGTTTGTTGGCGGGTGCGTGGTGGACAACGCATACTGCGTGTGGCTGCGTGGGCTGGCTGCGTGGACTGCGCAGGCTGCGAACTGGAGGAGGGATTGGAGGAGGGATGAGGGATAGGGGATGCAGGGTTTTTAATGGAGGGTGGAAGATGGAGGCAGATGGGAAGGAGATGGGGGATAGAGAAAATGTGAAAATGAGAGGGAGGTGGTAAGATAGATGCATGCGACTACAACATGCACTGTGAACGGCTCACATGACCGCAACCCCGCGCTCTCAACATTGAAGTCAGTAGCTACAATAAACCATGTAGGTACCTACCATGGCCGTATTGCCAAGGGCCACTCCTTTTCAACTCACCCTCGTTCTCAACAACGCCGCGCAAAAACGCTTCCGTCTCTCCCATCTGCAGCGAGGACCAGGACCAGGACCGGGACTGGGGCCAATCAGTCAGTCATCATCACAGTGCATGCATGCGTTAGCGAGGAACCGAGCGACCGACATATGCAGGAGGACGCCTTTTGTCGGAACTGGGAAAACCATTAAACGTCGCTGTGCGACATGTCTGGAGTGGGGCAGTACTTTAGCTGGGGGCTTGTGATGCTGGCGGTAGAGGAGAAGCTTGGAAGAATATGGGAGGGGTAAGGTATGGTATAGTGCCTACAAGACGGAGGCGGAGGAGACTCCCGTGAAGGACTGTGAAGGGGAAGGGGTTAGGTGCAGTAGTGTTTGCTATCCGGTTTGCGGTGTTCGGCCTACGTATGCTTTCCGCATCGCTCATCGCATCCTTCGCTCCTGTCTTTTGCTCCGCTTGCGCGCCGGTTGCGCTCGCGTCTACGCGGAGGGAACTAATGTAGTAATGTATGCAGGCAGGCCCGAAAGAGGGGTTTTTGGCCCTCCCGTGGTCATGTCATGTATGTAATCCAAGGAGAAGAAAAAATTGTTAGTTGATGAGGGGCTGCTGTGTAGTTAGTACCGTGAGGCTAGAATTTGGGCCGAGCAAATGAGAAAGAAAAATGAAGCGCAGTGAGCGTTCCGATGGCAGCCGGTCGGATAGTCGTCTTCCTTGCAAAGGTTTATTCTTACTGGTAACTGCACGGTGAGGAATCGGATGTGTGCGACTGCCTGGCTGGTTTTCTCACCGCAGGTTGTTGTTAAAGTGGCTACCACACCCCAAGGCAGGACCAATCAGTTATAGTTCGGCGGAATGGGACGGTCTTTTTCAGCCTCACCGGCGCTTGATTTGTTCACAGTAAAAGGGTGAAACTGGATTTGGGGCGTGGGTTGCTGTGGTGCTGCGGCGTGCTGTCCAATGTGCGAGTTGGCGCTTGACCGCCAGCTGTTGGGGGAGCTGGCAGGCCAAAAGTACATGGCTATTGCTGCAGGCACGCATGCAAAGAAGAAAAAAAATCTTACTCCTCCTCATCCGCGTCTCTTACCTTGTCCCCTCTTTCTTATTATCCTCTGACACTATTCATCATCACCCCCGCTTTCGTTCTCGCAGGATAACGGGCGGAAGACTAATCGCTGGTTATTGCGTCTTGCTGCATTACTTCGGGGTTAGGGCGAAGCCGGGTCGACGTTGTCCGCCGCTGGGACGGAGTTGCAGGTTTGCAGGGTGTGCCGTCTTGCCCATTATTGGCTCACAAGACCCCAGCGCCGTCTGCCTGTCGCATTCATCCCAACTCATCTCAGACTCATCATTACGCTACATTTTTTCATTTGCACGCTTGCCCACCTCCTCGTCCCAAACTTCAACCCCGTCAGCTTGCGTGGTCGCGGCTTCCCAGTCAAACCTCCGTCTGCGCCATCGCCATCGCCAATTCATCACACTGCCCGTGTCTAATTCTGCCTGTTCCGGAGGCTAGTTAGGCGCCAACGCAGATCCAGGGCATGTCGCTTGGGCGTCAAGAATAGAACCGAGCGGGATTTTTTTTGTTGTTTTCTGCGGGCGAAAGATTAAAATTGCTAAAATTTTGCTGACCACCGAGGGTGAGGGCAAAAAAGAAGAGGCAAGAGCTGTGCGCCACTGGGCTTTGCACCGAGATCGATGGATGCGGGAAGCCACGGTGACACACGACGACACAGCATGCAGTCGGCGCCAAATCGATAGCACCAATCCAATCGATATCGAAACCGACTAGCAACCTCCCCCGCCTGGGTGCTCCTTGTTCCGCACCGTGAAGGCTGGTAGAGGGGGTTAAGAAGGCTGGGTGTGAGCTGAGCGACGGACGCGGCCGTTGACGTTTACCCAGAAGATGGCGCTGCTGTCGGCAGACAACAATGCCGATTCGAGCAGGAGTCGCAGCAGACAGCGCGCGCGTACAGAAGTCGGCAAGCATAGCAGCATGTGGGAGCGCCTCAACCTGCAAAAGATTGGCTCGTGGTTGAAGAAGGAAGAGCAGGAGCCGCCACCACCATCGCCCGTCAAGGCGGAGAAGAAGGCTGAGGACGGCAACAAGGAGAATGCCAGGCCGCACTCGAGTGGCGGGCTGTTGAGCAGGCGAGGCAGCAGGAAGGTTATACCGGGGCTGCCTAGGCCGCTGACGTTCAAGAGGCTACAGAGCGAGAAGCGAGATAAGCTGCTCGAGGTGCCCAACGAAGGCGAACAGCGACGAGCCGCCTCGGTCGACCTTGACACGCTGACGCGGCCACGAGATATCCCCAAATCAAAGCGAGAACTCTCTCCGCCGCCACAATCGGTCCCGTCCGTGTCTGCGCCCGACCTCCTCAGTCCACGCGAAGCCAGTGCCCCAAGGGAGCCGCCACCAGAGCCGGAACCCAAGGTGGAGCGCAAAATGGAACGCGACGAGGAGCGCACCATAGGCGGAGGGCCAGATTCCAATATACCCGCAGGCGCGCGCCAGGTCGACTACGGCATTGAAGAGTCGGAAGAAGACTACATGTGTGCAGGCATCATGGACATGGAAATGCCCATGGAACTGCCACCGCCTCCGCCTCCGCCGCAGCTAGAAGTGGCAGAAGCCTTTTCCGAGCACGGCTCACATCACTCGGGTGAAGACATTGACCATGACCGGTTGCAGGAGGAGCTCGAGGCAAAGTGGATCCTGAACCTCAGCATGCACTTCCGCGACATGTCGGACCGCGAAAAGTTCTTTGTCACATTTGCTGAAGAGCCAAACAGGTGGCGGAGAGTGACCGTGTCTTGCGACTACCGCCATCTGGAGCCAGACTCGCTCGAGGCCGATCTCAAGACGCTCCACTACCAACGCGACAAGAGCTCCCGCATCTACGAAGCCATCCGTGACTCGCTCCCGGCCATTCAGTTCTATGACACCGTGACGAACCTCAAGCTGGAGACTGCAGATGGTCGCCTCCATGTCCATGTGACTGAAGATGTAAATGAGATTATCCCGTATCCGGCATCGTCTTCGATTGACCATCTAGATTGTAAGCGCTTCCGCGAGAACGCCGTATCTTTTGACTCGCATATTTCTGGCTTTGTGTACAAGGTTTCTGTCAACAACAGGACGTATATCAAAAAGGAGATACCCGGTCCGGACGCCGTTGAGGAGTTTTTGTATGAGATCAATGCTCTGGTCAGCCTGCAAGAGTCCAAATCTGTGATTAGATTTGAAGGTGTCATTGTTGATGAGCAGAATGAGCTCATCAAGGGGTTGCTGATTAGCTATGCTGAGCAAGGCGCGCTGGTAGACATGATCTATGACTTCAAGCCAACCGGACAGCTATATTGGGCACGCCGCGAGCGGTGGGCACGACAAATCATCGAAGGTCTTTCTGAGATCCATGAAGCTGGATTTGTACAGGGCGACTTTACGCTATCAAACATTGTTATTGACAATGACGACAATGCCAAGATTATCGACATTAACCGTCGGGGATGCCCTGTCGGCTGGGAACCCCCGGAACTGGCCAAGCTCATCGAGAGCGGCCAGCGTATATCAATATACATAGGAGTCAAGTCAGATCTCTACCAGCTTGGTATGGTTCTGTGGGCGCTAGCAGAACAGCAGGATGAACCGGAGCGCCAACCACGACCACTTGTTCGATCTCTCGACCGCCCGGGAACTGACGTCCCAGTATACTTCCGCGACATCATCAGAGCATGTTTGAGTGATACACCGCGAGCACGGCCATCCGCAACAACTCTTCTCAAATGGTTCCCTGAGGATATGGATTACGAATTCAAGCCCAAGGCCGCTGTAAGAGATAGCGTTTCCACACATCGGAGCGACAAGGAGTATATTGATCCTCGGACAGCCGTGGATCTGGAGGATATATCACATCACCGTCGCCATTCGAGACAGCAATCATCGTTTGAAGAGATTCACGTAGCGCGCACCGAATACCCCGCATCCTCCGGCTCCTACATCATACCGAACAACCACCATGAACGCGGACGCTCGCCAGGTCCTTTGGGCATGAGTGATAGAAATAGGCGGAGTGACTGTTCGCCCTACCCTGGTCACCGATCTGTAATGTCTCTTGATGATTCGGAACTCGAGAACGAGCTTGCAAGTCTGCCAGCTAGCAGGGAGACTAGGTGGGAGCAGGTGTATGTTGATGGGGACACCAAGCTGGTCCAGAGAGGTTGCGACATTGATGTCCGTGATTTCGGGAATCAAGAAGTGAAAGACATTTGCATCACAAGTCCGCCAAGCGACATGGACAACTCGTTTCTGGGAAGCAAGCCATCTGATGATGCGCCGCTGGGCTTGTCGATGCCTGGTGGTCTTCAACCTATCGAGCCGCCATCTTTACCAAACAGCTTGCAGGAACCATCTGAAAGGGGCAACTCCCGGGACGTGGATACCAAGGCCAGTTTCAGTGATCGCGTACATCACCTTGCGCAAACGCAGCCACCTCCACCGCCGCCGCAACGTCGGGAAGAACCGGAACGAATCGAGACTCCAGACTACTACTACGACAGTCAGCAGCCCCATATGCCCGAACCAGCGGAATTAGCTAATCTCGAATACGACGTGGCGGTGGACTCTTCTGCGACGAGCACTAATCCACCATCACGAGTGAGCACAAGTTTCTCTATTTTCGATCTTCCCCCAAATACAAGACGAGTCGGCAATTCCTTTATGCTTGGGCAGGGGTATCGCATGCCTCCACATCAAGATTCCGGCTTTGGAGAACCCGAACGCGTTTCGTATGAAAGCGAGCGCAGTCTCGACGAAAGTATCAAAGACTTTTCTCTTTCACCAGAGGAAGATCCGAGGATAGACGAGCGGCTTTGGGACGAGAAGGATGGTACAATGTTTGGTGAGAGTATCAATGGCAAGCTGGAAAGCAAGACCGAGCCAATACCCATCTTCACCCTACCCGCAACGCCAAGGAAGACAGAGGGACAATCTACCAGCTCGATGCTTCCACTGCCATTACCCAGCGTAGGTCCGACAAACGTACTCAGTGTAACCGACGTAGAAAACAAGGGGCTAGAAGAGAAGAACTCCGATACCACGATCCGACCGCGCAGCATCCTCATCCCCGACACCACCCAAACGATCCCAAAAGCCGTCGACTCCATGGACGTGGTCACACCCACCGACCCCGTCCCCTCACCCAAACAAACCAAGTCAACCACCTCCTCCACTACCACGACGCCGAAACCGAAACCAAAATCCAGCTCACCACCCGTGAGAAAACCAACATCACCCTCGAAAGACGCCTTGCGCAAGCACACCGTCCCCACCTCCTCCACACGAGCTAAAAAAGCAGCCCGCGACCCCTTGTACGATGAATACATGTCGGCGGGCGAAGACGACGAAGAAGAGGAAGAATCCAGATCGGCGAGTAACGATCTTTCGGCTTATTTGTCGCATTCTATTGCATTTGACCATTCTATTGATTTTTATATAAGCGAGCATGGTGGTAGTAGTGGGAATATAAACATGAATGGAAATGCGAAGAAGGAGAAAGAGAAGGAGACACATAAAGAGAAAGAGGGGGGTAAGAACATGAATGGGAACAGCATGAACGGCAATACGAATGGAAATGCGAACGGGATCAACGGGATGAAGAGCTCGGAAAAGAAGAACGAGGACAGGGCGGAGAAAAAGACTGACGATAAGACGGAGAAGAAGACTGGTACGATGACCGGTTCGCGAGGACCAAAAAGTTGATTGATATCGAGAGACTGACACATATTCGTTCGTTTTGGATCTTTCTATTTTGAGATCTTTGTTTCCTTTGTTTATAACAAGAAGAAGGGGTGGCATTCCTTTCTGGGTTGACGACATGAGCGAGCGCGTGTGTGGAATTTGGGACTGGGAACATTATATCACAATTTTTTTTTAATATGCAGGCTGGAAGGGGTTTACTTCTGATTGGGATGGGGTGCATATTCTCTCTCTGCTCAGCTTTCTTATATACCTTTTATGTTTTATCGCTTCTACCTTCTACAGCTTCTACCCTTCTTCTTCCATCTTCTTCTTCTATCTTTTAGCGTTGCTGCGTTGTTTGTTCAAATGTCCAAACGGGAGGTATCTGTGGGCTTCTGGTGCTGGCGTTTTTTGCTTTTCTTGCAACAACAAATCGTTATGATGGTATGAACATCTCCCCTTACTCGGTGTTTTTTCTGCATTCTTGGGTGTTATGGTTGGCTTGGGTTTTCATAGCAGGGTTATTATAGATTGTGATGCTTGATTTTGAATGTGATATGACTTGTTTGATATATGTGTGTTTGGGCGTGTGCTTTTGCTTGTGCCTGTGGTGGTGATGGGGGTGAGTGAGTTAGTGAAGGGGTGGAGTGAAGGGGTGGAGTGAAGAGGGGTTTGGGACGTGATGTGAAGGGAGTGAAGTGGCACGTAGACACAGTATGTAACACGTATAGTATCACCATAGAGACACGTGGATCTAAGTGATAACTTAGTGACTTGGTTAACTAGCTAGGTACGGAATCGACAACAGAAGGGCCAAGCTCAGCTATCGAGTTTACAACGACGAAAGCGGGATGCAACCATCAAGAGAGGCTGAGAGTGAGTGAGCGGACTGTCTGATTGATTGAATAAACACAAAAAAGGGTTCAGATTGAGATGGAAGCCGAGAGAAGGTAATAGTGAAACCCCAGCTAGCGAGATGAAAACGATGAGGGCGGGGTTGGGTATCACCGCCTTGAGGCTGAAAGGGAGCGGGTTGGGTAAGAAGATGGTTATTTTGTGCGATATTACATCTGTGATTTCTTGTCTAGGCAGATGCAGAAGAAGAGTCTGACTCAGAGTCTGAATACTCGTCTCGATCATCGCCATTGCTGTCAGTGTCGCCCTCTGAGTGCTCATCGCCAGAGTGCTCATCTCCAGAGCGGTCAGTGTGCTCATTGTCGGAATTTTGGGCTTCTGAATGCTCAGTGTCCGTATGCTCATCTTCCGAACGATTGTCTCCTGAGTGTTCATTCTCCTGCTCTTCTTCCGTGTGGTCGAAACGCCAGTCTTCTGAACGCGAAGCGTGCATGCAATCAGTGCCAGAGTGTCGGTCTTCGTTATATCCAGCGTTTTCACCATCTCTCTCACTCTCCGTTTCCGTCCCACCCGTCTGACTCCCAGCCCCTCCTCGTAACTTCGGCGGATCAGCCTCATGCTCATGCTCATCCTCAAAACCCTCATCTTTATCACTACTTCCCTCCTCACTCGAGCTTTCAGTCTCACAAGCCACCTCGTCTCCCCTCTGTACGTGCCTTCCATGCAAGCCCAGCGTGTTGCTTTTCCTCTCCTCGGGCTCGTGGCTGTATTGCCGTCGTCCCGAATCAGTGCTATCCCACCTTGAAACCCCTTTGGCAAACTTACTCAAAGCCTCCGAGGTCATAGACGGCCTGCGATCTGCGGCTTCGCGCTCAGCAACCACGGAGCTGGAAGTGGAGGAACGGGACGTGGTACTGCGCCTCCTCTTAGTATCTGTGGTGTCGTTTCTGCTCGAGGAAGCTGATGCGCGCCGAGCTGGTGTCTGTGATGAAGAAGATGAGGAGGAAGAGCGTCGTGTCCCACTGTGCTTAACCCGCTTCTCGAACCTAGCGTTATATCGTGTATCCTCCCTGTTTTCCTCATAGCACTCATCCAGCACACCTGCACCTGCATCCTGGGACATCCGTCGTCCACCATTATATCTAGCAGAGTAGCTGGATGAACTAGATCGTCGCTTTGCGTCTTTATTTTCTCTACTACCACCATTTTCGCTACTACCACTGCCAACGGAGCCATGGCTATCTGGTCGTACGCTCTCAATAATAGACGGCATCTTTGGGTTAAAATCCGGGCGTGGGTTTTCTGTCATACTCATGCTTTGTGGGGCTTTTGAAGTGAGAATCGAGCGGGCGGTGGTCGGCTTGAGTGTGTCGGCTGCGATGGTGTTGGCGCGTTTGGTACGACGGGCGGAGGGGGGGTCTTGACTGGATATGGAGGATGTGGAGGGGCGGCTTGTGGATGAAGAGGTGGACACGTTGGAACGGCGTTTCGAGGAGCGGCGTTGAGGTTGGCTAGAAGTTGGATCACTGATGTTTTCGGGTGTGGGTTCAGGCTGGTTTGGCGGTATGAGTGCTCGTTGTCTCTCCTCATATTCCCTCTTTTGAGCTTCCTCTGCACGTATCTTTTCCGCTTCCCGTTCTTCCTGTTCCCGTACCCGCCTGCGCTCTTCTTCACGTAACTGCTTTTCCTCCTCTTGCTTCTGCCGTTCTGCCCTCTGTTTCTTCGCTTCGGCCATCTTGCGGCGCATTTCTGCTGCTCGATCGCCTTCTATTATCGGCGTAGCAACGGGGTCGATGCTGGCTTTGCGTTTGGCGTAGTATACTGGAAGTTGAATATTTACATTGTTGGTGTCGACGACAGTGACCACCGATGATGCAGGACCTTCCCTGTTTGCGCATAGTTTTGTGCTGTTGAGATCAACGCCTTCCATGTCATTCTTGTCAGTCATCGCGGTGTTGCGAGGTCCAATAGGAACTAATGGCTTCCGCGACTTCCTTTCTGGCTTTCGTCTCGAAATTGATACCTCACCCTTATCGATCTTATCCCAGATGTCCGAAGCAGCTGTTTGTTCTGCATCATACGCTGTATTCGCAGGTTCAGGGTTTGGTTTCATGGTAATCGCTCTTATCGGCTTTGGGCACTGAACTTCAGGTTGCTGAGCTGCCGATTTACCATAGCCATCTTTTTCAAAGTCCCACGGCTTGCATCCATGGATCTCCTGCTCATGAAACCTGTCAACTTCCCTACTCCGCCCCTTCAGCCCTTCATTTTCTTCATTCGTAGAGAGAAAGACTCGCCCGGGAGGACTGACTAGTCCCTCTCCACCCGTAAACTCGAGATAAGGGCTGCTGGGTAGCGGTTTTGCGACCGGCGCGATGTCTATAGATACTATAGCGGGAGATCCGTACCACTGACCACTATGGTACTGCTTCTCAGGCAGTGCGACGTCGTCGAGATCCACTTCCTGCCACTTTCTCTGTGGAGTGTTTTCGATATATCGTGTTTGCTCCACGTCTGGGGCTGCAAAGCGCCGGGCTTTGTATTCGTTGTAGCCAAAGTATGCTATACCTACTCCTATTGCGACAGGAAGGAAAACAATTAATATCATGAGAATTATGGTTGCCATGGTGAGGTCGCGACTGTTAATTTCGAGAGTCGCGCAAAGTAAGGTGTCCCACTTGGTAGGTATGCTGGAGAGTAGATGTAGGTACGCTGCGAGAATGTTCGAAGAAGTATGCACGTGTCTTCACAAACAGGCGGTGACAACTTCTTTCATTCCATTGTTGCTATTAGTAGAACGGGATTTGTTATCAGACATGCAAACACACCAGCGTTGGTTTACACTAATGACCATCCTTTACTCTTCACAACAGAGATACAGCATCATATGAGGCGTCCTAGCGCTGATCGCGTGTTTCGCAATGGAAGGAATAACTGGCCTGCTATCCAGATACCTTGAGGGTGCTCTCTTTTCGGACCGTTACTTCGTGGCTTCGAATGGCAAAGGCTCTTGTAGATAACACGCTCCCGGCGTAAAGTGGATGCACAGCGTCTTTGCTTCTGGACGTGCTTGTGGATCATCCGCTATCATTGATCGAATGAATCTGAATGTATCTTGGGGTAGAACTGATCTTTCTAAATAGCCAGGCCATTTGCTCGAACTGATGTGTTGATCAATGCGATCGATGTTGGCGTAATACCATGGTCGTCTCGGTGTACTAGCGTATAGAAGTCCCTGCAGATGGTCCTGCACTGATCTCTCGGCAGCTTCCGGAGGCCTAATATCACAGATGTATGCAGCTATCTCCAAAAAAAACGGCCGAGAGAGAATATATCGGCCGGAAATCCTCGTATATCTTCCTCTACAACCTCGACCGGCACATATTTTCGAGCAAAGCTTGTTCGTCAGTCGGTTTCCACGTCTTTTCATACAAGCGTGAGGTTCCAAAGTCGGTAATATAGATTGATACGTGGAGGTCTTGGTATATGTGAGAGCTGTATTATCCATCTGTCTTCGAACAAGGATGTTTTGAGGCTTGACATCCATGTATTTGATCAACTGCTTGTGAATACAATAGCACTGACGAGACACTCAAAAGACCGTATCATCAAGCTAAATATTGAGGAATGCTTTCTTCGGTCGCGTTCTTCGCAATGTTGTCGGAGGAAATCTTGGGGGTTATAGTCCGCCACAGGATACATCAATATAGATAGCTCTTTACCCAGCGTATATGTACCAATCACACCGACTATGTGTGAATGTTTAAGACGAGTCAAGTGAGCTACCTCGTTTATTGCTTGCTTCTTTGCCAGGGGGTGTTTTCAGAGGATCGTCCTGCGAGCAGTAGTGTCCGCCGACATTTCACACTATCAATACTTGCATAACTACCCGACATGGCGGGCGCGGGAGGGAGGGAGTGCTTGCGATCGTGAGGTTGGGGCTTCATTGTAATCATCCAGGTAAGCGCCACAGGCTGCAGTTCGGCCTCAGAAGCCAGCCGGCAACCCGAAAACACCGGCAACAGGTGGCTACAGAGTTGCACCCGCGAAAAAGAGATGTGTTTGCAAGGAGAGGCTGAGATAACGACGAGGCAGCCGCAACTGCGCACTGCCCCTCATCCCGCTCAACTCAGTTAGCGCGATATGCATATGCACTCAGCCACGAACATCATGGAAGCTGAAGTAGCCACTGTGTGATACAGCATAGCACGCGCAGTTGTATCAGCCTTGGGCATCCTGTCATATCATCTCTCACCGGTCAAATCCCTCGCGCCAATTCCAAGCCGTCCTTTCCCCTGAGTATAGCCCTACAGCAGAGTCAGCGCACATTCCGTCAACAAGTCAGGAGAACAACGCCAATAGGTGGATATCATAATACAGTATTAATTTTCATTAAATTACTTTTCTGATATCTCGCTTGCCCACATCCGAATGCAAGCCATCGTCCCCATTGATTCGTATGCAAAGAGCAATTCTCGCTCACTTTACTTGGTGCAAGTACCGGAGGAAGTATCACATCCACTACCGCAATGTCCAGTGGTGGAACCACACCACCCATACGAACTGCAGCAGTTTCCGAACGTCGAACCGGCGCAAGTAGCTCCACCTTGGACTCCGCAAGTTCCATCTGTAGAAACCTTCTTTCCAGGAGTCGTGCTGCCGCCGCCGCCACCGCTGCCGCCACCTGTGGTGCAGGTACCGAACGCAGAGTTGCAGCCAGCGCCGCAGTGATCAGTTGAAGCGCCACTATTGAGGTTGTTAGTTGGATGTACTTGAGAATAGGGATGAAAATGAACTTACCACCATCCGTACTGCGAGCAGCAGTTTCCGAATGTCGAACCAGCACACGTGCCCTTTCCAGAGCCGCAGGAGCCATCGGTTGACACAGGGGTGTTTCCGCTACCGCCACCGTTACCGCTACCGCCGCCGTTTGCGGGAGGAGCTTCGCCGGATGTACGGTACCAGTTTGCCTCAGGCTCGCCCATGCACTCGCCCATGGTGACACCGCGGTAACCCTTGGACTTAAGGTATTCCAACATGTATCCAGTCAAGTTAAGCGCAGTCTGCTCGTGAATATCGTGGGCAATAGCCAGACGGTCGCCAGATTGGGGGCCACCAGCAGTGGAATCGAGGATCCTCTTGAAGTTATCCTTGGCAACTTGAATGTTAGACAACTGGTTGTAGTCGTCGGTGTCAAGGTCAAAGTAGCTGATGACGTAGCCCAGGTTCTTCATCGTCGTCTGGCATGCGGCGTTGCAAGAGCTGTAAGGAGGTCGCATGTAGGTGGGGTATTTTCCGATAATGTTGCGGATGGCCATTTCGTTCTTGACCATCTCGTTGATGCGCTGGGCGTCGCTGATCTTGCTCAAGTCCGCGTGGCTCCATGTGTGGGAGGCAACCTGATGACCCTCAGCTATCATGCGCTTGATAACATTAGACCAGGCAGCTGTGGTGTCAATGGCTCCTTTGCCGTTGTTGATTCCGGTCACGAAGAAGGTCGCCTTGAAGCCGTAGGTAGCGAATTGATCCAAGACGCGCTCAGTGTAAATGTATGGACTATTCATGTTAGCTGTATTCAAATTGTGCTGGTGTATAATGTAGTGGCTTACCCATCGTCGTAAGTAATGGCAACGGTTCCAGCCTTCTGGCAAGTATAGATGCCACCGCCTCCGTACGCAACGTTACCCTTCTGAGGACGAGGGTCATTACGTGTAGTAGCACCACCTGGAGCCTTGTTGGCATCGCAAGCAGGACCGAAGTCCATCTGACAGTCCGGAGCCAAGCAGTGATCCTTCGTTGTACCACAGTATCCTGAACCCGAGCAGCAGTAACCTGTCGCACACTTCGCGTTTCCAAAAGCAGCACCACATCGACCGTTTTGACCACCCTGACGAGTCTCTAGCAGTCCACCCTTGGGCTCCGAAGCATGCCTCAGCACGCGAGCAGCGACGGGAGCCTTGAAGTCAGACTCCAAACCCCTGGGCAACCCAAAGATCTTCGGCACACCTTCCATACCTCCATGGGCAGCCACAAGGGGCGCCACCATAGCAGCAATACCAATATCTTGGAAACGCATCTCTTCTTCCGGGTATTAAAATAAGGGTAAAAATGTAAATCCCGCTAACAGAGGGACTGATAGAGGGTGTAGAAGTAAGCGAATGACAGCGAGTACACACGCACAGTCTGACACGACGACCGAAAAGACTGGCAATGTACACACGAAACAAAAAAAGAGAGCGAGCGAGGGACGAGTGGTACCAAAACTCGGGTGAGGGGGGAGGATGTAAACAATAAAAGCACCTGTATTTGAATCCTCACAAGCAACCTCCCAACAGAACCCGCAGGACCCGGACCCGCAAATGTCGACCCTCTCTCCACATCCTATCCATACCCCAACACATACCCACGTCCGTTTTCGGTAACTAATGTGCGCTCGCTACAGGGCTCGCGCGCCCAGCTTACCTAAACGACACATGGCAAGCCACGGCAAGGCGAGCCAAGAAAACGCCCACTTTAAAGGCAGTATCGCCGCCAAAAGAACGAATCAAAGGAAATGAAAATACGAGCGGAGGGGACAGACGGCTATCGGTAGAAATGCGGCATGGAAAGAGCGGAGACCTGAATACGGGAACATAAGACGTGTAGTGGTTTTTTAGTTTAGCGAAATGCGGTCATGCAGGTCGAATGTGTACTTAGTTGTTGACCCATGGCACACGCTTACGTGCCCTCATATAGGGTATTCCTGGATAACTGAGTTTCCCATCCATGTCAGCACATCACAGCACCAGAAAAAACAACGCCGTTCTCCCGTCTATCTCAACTTACCATCATCCAAAAAAATCAAAAACAACGCCACCCCGACCGTCCATACTATCATCCTTCATCATCGAGCCATCGTACCTCGCAGCCATGGCGAAAATCCTCCCGCCTCGCCTCGCAAGAATCCCCCATTTATTAATAACCGCCTACCATCCTGCTTCAGGGGGCGCTAACTCCGCCAAGCACCCCAATACCAAGCCCCAGGCCTCAGCCCAATTCGCGCGGAGACCAAGACGCCGATGCCCAGGCCAGTCGGCTCGGCAATACTCCAAATAGCATCACACACACAATACCGGGTAACGTGCGGGCCCGCCCTGCGCATGCGTGAGAAATTGGCTTGGCATACTTAGGAGGTCTCGTTCCGGTGCGGAGGATTGCCACGCGGAGGGAATCTGTTTCATGGGACAATTGCGAAGGACTTGGGTGCATGAGCATGAGGTGAGATGGACAGGTTCACCGATGTTGGTTTTTAGATGAGGATAATCATGAAGGAAGGATGGTGGTACTTAACTGGCCGAGTTTACGTCAGGCCCAAACCTTCTCAACCACGGCTCTTGCGCTGCAGAAGAAAAACTTCCGGGAACTGGTGCATGTCGGGATGCATTGCGTCGCGCGTTATTGGTACAACCGCCCGAATGTGCATGCGAAGTATGCAGCCCTGTGAGACCAATGAACTAAGCGACTAACGGAGTAGACAGTCAAATTTCTCTAGGGCTAGTAAGCGTCGCTGCTTAGGTGCAAATCAACCTCGGCTTACCTACATCTCAGGCTGCTCACCCGCTACTAGTTTGGCTTGACTCAGTCGTAAGAGTATAGTCTACTTATGATGAATACGGATACGAGTCACTTTCGGAGAGCGCATGGAGCGGCGTGCAAACAGTCCGAGCTTTCCACGCTGGATTGCAAACATTTGTACGAGACATGCAGGACACGCTGATGGTGGAATCGTCGAGTGGTTGATTAAGTGGTTGTTCTTTTCCTACTCCGTTTCAGCCCGGAGGCAAAAGATACGGCCAGCTGGCCAGGTCCTCTCGCCTCTGCGAATGGCCCGGCTTCTACCTACGGCTGATCTACATTCCGCTTCGTGAAGTGACGTACATATGGGAGTCGATCCGCGTGAGAGGTGACGCTATCGCGTCCAAGGCTTGCCAATGTGGGACGTTACAAACATTACTGGCTAGTAACAGACAAGCTAGAAGGCCCATCGATAACTGTAAGATGTCACGATGTGTGGTGACTGCTGCTAAACGGGCGTCTAGGCTACGTTGTCACATCTCGTAGCGCCGTGTGGCGGCTACATGGCTACTACTGAGTTCGATGGGCGATTAAATATCGTATTCGTGAAAACAAAGGCCGATCGTATGTTTAATAGAGGGCCAAACGGGAAACAAATTAAGACTGCTTTGCATCAAGCACTTTACATTCATAGCATTTTATCTCCACTTTTTGGATGCACGTGGTCTCATGAGTGAGATGACGGTGACCATCTAGGGAGATGATAAGTTTCCGAGTCTTGCGAAAGTCCGGATCCCTCTGGGAGCAACGGGCTTTTGAAGTCAAACTCAGACGGGAGCTCATCAATGGCCGAGCGGATATTGTCCAGGTGCCATAGTATCCACATATCGTAGACGTTCCCGGTGAAATTATATGACGTCCCTTTCTCTTTGCCCTCTAATGCTGTAAAGTCGAAGGAGCGGATATGGTGACGATAGAAGGTAGTGTCTTTTCCATTGATCACTAGGTAATGACCGTATATTCTCACCGACCGGGCATCTTGGGTGATTAAAAAGGCCAGAATTTGCCGGTGAAGCTCCTCTTCGGGCTTGAGAAGTCGGAAAAACTCGACAATCGCTCTGACTGCAAGGGTCATGCTGTGAGTGTTTTATCGGTCTGCGATGTCAAGCGCTGTAGCACCGCATGTTACTTCATGTCAATAACGGGAAGTACATATAGTACGTGGCCATGAAGTAGGATAGGTCGCCGGCGATGACGTCGCCAATGAAAAGTGAAAGCTTAATGAGCTGTTGTTCTGTAAACGCCTCGCGTTTGAATTCGACGGCATAGTCGGGCTGCGGACAAGGGGGTAGCGTTATTCCAGTCTTCGTTGACGCTTTCAATGAGAGGTTCAAGTCTGGCGTTACGTGTAGCTATAGCTTCAGCTGATTGAACTAATAGCCGAGTGATGTTTTGAAGAACCTTCGCTTTGTTCGGGCCGTTTAATGTCGAAGGTCCTGCTGAATATATCATCGTCAAAGAGCGAGGCCGCAGGGAGTATTAGGTCAAAGTTCACAGGGATCGTTCTGCTGTAGCAAGAGTCGCAAAGTACCTTCGCTATCTTCCTCGATTCCTCTCACCTCTGCCAACATAACTGCGCATGGAACTGCCTTTGGTTTCAATTGAGGTCTTATGACGTTGATCCTGATATGGCGTAGTCTTCTCGTCCCATGGCTGTTGGTCGTTTGGTGTATCAGAGCTAGCCGTAATGGACCCCGACCCTGATCGTTGACGCCTAAAAGAAGGTATCGACTTTCTTCTTGCCAACAAATGACTTATTTTGTTCGACTCAAAATACTCGTCTGGCCAAGTTCTATCCTTCTGCCCACACCTGAGATCAATCAATCAAGCAAGCTGACAGCCCCCGGCTTGATTGATTGGCTGTTTGTATGAGATTTGGCTGGATTGATTGAATTGGCTTGGCGGAAAGTTGTTAGCTTGATTGGTAGCTTGGGTGCTTGATTCCCAAATAGGAAAGTTGTATATATTTTTTGGTGTTGAGTCTCAGCCGTCGTCCCATGTATCTAGATCGTCGTCTTCGCCCACCCACTTGCTAAGCTCGTACAAAACGTCCATCTGCTCGTCGGTAAGCTTTGATTGGCCCATATCGTCGTTGTCGCCGCCACCAAAACCTGCCCGTCTCCATCGTCGTACTGAGTGTAGTGCTGCTAGTAGCTCAGGTGATATACAGCGTCGGCGAGGCTCTAGTAGATCTCCGAGCTCACTGAAGACGCGCTCACACTCACAGCTTGAAGCGGGTATAGAGAGTATAGTAAGCGCCATCTTACTAAGGTTGGGATATTGATCGCGCAGCCCGAACCAGTATTGTATAGGATCGGTGCCCTTGCCAACGATTGGCTCGCGCTTCCACTGCTCATACTCATCCTCCTTAGTATTGCCGCGTGTGGGATCAATAATGCCGTCAATCGCGTCGTCAATATTGCTCGGTTTCTTCGGTGCGCGTGTGTAGCAAGGCCTCGGTAACGGCAGCGACTTGTAATCCGCCCACAGTGCCTGGAAATTAAGATTATTAAGCGCCAGCCAGTCAGGCTTCTCAGCCCACGCTTGATCGCAGTAGTGTTTGTAGCGAGGATGGAGTATTGTAGCAGCGTAGTAAGCTGGCGAGTCGTCGAGTTTAGCGTAGTACTCGTTCGCCTTAAGTAGCGCTGCGCGTAGATTAATAGGAAGGTGATCTTCGGGTGCCTCGTCGTGAGCGTCATGGACTACGCAATCGTAGTAGAGGAGGCGAGCTTCTAATTGAGTGAGTAGAAACTCAAACGTTGGGATCACCTCAGCGATCGCGCCAAAGCTATACTCGCCACGTCCCTCAAAGCGCTTTGTACACTCTTTAAGTGGCCTAAGAACCTCTATATAGTCGGTAACAACAGCCCAATCGGCAGCTGTGAGGCCGTCTGATCTCATCCACTGTGGAGCAGCAGGCCGATTTTTGCCCTGTGAGTCGGCGTAGATATCCTCTTTTGCTGTATTTTGTATGTGGGTGTTCGCGTACGCGTTGATGGCCGGCGCGAGCTTTATAGCTCGCTCAAAACAGTCGAAGTATGAGTTCCAGCGTGTGACTACTGGCTTGATTGGCTGTAGTATCGTGAGCTTGTCGTCTGCGTCGTGAGGTAGCTCACGGTAAGCTGTACGCTGCGCCTTCTCAAAAAGATTGTACTGCTGCGGTGTGTGGATATAGTTGACAATATCGAGAAGTACGCCTAAAGGCCCGTGCTTTCGCCACTCCTTTATAAACGCTGCCTCGTCGGCGAGCTCGTCAACTCCCTCGTTGTTGTATGAGTCTGCATCTCTGCCCCAGAGCAGTCTCTGCCCAATCAGATTGATCGTATGAGGGCCACAGCGGAGGCGTCGGTGTATAGGATTGAAGTTAAGCTCGTGGGCAATCGCAGCGACAGCGGTGTCGTTATTAGAGGCATTGTCGAGGACGAAGTAACCGAGTGTGCGCTCGCTTATGCTAAACTGCTCTAAGATTGATAATACAACCTCAGCTAATCGATCGCCGGAGTGAGCGCCTGTGAGCTGAGGCAGCGCGATAGGCAGGTCTCGGAGCTTGCCATCTGAGTTGACGTAGTGGGCGACGATACCGAGAAACCCGCGCTTGCCGCCTTTCGTTGTCCATCCGTCAAAGCTTATATGGATCTTGCTAAGCGATTGTGACAGCTCGTGGACAACGCGGGGCCTGAGCCAGTCAAACAGTCGTATGACGTATTGGGAGACGCTCTTGTGGTTCTTCCAGAGCGCTGCTTCTGCAAGTGGGTTGGCGATAGCAATTAGGCGTCGAAAAGCTGGTGTTTCGAACTCAGAGATGGGGTGGTTGTTCGCGACGAGCCAGTCTACTGCGGCAAACCTAAAGCGCTGCTTGCTAAACCCGTTAATCTGATTAGCTACTGCCTGTGAGATAGGGACTCTCGCAGTGGTGAGCGCGTTGTAAACACTAGCAACTGGAGTCTTGCCTGGTGCTACTAGCCTATGGCCAGGTTTCTGCTCGCTGAGGTGGCGCGCGGCTGACGAGACTGCTGCGCTTGTATTGTATATCCCAATACCAATATCCGTGAGCTTGTGCTTGAAACACCAGTGGCAGATGAAGAATACGCGGGTTGGATCTTTGAGAAGAGCGACGCGATAGCCGTGGCGATAGATCCAACTCCGCTTGTGTTGGTGCGTCGTGATAGGCTTCGTATACAGCTTAAGGCGACCCCAATCTATGCCATCATAATTGTCTTCGAGATGGGCGTCAAAAGCCTCATCTACAGCGTCGTCGGCGGCTTCAGAAGACGGAGCGAGCGTAGCTTGCTCACTGCCCTCGGCGGGCGCGACGATAGCGTCTTCGGGCTGCGACTCGCGCAATCGCGACTCGAAAGTATGTGTATATGGAGGCGGCGGAGATAGAGCAGATGGCTGAGATTGATATGACTGCGAGTCGATCGCGACGGGCTGGCTCGCAGTGCCGCGCGCGCGCTTTCTAGGCGAGGGAGCGCTATCAGAGACGCGTTTTTTGGGCGGCATGAGGGCGACGATGAGGTGAGGTATACGGCGATAGATCTGCAACACCAAAAGTATATAGTATTGTGGGTGATGGAGATGGAGATGGAGTATACTATATGAGACGACGCGCTGGCTGCTAGTTACACGGAGCTATCGGATATTACTCAATGTTACACGGCGTAACTAAAACACCAAAAAAAGCTCAGTATAGAGCTTTTACAGCTATCTAAGCTGCCTCATGGGCTGCCTCATCACCGAAATCTACTATATACTTAAGGCAATCAAGCTATCAATCTGAATCAAGCTCACGGAAAAGCTCAGCTGGATTGATTGCGTTTTTGTATGAGGTTTGGCTGGATTGATTGAATTGGCTTGGCATCAATCTTCCAATCAAGCTATCAAGCTAGCTTGATTGATCTCAGGTGTGCTTCTGCCAATGATTGATGTGATCAACTTGGGTACTTCTGTCGCAAGATGGTGCTTCTTGAGTGCTCGGCCTGTCAACAGCGAAGTCTTGAGATGGTCTGTGGTCGCTTTGGGAGACACGTGATTAGTTCGTTATCGTTAACCGGGGTTTCGAATTGACGCAATCTCTTCTGATTATTGGATGGTGAAGCAGCCAGCCTGTCATATAGAAGTCAGCTCTATGAACATGTCCCTGCGGGTTGGCTTTGCTGCTACTACCATTACTACTGTGTCTATTTCCAGCCAAAAATGATCTCAAAGTGAGCATATAGGCTATCCTTTCCACGATTTCCACTCAGGAAACCCAGACTTTGACATGAAAATACCATCTATACATATTCTTGCCAAGTTTGACAGCCCCTAAAAGCAGTACCCAACCCACCCCCATATCCACTCAATATTCAATTACAATTCCACCGCCGTCCACTACATCCAATACCCTCTACAACTCCCTCAGTCCTTAGCCTTCCCTGCTCTACCCCGAGGCCTTCCTCGTCCCCTCGCCCGTGCCCCGCCCCGCCCTCGAGCCGCCTTCTTGGGCGACGCCCGGTCAGTCATGTCAGTAAGGTCAGTCTCAGCGTCGCTTGCTGCTTCTGCAAAGAAGTGACTTTTCACTTGCACATTGCTTTGTCGCGCAGCGGCACGCTTGGGTGCTGTGCGCTGGGCAGTGGGTGGGGATTGTAGCGTGGCTTTGCGTTTGCGCGTTGAGGATTGAGAAGCGCGGGCGCGAGGAGTTGAGCGGCCGCGGGTGGAGGTGGATTTATGACGGGTGGGCTTGGGGGGCGGGTTGTCTTCTTCTCCTTCAGAGTCTGTCGGGTCTTGGTCGGGTTCTTCGTCTGGGTCGACGTCCATGTCGGAGTCTTCGTCTGCTTGTTCGCTGGGCAGTTGCTGCAGCGCCTGTGTGAGGGAAATGGGTGTGCGGTGTGTGCTTTCCGATATCGTTGCGCGTGATGCTTCCTTCTTGTCGTCATGGTCAATGGTGAGATCACCATGAATTGGCTCATCTTGACTGGCTGGCAGAAAACCACCTGCCATGTCTTCATTATGATCTGACGTTGGATGTGACTGTTCTGGAACGAAGCCGCCGCCAGATGCTGCCGCTTCGTCGCGCACAAAGCCGCCCTCGAAATCAGTATGATTCTGAAAGACATCCCACTGTGACGGCTTGCCGCCCTCATCGCAGTCCCCTTCTTTCGGTGGAACCACCTTTGCCTTCGCAGGCAACTCTATCTCCTCACCGTACTCTTCCCTCATCCGATTAACAACTCTAAGTCCAGAAGCAAATCTCCGCCAAAGTGCTAACAAGAACTTCTCGCGCTTAGCTCTTTCCTTCCTCTGTTTCTCTGCTTCTTCCGCTTCCCAAGCATCAATCAACATGTCCTCATTCTCTTGCGCGACTACCACACCAGTCAAAACAGGAACAGCACGTTGTTTGCCAAACTCAAACCCTGTACAAGCCTCCGCGTAGTCAATGTTGAGTTTCCGGCATACACGCGCTGTGCCTTTGAGAGGTATATGAACGGCACCTTTCGGGACCATGGTAGGGACGTAAACGTCGATGTTTCCAAACGCATTGTGTGGAATCTTGCCGTCGACAATGGGGTCGGGAATGATCCAATCCGTCTGCGCTTTGGAGTAGAGGCCTTGTTTGACTTTGCCACCTTCGATGCGCTCGCGCTCTTCAATTTCGCGTTTACGTGTCACTGTGACCGCACGCATTGGAACGAGTTTGAGTGGTTGCTCGCCTTCGAGCACTTCGCGGCCTTCTTTGTGCCAAGATTCCTGCGTCTTGCAGAGCACAATGTCTTTCCGTCGGTAAACTGGTTCGGCCTTTTCGTTGTCACCTTTACCAGTGACGAAGTGACGGATAATCTTGGCGCCAGGTTTGAGGGCTTCCTCGCGGCGGAAATGGCGTTCGAGAACGTATTCTGATGAGTTCTTGTAGCCCTGGAGCGTTTCTTTCCCACCTTCTTCATCCATTTCCTTCTTCTTATCCGGTTGCGCTGGGATTAAGTCGCCTTCATCTTCGACCTCATCCCATGGTTGCCGTTTCTCATGAGGCCGCGAGTATGGCCGCATGAGCGACTTGAACCAGTCCCACTCCTCCCATCGCTTGACTTTTCCGCGATTGTTGTGTATCGGGACCTTCTCGACGGGCATACGAAACCCTTTTGTTCTGCCAGGCCACTGGTGCTTCGGTAGGTAGCGTGTTGTGACATCCTTGGCTGTGCCATCGGCAGAAAAAGCGATCAGGTATGCTAAGACTTGTCTTGCTTTGTCGGCTGCTGCGCCTCGAGCATAGAATTCTGAGAGTTTGTCCGGGGATGCCGCACTTGCGATGATCAAACGAGGAAACGGAGACACTGCTATTGGTGTATGTGTCAGATGTGAGATGGCTTCTGTCCAATACGTCGGGTACGGCAGATCTTTACTATAATCGCGTGCCTTTGGCGCCTTCTTTGCTGGCCTGTTATCTTCGTCCGAACAAATGGATATAACGCTGCTCAGATCGCTACTGTCATCTACCTTGGGTTTGGTGGATGGTTTGCCTTTTTCTGCCGCAGCATCTGGCCTTGGTTTGGCATCGGGCGATGTAGTCTCTTCAGTGGCGCTCTTATACGCAGGTTTCGCCTGTTGCAGTTTTTCGAGATTCTTCGGCTTGCCTTCTTCGACCTGACTGAAGCCAAAGCCAACAGGTTGTAAGCTGACCACCATGCGAGCCTCAATGCCCAATCCTCGCACAAGAGCGGTGAACAGCTGTTCTCCAAGGTCTCTGCTACCCTCGCATTTACGAGCCCGATCGCGAAAAGCCTCCAGATTCTCGATTCGCTCGCCAAACGTATCGGGGTGGTTTGGATAGTTTTTCCAAGTCTTGATCTCATCTTCTAGCGTCGATGGAGACAGATATCCGCGCTTTCTTAGACTGGGGGCTGTTACTCTGTACTTAGCCTTCCAATAGGCCGAGAGATACTTTAACAGCCTCAAAAGAGGATCCCCAGCGGAGAGGTTTGGCGTATTTGGCTCAAGTGGTTCTGAAGCTGCGCCCCAGTCTCGAGCCTTTCTGGTATTCTGAGGAGAATCCTTTGCTTTGGATGTTGTTTTCTTGTCTCCGCGAGGAGCAGAACGCTTCTGTGGGCTTCCGTACACCATGACTCCACTCTCGCCACTGTCCTTCCACTTCCCTTTCTGGCTTGCTGTCTCCTTCTGGGATGGACTCAGCGCTTTCTGCACGACAGCACGGCTTAGCCCGTCTGTGACGCCCGCGTCGTTCCAGTATTTTTCCAACTCGCGCCAGCATCCAGTGGACATGTTTTCCACCAATATCTTCTGAGTCTCTTTATCCTGTATCCATGCGTTCCTCATGAGATTGTGGTACATCAAATACTGTACATGCATACAATGCGTGACATTTCGTATCTGTCGTTGAATTTTTGAAGGTCCCTTTTTGCCATCCGATCTTTCGAAGGCGTTTCTCGGTGCGGCGGACAATGTGAGGGCGATGTCTCCCGTGATGACAGGTGTAGGTCCGTGATCGGGCTTGGTATGATGATGTGCTCCCAGTGCATCCTCCCAGTCGTTGTCTTCACTCTCACTGCCGTCTTCATCGGTCTGCCCCTTTGTCTTTCCCTTTGCTTTGCTTGCGCCATTCAGCGGCACATCTTCAAAATCATCCTCACTGCTCTCCAGTTCAGATAATTCACTCTCGTCATCCTCCTGCTCCAACAGCGCCTTGGTTTGCGAAAGTGTACGTTTGACTTTTGGCGGCGCGTCCAAGGTTTGGAAGACGGTCTCTTTGCCTCGCCGAGGGGGTGCGGGAGGTTTGCGATCGCGCGCACGTTTGGCTGGGGGTTCGGCTTTGGGGGAATCGGACCGTAAACGCTTTCGCGAGAGGATTGGCGGCATCTTTCTGCCTGGTAAGTTTATTCTATCGTGACATGAGGGCAACGTGGATGGCAATTGCTTGTGTTTGTTGAACTTCGATGGCTGGAATGATGACGCAGTCGCCCCTGTCACGATCCGATCTTGCGGGACGATCTATGGCGCAGGGATCCACCTGTCGCGTGGCGCCCTTTCGCGCTGTCACGGGCAATCTTCATCTCATCAAAACCTTAAGGTGTAGGGTACGCGTTCGCTCCATGAGTTATAGAGTCGTGCTAAATCATTTAAGTGTAGTTGTAAGCGGTGGATATAGGTTCTAGGAGTTAGGCCGGGTCAACCATAGGATGGATAGCAATAAACCGTAGATGTTGAGGACAAATGCCATCGAAACCTTAAATGACATCAGGTTTTCGGCAATGATATTCCGCTAGACTCTACGTATTCTAGGATAGCTACCTAGGTAGGTACGTTGTACTACTTCAAGAATGATCCCTTAGACAAGCAGTCGCAGGTCTATAAGGGTAGGTAGCCGGAGTGCCCATGTATATGGTTGCGTTCGACGACAGGCTCGCGCCTCGCGCTAAGCATGTTTCTCCTAAGAGCGCCTGTTGGTCACATAGAACTCCACAACTCTCCTAAGCGCTTCTTCCAACATATCTTTATCCACCGAGAAAATGAAGCGGAATTTCCCCGGCTCCTCATCATGATATGCATTGCCGGCCGACATCTCCAAACCAAAATTGTACAGCTGGAGCTTCAGCTCATCTTCCGCGTCCCACTCCCGGGCTTTCAAGCAGGCAGAGAGGTCAATCCAGAGAAAGAATCCCGCGTTACTACATGTGCCAAGATGTCAGCGAGATATCCACAGCAGAGAGAAGAGCAGACGAATGAGACTCACGATTTGCGGTTGTACGGTATTCCAGCAGCATCGAGGCCCTTGGCGGCAATGCTTTGATGCTCATTGAGTACACGCGCACTCTTTGCGAGGAACTGCGTGTGCCATTCTTCATCCTCGAGCATCACTGTAGCAATGGCGTCTGTCACCGGAGAAGCAGCGTGGAAGCGCCTGTTGTAGTTAGACATGACAACTCCTTAGGCGTCTTTAGCATGGATGAAAGAGACTTACGCTAAAGATTGCACAGCATTTCCCAGCTCTTCGTTGTACGTAACCAGGCATCCCAGTCTGAGACCAGCAGCCGCGAAGTCCTTTAGGCTATCGTCAGCTGATTCATGCGACCAAGCAAATGAAGCTTTACCTTTGACATCCCATACATTACATGAATGAGGCTACGATCGATCAATCCTGTTGTATCCAGTGAGAGTACCGATGTGAAACCTGGACGTGATTCATCGGTATCGTACACAGAAAGGGCGTAGATCTCGTCACTGATAAGGTGTATGCTGTACTTGTTGCAGAAGCGTAGTATGGCCTCCAAGGCTTCCCGAGAGTAGCATTGACCTAAAAAGTTGAGATGTCAGTTCTTTCCCTGTACAATATGTCATGTTCACTCACCAAGAGGATTGCTTGGGTTGGCTAGAAGCAGTCCCTTCACCTTAACACCACTCTTTGCTGCATTCTGGAGAGCCCACTCATAGCATTCGACTGCCCTAACGCCGAACTGATCCACTCCTCTGAACGGAGTGTACACAAGCTTACACCTGCATCAAATGTAAGCAGCCATTTGAAGCGACATGTGTATCCATATGTTTTAAACTCACTTTGACATGCTTCGGAGATCCGCGGCGAACGAGCCATAAATTGGCATTCCAAGGAGTAAGCCTTCCTCCTCTCCCTCGGTCAGACAGAGTGATAGGACATCATTCAAGGCTGTCACGCCGCTAACGAATGTGACTTGGTCCTTGTTCAAAGCTGAAACTGGTGCGAAGCGAGAGTTGATGAATGAGGCCATCGCCTGCCTCAATCGCTTGGACCCAAATGGTCCATCATGATAGGTCAAGGACTCAGGCTCGATAGAAGAGATGCACTGCGTCTCGTTTAGCAAAATCCCTTGGTATGGATATAAATCTGACCTTTGTCTTGATATAATCAAGCGCTTCATCGTGCATAAGGAACTATGTTTGTTTAGCGTTAATACTTGAAATAAGTGTTCTTGAGAGTGCAGACTAACGTTTTCCGCATTCCGAAAAGAAATGAGGCCTCTTGGATGATTGGCATCGTACAGCTGACCACGGTCTTTCTTGTAGCTCGCTGCTAAGTCCAACGCCGCATACTTGCGGCCACGTGAAGATAGCATAGTTCAAAGTATACCCCGGTGTAACTCCAACAATTGGCTGCGTGTATAGGTGGCTGAGGATCTGTTGGATGTGGTGGCTAAGGACTGATTGGATACCTGGGTACCCACGATGGCTGAGCTAGAACGCGCGGGGGCAGCTTTGCCAGTAAGCGGGACTTCTACGGAACAACATGGCACCTGCCGGATTGACCGAATCGGGGAAGGCGCAGCCCTGAATTGACCGTTTGGAAAAGTGATATGTAGACATCTGGTGCAGCCGCGTATGAAGATCCTGGTTCCATGGATGCCTAGGAGGCCGCCCGCATCCTTTCCACACGGTGCCTCGCCAAACGTTCAGCCTGAGACGCTCATCAGGTCTTTAGCACTCGCCGTCAGCCCTCCATGGTTTAAGCGCTGAGAATGCCTGATTATGCGAAGCTATTAATAGTGACAAGGTAACTCAAGTGGTTGCCTCGTTGCGAGGATGACTAGGAGCCGTAATCTTGCTGTAGGCGGTGTGAAGAGGAGTCGCGACATATATCGAGCGCGTCGCCTCAGCTTGGACATCGGGCACGATGGAACCTCGTGGATGTTTTGTCTATTGCTACGATACATATCAATGGCCTCTTGAGTGCTGTAGTACTTTTGCTTGCGCACCCCAAACAGTCTCCTAAACGATGGCCAACGTAGCGATGCCGATGAACAGGAGGAGAGACTGATCAAAAAAATTCACAGAGATACCGCCGCAGTTGCATGAGTAAGGGCTAGCAAGGTACAGTTGTGGGACGAGAGCAATGTGTTTCTTGCATGGAAAGGCAAGACACGTGGGTGGGAACGACGACACGAACGTCCGGCAAACCTCACACTGAACACGGACCAAACATGAAAAAGACGTGGAATTTCCTTGGAAAACTTACAAGACACAGAAAGGACTACAAGTGCCAACTGCAACTATGTTCCCAAGTCACGGGAAGAGATGATCGTACAACCCCTCATTGGGTCTCAAAACGGCATGGTGCAAATCTGTCGAGGTTTGCGCATCCCTTGATCGCTGCACGGCGCCGTCGCCTGTCACATCGACACACAACCATAGTTGCACATTTCATCGCAACAAAAGTGCACTTTCATCATTGCTAACACGACAAACTTATAAAATCGCAGCTAGAGATACAGCGAACTTGGCACAATGCCCTACACCGACATCATCGACATAGCCACACCTCCCCGTGACCTGTGGCTCCTCAGGCAGCCGGCCTCCGCAGTCCTCTGTCCTTAGCATGCATCTTCGCCAGACTCTACGCCCTTCTCACACTTTTTTCTGACATACTCTCTTCCTCTTCACCTTACCCACGTCCATTGTTACCATCTGAGTTTGTAGACACTTCCCACGGCATCTGCGTTTTTAATCCTGTCACCCTCATTGTCGTCCCCACTTGGTCCTCAGGCAACAATATATCCACCTGAGCATGTACACACTGCTGTTTATTGCAGTGCTGCTTACTGTTCTACTCCAGCCGGTAGCAGCGTCAAGTGCAGCAGCCTATCCAATTCTCCATACATCTTTTGGATTGCCTTGCGACGACATGGATTTCAACAGCATGCTGTGCCATATCTGCTACTCCCGCTTCCTTGACTGCTGCTGCCTCGACACCTCACAAGTCACAGTAAGGCACAATCTACCGCCCACGAAGTCTTTGCTAATAGTATCAGTCGGAAATGCCCTACATTGCCCCTGAGATGTTGCTGAACGATGTCGACGTGGACGTCAACCCCGACGCCGACTCCTTCGCCTTCGACATGTCGCTATTTGACCGCGACGAAACGGAAGCTTTGGCACCCCTCTACGAATACGTCCATGCGACCTACGGACAACCAATCAACAACGAGTCCATCCAGTCCATGGAGGCGAACGAGACAAAAGTCCAGTCAACCACTATACAAACGCATATCGAGGATACCTACACACCCGGCGATCGCTTGTCAGCACGCCCATCCAAGCCTCGCAGGGCAGCACAACGGAGACAAGCACCTCGTGATGGTGGTTTCGCGTGCAAAGCGGACGGCTGCGACAAGGTTTTCAACCGTCAATGCGACCTAAAGTATGTACTGTCGTGAGAAGAGCGTTCCAGCATATACTGACCCTGACCAGCCGTCACCAAAAGACCCACATGGTTGAGAAGCCTCACGTGTGCTCTACCTGTAGCAAGGGCTTCCTGTATCCAAAAGATCTTCAAAGACATGAACGACAACATATTGACCCCTTGTTGGTCCTGAACTTATACCGTTGTGACCACCCCACCTGCACCAACCTCGATGGCTTTTCGCGCAAGGACAACCTTCTCCGACACAAGCGCAATCAACACCAAATGTCGCCAGTTGCTGCCTAGTCGGCGTTGCCTGCATCCACGACTATATCCTCCAGTGCTCATGACCAATTCTTTATTGTGATTTCTTACGAAAAAATTCTTTCATGATGGGTATCGGCGCTTACCTGGATCTGTACATTTAGTTCTCCTTCTCCGATAATACCCCTCAGCGGTGCTTGTTGCAACGCGCTGCTCACGACGTCGACGGCTTCATGCCGCATTTACTCGATTCGTCACCAAAACAAACTATTTGGATATATCATCTCTCATTTAGTCTAATAGCGACATGTACGGAATAGTTTCATTTAAAAAGGGCATTCTCTACAGCTGGGTCTGGAGAGTGTTTGTGAGGCTCAGACACCAGTCAATAGCATAACACATCATCGGCTTTGTACTTATAAATTCTTCAGTTCACTTGTGCTCTTAGTACTTCTTGTCATTCTTCGATATGCCTGACTGAGATTATATTTGTATAGACTTCCAAGTGTAGACCTCACGGTGTCTTGTATTTCTCAAGATGATGTATGACCCTCTATGTCTCCGACGTGGACAGGCACTGAACTCCACAAAACTAGCTAAGTACAGCAAAGGGGCGACCTCTCAGCAGAGACCTAGCTGTTTTGCCACAGCCTCAGCTCCCCAGAATGCGCCTTCATCCCCAACAAAATGGAACTTATCCGGCATTTGATTTCCTGTCTCATCAAATACCAAGAACTCAGGAAGAGGATACAACTCCCCAGTCCAATCTGGTTTCTTCAACGTCTTCTCCGGTATCCCCCTAGCCTTCTCCAACACCCATAACCAATAGCTCAAATCCCTCACGATACCCAACTCCTCAACCCCCTTACTAAAAACCTCCTTCGTAACCGGGCCCCCACGCTGACAAAAGATCTTGATGACAAAATCCCTCAACGTACTACCCGGATGAGTATTCTCGTACACCCACTTGACCGTCTCAATCTCGCAGATGCTATGCTTCGATTGCATTGCCGACAAACCAAGTCGAATGCATGCATTCTGGTATCTCCAGAGCCCGAGAGCGCGCGCCAAGACCCAGTGCTTGAGAATAAATGGGAAGCTGGCCGCGGATAAGTGTGGGGGGGCATTACCGGTTTTGAGCCAATGTATGAGGCTGGTGAGCACGAGGGGAGAGGTGTTGGGGAGGGTGATGTGGGTGGTGGGGACGTGGGAGATGTGTTCGATGTAGGAGAAGAGCGGAGAATGCTCCTGGAGGGTAGAGACGCGGACTTTGACTTTGATGGTCTTGATATTTGGGTCGTCGGGTGTGATGGCCAAGACAATGAATCGGTGTGGTGACATTCTTGTTGGCTGAGGTAGTTGGTCTTGGACTGGTGGGTTGTCAGTGGCTGCCTTCGCTGGTGGGGGCTTGATTTGGTTGTCACTTTATCTCGTAGGTGCTTAAGCTTGTTTTCGGTTCAGCTGGTGGTTGCTTGAGCGGGCGGTTCGCTGAGCTTGTGGGTGATGGTGGTGTGGAGATGGTAGCAGCTTAATTCAGGATACGAATATACAGACAGGTCGGTGGTCTAGCAGGCACCTTGAGATAATGGTCCACGTGCGGGCGACGGGCGATTGTGAAGGGAAACGTGGGCTATTGCGTTTGCTCAAGCTATGGTGAGCGAGTTTAAGTGAATTTGCTAGCACGTGCAAGTTTGCAGTTCATCGCTTTGGGATCGGTCACGTGCGTGTGGGCGACGACGTCTACAGGGGTAGCGCATGTCGATGCGAGAGCATTTTATTGATTCTGATGTATGATGTTGCATCCACGCCATGTACTGGGTGTGTTTGTAGCCAGTCTCCCTTCTGCCATGATTTAACCCAGTTGGCATTCTACTACCAAAAACACGTCTCACTGCAGATGTTCGTTTCACACTGATAATAACCATGACATGATTATACAGCTCGCCCTCTTGCTACCCCCATTGTGTCGTCCCGTTCGTTGGTCGCGAGCCGCTTAAGTGCAGCTGATTCCCGCGTTTGCAAACATTCGTCGAATCTCGTCCGTGCTTTTTGACTTACGGCCACGAGTATTGTTGCCCAGCCAAGGTTGCGTTTGCAAGTGCAATTCAGCCCTGCGTCGAGGTTGATCGTCGGTATTGGCGGAATGCGTGATCTCAGTTCGAACGAGCATCGGGTTACTCACATCATCGCCCTGAGCGACAGCCTTCCCATGCGGTGGACGTACTCCCTACTGAGAGTTCAGGGATTAGATGTATTGAAGATGAATGCATCTGCGTACGACGATCTCGTCCGTACCGAGTTTTGGACATGAGAGTTGTCAAGCTAGGGCTGCACATGAATAGCTGTATTAAACACAACGGAAATAATCATTTCTTTAGCTAACACTTATTATTGCAACGCATGCCTCTGCCACCAATATCCTCCTGTTGCCTCACACAGTCCCATCAAATTTGCAATATTTACAAGTACAGGTGTCTTGATGTTGCAGTAAGGCCCTTCGTGAATATTCCAGTTCGGGAATGGTGCATATGAAATAGCACCGGATAGCCAGATACACCACGCCAATCACAGGTCTTCTAAACCGTAGCAAGATACCG
This sequence comes from Pyrenophora tritici-repentis, assembly GCF_003171515.1. Classification (NCBI taxonomy): domain Eukaryota; kingdom Fungi; phylum Ascomycota; class Dothideomycetes; order Pleosporales; family Pleosporaceae; genus Pyrenophora; species Pyrenophora tritici-repentis. Next base: position 3,135,360 of record NC_089391.1, on the reverse strand, counting down.
TGTTCCATTAGATCAACAGTTCCTTATCATGCCTTAGTGCCCTCTACACTACTTTTTCCACCTTAACCAATGACAAATACCTCATCTGGGCCCTGCCTCGCTGCCTCCCGCTCGTGAGGCTTCATCAAATGAGGAATGAAAGAAAGGCCACAGAAATCGGCAGGTCTTTCGCCATAAAAATCACTGTCCTTGTCTGTTGGTTCTGGCCAACGCACATATAAAGCATCAGCCCCGTAGACGGAGCATACTTTGTCTCCAGGCTTGCATCCTGGCGTGGCAATCCCAACGCGACCACTAATAGTGCTGATCAAAGAGTGACCAGTGAGGAACATTAGCCTACTTGCCAGAAGAGTGACAAGAAATTGCAGCTTAGGGGGGAGAACAGGCGTTTGCTCTTCACGTGATACCCACCTACCCACGAACTCTCTCCAACCAAGTACCAAGCCTTCTTCTATGTTCATCCTAGTCCTAGTATCTAGTAAGATACACATCAGAAAGTCTCTGGCGAGAAATTTGCCCATCTTACTTTCGTCCCTGACTAGACTATTCGCTAGATCAATTGTACGAGAGTAGAAATGCAAAACTACCTTGTGCAGAGGGCCGCGCTTGTTATCCGTGTCATGAATGTAACTTTGAGCATCGAACAGCCTAGGGTCTTCTATGACTTCCGCTACTATACCCAAAGTCATACCGGAAAATCGTAGATAATCGTCATCTGGAGAAAACCGCGGGGGCATCTGGGAACCAGGTCACGCGCGTAGTTTAATATCTCGACTGGTTCCCGCAGTTTCCTTTTCTTTTTCTGCCATCTCTTCTTCTAGAATGCCTTTCTAATGATCTCTCAACGGATCATTACAGTCATTCTTCAAGATGAATGTATGTGCCGAAGTACCTGAAAAGCTGGGATACCAGCTAGGAGGCGATGGCGGTTTAGGTTCGATCGTGCGAGGCATATTCGAGCATCTCATGAACGATCGGTGTAACGAGAACTTGGCCTTCGTTGCAAGTTATGCTCACCGAGGCTTCTGCCTTTCCCCAAACGTAGCATATGGCGTCATATTGAATGATGTTTTCGAGGTCATGGGGCTCAACGCGTAGTAACAGCGTGCCATCAGTCGATCCTATGGTAAGAAGACGTATTTCGTCGGATGCGAGTGCCTGTTCTCTGTACGGCGAGTTTTTGGGAGCAGTATGTTTGAAATTCATTGCATCAGGATAGTTATCGTTCGGTGTATTTAAAGAAGAATATTTGAGAAGGTTTCACCTCGGACGTAGTGATGGAAGATGCAATAAAGTCGACAAGAAGGTGGGGTAGATGACGTCTCATGTGGTTATGCGACACAGTTTTGGGGCCGAAATCCCCGCTCAAGTCCTCAGGATACATGTAAAGACTGTGATGTTCCTATCCTAACTTTCACAGACTTGACTAGGTTCTTAGTAGTACGACTGGTGGTATTGATGCCATGATTGTACGTCTAACTTCGCCTCAAAGGCCTCCTATGGCCAGATGGGATTAGGTGGCCCATGTAGCTTGAAGTAGCCCGGCTGCAACTTCTGAAACACTTCAGTAGGATCATACTTGAGTGCAATGCGCCTCAACTTCTCTGCGTTCTTTCCGTAGCTTGAGATAACGTCCTGAAACGGACTAGCATAGTTCATGTAGACGTAGTCAATGGCCAAGTCTCTCCGTTTCGCTTCCGCTTGCATCGTTTTGACTATCTTGGCGTGTGACTTTAACACCAACTCATCATCCTTGATGTTGGTCCAGCGAGTATTCAGCGAGCAGAGAAGGATGGGTCCATCGGAGGGTGATAGACCGAGTGCATTCCCGCCATTCTTCTGCATCTGCTCGAGTTGCGGGACGGTGATGACTTGAAATACATTCACTGGTAGAATATCTGCGACATCTCGCAACTTTTCAAATTCTTCAAACCCCACATCCGCTATGAACTTGACCATATCTCGATCCAGCTTGCATGATATAGTCCAGAATGTCTGTCGAAAGCCTTTCGGATTCGAACTCTCGATCTTCAGCGTGAAATGGGCAAGAGTATCGATCTTTCGGCCGTCTGAAATAGCTGGAATATTGCGGTACTCTTCGTAGATTGGAGGGTCCAATATGGGGTCCGTATATACGAGTTCGGCCAACATCAGCCTGGTGTTGGAGGAAGCAATCAATCCAGCGGCCATATAGTACGCAGCCTTGGTATCGACTGCAGCATTCCTGCCCAGATTGACAAAAGCATCAATTGCTGCAGGAAAACTGGACTCGGCGAACCTTCTTGTTCCGCCAAGCATCATCCCATAAGGAAAGGTTTCGAGGTTGAACTTGGTAACGATACCAAAGTTGTTGCCTCCGCCTCTTAACGCCCAATATAGATCTGGAAACTCAGTGGGGGTCGCTGTCACGATGCGACCCGAAGCAACAACGACCTCATATGAGGCGACGTTGTCACACGCCCAACCCTGTTGATTTGCGATCCATGAAATGCCCCCACCGGTAACCAGGCCTCCGATACCGATGTCACCGACGCGGCCGCCTGCTACGGTAAGATTGTCCTTTGCCAAGGTCTTATAGATGTCAAACCAGAGGTTTCCAGGTTGTATCGAAGCGATTTTCTTGTCTTTGGAGAGAGTAAGCTGCTTCATTCGTTCGAAAAGAATCGTGATACCGCCGTCAATACTTGATGCACCTGCAAATGCCGCATGACCTCCGCTTCGTACTGCAAATGGGCATTGGGTAAGACGCGAAAGAAGTATCAAAGACGACACATCAAGGGCTTCCTCGGGTCTGAAGATGCAGATCGGCTTTGCGTCCCGCTGCTGGACCGCATAGAAGTAGTTTATTGCCGCACTGTACGAAAGCGTTTCCCGATCTTCAACCTTATTACTACCAAAGATACGTTTGAGGACTTGACACTATGTATGGTATAAGCAGAGATGTACGTTGTGCTTGAAGCGTGCTTACCGAACAAAAGCATGTGGAGGACTTTGTGGATCTGTTTGCCAGTTCCGGAATGGTCGAAATATCCACGCCGTTCACCAGTAGTGCCTCTGCGACGTCAATGTCGGGTGTCTCGAATGTTTTTTGTGCCAGTAGGCCTGTTGATAGGAGGATAGTGCAGGCAATTGTCGGTGCCCACATTTTCATAGTGCACGACTCTGCTCGTGAAGTAACGAAGCGCGAAACCCCGGAGTTTGTGACCTGGGATGTAAATGAAGAGTGTTCCGACTTGTGAAGGGTATCAGAAGATGTTTTGGAAGGTGGGGTCAATTTTAAGCAAACTTTGTGGGGACTGTCAGCTCTTGTATGTATGTTGCGGTACTAAGTATAATGGGGGTGGTAGTAACGCCGATGCCCTGTAAGTAAGACCGGTCAACGTCACCCTGCTCGGATGTGGAGCATGATCTCCCACTGCGATATGTAGTTGTTCTATAAGACCAGTACACTTACACAAGGAAAGTTCATCCTGTTCACTCGGGACTAGTGGCTATGTGACGTTCACAACCCAAACCTTAACTTACAGGACATATCTTGTCACAAAAGCTTATCTATATCTCGAGATACCAGCGTTACCACGGCTGAGAATTCTCTTCGATCGTGGATTTGGCCTTACCACAAAAGATGACCCCTCAAGTGTTTTAACGTTAGCTTTTATGCGTCGATCTCGAATGCCCTTGTACGCTAGTACGTATCGTCAGCCTTCCGACGATGCCGGCTGGCATCGCGGGGCTCGACGTGGTCGACATAGAGAAGGTATGCCAGTGAACGTAGAAATGTCGAAGATGTAGGGCCATTTTTTTTTAGCAACGAACATGCTCCGTCCATCTCTATACCGGCAGGCGGTATGGCACCGCTCGACGTTGTGCATGCGGGCTGAAAGAACGATGCCCAAAGGGAAAGGCGGATATCGCCCGAGCTCAAGGGTCCCGAGGTCGTGCTGCGGGCCGAAAGACGGCCAAGCCAGGGACCTCGACGCTAGTACAAAACCAGGGGTAACTATTCAGCCCACTTGGAACCCCTTCATCTCATATTTGCTGCAGTGTTCTCCATCCCATCCACAACTCCCTAACATCTCGCAATGGCGACATTAACACCCGCTGTGGAACCCCAATGGCCATGCTCGTTCAGACTTCCAGAAAATCAGGATCCTAACAGACGAACATTCAGTCCAAGGCTCTTCCGAGGACCCGATAACCAGCCCCCGCAGGAGTTCTACAGCGACAACTATGACGACTCCGAAAAACTGGCAAGCATGTTTCTCAACGAAAGCGTCTTGGGATTCGATATGCAATGGATCTATCCAGAACGCAAGAATAATATCCCGTTACAAGAGGCAGTGTCAGTCATCGGGGTCGCGACTGAAAGCAAGATAGCCGTCTTCCACATTGGCCGGCATCTCGGGAAAAGAGCTAGCGAAGTTCTGGCGCCCTCACTGCGCAAGATCATTGAGAATCGGGACATAGTGAAGACTGGCTATTCCATAATAGGCGATCTCGCTAGATTGCGCAAACACTTCGGTCTCCAGCCTAGGGGTGCTATGGAGCTCAGCTACCTTAATGTGTTGATTAACGAAGAAAGAATGAATTTCAAGACATATTATACGAAAGGAGGTATGGGGGGACTCGTGAATGAGCATTTCCATGGCTACACTTTGATCAAAGACTCAGGACAGCGCAAGGACTGGCTCTCGCCCATGACAGCCAACATGAAATCGTACGCGGCAGCCGACCCATATGCGGGAATTATGCTCTACTATCGTATGAATGCGAAGTGACTGAAAATACGCCCTTGTCCACCACTACCAGCCTATTCAGAAGACTATTACACATTTGAAGAGTTTTTGAAGAAAGGATTCCTAGATGCTCGTGAGCTTCGACTACAGCCCCTCCACCCAGGTGGGAATAACCCAGAGGCCAAATGGTTCTTCTCTATGGCAGAGGATCACAACGTGCCGAAGAACCTCGATCCAGTATCCAAAAATTTGTACAAGCTCCTGCTCGATGGGCGCGACAAGCTAGCTAACCATGAGGGTTTGCACCCCCGTGAGATGATCATTGATTGCGCACTCCGCACCATGGCTTTGACTCGCCCCCAAACCGCCATCGATTGCGAGAAACTGCGAGGCTTGAACGACGACATGCGCAAGGATCTGGCCGAATACTTCAGCCAAATTATTACAAAGTTCGAGCGAGAGCTACAAAAGGTGAGCCGCCTTGTGTTGCCTTTCCAAAGAACATAAATAATGTGTGTGTGTGTGTGTGTGTGTGTATCAGAAACGGGAACACGTAAAGCAGGAGCGTATAAAGGCGGCGCAACAGGAAACAGCACAACCACCACAAGAGCCAGGAACCCCCAACCCATCCACTCCTTCGTCGGAGCCGGACGCCGCCATAATAAAAGAGGAAGATTCAGAGGGCGGTGCGACAGATGAAGCCCCAGCCCCCGCTGCCGTGCCGGCCATGCACACTGGTCTCACGTTCAACATGGCGGACACCGCTCTCGACGGAGACGTCGCCGAGGGTGCCGGCAAAGAGATCAAAGTTGAGCCTGTAGAACCCACGGAGGAGAACAAGAAGTGGAAACGCATGCGTGACCAGGGGCTCGAGGAGGGAGGTAAGAAGAAAGAGCCCCGGAGGTCGACCAGAAAGAGATCGGGATGATTGAGGGATTGGCGTTAATTTATTTTTTGGGAGTTCGGATCTGGGATTTTCAGTGGATCTTTTCGTACTTTGAGAAAGAAGGAAAGGCAAGATAGGGTACCAGACCTGAGCATTGGGCTCGATAGGTAGTAGATTTTGCTAAGACCCTATGCCACCGAATATATCACGTGACCTTGTCTTAGCACACGGCGTACATACATACTTACACGCCTAGGTGACACAGGAAAACCACAGAGGATACAATAGCGAGCAAAGCCAAGTAGCCAAACATCAAGATTACCACGAAGAGAGCATGAAATGTACAAAGTGTATCATAAACATCCTTGTTGTTAAAACCTACATAGCTATATGACTACATAACTCCTCGTAACATCCAACATAACACGTACAGGGGTATATATTTCTATAACAAAGACCATCGATCGTACCAAGTGCAACCAAGCAGCCATATGAAGGGTATAAAACGAGCAAAAGCCATGAACCGAAACATCAAACAGTAACATACAACTAGAAAACATCGCGATGGAAAGAATCAACAGATAAAGAAAAAACTAATGCTTCTTCTTCGTCCCCTTGGACGTCGAGCTCCTTCGACTCAACCCCGTCCTCGTCGTATAAGCCGGCGCAAGGTCCTCAGGACTATCAGACCCAGTATCAAATGCATCCGCATACACGGGACCCTGTCTAGCAGACGGACGAGTCGGTTCGCGAGGCTGGATAGTTTGGTAGCGAGCTTCATTTGTCGGACGTGGTGGTGGCGCGATAGGAAGCGAGTTTTCCACTGTGCGCAGATCCCAGGGGTCCTGTGCGAGCGACGGTGACATTGCTGACGTGTGCGCGAAGGGATTTTCGGCAGGGGTACGGGGAGGCTGTGCGGCGAAGGGGTTGTCTTGGGAGAAGGAGGGGCGGCGAGATGAGGATGGGGGCCGGGTAGTGGGTTGCTGGAAGTTTGACGGGAAGGAGAGTGGGGGCGGGGCTTTTGTTCTTGAGCTGGGGGCCCGGGTGGAGTAGGGGGTTTCGGGTACTTGGGTGCTAAGATTAGGGGATGTCTGCTGGGAGATGCTCGTACGACGCTTGCTGTTTGATCGGGTCATACCAGATGGGCGGGTAACACTGTCGTGGCGGGTGACGGAGCCTCTTCGCCCCATTCCAGAGCGAGGGTCGTAGTAAGCTGGCGTTTCTTGTTGGAGTTTGACAGCTGCCAGTCTCTCCTCGCGCTCACGCTCCTCTGCGGCTTGCTTCTCAGCCTGCATCTGGATGTTCTCGGCTTCAAGAAGACGGCGCTTTTCTGCCATCATCTCAGGAGTCATGGAAGAGCTTGACATTCGGCGCGTGCCCGATGGTCGCTTGTTGAAGACATCACTCGTTGGAGGCTTGGATTTTTCCTTCTTGCGATCTCTTGCCATCTTGTCATCCCGTTCCTTCTTCTCTTGTGCTAGGCGTTCCCGTTCATGCTCTTCGTGCTTGCGTCGTCGAGCTTCCTCCCGTGCTGCGGCTCGCTCTCTCTCTTTCTCAGCTTGAAGCCTTTCCATCTCTTTGGCGGCGCGAGCCTCCTCGCGTGCGGTGGCTCGCTCTTTTTCCTTCTCAGCTTGCAGTCGCTCTGCTCTCTCCTGTGTGCGAGCTGCTGGACGACCTAGTTCAAATCGCACCTGCTTAATGTTGTCTTCTTGCGCAATGTTCTCAGCCAACTGTCGGTCCAACTCTTCTTGACGACGTTGGTCTTCGCTCTTCTTCTTGCGTCGCTCGTCGCTGACTTTGGGGCGGCGGGTGGGGTCAGATGCCCCTGAACTAGCGTGAGACGAACCAGATCGATCTGCCAAGTCATCATCAAATGGACGAAGACCTTCCGGCCCATATGGATCATCGGAAAAGACACGTGGAGTGACCCTGGTGGTCTGACGTAAACCCGAGGAATCTCCAGCACGACGGCGAGATGGGGAAGGGGGAGCAGCAGCAGTAGGTGGGTTGTGGATTATCGTCGGGGGGTATCTTGTACGCTGGCGAGGAGTCGGTGGATCATAGTCAAGTTCAGGGTCGGAGGTGACATATAGTGACGGCGTCTGACTAGAGGAGGCCGACGGGGTTGGCCGATGATGATAGCCATGGGATGCGGTGGGAGTCGCGATGTAGCTGTTTGGCTGACTAAAGGCGGACGGTGGAGGCAATGTAGCCTCCGGGAACCCGGTCCGATAGATGTACGAAGACTCAGAGCCCGGAGAATCAATGGCTGCATCATTGGACCCGAGGGAACCAAGTGAGGTCCGGTTGTATGTATTGGAAGAAACTGAGACGGAAGGATACTTCTTGCCTTTATCCTTCTTTGCTCCGAATTCAATGACAATCTCCGGTTTGATAGTCCTCTGGCCGTCACGAGTGGATGGGCGACTACCACTACCAGATGGACGACGTTGTTGCACCAGATATGTACCAGAGCTTGTAGGAGTTGGCGGGTTTATTGGTGAGGGAGTGTTGTCACGGGAGAAGGATTCTCTCCTATGGCTCGACCATTTAGTCGTCCTTGTGGCATCAGGGCATGTCCTGTCACTGCGCTCTTTGCTGCACGGGTAATGGACATCATAACTGGTCCGCACTCCATCGCGGCCCATGTAGATACGCTCCTCGATTCGACACATGGTGGTAGCGTGGAATTGGCAGGGTTGAAATTGAAAGTCCTTGATATATCAATGGTCCAAGTCTCCTTGTCGCAACCCCTGCAACGGTTGGACTGGAGGCTTTGAGAAGATGAGCTTGTCCGAAGTGGAATAGTGTCGGCAATGGACGAAATTGGTTGTGCCGGCAGTGACAAGAATGTTGGAGTGGGTTGGTTGAAGGTACGGTTGAAGAAGAATCAGACCAGGAGGTATTGTGTTGGATGTCCTTTATTCCTTGGACGGCGGGGACGGCTGAAATAAGGGCGTAGGTGGCGGGCGGCGTGATTGTGAGCGGTGACAGATGGGGGAGTGTAGTCGTCACTTGAAGGAGGTGTGGACGAAAAGCGAAAGAGTCAGAGGGGCGGTATTGTAATTATAGACAGCAGAAGTGATGTGCCGAGGGATAGTGCAGGAGAGTATATGCAACTTGAGAAACCAAGTGCGCCCTACTGGGCGAGGGTACGTTCTTAAGTGCCAGGAGGCGCAGATTGTAGCCTGAAATGAGCGCAACAGGTGGACAAGGAAGGGGACTTAGCATCGAGTACCGAAACGGGTGTGCAGAAAAATTCACCATTGCTAGGCCGCAGCGAGGGGCAGAAGATAGTGCATGAACATGATCCGGGCGCCCTGGGGCCGTTTCTCCAGGCTGCGCAGCGGTGAATTGCACAGCCTGCCCCCCGAAAGACAGCGGCCAGCCCAAGTGGACCCTGACGGCGGCCTGTATTCTGTGCCTGAGGAAATTCAGGACGCCAAAATGGAGACAAAGCCGCTGCCATTGGGCGCAAGGCCGTCCTGTCGAGTCCGCAAGCCGGTTTACTCGTCCGCGCGGCCGCAAAATGTGTCTCAAACGCGATGGGCAGCAATGGTAAGCAGTCGGTGCTCGAGCGCACCCGGCCATAACTAACAAACCCACCCACTTTCCTAAGCTCGGGTTTGGTGGGCACGCCTTGCGACGTGCACATTCATGTTGCAACGGGTACGTGCTGCTGCTGATGCCAGTGAATGAGTTCCGCACTGACTGTGTGGTCCTCAGCTGAGCGATGGAAGTTGGAAGACTGACGAATCGAGGTGGGGGCTATGCAGTCATTCCCGTACGGTGGTGGTGGTGGTGGTGGGCGTCCATGCCAGGCACCAGGAGCCGGGGATTTGCTGATCGGCGCCCAATGCCCGACCATATTATTCACTTTGCGTTGATGATGATATGGGTTGAGGGAAGTTTGCCAGCCGGCTCGACTGCTTTGGTGGGGCTTCACTGTACGACGGCCTGTACGACGGGCGCTAAAAGGATGCACCCACGCGAATAGTAGAACGCATCGTTCGCAGGCTGGCTTCATGCACCGCGCGGTGACATCGCAACATCGCGAGTATATTGCGCGGGCTTGAGTTTTTGCGCGCGATAGCACATGTCTGTCGCAAAGGATGCGCTAACAGCTGGGCGGCATCAATGTTTGTTGGGAGGCGAACTGCTGAGCATGTGAGCTCATAATGCCACCTTGTTGCCTTGAGCCATCCGAAGTCGGGAAAGAGCAGTCGGGACGCATCGTGCCTACCATCATCAATTCGCTCCTGTCAGCACCTTCCACACAGTATCGCGCCGTCCCTTAGCGCCGGCTCATGTTCTTGCACCCAAAGTAGGTCCGCAATCCGCCGTCCCCACTACCGAACCTCACTACTACAAATTTCCACCACCCTCAACTCCGAATGGCTGTATGCGATGAGTCTTGGTCAAAAGTTATTTCGACCTACCCCTGGTCCCCAGTCCTCCGATTGACCGTAGCTTCAGCCATCAGCCCTAGAAGGTGCGCAGACCAACTATACCGTTCTGCTCTTTTGGGTGTCGGGATTCTTGATTCCCAAATCAATTGCGCCTCTGGCGGAATCAAAACCCTGCTTTCAATCTGCGACACCGCTATTTGCGCTTCGCAGATGGGTCCCAAAGGGGATGGTGCTAGATTAGGCAGGCACGGCCACAACATTGAGCGGCTTCACGTATGCTTGTGTGACTCTTCCGACTGAACGCTCGTGACAAAGAGATGGAGTGATCAGAGATGGCTTCAGCGACGTACGTGGCCAGAGCGCCATCAGTACACCACTCCATGCATCCTTCTAGGCGCAAACTCGCCACTCTACACAAACTTCCAATGGATTCACACATGTTTCTACGCTACTATTAACATATCACTTCACCGTACTTTGACATCAACCAGCCCGGCTAATATCGACCCTCTACCGATGTTCCTGCTTGAGCCACAGCGCCTCGATGGCTTAAACTATAAGTAGTTTAAGGCGTACCAATTCTAGCACCACTCGTTATCACACAGCCACTCAGCCACACGTACGGCCACCCACACGCATTTCATCTGGCTTTTATCAGATTAACGAAGGCGCAAAGGCCCGACGGGCGGCTGGAGAACCGCTGCGAGCGTCAGACCCACTCAGTCCGGACCTTATACTAGCCACACGATATCAATAAATGTACGTCAGCTGCCGCAACACAGCTACTGTACGAGTGAACGACTTGAAAGGAGCGTGATGGTAAGAGCAGAATTTTCTGACAAGACCGTTGCTTCCATCATTGACCTTCGTACCCCTCATAACTCCGCAAATATCACACACCCGCACTTACCGCAACCCAACCCAACCTAGCCCAACCCGTGTCTTCGGGCCCAAACACACTAGTTTAGTGTATCTCTCTCCCTCCTACCCTACCTACATTCTTCCGCACACTTCCAAAATTCTACCTCGCTAACCCCACCACTTAAACATCAACGCTCACGTCTCTCACCCGCCGTGCCCCGAGACGCACCCCGCTTACCCTACCAGCTCAACCCCATCCCTCACATTCGGAATCACTCGTCTCACCCGCAATGCCCTGAGACATCGACCCCATTCTCCCATAAGCAATGCAGAAAACCCTTGCTACAGGGGTACATGGGAAGCTGAACAACGTCACCACCAACTTTGCCAAGACACAGTAGACTAGGCTACAACGTGTCTGGCCTACATGTAGTATAGCTTAGTCACGTGCCTCCGGGGGATATATACATGATGGAGTGGGGATGACAAAGCGGTGGCGGGTATAAATCTCCCCGAAGGGTTGTAGGTAGTTTATGGAGGAATCGTAGTCTGGAACCGGAATATATTGAGGCCTCACACATCCGCATCTAACACAAGAGAAGAGAGGATTATAGGAGGGTTTTGCACCGATTGGCTTTTCTGTGGTGGACATGTCTATGGCCTGTGGGGGATAGAGGGATATGTTCCGAGACCCTGATGATTGTCGATCATGTACACAACGGAGTCCCTCTATCACCAAAGGGTAACAACAAGCCTGGTAGGATTCAATAGCTGATACGTGATTTGAAATTAGCAGGCTTGGAGGAAAGTAAGACAGTATAGTAGGCATGGGTCGTGGCTCGACAAGGAACAGTAGATGTCCTTTAATGTATTCCACAGATTGACTGCCTTGTATCAACGCAACGGAGCTTTGCCATTACGATACATATTGTTCAGACCGTTATACTGGAAAACATCTGGTTTTCAGAGAGAAACATATATGCTCAGAAGTCTGAGAGAAAGGAGACTTTATCACATATTCCAATCGTGAATATTCATACAAACCACTATACTACAAGCATCCACATCTCTCCCCCTTCTCCATCACAACACCCCTACTCCCCCCTCAAAGCTTGCGACACGCCAGGAAACCCCGCTCCAGGCGACCCCCTCCCCTGACCTTCCGCCCTCAAAAACTGGTCCAACGCCGCCGCCTCCCCACTCATCGCATCCAACTCCTTAACCCCACTCCTGCCCATACTCCCCAAATCCCTCAGTGGATCACTCTCCAAGGGCTCTCTAACCGGGGGTCTATCATCCAACTCGCCCCTAGCGACCGCACCTTCAGGCCCGGTTGCTCTGGCAATCTTAACATGGATCCTACCATCATTACTCACACTAGCAAAGAGCGGGTGGACAAGAATCTTCTTGCCACCAGGCGTATCCACATCAATAGTCTCCACGTCTTTGGCGTTGTCCCCGAATCTAGCCCCGGGACGCGTGTCCGTGCTGCGGAACTGGTCGTTTGCAACGAAGCCGCCCACACCGAGGCGGGCGTAACTTTCATTCTTGTAAGCTGTGCGCCTGGCTTGAACGACACGGGCGGTGATGGGAGCGGGATTAGCCTGGGGACCGAGAATGGGGTGGTTTGCAATGTAAGATTTTGTGCGGAGGTAGCCCAGACCAGCGGACGGGTGGGTTGATAATGGTGCGCTTTCCTGGTCGAATATGTATGCGTCGATGTCGCGGGAAGCGGCGTCCCTGTGGAAGGCTTTGTGTTTGAATTTGATGGCGGGGAGTTTGAGGAAGGGGAGGATGAGTTTGCGGACGAGTTTCGAGGCTAGGGGATCGTTTGCGGTTTCCTTGCGGAGCGCTTTGATGCCAGCTTGGATCTGGGAGTCGGTGATGTGTCGCCATGTTTTCTCTTGGGTGGAGAGCCAGGCCTCGGCTTCTTGGGGGTCGAGTGGCATTCCTTCAGGACTGGTTTTGGTGGCAGCTTGGCGGCGGGATCTGTAAATTTCAGTCTTTACGTATTCGACTAGGTAGGCTTGGAATTCCTTCTTGCGTGCGGTGATTTGCTTGGATAGGTAAGTGGCGAAATCATCGGCGCCCATGCCGGGGAGCCACGGGCCGTCGTGCTTCCACCGTTTGGTGTTGTGCACGATGGGATCGACAGGTGGGCGCGTGAGGGGCGTGAAAGGAGTAGCGGCAAGTTCTTGTCGAAGGGCCCTCTTGGCTCCATCTTGCTCTCGTGCAAAGGCGGTGAAATCCAATAGCCAAGGCATGTTGGCGGGAGTCTGTTCTGCGAGTCTTGCCTCTTTCTCCCCCCATCGTCTCTGCAAGTCAGCCGCTGCTTTTCTCTCTAGTTCCTTGAAGGCGTTGGCCTCGGCAACCCTTCCTGGATGCTCAGGGTTCGTCAAGCCACGTGCCTTCCAGTCGGCCTCCTTCGTAGCCAATTCCGCATCCCAGCGCGTACGGAAAGCTCTTGACTCTGTCTCGTACAGTATCTTATGATGTTCGCGGAGCTGAGCCCTCCCCTCAGCCGCCTTCTTTTGCGTAGATTCAAAGTCTGTAAGTTGCTCACCCCACCCTTGACTCCTCCAACTCGCCTTCTTCTCCTCCCACTTGTCCTTCCACGTTGCATTGAAGACTTCCCACTGGGCCTTGGCGCGTTCAGACGGCATGTTCTTTTTAAGCGCCTTGAGGTACAGCCCCGCCTCATCCAGGCCCAAGTCAGTGTCATAACTCGTAGTGTCATCGCGAATCTCAAAAGCTCCGGATGGCGGGGTTCCACTCAAGTCCTGGTCTCGCATCTGCGTCATGCCTTTCATCACCGGCACACCCATCTCTTCCCACTTTTGCCTTGTCCGCACATGGTCGGCTGCAGAGTCGAAATCCGTGACATGCTCAATGGTATCCAATTGCGTGACCTTGAGCACCGGGTCGCTAACTTGCACAATATGACTCCTTGATGGAATCGGCCGCTTCAGACCCCAATCACCGCGTGCAAGCGAGGGCTTTGTTGTGGCAATGGCTTGGTGGGTCGGATAGGGCAGCGTCGCAGTGTCGGATTCTCTGATGACGCCCGCGCCGTAGCTCTCAGCAACGTGCGGCCGTGGGAGGGGATTTGGCAGTGAGAAAAGGCGGGAGTTTCGGAGCAGATTGGCTGTGGGCGAGAGCGATTGGCGGCTCAGAGACATGTTGGCGCTGCGACAGCCGCGTGCTGGCGTTAATGGCGGCTGAGTCGTGATTTCCGTGTGGGAGCAAATGTCGAGATGGATTTGCGGATGGTCTGTGCTCACCTCCGCGGATTCTGATGCATGAGATGAGATGTGACATTGACTTTTGAGATTTTTTTCTACAATCATTTATAATATTTCCTTGAAACTTGCCAGTATCCTCAGTTCAATTGATTCTCCCACAATTCCCTAGATAACCGCAGTTTGCAGTACGTGGGCAGGACTTCCATGCATATGTCCCCAATCACATCTTCGCATCAAATAGATTGATGGTCCGCGACTTCCAGCCGTTTCACCGAGCTTGTTGTCCTGGGATGCAGTCTGTAGCTGATCAGGTCTCTCGCGAAGGTCTGGGGGTGCCAAGCAGCGGTTCTGGTGCATGGCTATCCGTGTAACAATGCCTCACAAATAGCATCGCCTCAGCCAGGTAGATGCTTGTCCCAGTCCTGCCCGTCATCTTCGTCGTCTTTATCGTCATCACTGTCTTTGTCTTTTCTGTTGATGCGAGGAACGTGGCCTTCGATAGCCATGGTGTGGTTGGATGCCTGTGCAAGCGATGGTGCCAGTGGTGGTGCGTTGGTAGATACACGCTCGACAATCTGATCTTGAATGAGGTCGCTATTTGCCTTGGTGGCCTGGCCTGGCTTCTCTCCACGCTCGAGAGCTAGATGCGCAATGGCAGCTTCTTGCGCGGCCCAGGCGGCATTCATGTCCTCTTCTTCTGCATCTACCTTGGTCGCGCTTTCCTGCTTGGGACGTAGGGGCAGGGCTAATCGATGCTCCTCGCTGTTTTCCACCATGAGCTCGATTTTTTCTCCGTATCCACACGAACGCAGCCACGCTGGCTCTTCATTGAGCTGCACTTTGACGTATAGCGCCCGCTTCGCGCAGTCGTCGGAGCACCACACCTCCAGCACCTTCCTATCCACAATTTGCACGCCGTCTTTGGTATCGATAAATTGCTTCTTTGCCGTCGACCGTGCCTTCTTCTTTGGACGTGAGCACAAGGCATAACCGCACTTGTCCGCGATATTGCGCTCTTCGATAAGCGCATCGTAGTCGGCGGGTTGAAATGGTATGACTGCTTTCTGAAAGAAAAGAGCATCATCGGGCGAGGGCCGTTTAGGGTCGGCATTTGGTGAAGTGGGAAAGTCCATCAGTATCATGACGGCCTCAAGCACCTCGGTCTCGACGCGTTTGCGGTCCTCAAGAACAGTAGCATGATGGCGTGCGACGGCGAGATGGCGCGGATTGACTGGCTTTCTGCCCGGCGGTGCGTCGGTAGAGACCGTCGTCTTCTTGAGTATCGACTTGGGCTGCATCGTCTATCTGTATGCGCGGCTGCGTCCGTGTTGGTGTAGGATCGTCGTTACTATGTGAAGGAAGTGGACCTGTTAGGCGCACGCCAAGCAGCGCCCAATGTTGCGCGGGGCTATGTTTGAGCTTCGTCACCATACCTCCAACGAGGCCTGCAGCAGCCCTCTTCTTTCTCCTACCACTTGCCCGGAGCACGACCTGCATGGCTGCAAGCAGTGAATGGTAGGCATCCATTTCTTCCGCGCTTTCCGCCCCGTCTTAGACTGACGACGCTCTCGCCGTAGCTAAACCCACCCCTCGCCGCGCACCACACCCACCAAGCTCCCCCCAATTTCCCGTAGCCTTAGCTCGTAGCGCACCTGAGCAGGGAATACAGCTGTCACCATGTACAAAGTAAAGGCTATCTACGACTACTCGTCTCCCCACGAGGATGACTTGGACTTCAAGGTCGGCCAGATCATCTCCGTAACCGAAGAGGAGGGCGACGATTGGTACGTGGGCGAATACACCGACGACAGCGGTATCAAGCGCGATGGTCTCTTCCCCAGGAACTTTGTCGAGCGATATGAGCCTGCGCCGCCTCCACGACCCAACCGAGCCTCACGACACAAGCCAATGGAGCAGCCGCCGGCACAGGAAGCCCCTCCTATGCCTCAGCTCTCGCCATCAGAGCCTGAGCCGGCACCCGCGCCGCGTCAGGAGCCTGAGGCACCAAAACCTCAGCCGCCTCCAATAGAGGTGCCGGCCGCCGCCAAATCAACTCCGCTGCCCATGTCGCCCATCTCTCCACCGTCGGCGTCTAGTGCCCGAGCCCAAGAAGCCCTCCATGGCCAGTCCGAGTCCCCCAAACCGGCACCGCCCGCGAAGAAGGTCCCACCGCCTGTCGCCTCCAAGTCCAATGCCTTTCGGGACCGCATTGCTGCCTTCAATGCCCCGGCTGCTGCGCCAATTCAGCCCTTTAAGCCTTCTGGTCCCCCAACCAACTTTATCAAGAAGCCGTTCGTCGCTCCCCCACCAAGTCGGAATGCATACATACCTCCTACGCGAGAGACTCCGCCTATCAAGACGTACCGCCGCGAGGAAGACCCAGAAATTGCAGCACGTCAGGCACAAGACCAGAATGATGCGGAGCGTGCTGGACTTGCCCAAGGCGGCCCCAAGGATGAAGGCGAGGAGGAACAGCAGCCAAAAGTCAGCTTGAAAGAACGAATCGCCCTCCTACAGAAGCAGCAGCAGGAACAGGCCGAGAGAGCGGCTGCCATGCACAAAGAGAAGCCCAAGAGGCCCCCGGTGGCGAAGCGAACCCAGTCGCAAGACGCTCAAGCCGAAGACAGCGAGAATACTGACCTTGAACGCGTTGTCAGTGGAGCGTCCAAGAGCCGGCCATCAATGGACCAGACCCGCCCCCCACGGTCATCCCACGATATCAAATCTCCCAACCGCGAACTTCTCAGCGAGAACGATGCCGACCAATCAGGTGCTGGCGAGACTGAGGATGCTGGGGGAGAGTCCACCAGCGTCGAAGATGATGAGGAGCGACCAAAGAGCAGACATCCGCCTCCGCCTCCACCCCGGGCTGCTGCCGCTCCAGCACAGGAGCCGGACGTGGGCGATGAGCAGGACGTGGCTGAAGAAGAGGACGAGGAAGAGGACGAGATGGACGCCGAGACAAGACGGAAGCTAGAATTGCGGCAGCGCATGGCAAAAATGAGCGGCGGCATGGGTATGCCTGGCATGTTTGGGGGTCCTCCAATGGCGCCTCTTCCCCCGAAGAAAAAGAAGCCGATACTTGACAAGAAGCCAGAAGAAACCGAAGAGTACTCTTCTCCCCAGCAGCGAATTCCCATGTTCGGTCTGCCTGGTATGCCACCCGTCCGGAGTCCGGAACCAGCTGAGGACAGAACGCTTTATGTAGAGAAGGAGGAAGAGGTACCACAACCGGTCACTGCTTCTCATCCAGCCGAAGAGGTCCCTGATGTAGAGGATGTCGCATCATCGACAGTCCAGCCGACACCCACCAGCGAGCAACTTCCACCCGTTCCATCAGACAGTAAGTTCCTCATCCCTCGCAAGCCGATCCACTCTTTTGCGCATCCTACCCAAGACTGCCTGCAACTGCCATTTTCCGAAACACTGTGCAAGACGTACATAACGTACGACGCTGTGTCGGAATATGTCATGACTGTATGCGTGTCTAGTATGTGTGCTAGGAGCTGGTTCCCATGGTTTGTCTCGTGGCTTGTCGTTAACATTCTACAGGGCGTCCTGTACCTCCTCCAGTACCTTCAGCATGTGCGACAAACCACCTCCAAAATCTTGCCATCTGCTAACTGTGTGCAGCTCGACCTTTGCCTCCTCCCCAGGTCAAGTCTCCTGGCCCAGGATCTGAGTCAGGCGACGAATTGACAGATGGTCCTGATGTCAAAACGCCACCTGCCCCATTCTCACCTGCAACTGCAGCAAGGCGGGCTTCGTACTTTGCTACTGGCGAGCAACCCCACGACATGTCTGAGAGACGCGTACCACCCCTTCCATTAGCGGACCCTGCATCTCCACACGCAACTCGCCCTCCTCCACCCCCTCCACCGACACAGGCGCCTCCTTCTCGCCATGGAGAACTGCCGATAAGAAAGCTTGATCGAACGGAGGGCGAGACTGACTACGAAGGAGACTACGACACTGATATTGCGCCCGATGCTACTCATAAGGATGCTCTGAAATCGCATGCTAGGAGTTCCAGTCTCGAGGACAACGCAACAGACGAGCCAGCTTCGGCACGGTCGCCCACCATTCCTCACGGTATGCCGCCCCTACCTCCCACAGGGCCGCGAGCTGTACCACCACCACCCCCAGTGCCCAGCCGAACATCGACAGATGTTCCCCGTGGTGTACCTCCTCCCCCACCTGGGCCGCCACCTGCTCGCAGTATGCCAGTAGATGAGGATGATGACGACTATGATCCTTTCCGATATGTCGGTCCCCCAGGTGCAGCACCTGCAGCACCTAGGGCAGTACCGCCGCCACCCCAAAGTCAGCCTGCACCTCCGCAGAATCGGCCACCTCCGCCTCTACCCCCATCAATACCTCCTTTGCCGTCAAGGGAACCACCTCAGTCGGACGATGAAGACGATTTGTACTCGTCTCCGCCACGGAAGTCACATGATAAGCCACCTCCTCCACCTCAGGCTCCGCCGCATCAGCATGCACCCCCACCTCCTCCACATCTGAATGTGCCGCCCCCTCCGCCTCAAGAGAAGGCAGCCCCACCACGACCACAAGAGCGTCCTGTTTCAATGATGCCGACAATGGAGCAGCAGAATCGGGTGCTCTCGAACCGGAAGTCTCTTGACGTAAGTGCTATGATGGGCCGGGGGTCCATGGACCAGCTCCGTCCAGCTTCAAATCAAGACTTCATCGCAAGTGATATCGACCTGGGAATGGGGTCTCATTGGTGGACGCAGCCAAATCTACTCCCGCCGTCATTGCAAGGCCGCAAGGACGTACTTGTCGACATGAAGGAGTCACAGACTGGCAACACGATAGAGAAGATCATCAAGGTTCTCTATCTCGACTATTCGCAAACGGTCATATCAGCTCGTTTTGAGGCGAACAATGTCTCTGATGTAGAGTTTGAACAACGCAACGATCCGCCGCCTGCTCGTCAGCGTCCCGATCAGCTTGAGAGCGCCTACGAACAATTTGGTCGTCAGATCGCCAAGGCAATCGAGTCGAAGCAAAACACTGTAGTCGGTAACGGCACACCACACGGTCTCATTGAAGAACTTCTCAAGCCTCTCTTTGACGCATTACCCCCAGTCTCAACTCGCTCATTCGGCGCCCTCGTCTACGCAAACCTAGCAAATGCATCAACTCAATCTTACGACGAGATCCGCCCCGGTGACATCATCACCTTCCGTAATGCCAAGTTCCAAGGCAAGACCGGTCCCATGCATGCCCGATACGCCGTGGATGTCGGCAAGCCCGACCACGTTGGTGTCGTCGTCGAATGGGACGGCAGCAAGAAGAAGGTACGTGCCTGGGAACAAGGCCGCGAGCACAAGAAGGTCAAGCCTGAGAGCTTCAAGATGGGTGATTTACGATCTGGCGAGGTACGTGTGTGGCGTGTCATGAGTAAGAGCTGGGTTGGCTGGAATTGAACGTGAAGGTGCGGACTGGGCTGGGTCTGGGTATGGTTGGTCAGTGTGTTTGAATGGGTATGAGGATGGGTTGTAGGTTCGGTAGTAGAGGTCCGGGGAGGGATGGGAACTGTAATTAGTATGAATGAAGGAAGTCAAGTGTGTGTAAGTTGCCATTTGGTAGTCTTGTACTAGTTAGTGTATTGCATCATGGTGTGTTTGCTCAGGAAAGTGTGGTCTGTCATTGGGATCTGCTGCTGTTGCTATTCTCCCTACTGTAAGAGTATCTGTCACCATCTTTGGGGAATAGTGGGTGCTGGAAGAATTGAAGGATTGAACTGAGGTTGTATTGTCTGAGTCTACAAACTGTATATGTAGGTGGGTGACCGTAAACAGCGCTAGTCCCAGATAGGCATCGTTCCATTACAAAGGTAAGTTGCGACTGCAGGAGCAGAGCAGGAGAGACCCCAAACCGTGACACCATCCCTCTATCACACCCATGTCATCCCCACCGCTTTCCGTCTCGCATCAGTACATAAACCTCTCCGTCTCCGTTGAAGACCACAAGGTATCTTACCCCCGCAATCATCCCTGCTCCAACGCGTGCCTGAAGGATACCATTTTGCTTACTGTGAGGGAGGAGGGGGAGGCGGAAGAAGGGGTGGGGAGGGTGGTGGGGTCGGAGGAAGAGGAGGAATCGGCATATTGGGTATATTGGAGGACTTCTCGGTCTTGGTTTTGTGGGGAGAGGATGGGTGTTTGATTGCCTGGTAGCCGCCTGGCTGGAGCTTTGGATGGCTGGAAAGGATGTGTACGAGGGCCTCGGGAGGCGACGTGGGTGTCTGTGTGTGGTGGCTGTTGTACTTGTCAGGGTTTGGTATTCGTCGTGGTGTGTCACTCGTGTCAACACATGGCTGAGCGTGAAGGATTGTAGACTTACTTGTGGTTCGCGAGCTTGAGCGTGAGCACGTCTGTCGAAGGCGGGGTGGTGTATCTTCAGTAGAGACTTGTAGGAAAGTGTTTGCAATACGTGGGCGTGGTGGTGACAGCAAGACGCAAGCAAACGGTAGACGTGAGTGCCGCTTCAGCCACCTCGTAGCTCTACGGCTCTACAGCAACAACAGGTAACAATCTCGGTTAAGCGGCGATTAGGCCATGGCAATCGCACAGCACAGTGAGGGGAAGCGAATATTGAAGAGGAAATTGCATTTTCAGAGTGAAGCAGTGTGACAGTAAACAGTCTTCGATTGTGTGGGGTATCAAGTGCTCTAGCTAGGTCTTGTCCATCGTTCTGCCTTCCTGGGCTTCAGGACTGAAATCCTCCCAGGACTCCAGTCCTGAAGCCCCTCCAACCCCTCTAGAGTTCCTCATCTTCCAAGTGTTGACATCGAGTGGACTGCGGAATGTTAGCTGACTGGTTGTGATCTTGCTGACAAGGTGACTCACTTGAAACAAACACAACGATAATAGCGGAGCTCGTCGTACATAGACTGGTTGAAATTCCAAATAAAAAAATGACCCGAAATTTCAACTGTCCATGTACGACGAGTTCGGGCGGTGCTAGGCACTGAACGGTGCCCGGCACCGCCCACAAGTCTGAGGTAGTGGTGTGGAATTCCCACACCACCCCCGTGGCCGCGAGCGGGTTGAATTGCTGCCCTTAGTGTGGTGCGAGAGGTCGACTGGCACCAACCCGCCCGCGGCCCAATGGAAAGATCCTCCTACTAGAGGATCTTTGGAGTCGTGTTAGCAGCTGAATTGAATTTGCAAGTGGGGTGATGCTGACATACCTTCCCAGTGGTGGGATTGAGCCACCAGTGAAGTGACGTTGCCCGGCTCCAGTATGTACTGAAAGGGTAGGTAGGTACATACCGAAGCCGGGCGGTTTGCATTGAAGCTTTGCAAAGATGATCAGTGGTGGTGGTGGAGTGGGAGTGTGGTGAGTAGAAGAGAAAAGGTGAGGCGGCTTGTGGATATATTCCCAGAAGGCACCAACGTTTAGCGTACACGTGAGTTGCTGGCACGGGGCATCGGCGTGCCAGGCAGGTCTCCCTCACCTTGACTAAGTGGGTCTGTCCCATGCTTTGCCTGTGTGCGTGCCCGGTGGCTGTGACAGGGGCATGGCCTTGGCATACAATGTGCCAGGTGCTCATTCTGACAATTTGAGCTACATTGTGCCATATTATATCGAAGTGATATGTACAAAACTAGCTACCCAATGGCTCAAGATTTCTATGCATCTTGGTGCTCTAAATCATAGCTATATGTGCCCTGTTGTAAAGTTGTCGCTTTGATAACATGTGAAATGGCGGGAGCCTGGATTTGTGCCCCGTTCTGCTAGCGTGCTATTGTCCTGCCATCTCTCTTTGCTAATCTCGGCGACGCCTCCCCGAGTGCACTCACAACCATTCGATCACACAACCACACAACATCACAATACTACCACTTCCATCGCTTGCAGACAAGATCACACACCATGGAGTCTTTGGCAGCTTCGGAAGCTTTGAAAGCGCGTGCCCACGACATGCTCCATCGCATTCTCTGCCACCTCAAGATCGACCTGGAAGCCGACTGGGTTCCCGAAATCGGAGAAAACGACTACGACTACGCCGACAAAGTGTCAAAAGAAGAGGCCGTGAAGTTTTCCAAAGCTCGCGGCTTAGGAGATAGTTTGCCCAAAGCAGGGGATCTCCTACAATTCCTACGCTTTGATATGATCGAAAACCAAGGCGAAGCTGACAGATCCGCTAATCAAATCCTGCTCTCCTACCGCTCATTACTTGGATTCAACAGCGGATCAGTCTTTGGAAGCTCCAGCCGACAGACCAAGGGGCCTTCCTTTGGTGTCTTCGGCCGACAAATCCCGACTACTGGACTTAACATAATTTCGCCACCGTCGCGGCTCTGCTGGAAGATCGCCAGGCTCCGAGCTGAACATTTCTTCGACGCGGGACAAAATGTAGACCTTTGGAGAGATTTCAAGACTCTGTACAAGCAGTTCATACTTAGCTCCCCCCACGTGTTATCGAAGGATAGTTTTGTACTTATCTTGATGATAGTACTGTGGGGACCTCTCAGAATCAAGGCTATCCTGCGAGAGAGCGGTATCTTGTATGAGGAGGGCTGGTTGGACGACATGCACGTGGAGAAGCTCCTACAGGTGTACAGAGCAAGGACTACGGACCTCGCCGGCATGAAGTGTGTCTGGGGTAGCTACTCCTTCCTTTGGCACTATCTTCACTTTATGCATCAGGACGAGGACACGGAGCTTATGGTGTCTGAACCTTCCAGCAATGGGAAAGTAGATGAAGACATGGAGGCAGTTGACGCCGTAATGGAGGACGTGGTTGAGGAAGAAGGTGACCAAGAAGATGGCCGAGAAGACGACAGGGATGTGCAGGAAGCAGAAAGGGTGCTGGTGATAAGAGCACCAAAGTGAGGATCAGAGAGGGCATGAGGGATCACATCTACTTGGTGTGTCTCCCTACAATGCGAGCTTTCGTAGAGATGCTTCAGGTTTTTGAAAAGGTCTCGGAACTCTGGGAGGGCTAGGTGAGGACGCGGCAGCAGAGGCCTGCAGCGGGCTTCGCTAGCTATGATGTACAGTAACATAATGTTCAGGTCTAGTTTTCACACTACAAACATTGAAATGTCTCGCTATCGCTTCTATGCTTATTGCGTCGAAGGAGTTGGCTGACCTGAGGTTGGATGAAGGTTTGTGGGTCAACCGGGAAATCAGCCGTCTTTGTCAGCTGCGCTTATCGATTGCCGGAACCGCCACGATGACGTCGTATTCCTGCTTCCCGATCTATGAATCCGCAGCCTCGTTTTATCAGGTTTGTTTCAGGATCAAGCCTGTCATGGCGCGACAGCATCCAACAGTGCGTAAAACGCCAAGCCGCTCTTCGCGGAGATGGTCCGGCGGAGAGAGTGGGTCAAGGGGCGGCGGCTGCAGGAGATCGAATTAAGTCCATGCAAAGTCCGGGAATAATGACACATCCACGGGCCCGTCTTTGAGATACGTACAAATAGCCTGGGTTCCCTAGTTGTGGCTAAAAACTGACACCAAACACATACACGTTACTTCCGGCACGATGGCAGAACGTCTCTCACAATCCATGGCGGCATCGACGGCATCGCTAGGAGACGAGATCACGAGAAAGAGCCAGGAAGATGGACTCGACTGTAGCGACGTTCAGCCAGACCTTGAGAAAGCGAGCAACCATGCGCCTATCGTAGCACCGCAGAACGACTTCTTCGTGGAGTTCAAAGGCCTGGACGACCCTGACAACCCTAAAAGCTGGACGACCGAGCGACGGTGGGCAATTACAGTCTCGATGGGCCTCATGGTCTTCACAGTCACGTTTGCTAGCTCCATCTTCAGCGTAAACATTGGCGTAGTGCAGGAAAAGTTCAATGTCGAGCTGGTCACAGCTACGCTTGGTGTAGCATTGTTCGTATTGGTAAGTTGCACTCAGGCGCTGACCAGCCACGTAGCTAACATGCAACTTCCTAGGGTTTTGTATTTGGACCAATTGCTTTTGGACCCATGTCAGAAGTCCTAGGTCGTAAGCCACCACTGATGTTCGGCTTCGCACTCTTCGCCATCTTCCAAATACCTGTCGCGCTCGCACAAAGCATCACCACCGTCTGCATCGGCCGCTTTCTGGGTGGCTTCTTCGCTTCTGCGCCCCTCGCCGTCGTTGGCGGAGCCCTTGCCGACTTATGGGATCCTATCCCTCGATCCTACGCCATCTGTATCTTCGCTGCTGGTGGCTTTGCTGGACCGGTAGCTGGACCCATTGCTGGCGGGTTCATTACTCAATCCCATCTTGGTTGGAGGTGGACATCCTGGATTACACTGATCATGGCTGGTCTATTCGGTATCATTGGCTTCTTTATTATCCCAGAGACGTCCGCAGCCAGGATACTGCAGTTGAGGGCTGCGAAGCTGCGCAAGGACACAGGAAACAGCGCATACCACGCTGCAGCTGATGAGAATAAGTTGACACTTGACAAAGTGGTAAACGTCTATCTGTTGAGACCGTTTATCATGTTTCTACAAGAGCCAATTCTAGCGCTCTTTACAGCATACATGAGTTTTCTATACGGTATTGTCTACTTGCTATTCGAAGCCGTAAGTATATTACTTCGTTTCTGATATGTTATGCATTACATGACTAATGGCCCGAAGTTTCCAGTCTCCTTCTACGAACAGCGCGGCTGGTCTCTCGGCGTTTCTCAGCTTCCCTTTGGAGCCTTTATTGTCGGAATTATCTTAGGAGCCGCCTGTATCGCATACAGCTCTGCGACAAACTTCACACGCGCCTACCATAAGCACGGCAAGGTCATCCCTGAGGAGCGTCTCCCACCCATGATAATAGGCGCCATCGCATTGCCTGTCGGCCTCTTTTGGTTTGCATGGACGAGCAATCCAAACATCACCTGGGTGCCACAAGTTCTCTCGGTTGCCCTTCTTGGCTTTGGCTGCATGGTTCCGTTCTGGCAGGGCATGAGCTATCTTATCGACTGTTATGGGTTCTACTCAAACAGTGCGATTGCAGTCAATACTTTCATTCGGTCGTTTGCCGGAGCCTTCTTCCCCTTGTTTACTCATGCCATGTACCATAAACTTGGCGTGCCGTGGGCCTCGAGTCTTCTGGCGTTTATCTGCATTGCCTTCCTTCCAGTCCCAGTTCTTTTCTACATCTATGGCGCGAGAATAAGGACAAAGAGCAAGTGGGCACCAACAGCATGATGATAGAGCTCGTGTTTATGTTTGATGCCACTGCATCTATAGCAATTGGCGGGATGTCTCTCTTAAGTAACCTCGAACATCTATCTATGTTCATTGCTGTGCCTTTGATGAGGATCACAGGCATCCTCCCATACACCCGCAAACTTTTCCCGTGCCATCTCCCTTACAAGCTCAATGCGCTTTCCAGTCTCCAAGCTCTCCAGTTCGTCCCAGTTCATGTCCTTCAGCAGTTTGGTCATTCTCTCACGGACAACTTTCCAGTATCCCTTGTCGTTTTTACGCGCAGATTGTTCCACATCCTTTTTGCAGTAGGATGGGTTACGTTGAAAGCCCCGGCCCCCATTGCTCTTGTCGACCCGCCTATCCTCCCATTCCCCCATTGTCTGCAGCCAAGTTGAGGGCGCCCATAGGTACTGCCTCAATGTTCCATCCATTATCATCGTTTCCTTGCCTGGTGTTTCGATGAGCAGCACGGAGTGCAAAGGGATATTAGGCTGGTTCCGGCAGTCGCGAAAAGCCAGGAGAAAATTGATCTTCGGCTTGAATAACACCCACAACGCAGAGCCACCAAAGCGCTCTGCAATCTTCTCGTTGACTTCTCGCTCAAGCAACCAGCAAAAGTAACCGCAAAGATCTTTGCGTGCGAGTGCTTCTTGCAGCCTCACAGGCAGTTTAGGGATGCGCTTGCAGTTTTTGGGCGGACCTTTATCCTTCACGACCTTGCGCGTCCAGAGTTGCCAGATTGGGACTGGGACGCTAAGGTGGCGGTATGGCACCGTGTATGCCACAGGTTCTTCAGGGATGGTATCGGCGGCTGTTTCGAAACAGAGAAGGTAAATGTGTAGCACTTCCTCCAAAGACAAAGGCGTTAAGGCGGTAGTATTATTCGACATTGTAATTGCGCGAGCAGGGGGACGTCTTCTGCTCATGTGTTTAGTGTCCTAGGGATGGTCAAGGTGCGGAGGGGGACTAAGGATTTACGGAGTAATTTGGCGCTAGTCTATCCTTGCTATCCTGAAGGCAACTTGACTGACGATTTCTAGACATACCTACCCGCTAAGCTAAGTACTGCTAGGACTCTCTTCACTTTCGTATTTCAAATAATCTTCCAAGTCTAATAGCTATCTATGTCATTTTAGGACCAACTTCATCATGACATTCAACTGTAAATAACCTAGACCTAGATACTATTACTCTTGGAAGAAGCATCTTGTATCATACTATATATTCTTCCGTCCGTCTCTTGTCTTCAACTACTGTCTCTACAGTTGAGCTTTGAACTTAGCCTCCTCAAAAGCACTAAAGAACCTTCTACGAGCAATGTCGCGAATAGAAAACTCAACCTCTGTCTCGGAAAGCCCACGCAGAGACTCCCAGTCTAGTCCCCTAAACAAGTCCTTGACACGGCGATCTATAACCCCTCCTTCTGCCCAGTATCCATAGTCAAGACCTGATGTCAAAAGTGATTCGCGGATCTCCTCCCATTCCTTATCACTCCTAGGAACTATGTAACCCATGTGACTGTCCATAGCTTCCTCCCTCGTCAGGAGCCAACTCGTCCTCCAGTTTAGGCCGTATTGGTCAATAGTGCCATCCAATATCATCTCTCGGTTGTCTTCAGTAACCAGCAGGCATGAATGCATTTCTTCTTGCCGTAATCCAGCCAGGGATGTTGTGCGAAAGCGAGAGTTTGCCATGAAGACGATGCGGCTAACTGAGATTGTAGTACTGAGCAATCCTGTAGGCTATTAGTAACTATACTATAGATAAACCCGGACTTCTTACTCTGAATGTTGCTCTGTACAAAGCGCTCCATACGTACGCAGAAATTATCACAGTTGAGCCGCATGACGATCGCTCGGTAGACTTCGTCGTTGTGGAATTGCCGTATATCAACAGGAACCCGATCTTGATTAGGGCGCAATTGATATTCGTAGACGGGGTAGGGCGAATATCCTGACAAGGGACCGGTGAAATCAAATTCGTAAATCGGCAGCGCCAACACAGCTTCTTGGAAGACCAGAAAGTGCACAAGGAGGACTTCGCGCAGGCTAAGTGGACGTTGGGGGAGAGTGGCGCTCATAACAGTCATTGTTCAGGGCAAGAAGATTTGGATAAGCTGAGTACTTGGATGGTTATGGAAACTTATAGTGGGTTGCGCGTGCTAAGGGTGTTTTGTAGCTAGCGGGAGCGCGTGCGCACCTGTTGTTCAAACGGGCCCGCTGCCTGGTCATTTGCGATACGCTTATCGATCCACCTTCACCATTAACGCGAGAATCCAAACACGAAATTAGTTAAGAGATTACTGAGCTGGCACGAGTTACTTAGACCGCCGGCTATTCTTCGAGCACCATAATTGAACACATGCGCCGTCACGATAAAAAGTGGACAGGATCTTAGAATGGCCTAGATGAGTCTGTGGTACTAAAAGGACATTATGCGGAAGTTGTAGAAAACTATTGAGAAGTCTTTGCTAACTAAGTACAATGTGAAAGTCGATTAGACGTACCCTACATATTACTATCTGCCACTGCTTGCCACTACCTGTCACACCTGTCACTGCGCCGACACTACCGTAAGATGCCGAACATCTCACGCCCGAAATTATCGCAATAAGACCACAAGATATTCGAAGGAGACCTAGGAAGAAGCATCCTGTTAGTCTTCCAATATTGCAAGATATGCGCGCAGTCGCCTTGTTCACCTGCATGCCTACGCCAAAGTAGAAAGACGCCTTACACTCCCCCACAGAAGAAGAAGTTCATAAAATCTCTGTTAACAACTTAAGGACCTTGCATGCTATGCAATACCATAGCGATCGGTGTAGATCCCCCCTAGCTTTATGGCAGTCTTACTTAAGTCAGTGCAGTATACTACGCCACGGGAAATGGATCAAACAGCCTAGCTTTGTCACGGCTTGGAGTCAGCCAGCATAGGCGCACTACAAGAGGCGCGACCCTCAGGATGATAACACGTATCTATCGAGCTTGAAGGAAAACAGAGAGTATCGCAATCCTGCAGATAAGTATCGAATCAGCAATTAAACCGCACTAGCTGAGATCACTTATAATCTTAAGGTCTTTAGATTAGTCTTGTCAACTTGGCGCATCCAACACAGTCGACATAGGCGCGATGCCTTCCTGCGAACAAGGACACGTCCCTCTGCGTACACCCACAACCCTCCTCCTCTATATAAAACAAGCCTCTACAACAGCAGTAATCCTATTATCCTACTGTGCACTTGATACAGCTACGCGCGCTGTAGCATCGAAACACATGGAATGAAATGGTGAAATTCCTGCCTCCCGCGAACGATTGATACGTCGAAGTCCATACCTATAGGTACAGTATGTCACAGGCTATGCCTGTATGTCGGCGTTCGGCGATGCCCTCAGCCTTGACACCTCGGACCGATGTGAGCTCAGGCCACCGAAGCTTCCACAAGCTTCACGGCAAGCTTCGAGATGTTTCTTGGTATGATACGGCTTCTTTTTACAAGGTATAAATGTTCCTCAACATTCTGTATCTAGACGTTTTCTCTTCAAGTTTGCTATACTCGTCTAACGGGATAGTCAATTGAAATCATCATTGTCCAAGCCCCTCACACAGTACACAAGGAGCATAGCAAGTAGCTATACGAGGTCTGTCTCTGGATTACAGCCATGGCACAACACCGGTGGAAGTGATGCAAGAAACGGGTTGCTAGGGCCTTGCCGACGACAAGGACTGGCCATAAGCATGGAAATCGCATTCTATAATAAGGCAATACAGGACTGCCGTCAAGCTATCTATGATACCTTTTACAGAGTTTTCTAGGCAGGATGCAGGGGATTAAGTAGCGAGTCTACTCAATACGATGCTGAAGAGCAGATCATACAAGGAGTGAACCCGCGCAGGTTTATGGGTCGTGATCACAACGCTGATATGCAAAGGGTATAATTAGGTCACCCTGCACTCGCGGGTTTGTGCCTGTGCTGTAATTTTGCCCAGCACATACATGGAGTTCGGCAAGGAGGTTGTGATGGGTTGGTAGTAATTATTGTTGTTAGTCGAGCCACCGAGCTGCCGTCCACAGTAATGCAGTTCTTAGCGACATGACTTCTAACATCTATCTAAGGGTATATTTTTACTCTTACTTAGAAGTAGCTCCCAAAACCCATGGGTTGTAAGACCAATGCTTGAAACTACGTATGTTGCTAGTCTAGACACTCTTAAGTGTGTCTTGTAAAAGTTCATAACCTTAACAGAATCGTCCTAGCTATTGGCATCTGATTAAAAGAGAGGCGGACAGTACACTTCTTAGTCTTGGCTATTATCAATATTTCCATTGCGCATAGTGCAGAGAAAATAGGGTGCTGTTAATTTAAACCACTCATAGATAATTGTATTACGGATGTGCTGGCTAGAGGAGTATAGCCGGAGAAAATCAACATTGCTTAGGTTAGACGCGCCATTCTCAACAACTATTGGAATGCAGGCAGTGCTAGAAAGTCAAACCTTGAATCGTTAGTAGATAGTTCAAAGGTAGAGAACGTATCTTCTTCTACTGCAAGCCCTTGTGCATGGCGCAAGGTAGTGTACCTTAGTTCCATGAGCACATCCAGGAACTGAAGCACCAAGCGGCAGATGCGGGTGCAAAGATAATTTCAGCGTCACCAAAAGCATAGATAAGTATCCTGAATGGTGGGGGAGCTTGCGGATACCGCTAGTCTACTTCAATGCGCACAGTGACCAGTTCTCTCGTTCGCCTAAGCTCACCTGGAGCCCTATCACCACTTATTCAACTCAACTATTATTCAACTATATATAGGCTTGCGATTTTTTTTCTTTCGTAGGTTTGGGATAAACTCTGCCTACATGTTTCATGCGGTAGATAGTGTAGATAGTGTAGATAGTTGGCGCTTAACATTAAGAACTTGCTAACAACAGACAGCAACGGTCGGTTCGAAACACCGGTCAGCCCCCGGAGCTGGCCGCTGGCAGCGTTTTTTTTTGGCATTTTCTTAAGGTACGTTTCAATGCCAAGACAGCGTAACAACAGTGAAAGAGCATGACGCGTGCCCTAACGAAGCCCTGCCTTGAATTCCCAGAAAATCTCTCTTTTTGGCCCTGCTTGGTTCCTGTGATAACATATATGCAGTGGCCCAATTCATGGCATGTTGAGCCTGCTTGCAGTCTTATTTGCGCAAGCTCTCCGTTACTCACCGCAATCTATCATCCACAAGGTTTTCCTCCTGCTCCTCTCAAGGTTAAGCTCAACCACAACATCCTCCGACGCTGCACTAAACACAGCACGCACAAGACCAAGAGCTTCGAAGTCGCTTGGCTCCAAATATCGCGATAACAAAACGTCCTTGATATTACCTACAACCGCGAGCCGTTCTCAGAACTGGCTGTTCATTCAGAACTTCTCGCGCACGTCACACAATCGCATCTCTGCACAACCTACACAGTTCTCACCCCATTGCGGCGCCCACGAAATGGCAAGGCCTATCGTGTTCAGGTAATCTCCTTATACTATTTGCATGCTGGAAGTGTCTCCCATCGATCGAATGCACATCTTTTGCATCTTTGAACTAACGGGCTCCTCACAGGGACAGATCTCGAAAGCAGATTCGAATACTCTCACGAGAGCAGACTACTGGCATCGCCTGCTGCATCCGTCGCATCACTCACAAGTGAGCCCTACCCATTCCCGAAGACGCGTACCGAATCGATAATCACATCGTTAGACAAATATACCGCGTCCATGGGGCAGCTAGAGTAGATAAAGGGCATTTTGGCGCGTTTGGCCGCATCTATCTGTTAGATGCAGACTCATAGACCGTGAGACACTTGTTCAAAATTCAAAGCTTGGGTTCATACATCGCATCCGTTCACCGGGATTCTCTAAGGCGTGGACTATACAATCTTGTGATCCTCTACAACGATACATCAAGCGCTTCATTTCTTGCGGATCTCTGTCGCCCTTACGCTTAGAGTCGTAACCAGCTCTTCCAATACTTCGATTACAAAGGTTACCAGGCGATGGTGATGGCATATCACATAAGGCGCGAGGCTAAAGGTTGTTGAGAATTCCTGGCGAAGAAGCCGAAGCACGGGAAGGAGTCTGTTAGCTGGGGTAAGACAGTGATTTTGTAAATCAGGGGAGTAGTACCATAAAGTATCTTAGGCTCCTGTTTATAAATATAAGAATTCTACCCACTATCTTCAACTAAAAGTAGTAATGTTCTGAGTCAGTACTACTAATAAATTCATCGCAAAATAGTATACACAATTAGATCGTAGATGCCTTGTTACTAGTTGCTCTGGCGCAGGAGGTTTGAGGTCTTTTGGTAGGAAATTGCGTCTACGCTTTCCTATAAGATCTCCGAGGTATATAGTCTGGTTTCTGCTATTACGGCAGCAAGAAGAGTAAACAAGACGTAAGAACTATACATTAATAGAGTTAAACAACTAATCTACTACTTCAAGGTCGCATAGACGTCTTCTTCTAAAAAAGCGTCACGTATTTATATTTGCTTAGTTGTGGTATCAAGTGAATGCGCCTATCAAACAATAACAAGGTTGATAGGATGTTAATATCTTGTTTCTGTGCGCAATCCGCGTTTATCCTGTAATATGAAATAGGCCAGTAATTCTATGCATGCCGCTTACTAGCGAGAAGATGCGCAATTCTTTGTGCATATTGCCGTACTTTGTAAAATCCTAAGAGAATCTCTTAATCTCATAAGCAAAAAGGCATGCGACGTGTGTCTCGCCTTAAGTCTTGAACACAGCACTAAAACCAACCAAAACATCTTACCTCAGGTTACCACGAATACGAATAAGAGAATTCAAAAAAAGAAACAAAAAAACGCTGCCAGCGGCCAGCTCCAGGGGCTGATCGGTGTTTCGAACCGACCGTCTCTGTCTTTTGTTAGCGAGGTCTGGGTTGTCCGGAAGCTTGGGCAAGCGGCTGAGGTTCGATTCGATTCGGTTCGTATACGAGTAAATCTGTGAGAAGTTAGCGGAGACGAAATGAGGCCTAACTGTAAACTATATATACAGCAAATTATCGTTTGGTGATAGCTTTCTGGGTTCTAAGGTTGAGGGCGTGCCCCGTTTTTCCGGTACGCTACGCCCAAGGGGAGGTGAAGTTGTCCGAGCTTGGAAACAGCGAGGCGGCTTCTAAGTCTCCACCTTACAGAACGAGCATTTTTGCAAAGCAGTGTTGCCTTGGATTACCGCCTTCCTCCTCACTGTCCTAGGGAATCACTTGTGCTTGTATACCTCCATGCTGTTCCGCAGAGTCCTGTGTCTTAAAACCTTTCCTAGAAAATTCGGCACTTTTTCAAAGTTCTGGCCACTTGGGGATGCATATTTGTACCTCCTTTGTACGTGTCGTCACGTCTTACAGCCGTTTACCATCTTACAGAACCTTACATACACTCTTAACTAATTGACTTCGCTATGCATGCCTGCATTTTCTTACGCACCTTTAGAATCTCCTACGTACGGGCCCTTAATAGCGCATCTCTACACCTGCCACAAGAATACCAGCTTCTTCTACGACTAGCTACAGCTCTTCCAAGCCACTTAAATTTGTTTATCGCTATCCGCATGCTTATAAAAGAATTAGAACATCCTTAGAGATGCCCTATTATTGCGATGCATCCTAAGGATTATCTATTTCTAATTATCTATAATATCTCTGCATGTTAGTGCAGTACCATAAAAAATGTATACACTCTCTTGTGAAGCTCTGTGTGTCTCCATGGGGACTTATGGTGCAGAACTGCACGCAGAGTTCAACGGAGAGTGTCAATATCTAAGTTGAGCACATAGGCTGCATGTATTGTTGTAGACCTCGCGCATTTCCTCCTTCTACCTACCTTCTATATGCATGAACAAGCAAAAATGGCTTTGTGTTTGCTAGTGCTTTGATGCTCCTAGTCCGCTGTATAGTATGATAGTGCAGTAGGCAGCCTCAAGAACTTGCCAACTTTGCATACAGCGCGGTGC
The DNA here is from genome assembly GCF_003171515.1 of Pyrenophora tritici-repentis. Taxonomy (NCBI): domain Eukaryota; kingdom Fungi; phylum Ascomycota; class Dothideomycetes; order Pleosporales; family Pleosporaceae; genus Pyrenophora; species Pyrenophora tritici-repentis. Next base: position 3,102,035 of record NC_089391.1, on the reverse strand, counting down.
AGCTTTAAAAATCGCCTGCAGCCTTGTTTAGAACGATAGGCAGCTTTTCTCTGCATTGTATCGGACTACCTAGGTACTTACACCAAGTCGCATTCAAGCTACGCTGCCTAATTAACTTCTTAGTTCTGATTTATTGGCTCATTTTGTGGGCGAAATCATTCGCGGGGCTCACTGATGCTCGGGAGCTTCTTGTGAAGGTGATACTTTCGCCAGCTCCTCTCCATGACGCCAACCATGAACACCGCTGCAAACCCCCGACATCATAGCGGAAACAACCCTCCCCTACGGTTGCCCGCAACCTTGTCCGCCTTTAGAACCTTGCCACGGCTATACAAAATGGTCTCTGACTACACCACAGCACCTTGGTACGAGCCAAGTCGCTACGACATCAGCGCGCCATGCTACATAGTAGCTCACTCCATGCGACACTAGAGGTGAAGCTCTCTCAGCATCTTGCAACATATTCAGAGACGTGCTGGAGGGGCCGATAGAATTATCACTTACGCAGTGGATCTGGCGTTGCGACGGCAATGAAAAGCGCAAACACAAGCACAAGGCCCTTTGCAAACCAGGCCCCATCAAAAAAAGATAGGCGGCCAAATGAATATCCAGGCTAGCTGCCTTACAACAGGAAGGTACGTCAGTAATCGAAGAGCACCGGAAAGATCTTCCGAAAGCTTGTCCACATGGCTCCAGTGGACGGCAGACCTTTTTCTGCGATAAAGTATACATTTGCATCTGCGCCAATGGATCATAGAGCCCTACTCGCACTTTCAGTAGCGAAAGATATCAAGGAATACGCCTTGTGTTTTGAGAACTGCTCAGGGCTATTGTCTACACGAGCGCCGTCATGGCTTGGTTTACAGAAGGTATGTCAACGATTTAAAGCATTCAAAGGCACTGGGCTAACAATTAAACCTTTAGGATTGTCGACTGGAATCTGAGGATTACAGATTGAACCTATCCCCCTCAGCACGAACTCAACTGTGGCGCATCGGCGGGCCCAGTCCAGTGATCACGTAACGTTACCGTCCTCATTCCTACACGAAACCCGAGCCTGCGGCAGACAACGACTAGAAGAAAGGGACCAGGCTTAGAGATATCTGGGTAGAGGGAGCCAGGTTGTGGATTGCATAGGGGTTCGGCTTGGGTATACAACAAATGGCAATAAAGGTGGACGACTATCTCTGGTACAAGGTCAGAGAAGGCATCACTAAACTCGCTGTCTTTAAGCATCCTCATGGTATGCTGACTTCAGATGGCGGACAAAGATTTTTGAGAATTTCTGTCCTAAGCATGCGCATGGTGTGGCACAGGTAAAGGTGCTTTAAACTCGCTATCTTGAGTATCCTCTGCGACTCCGCCTTCACCCGATCAGCATCTCGAACAACACATACAACTCCACGCTGTCTTTAATTGATAAAGCCAGAGGTTACTCTGAGAACGACTTAAATTAGCAGAAGAGCTTCATTCGGACTTGGAAGCGATCGCTGCAGAGGCCGGCATAGGTCAAGGCGGGGTTTTAGAGCTTCAACTCTAGCTTTACTTACCTCCCTGCTACCACCCTAAGACGAGAAACATTACTCTTCAGACTATTGCAACTCAAGAGAACTACGCAAAAAATTCTGGAATAGGTAGGGCTTATCAGCATCAAGCTTGAAAATACGGAGACTACCGCAGTCAAGGCGGAGGAGATATTGTAGTTTCAAGTCAGTCCCTACCTTCGCAGTCTCTACCTTCACTTACGCCTTCGTTACTACCCAGTGCTGAAGGAAATCAGTCCTACATTATTATAACTCGAAGGATACTAATCTTCATATCTTTGCGATAGTCAGGGCATGACGGCGTCGATATTGGCAGCTAGGTGCCGCTGCAGATCAAGGCGGAAGTGTTACAGCTTCAACACTATCCTCCGGCTACATTTACACCTTCACCACTGCCTCATGTCGAACAACATCATTCCCAGCTCAATTCAGCCTAAGTAAACGTGCTCAGGACACTTATACAATGGTTAGACCTAGCTTACTGGCATCAAGATCAAGATGGCAGTGCTGCAGCTTCAACGCTACGTCAGGCTTGTTTTTGCACTTTGGCCGTCACCCAACGCTGACCGACACCCCCCCCAACTGGATATAGCTTCGGATCGATTACTCAAAGCATTCCTCAGATATTCAGGTTGGCTTTCCTTGCATCGAGACAGGCGGTGCAGAAGTCGTCGCAGATTAAGGCTGACCTTGGACCTTGAACTGTAAGTCTTCAGCTTCTTTTGAGCCGACGTTGGTACTCAAAACAGAAGAAACCCATCGCTTACTCCGGATTCCTCCAATCTAAGTGTCTGGAGCACTCCTTCAATAGGCAGAATAGGCGTTGGTGGCGTCAAGATTGCTTGCGCAGAGGCCGACGCTAGTGAAAGCGCATGACGAAATATCCTCCTCGACGAACGTGGCGACGGCAAGCAACACCAGGAGAAACATCACTTTGCGTGTATCAGTGCTATCTAGGTGTTGTCAAAGTCTCAGGCAATTTCTTGTAGTAAGCATCGTCGGCGTGCAGATCGCAGCGCTTAAAGACGCACACTACAGCGAGCTCTCTGGTAACTGCAGTAATATCTGTAGCGGCAAAGCCGTTCTAGCAAAGTTGCATCTTTCTTTGCAACATTCTTTCTGTAAGTTATATTCCCCTTGCGCACACGATGAGCTGCTCCTGTCGATTAAAAAGAGTCGGCTTGACAGAAGTGCTGACTAGCAGCGCATCGGCAGGCAATTTAGCCTCAATGTCCTTTAAGAACAGATGCCTATAAAGCATCCTTGAAGGGGAACCTAGGCTGACATCTGTCTGTTTAGCATGAGAGAAGATAGTTCTAATCCCCTCCTTACCCACGAAGCGTCCGGAACGCAAGCCTGTACACCTACAACCCCACCATGTCTGCAGGATCTCTATGACATCATCACCTACCACGGCCAAAACGACAGTATACATGGCGGCCAAGGAGGTGTAGCAGGGTGTATGGAGACACTTCGCATGGCCTGAGGCTCATGTCATTTCTTCGATAACCGGCGGCAACGCTGGCTGTGGATAGCAGCCATGACTACCAGCGCAGTCACGTAAAGGAACGGCTGAGACACTATAACCGCGCGCGCGTCATATACCTCCGAGACCTCCTACTCGCCACGTAACACCTTTAGACACGCCATTCCCGTTTGCTACTGGTGGCGTACATGTGGACATCCATTGACCAACACAGTCAGCAAACAGGACGTCCGAAACGAAGGCGGGGAACATTCACAACTGTCTCCTTCTGGTGCAAAGCTTGCAGTTGGTCACCCCTCAAGCAGCGTCTTTGCTCTCGTCACCGAACTCCAATGGCGCCAGATCCTATCAATCTCCTACTGCCTGCGGCAATGCCGAGAAGACCAAGTTCCAGATAGCATGTCAAGCTTAATGAAAGACGGAAACAGGCGTTCGATAGCACGTCTTTTGTTCTGGCAGAGGTGATACTAGGCACAGTGTAGTGCGCAGGCAGCATTGTTTCGGTCTGCAACGTCTTGGCTTGGTGGCCTCATATTAGAGACACCAGAAGATCTAGCAGCAGTACAGCAGTCTTCTCCAGCCATGCTGAACGTATCATGGCCTTCTGAGGCTGCTCCGAGGATTGGCTGTGTTGGCATCAAGCATGCAGGTAGGTAGCTTGTGTACCACGTAAAGCGACTTGGACTGACAAGAAGCCAGGACATCGAACCCGACCGATATCGCACGACCGACCGTACCTCATCGACAGGATCGCAGGCTGCATGCCCTCACAAGTCCTGCCTTCCCTAAGACACAAGCTCTGTTCTTGCGAAAGTGGCGGCAATTGGCCAGAAGATGCCAAGCACATCTACGCAGCTTCATCGGACGTTTAGACAGTAATGAGGGCCAGCTCGGAGCATCACCCCGAGGATACCACCATCATACCCTGATCTTGGTTAGGGGCACAGGCTCACGGAGAAAAAAGGAAAAAGACAGAAATGACAGAACGTGCAGATAGGATGCTGCAAGGCTTACAAAGAAAAGGTTAAACCAAGAAAAAAAGACGAAGATACGGGATTTATGTTTTAGCCTGACTATCAGGCACAGGCTCAGGGAGAAAATCGGAAAATGAGAAAAAAAAAGTTAATTATACAGCAGCAAAACACGCACCAAGGCTCACAATGAAAAGGAAAAGCCAGAAAAAACGAGGAACAACGGGAAAATGCATTATGCATGCTTGCATGCTTGGCTATTAGGCTCACAGAGAAAAAGAAAGGAACAGAAAAAATGGAAAGACGAACACCCCAGAGAAAAAGAAAAAAAGAAAAACGACAACTACCAAGAAAGGAAGGAGAGAGTACCTGGGAATAAAGGAAAACAGAACATGCATTTGGGATAAGGGAGAAAAGGGAAAAGAAAAGAAAAAATGGACTAAGCTTTTGAGAAGTTCGAAGCGAGAAGGTAAGAAGACGCAGACCGAGAGAGGGAACGAAGCCTCACATGAACAAAGCAAGCAGACTGACCATGGACCCGTCTTGCACAGCTGCAGACACGCCTTAGGATGCCTCGCTTGTTCAAGCCTGTAAACAGGATTTCATGCTGTTTAGGGTCACTTGCGCGCAAAGGCGACAGTCCGGCACCACAAACACGAACAACACCTTTCTGCCTCTAGGCATAGATTTGGGATGCCTCTGCTGTGTAGCGTGGCTGACAGCTCAAGGTGGGTGGTCGAGTGGAGGCTTGGAAGGTGCTGTGGCGGCACCTGCACCCCAACACAGCAGGCACCCCTGGCCCCACCAGCATCGCGCGTTGTCTCTTGCTCGACTGAGCATGTGTTACTCAAGCACGTGCGAAAACATCGACTCTCGTCGGTAAAGACAATGGCTCTGAAGATGGCAGCTTCCGCGCATCACAGGTGCGAAGACACGATCCAGATATCTTCGCCTAGCACGGACAACCGGTGTCGCAATGAGAAGGCATGGGTCATAAGGTCGCAGTCGAGATGGAATGAAAAAGCGATAAGATCGACTAAGGATGTGTCGAGATGTACACCGTGGTCTGCCAGAGATAAGATGCAAGAGCCATGACCGCGGCTAGGGATGTCGAGATGTCCGAAGGTGCTTATAATGAGATTAGATGAAGAAGCCACGACTGCGACTAACTTATGGATGTCGAGATGTCCGATGGTGTTCATGAAGAGATGAGATGAAGAAGGCATTGCCTAGGGATGTCGAGATGTTCGACGATATTCATGAGAAGATGCGAGGAAGAAGCCATGACCATGGCTAGGGATGTGTCGAGATGCCCGGGATCGGTTGTCAAGAGACAGAATCGAGAAGAGTCATGACAGAATATTACCATCCTACCTGATCAGCTCACCCCCAACACGACCTACCTACCACAGACAGAACCCTCTCCATCCAGCAGCCCTCACCAACATCACGTAGCACCACACGAGCCTCCCAAACAGATGCATAGGCCCGAGGCTCCCTAGACTGAAGCACGCAGCTGCTTGACTTTTGCATGGTGCGGTGAGGCTTGACAGTAAGGGTGCTAAGGGTCGCCTGAAATGAGAGGGGAACGTGCTGCCCAGCCTGTGAAGGTCGTGAGCTGGTGTACACAATGAAGAGACGGGAAGGGAAGAAAGAAGCACGAGTCCGAATGATCTATCGCCTCACTCTCAGCATTTGTCTCGACCGCAAGCGGTGGATGACAAAGAGGCACAGAGGATTTGACGTCTACTTCGGAATCGTGAGTCCGCGATAGCATGATGGTGTCCGAGGATTGCATATCAGCAATGATGTTGCATAGGCATTGTCGTCAGTCATGGTGACAGGCTTCAAGGTAGTCCATGTTGATGTTTGGTTCTGCCAAACGCATGTCCTGCTGGGAGTCCGAATCTGCCTCCATACTTCCCTATCAAGCTCGAATAGAGAGCAGTGCGCACCCCCATGTGCACAAGGTCCGCTGCCACCGCCTGTCTTGCCAGGATGTACAGGCCGAGACGCACGGGAGCACCGACTAGCAGCGTATGTATCCTGACTCCCATGTATTGTATTGTTGACTGACTGACATTGACAGTATCCGGGTATGTAGGAAGATGATCGTGGAAGGCAGGGTGGGGCCGGGGTGGTGAACGGATGGTGGAGATGAAGGTAAGAGACATTGAAAGTTTTACTTGGCCATGATATTAATCCAAACGTAGGTGTATGGGATCCCAGAGCGGAAGACCAGCCCCTGTGGCGTTGAGCTGCAGGGCTCATGGTATCTTCGAGGCCGCCAGGCTACATATCGCATGTAGCATGTAGCTATAAATATAAGGCCGAAGCTCATTATCATGCCTTTGTCGCGCCTTTGTGTTTGTTGGTTTCCGGGTCCCAGCATGCAGTATATATGCAGGTAAGTTGCTAACCGTGCTGTAGGAAGCCGCCTGGGAGGTGCGCATGTTGTCCGGGTGCCGTTGCTCTTCATCGCCACCTATTACTCCTCTGGCCAACAGTATGGGAGTCTATAAGGGAGCGCGCAGCTTCCTAGTCCTTGCGCTGGCTTTCATCGCGATAAGAGGGGCTCGTCATGGTGTTGAGTCGTTGTCTTCGGTGAGACTCTCAGTCATTCTCTATGTTGGGGTGAGAGAGTAGCTGTCACGTGCTCAATGGCGAGCTCGCGTATATTAAGAATCATTGAGGTGGGATGTCCAGAGCAAGTAAGGCGCCAACTCGGTCCATGCACCAAAAGGCGCCTCCCTGGGGCAACCCCTCTACATGTCACCACGATTGCAGAGCATTTTACCAACCTTGAGGTGCTGCAGAAGATCTTTGCGAGCCTCCTCAACAAGTTTGGCATCACGAAGATATGGTAAAGGCACCGGCACTTGGTGGCGTGGTTTGCGAAACCTCAACACGGTGATAGAAAGCCCACCCGGACAACATGACTAGCGTCTGCAGCAAGCCTTTTACCTGCCCCTACAACATGCGCAAAGGATACTACGAGCACCAGCAACGATGCCCAGCTTTCAGGGATGCCATATGGTGTCGGCGCATTGATAAAGAGACATGGCCGCTGCAACAGAGCTCAAAGATGGCATCACAGCTGACAGCGACAGACAGCGGACGATGCGATATTAGCAATGCAGTCGACCGCAGCGCAAGCAGTCATGCGACCCGAGTATGCAATACCTACAGCTTCCACGGGCATCGAGGACGGTTATGACATGAGCAGTGGGTTGCGGAGGACCTCGGGGGTGAGCCTGGAGACAGGGACAATGAATTCAGGTTCTACTCGAAGCGCATATGAGCCTACGTCATTAACAGGCATACCAGAATCACCCTTAGACTCGACTTGAGTTTGGACCACTGAGATCCTCCTTCGAGCGCAGTTGATACATGCCACTTGGTAGGCGCATTAGAAGGGAAGACTATACCGACTGCGCACATCTGTCAAGCTCTTTATGCAACCCTGGGGCCTCGAGGGACACAACCTTCCTTGAGAATAGCCTGTATACATACACGTTGTAAGCGCCGAGTACGAAACCATAGGCTCGAGTCAATCTGGAACTCAGATCGCCCGCCACGCGAAGACTGGCAGCATAAATCACCGGCGCTGTGTTAGTAGCTGACACAGCTTAGACATCAGGACAGGGCTGCATGTAACACCACAAAGCCGGAGCACATGCGACACCATCGGGAAGTATTCTACATGGTGATGCGCATCAGGGTGCCAAGGGTGAGGCTCGACAGTGAAGGATGTGCGCCAGTACGCAATTGGATGCACATCGGTTCACAGGGCTGTAGGAAGGGCTCGCCACACATTACTCATCGGAGCCTTCCATACATCGCATGCAGCTGATTACCGTATCGACGCAGCTTCGAGTCGCTGTGCTCAATATGTCAATTGTATCAAGGCAAGCAAAGATGGTACGATATCACATTGCGCAAGTTGCCAAAGTTATACCTAAAGACGCAAATGAATCATATTCCCTCACATTCCCATCTCACCCCAGAATCTCCTCAATTTCCATTCCCCCCCGAATTCCACTAGCGTCCTAATCTTTCCCAAATTCGGCGATCAACCAGCAGTTCTCCTAAGCATCTCTAGCATCATCTTCCTCCCCCTCCCCCTTGCTACCACGTACAGGCAAACCAGCACATAAAACAGACCCACCCGCTTCAATTCCGCCGGATCAAAGTCCTCTCGTCGCCAACGCCTATCTACCTCATCCCCATGATGCACCATCTTCTAAAGAACCGAACCTCGCGATCCATCGCTATCCTCTCGTCACACACTTGCATTCTGCTATAGTCGACTAGTCTAATGCAAGGCTACGCATCTCGCTCCCGCACAATAAGCATAACATTTCTGCCCTCATTCAAATCCGCATGGCACAACCTATGCGCACTGAGATGCGCCTGCACTTGCACCAATTGCGCGAACATGTCGAACACGACACAAGGCGGCATGCTCATGTGCTGGTACTGCATCTGCATGAGTCCGGAGATGTTGCGCCCGGGAGTATACGTCATGGCTAGCCAATCCATGACAGGAGGGTAGTCGAGGATGGCTGCTAGGAGGTGTGCAGTCCCGAGGTGGGTTTGCATGGCTGTTAGTCGGGCGAGAAGGAGGCGGGGGATGGTGCTGCTGGCTTCCGGGCATGCATCTTTGGGGATGGAGGTGTCTAGGGCAGTGCAGGGATAGGATTGGGCATGTGCATATTTACTAGAAGCAGCAAAGTGAGGATGATTAGGTTTGTCACAAATGGGAGGGAACTAGCTGGCTCATTCCAGTTGTGGTAGAGGGAAAGAATAATTGGGGTGTATTGGTCTCCACAGCATAGTAGGTCTCCTCAAGCATGCACTGTCTTTCGCTCACGAGCAGGCCATTCCGTCTCTCTGCGTGCGATCTAGATTTGACAGCAGAATAGATGAGACTACCAGATGCGACATGAACGCGACGTACACAGCACCCCAGATAGCCAAGTCGCCATCACACAGCATCGTAGAACCAAGCCACCTTCACCTTCATTTTCTCTAGCGAGGCGCTAATGCGTTTTGGATATAGTCTCACAACACAGCCTCGCCTCGCCCCGCCTCGCCCCCACTAGTAATCGATGCTCGCATTTTCATTTCACGATTGGAAAGATTACCCCGCCATCCATCTCATCTCAAGTCATTTTGCGCACCGCAACCTGAAACTGAACATGCAACCCAAAAGGGAAGAGGCATATCGTGCACCACAAACTGCCACGGCAACAACAGCACCACGTGTAACAAAGCTTAGTATTCCGACGCATCTCGCATCCATTTCCACGACGCACTATGGACCTAAGTCGACGATATGACACCCGTCAACTGAATAGCGTTGTCCACCAAGTCGTTCAACTGATCGAACTCGCCATTCAGCCACCTGTCCAGCAGCACCTGGTCTTCACTGACAAAGGTCGGCCGCGCCGGAGGTAGGACCTTCGTGCATTCTTTCAGATCATTGATGTTGTTGACACCGAGAACTGAGAGACGGGTGTATGCCTTGGCGTAGTCCTGTGATGTTCAGTCAGCTGTGAATTCCATCGCATCGCAGACAAATGAGGGACGTTGATCGAGACATACCACGTTCCAACGACCCTGCGCCGTATTGCGATCACTAAACTGCGTCCACGAAGGACTAGTCCTCGAGTCCTTGCTCAAATTGATGTCGCTCTGGAACTTGATGACGCGAACTGGTGGGTTTCCTGTTATCTGGGGATAGAATGCCATATCCCAGATTCCTGGAGTAGAGTCTTGGGGGTCGCCTGAGCGCGCGGTATTGACAAAATGCTGCTGGGATGTCGTGTGTGCGCCAACCAGAGCGACGAGGTCGTGTGCATCGATTGTCTTGTCGGAAAAGAGCTTGATCAGCTTGTCGGCGGAGTCCTTTTCGCCGGGCAGCAAGCCAGTAGGCCCGGCTTTACTATTGTCTTTGCGGCCGACGAAGGTGCGGATGCGAGGGCCAAGGGGGCATACGACGGTTGCGACGTTGGCGCCAAATTGGATGATGTCGGCCATGCTCATGCCATATTGGTTGTACTTGGTGTACCATTTCTTTGTCTGATCAGCAATATCGGCGAGCCCATTGTTGTCTGTTCGGGACATCTCATCGCTGAGGAGGATACTGCCATCTGCACCGCCGTAACTGGCGCTCTTGGACCACACGGCTGCATCGTGGAATCCTAGACGTACGGCTTGGCGTGCGAACTTGCTGCAGCGGCCGGAGGTCCCGTTGAACTTCGCAGTCATTTCGTATGCCAGCCATTTCCAGTGACAGCACATGTCCGCTTTGCAGGCTGCACTTCCGATGTTGCCGGCGGGAATCGAACCATCAATGGTAGATGACTCGGCAGACTTCTGGTCAAGAATGATGGCTTTGATGTCTTTGCCAATGGCTGTAAGCTTGGAGTCTGCGAGGGTCTTGAGGTCCCCGATGAGCTCTTTGGCGGCCTGACGCTTCTCACGAGCGGCTAGATAGCGCATCTCGTTCATTGTGTCGCCCATGCCTGGGTGGGCTTCAGTGAGGGGGATGCATGCCAAGAGGGCTTGACTCAAGTAAGACAGAAACCTCATCTTCTTCAAAGATAATGATACAAGTGTAAAGTAAAGATGAGATATGAAAACAGTCAGAATCCACTGCTTTATACATCTACCTTCTCTGCATTTTGCAGACTAGAACATCCATCGGATACGATAGATTGGTATGTTGGCACAACCAGCCGTCCTCTTTGCCAGAGCCGTAGTTTAGATGAATACGAAGATCCCATTCCCTGTATATACTTGACAGTAGTATCCGATAGGATTTTCAGCGCAGATCTACAGTTCTGGCCACGCCTCGGTTGACTGATATCGGATATTGTATCGATCGAAGAGCGCCACGCTGAGACTGATAAGAGCTAGCAACCAAACGGTCATGTCAGAGCCTTAATTAATTATTGGACAACCCAAGCGGAGTTATGAGTGATGTATGCTTGTCAGTTGTTTGGCGAGTACGTGAGGAAGAGTTCGGTGCGAGATATCGCTGCAATACGAGCATATATTGCACATGCAGCTCGATATTTGATGTTGTAAGATATTCGTAGGATATAGCCAGATGCAATGTGGGGGAGTGTGGTAAGCCGAGTACCTGTAATCCCTTGATTTTTAGATGCGCCATCTTGAACAAATGCTTCGGGCGCTAGAATCGAGCTGCTTGGTAATGAGATATTCCTAGGAATGACTTCTCTTGTGATCCCTACAAGTACCTTGATGCGATAATCTCCTGATACTAGCAGGCTGACTCAAAGAGAAAACCCGATGTACGGTACATGCAATGCACTAGGAACATCTAGCCGGTGCGTGGGTTGCGCACTATTCTTAGACATTCTGGAAGATTGGTTCCAGGTACAAGGTTTCAGGGATACACGGTTGCAATATCGTCCCGTTCATAGGTCAGACATAGTTTGTTGGCTCTCCAGGTTCATGGTGAGATCAGATAAATGAAGATCGCCGAACCATCTTGATCCAGAGCATCCGCAATCCTGGTACTGGTTTCCGATTGTTTCTCTGGAATCTTGGAATTATAATCGATAGCTTTGTGAGATTGCTTCTGGTATTTTGGGAGCGGGCTTGCATCGTGAAGATTCTTGCGACGTGCGGGTCAGCCGCAAGCAGGGGCTGTGAGGATATGTACATTTAGCCGGATAACATACAGCACTCAACAACTTCCTCATAGTGTGCACTCGAAGTTATACAGCCCTGAAGATCTTCATTGTATATCCAATGGCACTAAAGCTGCTCGTGGCTTCCTCTAGGTGGGATCTGGCTGCTGATTTGTGTCTTGTTCAGTCGTCCCTCCCATTCATGCGACCTGCTTGCTTGATGATGTAACTTTGGACTTGCGAGCGGGGTGTACGATTACATGATATCAGTGCTTCAGGCGAAGATGGGATTCCGAGCCGATGGTCCAGTTTGGCGGATCCTTCCAGGGAGGGTCAGGTACAGTCAGCTCAGGCTCCCGCATGGCATCGGTGTATCGGCATCTTCGGAGGCAAAATATTGAATCAGCTGTCTGAAGATGTCTCAATCTATTTCGTTGTGCCTCAAATAGTGTCATGCTCACCTGATGGTCATACTGCTCTCATGATTCCTCGTCACGACAGCACAGGATGTTCGCACAGATTGAGTTTTCTTATTAAGGCGGTAATCCTATAATTTCCTATTTATTTGGCACTCGCATGTACAGGCTGAAAGTACCGGGAATCAAGTAAGCGACAAGAGGGTTATCGTGTAGGTTGTCCTTAGGACGGTCAAAGGACGGACGTACAGGCTAAGTGCTGAAGAGGGTACGCTTAACTTTGACTCTGCTGTTCTGGATTGCGCAGCGAGTGCAGGAATAAGAGGAATCATTTCCTCAAAACAGCATAGCTACAACTGACGATACTGGCGGTGAAGTATATGTCGTTGATGCCGAAGCGGTAGCGCCTACCCTGGGGAGGAATGATGAAGGTGGGGCAGAGAATACCCACCGCCCGAAAGCAGTTTAGCCAGCGTCTAATTCTGTCCACCGCAACTACACCACAGCCACCACCATCCCCCAGCTCCTTCACAAGCACCGCCGCGCAAAAGCTTACGCCTACTTGCAGCGACACGCAATTTCTAATGTCGTAATCGCGCACATGATTGATGCGGTGAGATCCAGCAATGGCGTCAAGGGTGATGCAACGAAAACGCTGCGGCTGATGGTGATTCCGCAGTGCATGGAATAGTTTTGGAATAGTTATGGTTCCTTCAGCCTCAGCGGAGCGCGCTGACGTCCATAATATGACTGTTATCTCTCCCTACCTGCAGTTTTGATTTTCTTCAATGCTCATACTGATTGTTTTGTCTCTTGCTGTCTTGCATTCTTGATACCCTGGTCTGAACCTTTATCTCAGCTATACCCAGCACGCATTACGCCATCAACCACCCCGCTTTCAAGCGCGACATCGCAAAGTCAGCGCAAAATAAACTTTCTGGAAACAACAAACCGATCACACTCCGACAATGTCGCCATCTAAATTCCGCCGTCTGTCTAGCCTATTCTCCGGCCCGAAAACGGCCTTTCAAGTCCTGTCAGACCTCCATCTCGACCACGAATCACAATACCTTTCCTTCCACATCCCTGTGGTAGCGCCATTTCTCATACTGGCCGGAAACATTGGACGACTGGCAGATTACGATGAATACCTCTCTTTCCTCATCCGGCGTTGTAATCTCCACGAAAAGGTGTATCTTGTGCTCGGTGCACTAGAGTTTCACGGCATAACATGGATAGAAGGATTACAGTTGGCACAAAGGATGGAGAAAGACCCAGGAACAAAGGGAAGATTGGAAGTGCTGTATGAATCAAGAACAGATGTGCCCGGTACAAATGTAACACTGCTGGGATGCACACTGTGGAGTAAGATCCCTGATTCAGATATCCCCACAGTGGTCAAGAAGATACCAGAGTTTGACGAGGAAACCGGGATACAGGAATGGGATGTCAATAAGCACAACGAGAAACACATGCGAGATCTCTTATGGCTTGTCGATGAAGTCAGGAACCCCATGGCGGCAGGTACTTTGGCCGTGTCGACTGCGATGAAGGAAGGACGTCAGATTGTTGTCGTCACTGCCTTTTCACCGGAAATTCGCGAGTGCCTCGATCCATGGCAGGTGGATGCGCCTTGGGCGTCGGCATACGGAACGAATTTGCTTGGAGCCCAACATCAGTTTAGTAACGTCAAACTGTGGGTATCCGGTACAACAGGACGAACGTGTGAGTTTAAGAAGGGGAACACCACAGTCATCAGCAACCAACGCGGAAGACAAAGCGAGGAAGTGACAGGGCTTCTGAAAGATGGCATGTCAGACAAGCAAAAGATCGGTCTCTTTGACGTAACACGAACAGTCAGAGTATAGGACCTCTTATTCGCCTTCTCCGGATAATACTTTACAGGTCCAATTGTTCTCTCCCGCCGCCATGGTCTCAAGTCAACCTATCAACCAACCGACGCAGATAACCCTAGATAGCGCTCCCAAACCTCTCATGATGTCTCGGCCCCTCACACACCACACATAAAACGATGCACCATTCGGGAAGCAGCTCTGTAAACGCATCAGGTGCCTTGGAGCGCATCTCTTCAACCTCTTCCTGTGTAGCCTGAACGTTGGGCGCCATTAATACCAGCGCCATAGGCTTCCACCACTTTTGCCTAAGGCTTTCGAGACCAGTTGGGTGTATTTTCATATTTTCCAAGTCCCAGACCAACTCCGCAAGAAGCGCGGACGGTTTGGCAGAGACGGGGGGCATGTGGTGGTCAATCCTGTTGTTCTTCTTCTCGACGACATACTCATTCTCTATGGCGAGATTGGTGATTGTATGGAGTACTCCCTTCACATCGTCCTCTGACTGTGTGTTTGTGACGGGGGCGGGTGTGACTGTAGAGAAGCGGGAGAGAAGGAGGTGGACGGTCATGTGGGTCGCGCGTTGATCGAATAGAGAGGCTACGGCCGGCATTTCAAGGATGATTTTCTCAGCGCAGACATTGCCGTGCACAACGTGGTGCTTGTGGAGAGTCGTCAGCGCGTTCATGACCTTGAAGAGAATAGCGTAGATAATGGTAGCGGGGATTCCGGTGGGTGGGTGTCGAAGAAGGAACTGCTCGAGTGCAATACCGCGGATAGGAGATGGGGAGGGCTGTTGTTGAAGTAGTATTTTTTCCGTGGTAGGCTCTTGGATGGCGGATAGTAAGAGAGCAAGGTGTGCGCGTACTGCGGCTGGGGGATCGCTAGACATAGTGGTGGTAGTTGCGGTGGTAGAATGGATATAAGTCGTGTTGTGCTATCTACGTAGCAATAAAGAGGTTTTGTTACTAAAAGCCAAGAGAAGAGAACTTATGCCTTATAAGTCTGCTCTATCTAGCGGGGTAGGCCTCTCTCACTTGCGGATGGTAGCTCTGATAGAATGAGAGATTCAATTGGCCTTCATCCTGAGATTCCATAGTATAGCCAGAGATTTGGAGGCTGTTCAGCATGCCATAGATTTGGCAAAGGTAAGTTGTCTGCCTGATACCGCCTATGTGTAGTTCAACGACTATATTATTTGGTATTTTCTGGTAGTTTTGATATTCTATGAGTACTATGGCTGTTCTGTGCACTGTATGAAAGCATACATGTAGTTCCATAGCTATAAAATTTACGGATTTCGGTTGATTCAAATAGTAGACCCGTGCTATAGTGGCTCAACCCCATTTTGGAGCTTCACACGTCAATTACGGTCTTCCTAAGTAGCGGTATCCATTGACACCTTACATTTTACGTTGGTATGGACATCGGCTCTAGAGCTGCTATTCAGAGATGCTAGCGCATGCCCACCAAGTCACTTAGCCATCTCCACACACCTCGCATCGTCCGCGCCGCCAAGCACACCCTTAACATTTACAGTATTCGCAAACACTCGATATTCTGATCTGTCATCCTCCGCCAGCTGCAGCAGCACCCGCCAAAGCATCGATTGCCTAATACGGCGAAACATCCTTCTTTTGGCAGTACAAACGCAAAGCAGTGTGGCCAAGACTCACATTCTATCGCAAAAGACGTTTGTAAAAGGCGGTATTGCCCCGCAAAACTTTGCAGACGCAGCCCAGGTGCCCCTGATACGACCGCAGCTGACGAAATCCCGCCCGCAATACAAACGCTCTCTGGCCTAGACCCACGGGGTCAGGCTCTGCCACCGACCGCTTCGACACCGACAGCGCAGATCATAAGGCTGCACTTCCACCAAATTTTGACTCCACCACTACTCTACTCTCTTCTTTGTTAGTTCACTACTATGTCAATCTGAATCTTGACTTTGACCACAGCCTAACCTTCTCTTCCCTGCCAACTCACTGCTACCTCAGCTTCAACCTTCCCTCAATTCTTCAATTGGGCCGCCTTGACACCCGAACTACAGAATTGAAGGCTGCACCTCAACTGTCCTTTGACGCCATCACTCATTCTCTCTCCTCTCTACCAGCCCACGGCTACAACGATTTGAACCTCAACATAAACCTTTCTCTACACTGTCGGTTCTTCATCATCTTGAACTCAACCATCACTGTTACTTCACTACTAACTGAAGCACAGATTCAACTCTGCCCAATTTATCGCCATGAGTTCGATCTCGCACCTTCCTCCAACCGTCATGGATGTAGCAGGTAACGCCGGTATGCAGACCAATCGAATCATAGTCATCAATTTTACTAACAAGAAGAAAGAATTCACACTCAACCTCGTCATCGGTGCTTGGCTTGATAGCCTACCCAGCGACATGGAGTCTACATCATCGGTGCACGATCAACGCGCAGACTTGGACGAGGAGCTGGAGATAGCGGAGTCGGCCACCACCAACGCCAACCACTTGGCCCGACCTCGACCGTTATACTTCCCCGCCGAGGCTGTCACTAGATTGAAAATTTCAATCGTGCTTACCGAGGGTGTTCAGGGTGTCTCTAATTATGACTTTGACATCAACTCTGCGATAGACGAGCTGATGGAGGACTTGAGAGAGACGATTGCCACCGTCTTCAACCGCTGGACCGAACCGCAGGCGTCATACTTTCCCGCCGAGGCTGTCGCTGAGTATGACTATCCGACTGTGCCCATGGCGTACGCAGGAGCTGGGGAAGCTGAGGAAGTCGCTGTTCCTGGAAATGGCATCACCTCCGCCATGGAGGACATGCGGGAGCTCGACCCAGCTTTCTGGAGCCACCCGGCTGCACCCATTAACGACGTTCGAGAATCTCCTGAGGCTGAGGTTCGGGGATACCAGGTCGTGCCGATGGGAGAGGCGTCTGCCGAGGGCATTCATGAGTATGTCCTGGACAATCCTGTTCTTGTGGAGTACATTCATGAGCATGGCTTGGACAGGTTCTTCCAGAACTACCCGGCTTTTATGGAAGATGATGAGGTGGATGTTGACTGGGGCTACCTAGCTGGTATCAGGGGCATGCCCTACAAGGTCATCAACGATCGCCTGAGTCAGTGCGATACGTACACGGCTAATTCGCTCACTGGCAACGAGAATTTCAATTACGAGGATCGCGAGGGCAGCCGTTTCTTGGGCTACTATTAGGCGAGTATGCGGTGCGGTAGGCAAAAGCACCAGGGAGATGGAAACAGACTGGAACTGATTAAGGGGGAACGGAAATAGTCTGGCTTGATCTACATGGGGACCGTGGGTGCATCAGGATTTGGAAAAAGTCGATTTCAAGCGAATGGGGCATTGCTAGAGGCATTTTCCTGTATGTAATGATTACAGACCTCCATCTCCAATGAAACATTCACAACCACTCTTTTGGCACTGCTCTTTCTGACCAATCTCTCTCACTCTCCCATGCCAGCCAATCTGATCTCGTTGTCGGCAGTAGTCCCATTGCATTGACCTTCCAGATACCCAGTGCCAGCATGAGTAGATTGCATGCAATGTAGACAAGCTTGACACCAATCATTCGGCCTGAGGTACCAGGTGTCTCATAAGGAGCGAATGTGCGTTGAAGGCCTAGTACAGCGAGGACGGGTGTCTTGAAGAGGGTGAAGACCATGAAGACGGAGAAGATCTGAAGTGTGTTGCCAGTCATGTACATGCCTATATTTCAATTAGTCATGGGCTGGGTCGCGACTTCCTGTCTGGAGGCGGGGACGCACCGAAGGCGTTCATGGGCAGCTGCTTTGCTGGGGCGATAGCGACTTCCCAAGCTTTCTTCATCTTGAGAGTATCCATCTCTTCCGGGGTTGGCGGCACTCTCTGGGTCTTTGATGCTTGCGATCGCTCCTTCTTGGTCAATGCCGCTGTGTAGCCTGGAGGGTCTGGGAGGGTAGCGCTCTTGGGTTTCGAGGCGGGCGTAGAGTTGAGGTCGATGACCCACTGGGGTGGTGGGGGTGGAGCAGTGGACATGATTGCGATCGCTACACCCGGATAAGCAATTGGGATGGTTGTCGTGAGGTTTGCGATATTCGGGGTCGTCGTTCGCGGAGCATCAGAGAGACCCACATTCGCGGCCTTGGCTGGCGCACGTCCCCTCCTCCGTGTTGACCGCCGTCAGACTCCCCAAAAGTTGCTTTCACCCAACATTACCAATCAAGTCAATCCTCTACGACCAGGATACACTCCTCCTTCCTTCCGACATGCGCGACGCGATATAAGACGGACCGACGAGCGAATCAGCCAATTCCACCCCGCACGCGGCTTCCAAACGGCAACGGCAAGGGAGGGGCGCTAGCTTGTGAGGGAGGTTATCTTGATTGTGCTACGGCAGGCACATGCAGCGTGCACACAGCCCAGCTTGTACGCGACATCATTAGCCCACCATGAGCCAGGGCGGCCAAGATGCGAAGCTCTTTGCGAGGGTACGTCCATTCCTCGTACTACACCTACTTCCTTTCTTGTACATATCGCATCATCTCCTGTACCCCATTCTGCCTCGCGCGTGGCTTCAGAGACGCCCTTTTCCTTGCTATGCACACCCTATACCATCATGATGTTTCTACCCTACACATTCGAGCACACGCGCTTACCAAACCTCCGCACTCACCAGGGCAAAGTCGCGGAACTTCGTCTGGAGCTGAACAGCGGCGGCAAGAAGGACAAGAACTTTTCAGCAAAGAAGACAGCCCTCAAGAAGATTGTCGCCAACATGACCATGAGCAACAATGACATGGTAGCGCTATTCCCGGATATCGTGGGCTGTATGCACATACCCAGCCTGGAGATCAAGAAGATGTGGGTGACGCGACAGTAGTGAGGTATGAATCAGGCTGACGGCGGCAGGTGCTTCCTGTATCTGGTCAACTATGCCAGGATAAAACCCGACATTGCGCTCAAAGCACTACCCATAATACAGGAAGACATGAACGACAACAACCCCCTAGTGAGAGCGCTCGCTCTACGGACCATGTCCTACGTTCACGTCCGAGAATTCGTCGAAGCGACAGTACCACACCTCAAGAACCTTTTAAAAGACTCTGATCCATATGTGCGGAAGACAGCGGCCTTTTGCGTGGCAAAACTCTACGACCACGACAGGCACCTGGTGGAAGGCTCAGGTCTCATCGACAAGCTGAATGGCATGTTGCGAGACGAAAACCCCACAGTTGTGTCGAGCGCACTGGCAGGTCTCATGGATATATGGGAGAGAGGTGAGAACATCAAGCTCACAATCGACTATGCAAGCGCATCCAAAATCGTCTCCATCTTGCCAGATTGCTCTGAATGGGGCCAGACGTACATCCTAGAGGCCATGATGAACTATGTTCCCCAGGACACCTCAGAGGCTGCACTGCTCGCCGAGCGCATATCACCACGTCTTTCGCATTCGAATTCTGCCGTTGTTCTTACCTGCATCCGCGTTATCCTTTACTTAATGAACTATATCCGCGACCAAAAGGTCGTCACCTCTTTATGCAACAAGCTCTCACCACCGCTTGTCACACTCCTTTCAAAAGGACCCGAGATTCAATATCTAGCACTTCGCAACGCCCTTCTGATTCTGCAACGGCGGCCAGAGGTTCTGCGCAATGACATCCGCGTCTTCTTCTGTAAATACAACGATCCTATATACGTCAAGGTTACCAAGCTTGAGCTCATCTTCATGCTGGCGACTGAGCGGAACATCAAGGAAGTGCTGACGGAACTTGCCGAGTATGTACTGCAATCCACCGAAACTCCGGCTTACTAACAGGGACCAGGTATGCTACAGAAATCGATGTCGACTTTGTACGCAAGTCAGTGCGAGCCATCGGCAAGCTGGCTATCAAGATCGCTCCGGCAGCACAGCTCTGCATCAGTACCCTTCTCTCTCTCGTCAGCACAAAGGTCTCATACATCGTGCAGGAGGCGACGGTTGTCATTCGTAACATCTTCCGCAAGTATCCTAACCAGTATGAGTCCATCATCTCGACTCTGTGCGAGAACCTTGACTCGCTAGACGAGCCCGAAGCCAAGGCTGCCATGATCTGGGTCATCGGCCAATACGCGGATCGAATAGAAGACTCGGATGTTCTTCTTGAAGACTTCTTAGATACGTTCCAGGAGGAGACGCATGAAGTGCAACTCGCGCTTCTCACAGCGACAGTGAAGCTGTTTATACAACGACCAACTCGTGGCTCGGCACTTGTACCCAAGGTCCTGAAGTGGGCCACAGAAGAGACAGATAACCCAGATTTGCGAGATCGCGGCTACATGTACTGGCGTCTTCTCTCTTCTGCCCCAGACGAAGCGAAAAAGGTGGTCATGGGCGAGAAACCCCCAATTACAGCCGAAGAGTCTGAGAAGCTCGACCCTGGCACGCTCGAGGAGATGTGTTTGAATGTAGGCACACTAGCAACCGTCTATCTCAAGCCTGTCAACCAAGTCTTCCGCAGCGCACGCCCGAGGAAGTTACAAGACTCGCCAGCTTTGCAAAAGGACGAACTTCCTACCGTCAAGGCAGCACAGCAGGCTCGGGACCGCTCTGTTGCAGAGCGATCAAGGCTTGACATTCCGACCAACGGCAATAGCAATGGTTCTCTGAGCCCCACGAATGGCGGTATGGCAAATGCAGTCACTGACGCAGACATGTACTTTGCCAGCGTAGGGCGACAGAGCACGTTTGGCGGTAGCCCGATTTCAGCAGACCCCGCTGGTGGAGGTGGATGGGTTGTCAACCAGAACGAACCACAGCACATGGTTTTGAGTCCTGGCGTGACGGACGGGAATCAGGATTTGTTACTTTAAGTAGGGCTTGTAGATGTGTGAATAGTATAAGGATACATTTCTGTGTTAATAGTTGAAAGATTTTTTTGAGCACAAATAAGTTGATGACAGCGACGCGCATACCAAGATCTCAATGTCAAACTTATGATGACTAGCCAGGGAAACTACCGCGGGCCTGAGCCAGGAGGAGTGGGTCATTCAGCCTTATGAGATGTTAATGCTGGCATGTCGCTTAGTGCTGAACCCTGGTGCATGGTTGCCCAGACGAAGACGCAAGGGAGCTCCGTCATAGCGCCACGTTCCTTTCACCCCCCAAGACTGTCTTCGTAAGTGCGAGCCAGGCATCGTTCCAACGCGGGCAGAGAGGGCCAAGATGTCGAATCAGCAACGGTCGAGCCCCGCGAGTGCGAGGCCTGGCACCCCACGAGGGGCGCGACAGTCAGTAAACAATGACGCGAACCTCCTATCACACCCGCTGAAGCGCCTCTCACTACATATGCCTTCCAACACGCCACTGCCAAAGTCCCCAGCAGTAAATTCGACTCTGCGCCGTACACCCTCGACACCCAACTTTGCTGGGGAGAATAGTGTTCAACGCAGCCCGAGCGTGGCCAGTTTCCGCTCGTCAACGTCTGCCCTGGTACGGAAAACCTCAACTTCTTCCCTTCGTGGTGATATGAATCGACCTGGCACGCCGCGAGGTTTGAGCTCCAGACGAGCATCATTCAATCCTAGCATGCAATCACCCATACCAAAGAGCCCATTGGGACCTGCGCACCCAGCAGAGAAGCCCCCACTACGTGCATGCGATGTGGCCGAGGAATACTTTAAGAAAGAGCTTGCGCGGCATGAGGGCATGGCAGGCGCAGTCAACGCTGGGACTTTGGTCATTGTACATGACCAATGCTATGGTCACCGCTATTCCAGGCCAAAGACACCCAAGGGTCATCTGAGCCTAATCATGGAGCGACCAGAGAGAATACTGGCCAGTGTCTTGGGTATTTCAACCGCCTATGTACGTCTAGGAGAGCGACACGCCGAGGGAAACCATCCACCACACCCAACCCACAGCCCCCCGGCGCGCATACCATTCAAGATTCGCAAGACCTCGCGCGTCGTCGACATCACCTCGCCAGTCGTTACCAACGTACACGGGACAAAGTGGATGAACGAGTTGAAGTCTTTGTGCGACAATGCGGAGCGGAAGCTGGCGACAACAGGCAAAGAATTGGCAAGGGATACGTCTGCTGGGTCGGGTCGGGCATCAAAGCAGCAAGAGTTGCACTCTGGCGATCTCTACCTCTGCGCCGAATCGCTCAATGCATTCCAAGGTGCTCTTGGCGGCGTATTGGATGCAGTTGACGCTGTCTTTCAAGGTACGAGCATGGGAGGTGGTCCCTCGAGGGCCTTTGTCTGCGTCCGCCCGCCTGGACATCATTGCTCTAATGACTTTCCTTCTGGGTTTTGCTGGCTGAACAACGTCCACGTCGGTATTGAACACGCTATTATGGAGTACAACGTCACACATGCAGCTATCATCGATATTGATCTACACCACGGAGACGGCTCGCAGGCCATAACATGGGCGCGTAACAAGAAAGTCCAGAATATGCCCAAGAACACGCCAAACTGGAAGAAGACTTCGATTGGCTACTTTAGCTTACATGACATCAATTCCTATCCCTGTGAGGATGGCGATGACGACAAGGTCCAGGCGGCTA
Source organism: Pyrenophora tritici-repentis (assembly GCF_003171515.1). Taxonomy (NCBI): domain Eukaryota; kingdom Fungi; phylum Ascomycota; class Dothideomycetes; order Pleosporales; family Pleosporaceae; genus Pyrenophora; species Pyrenophora tritici-repentis. Next base: position 3,079,551 of record NC_089391.1, on the reverse strand, counting down.
GTCTGTGCATCGACAACGCTCACGGTCAGTCCATCTGGAACATACATTTGCAGTCTTGGGAGACTCCACAGCAGTTCTGGGCAATCTACGAAGATAAATACATGGTCTTACTTGAAAAGACACGCCAGTATTTGAAGCACCACACTCAGCGTCTACGTAATACTCCCAACCATCCCGACCCCAAGGCTGTCATCTTTCTGTCCACCGGTTTCGATGCCAGCGAATGGGAGACGGCGGGAATGCAGCGCCATTCCGTCAACGTACCCACTGAGTTCTATGCCCGCTTCACACAGGACGTTGTCCGCTTGGCTGAGGAAGAGGGCACGTCAGTAGAAGGTCGTGTCATATCGGTACTGGAAGGTGGTTACAGTGATAGAGCACTGACAAGTGGAGTCTTCAGCCATCTTACTGGCCTTGTCGACGGCCAGGCCTTTGCAGAAGCGCATCCACCAAGAGGTCTCGGATTCTCCATGCAACCGCGCCAACGACTTAGTGGATTGAGCATGCAGAGCTTTCAAGACGATGATGAGCCCATGGAGTCTATTGAAGAGGAGCTCAGGCCTGTCACTTATGATCCTAACTGGTGGCATGTTTCTCGTCTAGCTGAACTGGAGAACCTAGTGAATCCCCCGCCTGCCTATGTTCCAAAGGCACCTCGCGTCGGGCCTCCCGCACACTTCTCGTCACCTACACAATCTTACGTCGCCAAAGTCGTCGACCCGTCGAAACTCAATCGCAACCTCTCCGCCAAGTACGCTTCGCCGTCTAGACCCGTTACACCTCCTCCGCCAGATGTCGATTGGGCCACTGCCGCGCATGCTCTCAGCAGTCTGCTCATTCCGACAGATCGGCAAACCCGCAGTCATCATCCAGAAGACCTGATGGAAGTAAAGGTGAAGAAAGACAAGCCTGTTGCGCCGGCGCCACCTGCTGCACACGGAGATGGATCAGGACGGCAATTACGCGGTCGCAAGCCTGCACTGTCTTACGCTGAGCGGGTTTCTGAAGATGAAAAGGCTCGGTCAAGCAGACGGCAAACAATCGCAGACTTTGCTCCCAATGGAGACGCCCAAGCACTGCCTCGCTCCTCCGCACGCCGCATGAGCATTGCTTCGAGCGTATCATCCATTGGAGACGGCAGAAGCGTTAGTCGTGCACCCAGTGTGGCAGCCAACAGGAGAGACGTCGCGCCTTCGGCACCTACAAACGGAGTTCCTCTGAAGAAGCCACGAGGCCAAACTACTGCCGCTGCAGCGCGAGCTCCTCAACGGCCAGCTATATCACGCATCCCGTCTAGCCAAAACCTCAAGGCCAGCGCCCCCAAAGGCAAGGAGAATGACGGTCTGGAGGCTCTCACCTCCGGTCTGAAGCGGATCACACTGAAGATGCCTACAAAGGAGGAGCATGATGCTCGGGAGAAAGAGAGAGAAGAGAAGAAAGCTACCGAAGCACTCAAGAAGACTACCACACGAAAGGCACCTGCCACTCGAGCACCCGCCGCAAAGCCTGCAGCCAAAGCCACAGCCACCACCAAGAAAGGTCTCGGTCGACCAGCCAAACCATCCAAGCCACCTTCTCCAGCGAAATCTTCCACCCCAGCCCCTGAGGCCCCCCAAATCCAATCCACCGCCACCGCCCCCCTCGAACAACCCCGCCCACTCTCCATGGAATCATCCTCCGTCCTCCCCCGCACCTCACCCACCCAACCCTTCCAATCCCCTCCCCAATCCACCTCCTCAGCCCCCACACCAGACCGCCGCATCTCAAACGGCATCATGATGCAACCGCCCACCACTGATATCCATGACATGGACATGACACCCGAGCAACTCCGCGAGCAACTTCCTATGCCCTCTTTTGTCACCGTCACCGAGCCTCTGGCTGATTCATCACCGCCCCCTCGCGCTGACACGCCGCCGCCGCCTCCGCCGTCGAATATACCGCAGTTTGTGAATTATACGGCACAGAGCTTTGGTGGTAGTGGGATGACAGAGCAGAGGTTTGGGGAAGAGGAGGGAAAGGACAGGGCGACATTGCAGTGGGTTGCTAATACGCATGCGGAGACGCCGGTGAAGCAGGAGGGAGAGAGGAAGAGGGTGGAGTTGCCAGTTTTTAAGGCAGATGGGGTTATTCCATTTGCGGAGTAGAGGAAGGTTGCGAGAGGAGAGGGTGTAGGCACAGGTGTAGGCGTAGGCATAGGCGGGTGTAAAGGGTGCATGCGAAAATGGTCCTTTTCTTGTGCTCCGGTGATTAGGGCCCATGTGCTCCGCTGTCACCGTTGATAGTGACAAAGTAAGGCGTGGCGTGGCTTTTTCTTGCTCTTCTTCTTACTTCTTTCATCTCCACCTGCTTATCTACATTATCTTGTTCTTCCTTGGCCTTGATTCAGGTATATGGTTTTTAACTACCTTTACCGTTGCCTTTTCTTTAGTAGGTGAGACTTTTCTAAGCAGCTTCTTCTTCTTCTCCTTCTTCTTTGGCCTTGCTTTAGCTGGACGGGTGGACGGATAGATAATACGGACGAGAAGACAAGACTTATAAGTATACGTTTGTAGCTCTCTTTCTTTCTTAATCTTCTTTGCGTCCTTGTCTTCCTAGGGGGCTTGTGTCTGCAAGCGGTTAGTAGTTTTTAGTTCCTAGTTTCTGGTTTGTGTGGTTGGTAGTAGGTAGCATGTAGGGCGTGTAGGAGATACCCAAGAAACTCTTCATTTTTGGAATCACCTTTCTGTGTTGCTGCCATTGCCTCTATTCTTCCTATTGGGACGATTGAACCTCGTGTTGAACAACGCATCGCAGGTCACTGATGAAATATGGTGATCCTTTGGATATTATGCCTCACTTTGCCGGGTTCAAAGACGAGTTATGACTGGATAGAGTAGAAGTATACGTCGTTCATTCATCTATCCATCTACACTATACCTATCTACATCCACAGATCAGGACAATCATACACAGTATTGTTTGATAGAATCGTTGCCGGTTCTTTGAGGCGTAGCTGTGGGTTGTAGTTTTCTGTGGAACCTGAATAGAGTCTGTGTCAAGAATAGTAGTAGGGGGTAAACATGGCATTGCGATAAACGTTTAATAGTGTGGTATCGTGCCGATCAATCAGTGGCTGTATGACCTGTCATTATACCAGAAGAATATCCTGTAGTCTATCTCATGTACATCAAACTTTCATAAACCCCGTATTTCGTATCCTACGCCACCAACTGCAAGAACGTCTTACCCTGCCTAAGCGCCTGTACCCCATCTTCTCATTGTGACACCCATGACACCTGTAGTCCAGGCCCGCCCTGCGTATGCAGCCGCAGTACTTTCTGCGACAAATCTGCAGTATGTCCTGTAATGTATCCCCGCATCACAGCAAGTGCACAAACAACGCCACGAAAACGCGGGAGCCAACCACTAGCAAGACCCCGCTGGTCATAGGGTTGCTTGTGTGTGGCCAGTCGGTTAGACGGGGCGTCGGACTGGGCGTCGGACTGGGCTAGACGCAGTAGAGTTTCGGGATCTGGCTTTGGGTTGGGGGGATGGTTGCATGCATGCCGGCACGTCGGCGTTGCCTGCCGTGTACGATGGATAGACACTTGGCAGCCACAACGCTTGGTTCTGGAGATTGCTTGAGAAACGGGTAATGACAGCCGGGTGGTTGGTGTTGTAGTATTGTTTGCACAACTTCCTGGGTCTTGCGAGGTATGAAGTGTCTATTTGGGATTGGATTGAATGGTACTGGTACGTAGATGATCTGAGCTGGGGTCGGGGGTCGGCGTCTTCGGTTTTGGGCTTAGCCGGCTTGTTTTTCTCGTATATGCGGGGCGGGAGACCAATGCGCGACATGCACGAGCGTGGACATGGGGATAAGGCGTCCGAGCGTGAGTGACGTAACGGTTGGTGATCAGGTTTGAAGCATTCGAGGGCTGTTGTGTATGTGTTGAGGTGGGAGATGAGATGTTCTGTTGCTTCTAGGTCGTGATGGATCTGAGGAGACGCGCCGTGGGGAGAGGATGCTGAGTTGAAGTATGCTAAGCAGAGTAAGAGTAACAAGGCGAGGACACTACTTGCCTGATAGTGGAGTAAAGGCGGAAAGAGGCGACGTACCGTGCCTTACGGGTCTGGTCTGGGCCCTGTTTGCTTAGCCTGCCCGTCTGAAGAGAAAAGCCCGTGTGGACGGATGTACGTATGTGACGGAGGGGGTTTTGCTCTGCTTAGACACGGCACGTCACGGTCTAGGGGTTTGTGGTGGTTACCTTTTACCGCACTGCTCTCCCTCCTACCTTCTTCTTCCATCTCTCCACCACCTTTACCTCTACCCCCACTACCGTTGATTTTTCTTCCTCTCACCACACACCAGCTTAAGCTTCTTCCATACAAGTTTCTCGTGCTCGCGTAGCTTACCATGGCTGACGCATCGACGCAGAGCTCCGGCTCTCAGCGCAGCCTCAATCCTTTCGCCAAGCGGGACGAGCATACACCGCAGTCGATTCTCCTGTACAAGATCACGACGAGCCTCAGCTACCTGCTCCTCCTCATCAGCAGCATCTACTACGCCATCCATGCCCCGGCTGGCGCGCACAACCATCGCTTCTGGCACAATAACTACTCGACGCCCTTTGCACAAAGCAGCATCTTCACTTCCATCTACTGGCTCATTCTCTTTGCGCTGCAGCTCGGCTACGCGTACGCACTGTACACGCCTACCACCGCCACGGTCAACTTCGCCGCAAACATTGGCAGCCACTTCATCGCCAACAATCTGCTGCTGTTCGGCTTCGTCAATCTCTTTGTGAGGAGTCACTTCTGGCTCGCGGAATTCTTGCTCGTCGTGAACTTCTTCAACCTCACTTTTGCCTACTTCCGCCATAGCAATGGTCCCCGCTGGGTCCATGTTGGTGCATTGAGTGGCCCGCTTGCCTGGAATTTCATCGCACTCTACTGGTGTGGTGCGTTGGCCGTGCATTCTAACCACTTTGCCGCACGTATTGTTGCCAATGTGTTCATCTGGGGTTGGGTCGGCTATGGCGCGTTCTACTTGATCGCATTCAAGGACTACACAATGGGATTCGCGCTGTCAGCTTTGGCGTTCTGTAAGTCACTGCATGTATATGGTGTTTGGTACAGTTTACTAATACGACATCGTAGCTACGGGTGTTGGCCAGTTTCTTACTCGCCCACATGTTCTGCAGCTCCAGTGGGTCTTCGCCTTTACCATTGGTGGACTCCTCTTCCTGCTCTCCCTTGCCGTTGGCATGCCAGGCCTTCTTGGTCGCGATCCCTTCCCTCGTGGCCAGATCGTCAGTGAAGACCGCGAGAGGGCGCCGCTACTATCAGACGACTAGGCTTACTCTTGTGGTAAGAACGGCTCCGCTGGTTTGTCGCCGTGTCCTCTGGGTTCGGCTTCAAAGCTGCCGTAGGCTATTTTCAGGAGCGTGGACAAAGCTCTGCGATATAAGGTCCTTTCCTGATTCCCAGGGTATCTTTTTTCCCATACCGCCCCCTTCCTGTTATGGTTTAATAACATGATTAGATGGTGTATCCAGACATAGGCCTTCTCACGGAGTAGGAGAGGCACTTTAGACACAAACAATCTTGCGTAGCAGGGAAATCACAATCTCAACCCCCTCCAGTGTGCCTGTGGGTCTGTGATGCCTTTATACCCTCCCCTTCCTGCTCCTCTTACGGTATTATGTTCCCTTCGCCTCTACATCTCCTCTAGGACAGCACGGCTTATGCACCCTTGTATCCAGCATAGTGTTTTCACAAGTATTCTATACCTTGAAATTTTACAGGATGTAATTGTCTACTCACGTATTCACAGGTAGTGGGTTAAGGTGTAAGACGATCGTATACAGTCAGGGGTAGGTCCTGCTGATCTGAAGTGTTGCCAAGCCCGTAGGCGACATACATACATGCTCCTCCCCCTATCTTCTTCTCTCATCCCTTCCCTCTCTCATTCCCTAGTTCCCCCTTCAACCCCTCCTTACTCTTCCTTGAAAAATTAGAATCTTCTCTGCGAGGATGGCGTTCTCATCTTGAAGCTCCTCACAATAATCCAAGAGTTCTGTATGGTTGAAGCGGAGCATGTCGAGCTCCGACTTCAGCCTAATAAACAAATTGCGAGCATCCTTATTATCAACACGGATATCAGATACAGCAGTGGCTAGAGTGCTTGAGGCAGCCAGTTGTGTGTAGTAGTTGATGGCTACACAGACAGTGCCCATGAAGATAGGGATGATGACGTTGGCGTTGGAGAAGACAGCGGGCTAAGATTGTCAGCTAACATGCTAGAAAAAGGCGGGTTGCGACTTACAAGGGCATAGTCAAGACCTATACCGATGACCATGAGGTAGAGGATGGCCACAGCAATGTTGACACCGAAGGAAGCTATGATAGTAGGCATCTTGGTTAACCTCTTGTAAGTTTTGGTTGATTGGTTAGTTGCTTGGTTGGCAGGCTAAGTACGTCTTGGATAGTTGTGTGCTTGAGGGGATAAGAAGTTTGGATACTTGCGCCGGGTGAAGCCCTTATATACACCCATCTACCCCTCCGGCAGCAAGAAGAAAGATGGCGATGTCGGAGTACGATCGCGGTGGCATGATGAGGTTTGTTTGCACTGTCAATGTGCACACTTCACACATCGCCCGACCCAACCCTCGGCGAACAAAATACCCCCACTTGAAGCCGAAGCCGAAACGGCAACAGGAGGGGCAGTACCACATCTTGCGCTGGTTGTCCGAGGGCATCAAAGTGTTTGCATATGACAGCTGGACAGTCTCACGTCTCAACCTCTACCGCTCCCGAAGAAGCATGAGTAATGCCAGAAACAATAGCAGCTTGCATTGGCTGAGAGCAGCACGGAATCATCTTGCGGCGGTTGTCTGGGTGCAATATCGGGCTCAATGTGTTTGCACAGGGCATCTGGACCGTCTCAATCTCTACTACTGCCGAAGACGCATGAGTAACAGCACGATCAGGAGCATCTTGCATTGATCAGAAGCAGCATGAGGGCAGCACAGTGTTTACACGCTCGAAGCCGGATGACCTCACTTCTCAGCCGCCGTCGAGGCCGAAGCCGCAGCAGCTTACGCTTCTTGGCTGGAGGCAACAGGGTATCTTCGTAATGGAAGCTAGATGGCATCACTCCGAGACCTCAGCATCTTGCACTGGTGGTCGGCAAGATAGTGTTTGCATGCCAGCAGTTGCATGGCATCATGCCTTAGCCGCTGCCTGCCACTACCAAAGTCGCTGCCACTATAGTAGTTTGCGCTGGTTGGTTGGTGGCAACATTGCTTCTGGAAGCTGGGAGGTACAGGCCAGGCCAGGTGAAGATGGTGAGTGAGAATGAGGGCATGAAGTACGATAGCATAAAGTTTAGCTCTTGACTAATATAGAGGCAACAATCTTTTACCCAAAACACCACCGTAGACTACACCCCTGTCCGCTGATGATATTTCTCGCTATCTTCAAGAATTTTCAGCACTTCCGTCTGGCGTAAAGAGAGTGATAATACGTCCTTCTGTTATATGCGCTGATTTACTCACTACGTTCCTACGTACAACTACTATTTCTATATTCTCCGAACGTAGAACAGCAACAGCATATCTTCTACAATTGCAGACCTCCGCAATCGCATACCTCCTTCGCAATTGTATACCTCCTTCGCGATCCTAGCGTTCACCGAGTCATAGGCGAAGAATAGGAGTTGAGGCCTCCGTCGTCTATTCCCGCCTAAAACTATTACTTATACACGCTACAAACCAATGACGGCTATGACACGCTTTCTAGGATTCTATACCTTCACAATCCTAGTACTTGCTGGGGCACAGTCAGAGGATAGAGTAGGGCCTTCCGTGGACTATTACCACCCAAGGACACGGCTTGTGGACACTGCGAATATATAACAGCGACAGCACACTCAAGTGACTCAGCACGACTCCATGACTCATAGAGCGAACGCACACACTATACCGAGTTCTTGGGGCACCACATCGCCTTTGGTGTCACGCTGGTCGCCTTGGTCGTCGAAGACTCCAGTCCAGTTTGGCCACTGAATCAGGCAGTGCGACACTGCGTTGTTGACTATCTTGCTCCACTTGTTGAGTGGGAGGCGTGGAGGTGTGTAGAGTCAGGATATTATACGTGTATCTGGGACGTTCTGATCGCTTTGGGTGGGTAGTGTCTTGGACGAAGGCACGGAGGGACGGCAGGCTTTCGGAGAAGCTATGCGCAGGTTAGCTAAAGAACAAACAGAAATATATGTAGGTAGGTAATCATAAACTCACCTAGACCCGCCGGGTCGGTTGAGATGGGATGTAATAGTAGGTAGAGTGACTCGTCGAATTTAAGCCACGTCTATAACCTTGCACACACAGTTGGGGATGAGCGAGGAAGACAGATAAGATAACGCACACTTACTTACGACCTTTAGGTTGACAGAGACGTGTAGAAGAATATCTGCAGCGACGGAGGAAGAGGGAGCACATAGTGCTAGCAAGTCGTGATATCTTTAGCCTAAACGTTCATAGCTTCTGTGAGAGCAGCGAAGAGAGTAGATAGGATTGTTTACAGGCGAGAGGGATATGCAGTCGCATTTGGTTGACGGAGAAACTCAGAGAATGTGGATAGATTGTGTGGGTTTAGCCTGAGGTAGCTTTCGTGGTTTTTGTAGCTTTTTCAAAAGACGCGGTCAAGTTTTGGGTAGAAGAGCAGGTGGTAATATATAAAGGCAAGAGACGCATGCACCTTGTAATTTCAGGTCGGTTTAAGTACGAAGTAAGGTGGGTTGAGCGACTAAAGAAAGCTGAGCGCATTGCACAATGTGCAGTGCGCAGTGCGGAGAAGTTTTAAATTTTAAACTAGGCTGTCATGGTTCTTGGAAGAGACGCGGTTAGGAGGAAGGAACGAACGTAGATGTTGGTAAGCATTGTTGTGACACTAAACCTCTTGCAGATATTGTACACCGGCTCCTGCACCAGCTTCTCCTTCATTTTTTTCCTCTAGATTTTCCTCTAGCTCCTTGCCCGACTTTGCCTCTAGTTCTTTGTCTAGCTTCTCGCCTTGCTTCTTGCTCCGTTTCTTGTTTAGCTCCTCTAGCTTCGCCTCCAGTTCTACTTCCAGTTCTGTCTCCAGCTTCTCCTTCAGCTCCTCGTCCAGCATCTTCTCTAGATCCACCTCCAAATACTTCTCTTCCTACTTCTCGCCTAGCTTCAACTCTAGCCTCGCCCCCAGCTCATCGTCCACAACACTTAAATGACTCGGCACGACTCTATAAGCCATGGAGAGAATGCGCACACTACACCTGGCTTCTATTCTAGCTTTTCCTCTAGATCCACCCTAGATACTTCTTCTCCAGTGCTATATTATCCTTGAGTCCCAAGCTCCTCTTCCAATTCTATACCATCGTTAATCTCGAAGCTCCTTCTCTAGATCCTCCTGCTGGTGCTCGTCCAGCTTCACGCACAGCTCCTCGTTCAGCTCCTCTTTCAGTTCCTCGTTCAGCTTCTTCGGCTCCATACCATTGTCGAATTACAAGTCCCAGCTTCTCCTCTACCTTAACCCTCAGTTCTTCCTCTAGCTTCTCGCCACGCCTTACGCAGTGCCTCACGCATTACCACACGCACTACCACACACCCTGCCTCACGTCCTGCCTCGCTTCAAGCTTCTTCAGCTCCATACCATCGTTGAATTCGAAGCTCTTTGTCAAGCAAAATACTGACAGTCTATGGCAAGCACCATCTGACGCTCGCCGCACCAGATTTTCGCAGTCACTTTGGTCTTGTGCGACATGTTTTGGAAGATTGGGAGGATACATGAGAATTACAGGCATGCTCAGCTCAACTTTGGGAGCTTGCGCTCAACATATGGGACGCGGATCCAATACCCGGATCAGGGTTCTATACACGGGAATTATGGGCATGTTCACCTCACAATCAAGAGCTTTCACTCAATTTCCGGAGCGCGGATCTTGTCGTCGAGCCAGGGTTCTTCGGCCAGAGTCTTGGTTAGAGCTAGCGTACTTGTGTGCATGGCTGCTGGCATGCACTTGAGGGACTGGATGCAAAGTTGACTACGGTATTATGGATGATCGGCATGTGCGAGTGCTGATTCCCAAACATTTGAAACATCTGGGGTGTATTGAACATGTAGACAGCTTTGAACTATCTCGTGTGCAGGATACGGTGATTTAGCCTGATCATGTAGATATCTGGTAGGTATGCCGACAGCTTCAATCCATTACAACAGTGACGCATCACGATGGCATCCGTGGCTGAGTATATAGTCACGGTGGGCCTAGACCGTATCTTCCATACGGTACCCATGTGTAGAAACGCTGGTGATTTCCGTTTTTGATTCCACAGGATGGTACGGCGCGTGATTCGGAAATGCAAGGGTTCTGCTTGAGCTCTCAAGCATGCAGGGGCGCAAGAAAATGGATGTATAACATCTCAGAATTGAGAATGTATGAGTACACCAGACCAGATATTGGGCATGAAAACCGTGGGATGTGAATGTGCACAGGCCAATATACCCACAAGGCAACAGCGCTCAAAGTTATCCCATACCCTCAGCAGTCAACCTTCTCCATTTACAACTCAAATTTCGCAATTATAAGCTTGACAGTTCGCTTGCAAAACAGCACGGCTAATGTGGACTGGAAATGATTTTTGATGTTGGAGATGGAAAGCGGCGCAAGGCGTCGTGCTTTGTCAGGATTAGGCGGGGGAATGCGGTCATGATGAACGTCGATCAGGTCGAGCAGCAGCAAACACAAACGTGACCACATACCCTGCCCTTAATTCGGATGAAACATGCGGTGCGAAGATGGGAAATCGCGTAGACCCCCATGTCAGTGGCCACCTGTGCATGCGCTAGACTATGACGTTCCTTGAGGATGCCGTTAGGGCCACAATTTGGCTGGGTCACGGTGTCACGTGCGATCCAATGCTCTGCCAAGAAGGCCCCTAGCCACGCTAGCTACGCGAGCGTGAATGTTTTTGCCTTTACCTCACCGAAGAACCCCAGCCACCCCACCTTCACGTCCACCGCGAAGCTCACTCAGCAACACCATCAAATCCATCGATCTATCTACATTTGGCCATCTATACGGGACTGCAGAGTTGCCTTTTTCGGTGTATCAAGTCAAGATATCGCGCTGCGATTATGGCGCCTGCGACGATCAAGCCGGGTGCGCCTGCCTCGCAGTCTTCGCCCCAACCCACCATTCGTAAGTAGAATAAGAGTCATTCAATGGATTCATGAGTAGTTGCTAATGCAGCTGTGCCCCTGCTAGACAAGAACTTTGACGACATCTTCCACATAAAGTTCATGAAGATTATCCAGGAATGGAAGGATGATCCTGCCCGTGGTCAACTCACCCAGAAAGATCGAAAGACATTCATTGAGACGGCCTTCTCCGAGACTGATGAGCTCTACTGGGGCCAGCGCATGATGACTGATTACGAACTCAAGCTCCGCGCCCTGACCAAAGTCTTCTACAAGGTCTTGGCCGAGGAACCCTGGTCCGAGGATTGGATTCGCGCCCCGGATGTTGAACGAAAGCTGTCCAAGTTTGAGATGCACGAGGACTCTGTAGCCCTGGCTAAGCAACATGGCTTCACCACACCACGTGAGGCGGTCAAGGCGGCGCGCGAGAGGGGTATCAAGAACGCCGAAATCTGGAAGGAGGGGGAGAAGAACGGCAAGACGCTCAAGGACTTGAAGCTCGACCGTGGTCCGTTCGACGACATTGAGATTGTCTACATTGCCGGTACAGTCTCATCATCCGCTACTAGCAGGATCGACCGTAGCAACATATATCCTGTCTCTGTTTCCTCGGTCGCAAACGTGCTCCAGAATCACATCTGTAGAGACATGGTGCGGCCCTACATGATGGCTGAACGCTTCATCAACTGCACCGACACCCGAGAGCTGGAGGATATGAGACGTTTCGCATGTAATGTATGCGATTTTTGTCCCCATCTCCTCGATAATGATAACGTCAGCCTGCTCGTTGTCTTGCTCATTCTCTCCCGTTCCGACTGCTGTCGCCGCTTCGAGGCAAACGGTATTCGTATCGAGGGATCCACCATCAGCCACCGCAAGGCAGAGTGCATGAAGAACAAGATGGGCTGGAAGGACTCCCAAGACAAGAAGCCCTACGATACCTTCGCCCAGGAGTTTCAGACTCGCGTAAAGAACGCATGCTTTCCAGCACCGAGGGCCCAGCGCATTGGGGGTAGGAAGCCCCATCCGCCAGCACTAGGAGGAGCACGCCACTCTATTACTATGGGTTTCCCCATCTACGGTCACGGTCAGCCTCAGCCCCATATGGGATTCGTCGCCCCTCCCCAGATCCGCAACGGCGCTCCCAACAACAGTTCGAACAATGTCCACCAAGCTCACCGCCATTCAACTGGTGGTGCGGGCAGCAGTGTCATTAACGTTCAAGGTCCCCGTCCTTCGACTAGTGGCGCGGGCAGCAGCGCTGAAGACCCCATGGACCTTTCCTAGGATCCACCCTAACTTGGTAGTGGTATACATTCTCCCAGCTTTGGGTAGTGTTATACATCTTCTTCTTGCATAGCCATGGCGTTTTCGGGCTGGCGTTCGGGCTCTGAAGGTTATTTGAACCAAGTCTCTCTGTACATAGTATATACAAGCAGCCATTTCAAACCAATCAATACCCATATTCTCAACAAATCCACCTTGCACATGTATAAAAGGGGTGATCTGCTAAGGATGTTGCAATCGCAAAGTGAGGTCATCACTGTGATTGTGTAATTGTGTGAAGTCTTTGGGGGATAGCCAATAAGCGGAGGAAACCTGAATAGACTTTAAGAAAAGTGAGTCATCTTGGCCACACAAATATCGATGTGCCTGCCATCGGCAGCTCCAAGTGCCCTCAGTTCACTGTCAACTATCAACCCCATCCCAAGTAAAGCATCTGGTGTTGTTTCTCAGAAACATGCAGGCAGAACCAGTTGAAATTGAGATGCTCGAACAAGACATCCACAGATCATCTGGTTGATAATTCTGGTTCGGCAAGAACAAGAAGATATACAGATCGTCTTAATATTGTTTTTAGTGTCTCAGAATAGGAATTCCGAACTGCAGTCCCAGAAATGACGTGCCATGCTGTTTGACTGCAAGAACAAGTGCCAAATTTGCAAAGTAGGTGGCCAGGTGAGGGGAAATGATGGTGTTGCTTGATTAGCACGTTGCCCGCCTAGATAGAACAGCACATAGAGGCCAGAGATTGACAACGAACAGGAAGAACGAGGGAAGTTCGCAAGAGTTGTAAGTACTTACCATCTTTGTGATACCGTCGTCGTCCGGTAGCCATCTACACTGGCAATTGGCACTGGGTTCTCGCCGTCCTGAAGTCAGTAACCAATACCCAGACTCCGCAACAATCAATCAGATCGGCATGATTGATTCCTATCTAGGTTAAAGGCTGCCTAATGAAGTAATTCTTTAACCTATATAGGAATCAATCATGTCGATCGATTGATTGTTGCGGAGTCTGCCAATACCCACACATTCACCGTGGGTACACCGCCATCGTGCCCCCGCACACTGCAAACACGCAGGTAGCACCAAAAGAACAGAGGTGAGAGACAAGGTGACCATAGATTTGAGGACGACGAGCACCCCTGACTCTAGTATTTCAACACCTATTCTTCTCTCTGGTCTCTTACAAGTATCCCTCAAAGTCTCCCTTGACAACTAATCATACCATCGTATACACCAACCCCCAAAACAACCACCATGACCCTTTCTAGCGGTGCCCTTGTAGCCACCATCTGCGCCGTCATCGCCCTCCTCGGAGCCCTCATCAGTGCCGTCGTCGTCGTCAACCGTCGCCGCCGCGATAACATCAGGGCCATCGGGCTCCAGCGGTTGAATCCCACCACCTTGCCGCCTCCTATTCTCGCCGTAGGAGGGCGCCAGCCTGGACTTGTCCACCAGGCACCTCCACAGCAACACATACGCTTCGCGAGTACTCAGTACCCTCGCCAAGCCGCCGGAGGGGCGCCCTCCTCGGGTAATGTAAACGCCTGGTAGCATGCATCCCCCTGCTGCCGGTATGACTGATAAAACATTGTATCCACCATGATCTTAACTAACTTCACCATCAACAGGGACGTAAGATTGCCGGGAGACCACCACATCACTAGGAGTGGAGGAGATGAGCATGATTAGATACTGATGATGACGACAAGAGGTCGGGATGCAATGATTCCCGAGTCAGAAGTGGTTATTGAAGGATAGAAGTAGTGAAATGAAAATGGAATGGCATGGTACAATACCTCGAAGCTCATCTCACGGTGACTTGGAAAAACACACATGTACTTACCATCCAGAACTACATCTTGTCACAAGGTGCACCAACATCACATCACATATCGCAAAGGGGGGAATGGCAATCAAGCATCGTCCTCGCGTCTTTCGACACTCAGACTCAGCGACACCTAGTGGGGAGGAACCTTTTCTTTCATTTGCTCCTGATCATCATGCCGCCGTATATAGCCGTAAAACCATGCCATAGTCGTGGCAGAAGAAACCCTTTCCCAGACACCATGTTTTCAATGAACCGAGAAGGGAGGAAGAAGAGAGACCGAATCGCGCGTTCGCTTTCGTATTTACGAGCGGCCGGGGCGGTCGTTGAAGCGGCGGGGACCGCGCTCGACAACCTGTTGCTGAGAGACGGCAATGACGTTGGTGGGGATGCTGTCGAACTATTCCATGCGTTAGCTAGTTGCGGAATGTGGGAATCATGGTGTGAGCATACGCCCATGCTCTTGAGGAGGTCCTTGGTCTCCTGGTCGACATCGAGCGAGCCAGACTCGCTGTTCTGGGTGAAGTCGAGAGCAGAGATCTCGGGGACGTATTGGTCCTTGCGCTCACGCTCCTCTTCTTGAAGCTTGAACGAGATACCACGGACGGGACCACGCTGGATACGCTTCATCCTGTGAATTGTTAGTATTGGAAGGATAACGGGGTGATTATGCGAGCATTGAGAGTGAGATTGGGTCGATTTGAGAACATGCACAAATGCATCGCATCGCTGGTCGTGCGCATGCAAACCTCATCTTCCAGTACCAATCTCATTTCCCATGTGCCTCCGCATGTGCGTCCACGTACAAGTGAGTGGTGTATCCGGCGATCTTGTTTCGGAGCCTCTTGGAGGCGATGATGGCAATCTCATCGCAGATCCTCTTGTTGGTCTCGAAGTCGAGCGACAACTTGGGGTAGTAACGCTCAATGATGACCTTGGCGGACTTCTTGACGGTCTTAGTTCGGACGCGACCCATTTTGGCGACTGTTGTGAGAGCTGAGGGAAGAGGCTGTCGTGGGAAGGGCGGTGGCTGTCGGGTTAGTTGTGTTGTCGCTGGAGAGAAATGCATCAAAAGACGCCTGCGATATTCGCTAAGTTGTGTGGTGGTCTGTGCCAGGCGCTAGTGCATATGCGGCATAGCGGGCCTGAGTTGCGAACATCATCATTCAGGCAGCATCTGGGCATTCATGGGTCACAATCGAATCGAAACACCGTTTATAAGGGATACTTGGCATGTTTTGCTCGATAATTTACAGTCACAGAAAAGAAGGTCCAAAAATGCATCGCAGACGCTCGCTAGAAAGCTTGACAAAGGAAAAACCAAACCAGTTGTGTAGGTACAAACTCCAATCCCAACTATACACACGGCAATCTTTCAAAGATTCTTCAGTGGCCGCCGCCGCCCTCGGCAGCACCAGTTGAGTGGCCACCCGAAGCTGCACCCTCGTGCAAGGGGTTGGGGAAATAAAAGGCGCAGATTGCGATGATCATGTAGATCATGACACAGAGCACACCCTCGAGATAATTGGAGCTGCCGTCACGAAGGAAAGAACCGACGGCGAGCACTGCAAGAACGAGAGCAGCAGCGTCGAACATAGTGAAGTTGTAATCCATGTGGACACCAATGCCCCAGCCGACCAGGACAACGAGGGGCGCGTTGAACAGAGCAGTCTGGATGGAGGCACCGAGGACGTGGGCAAGAGCCATGTTGATCTGGTTGTCGTAGGCTTCATCGATAGCGAGGAGATGCTCGGCAATCTTCTCGACGAGGGGAATGAGGATAAGACCGATGAAGGCGTCACTAATACCACGCTCTTCCACCAAATGCGGGATCTCTTGGACAAGGGCGATGGCGACAAGAGCGACACAAGCCACAGAGATGATGAGAGCGATAATGACTTCGGTCATAGTGAGCTTGGGCTTCTTGAGTTCCTCGTGGCGGTCCTTGTCCTTGTGGTCGTCTGCCTCGTAGATCTCGTGAAGCAAGCCATCGTGCGACATGGTCTGGAAGGCAAGGTATATGAAGAACCCGACAATCGAGATGATGGCAACACCGCGGGAGATGAGTCGTGTGTTTGTGGCAACGTTGATGTTTTGCTCAAAGTCCACGTTCCCATTAAGATACGAGTAGAAGATGGCGGGCAAGACAAGCGCCACTACAAAAGTTAGTACGGGGTATAGAGTATGCGGGGAACAAACGTACTCGAAGCGACAAGCATGAGACCACTGCCGTTCTCGGAAATGGCAGAGTGGAACTCCTGTGTCTTGTTCTTGAGACCACCTGCGATGAAGCATACACCCAGGCAGAGCAGCAAGTTGGCCAGGATGGAACCCAAGATTGCAGCGCGGATGACTTGTACGTTGGAATCACCGTTGGATGTCTTGAGCAAGGTCATGAACAGGATAATCTCAACAATGGAACCAAACGTCGTCTCGAGAACAACAGCAAAGGCCTTGTTGGGCATCTTGCGGGAGAATTCCTGGCCAGCGAAGCCGAGCATATTGGCAGCGGGAAGCATGGCAATGTAGTTGCAGATGAAGATGGGAAGATGCCATTCGGGCTTGGCAAAGTGCTGTCCGAACTGTCAGTATAGGAGACTTGAGTGGAGGAGAGTTGCCTTACCATTGCAATGGCAACAGGTACAATGGGCCATAACATGTTGACTAACATGGACGGCATGCTGCTACTCCGACCGCAAATGACGAGGAACTTGATGGGATTGAAGCCACGTCTACCGCTCTCACCCTCCGGGTGGATGCCCGGTGTCACAGCATGTCCATTGTGGTTGTATTGCGGCAGAGACTCGCGGCGCCTACTACGACTTCGACGGTTATCGCTGTGCGGAGGGACGGTGCGTGGTGTCTTCTCGCTAGTATACTCGCGGTCTCGCGATGAACGGTGCTGCGAGGACCTCCTGCCGGCTGGGTAGTCTCGCGAGCTTCTTCCGTGGTGCGCCATGGCCAGCGTGGAGTGTGCGAGGGAACGGATGAGGACAACCAAGCGCTGTGTGCAGGTGTTTGCGTTGTTAGGGCCAGATAAGTTTGTTATTCCAGTGGCGCGAGTATGGGTTTGCCTGCAGCAGGTGTGAAGGTTGCAGTTCAAGAAGAAGAACAAGAACGAATTATGGGAGGTATAGGAGGCATATACGAAGGGTCGGTGAAACTAGACAACGAAGAAGGGCCGGGCGTCATCTCGGCGGCAGGTTCTCTATGGTTCCTTGTTTGGTGTTGCGGGAGGCCGCGACGCGGGCGCATCAATCGACTCAGCCTCCATGGCCTATTCGCCAGCTGTCTTGGTCAAACAAACGCGTTGCAGCATATTCACACCGAAACACTGCGGCATTATAAGCTTTAGCCATTCAATTGGCTGCAATTGCCTGTGCTATACTTCGGCGCGACTGTGAAGCTGTGCGAGCTGTACGAGCTGAGCTTACTCCACTCGCATTAGACACGTCACCAAGCATTGGAGCCCGCGCCTGGCGGGGAGGCTTGACACTTCTTGGCTACCTCCCAGCCAAACTTCAAGGAAAGAAAGCTCAATGCCATGCAACCTGACGTGGGCCCAGGCTCCACTATGGGGCCATCTCCCACCAAGGGAAAGGGTCTCGATATTGACTATGGCACGGTGTAAATGCTGCGGCGATATACTGTAGATTATCTGGGGTATGCAGTGGTGTTTCGATTTTCGCCGGCCGCATCGCATCCACCTGCAACGCACTACACGTCACATTTATGAGAAGACTCAACATACAAACACTCTGCCTGAAGCATGCAGAACAATGCTAGATGAAGATGGGGTCACCGCCTGCACACAAACCAGACTACCCATCTAGTGCTGGATCCGGTGCATCCGCCGTTTTTTCGGTGCGATAGTGCCCCAGCCGTCTCCAGCCCCTTCGCTGTTCACGTCGGTGATGCGCGTAACGTCATCCCGTTCCTTGCATCTTGCCACATTAGCGGCGGGATGGCTGCATGGATGTGAGTGCATCCAGTCGTTCCATATGGCAATGTTGACGAAACATTGTCGTCGCCTGGCTGTGCCATGCATCAACATGCAACATGATCAGAAAATGTAGATGAGGGCCGAAAAAGAACATGCTCAAACACGCCGGCTAGTCACCCAGCTACCTCCTAGGCATGTGCACGGGGACAGGCGTTATCTGGGAGGCGGGCGCGTGCTAGCGGCATGGCAACACCGCGACTCACCCATCAAACATCACTCCCCGTCTCTACTCCACATCCCTCATCCCCACATTGTTCATCATGGTCTACCTTTCCGGCTTCGCTTTATGCGCAGCCATCTCCAGCGCTACCGCACTTCAGATACCCCTACTTTCGTCCAGCAGCAATGCGGGTCCGCTCGGACATGCCCACGGCGCGAAACCATTGGTCAACTCGACCGAGCTGCAGGACCTCGTCAGTGGTGACAGGCTGATGGCTCGTGCGAAGAAGATGTTTGACATTGCCAAGCTTGGAGAAGCAGAATACAACCATCCCACAAGAGTTATCGGGAGTGCCGGTATGCCTGTGTATGCGTCTTGCTCCTTCCCATGTTGACCGTCATGCAGGTCATCTTGGGACGCTATCCTACATTTACGAAAGCATTCTTGAGCTCGGTGACTACTATACAATCTCGAACCAGAGTTTCCCTGCCGTTTCTGGTCACATCTTCGAATCTCGCCTGGTCATTGGTGATGGCGTGCCCAAGTCTGCAGCGCCCATGGGCCTAACTCCACCGACCAAGGACAAGGAGCCCGTACATGGCGACCTTGTGTTTGTGAAGAATGAGGGATGTGAGGCATCTGATTACCCTGACTCAGTCTCTGGCAATATTGCATTTGTGAAGCGTGGAGTATGCCCGTTCGGCACCAAGTCTGAGCATGCTGGTCGCAAGGGCGCCGTAGCTGCAGTCGTATACAACTACGAGAAGGATCCCGTCTCCGGTACTCTTGGAACACCGTCGCCAGACCACGTTGCAACCTTTGGTCTCTCTGGCGAAGAGGCCGAGCCGATACTGAAGAAGCTCGGGAACAAGGAGCGCGTCGATGCTATTGCCTACATAGATGCCGAGGTCAGCCAGATCCTGACGGTCAACATCATTGCTCAGACAACTGAGGGTGATCCGGATAACTGTGTCATGTTGGGTGCCCACAGCGACAGCGTCACAGAAGGCCCCGGTATCAACGACGATGGCTCGGGTACCATGTCACTTCTCGAGGTTGCCACCCAACTCACCAAGTTCAACGTCAGTAACTGCGTTCGATTTGCTTGGTGGGCTGCCGAAGAAGAGGGTCTGCTCGGTTCAGACTACTATGTCTCATCTCTATCTGAGAAGGAGAACAAGAAGATCCGTCTATTCATGGACTACGACATGATGGCCAGGTAAGTGACAGATACACTATCTGCTCTGTAAGGATACTGACTTTACCAAATAGCCCCAACTTCGCCTATCAAATCTACAACGCCACCAACGCGGTCAACCCACATGGCTCAGAAGAGCTCCGTGATCTATACATCAAGTGGTACGAGGACCAGGGCTTGAACTATACCTTTATCCCCTTCGATGGTCGCAGCGACTATGATGGGTTCATCCGCAGCGGCATTCCCGGTGGTGGTATCGCAACAGGTGCCGAGGGTATCAAGACGGAGAAGGAGGTTGAGATGTTTGGCGGCAAGGCTGGAGATTGGTATGACCCATGTTACCATCAACTTTGTGATGATCTCGGCAACGTGAACGTCACTGCGTGGGTTGTCAACACCAAGGTAAGCTGCGTTTCTTTCTATTGGGAGCCACCGCTAACACAACGACAGCTCATCGCCCACTCTGTTGCCACGTACGCACGGTCGCTCAAGGGCTTCCCCGAGCGCGAAATTGAGGTTGCCGCAAAGTCGACCGCATACCTGAAGGATGTCAAATACCACGGCGCGAAACTTGTCCTTTAATCGACGAATATCTGTTTTGATCGCATGACCTAGTTAATGTCACTGGCACTCTTTAGCCAGGGCCGTTGTACAATACCTAGCCAGTATAACTTGTAAACATAAAGTCTCGTCGTTCAATAAATCACAGGACGCGTGACCAGCCTTGTTTTCAGTATCTCGATCTCTGTGCCGTTCCTCTATCCAAAACCATAGCATCGCTCAGCATTCGAATAGAAAGGGGTTGCCTAAGTTATAGGACACGTCTAGAGCGCGCACATGTGTCCCACTCTCCACCGTGATCGACCTGGATCTCGTCTCGCGGCAAAATTTCGCCCACACCCCTGCACCACGCGACACGACCCCACACACCGGCAGAATCTCCCCCGCAGCCCTGCCAGAAGGCTTCCAATCGCATCTTAACGGGAGGCCTATGTAACGGTCTCGGATCTATACGCACGCCGACATTCAGTTTTATAGCTTGTAAAACAGTAAGGACAGGAACTGTCACCAATCACCGCATATTAGGCGTCTAATAATGTCATTTGTACTCTGCGCGAGGTGTTTTTTGCATGCAATGCAGGGAGCTCCGACCGATCTGTAGGTTCCCTCGACCACTGTGATATCGGGGCCTGAGTCTGGGCGTGGGATGCAGGTAGCTTAGCGTGCCATAGGGAGATGGATATGTAAAGAAGGGCCGAAATCATGTTTTTGTTTGGTATTTAGGGATATATATGTTAGGTATGGACGGTGGTTTGCTGTATCTTCATCGGTCGTCGCTTTATTTCGCTCTTCCCTACGTTTTGAACCAATTCTCTCACTGTGAGGTTAGAAAGAGCTTGGCCTTTTTCGGATATTCATCTGTCTTGTTTGTGCCTCTTACCACACCTGTCTCTTACCACACCTGTCTCTTACCACACCTGTCTCTTACCACACCTGTCTCTTACCACACCTGTCTCCTGAATCGTCGCTTCCATCTCTGCGAAGCTCATCCTTCAACATGACGTCAACAAAACCTCTTAATATCCTCATCTCTGGATCCGGTATCTGTGGCCCTTCTTGTGCCTACTGGCTACACTGCTTTCTTCCTATGGCTCAAATTACCATTATCGAACGCTCGCCTGTACCACGACTCGGTGGACAAGCTGTCGACCTTCGCTCAGCATGCATACCAATTGTGAAAAAGATGGGGTTGCTAGACAAGGTTTTGGAGAAGAATACAACAGAGATGGGCATGGAATTTGTGTATCTCGATACTAAGCGTAAAGCGTTGTTCCCAAAGACAGGCGAAGAGGAGAGACAGAGTGGTAAGATTCCCTGCCCCCTCTCACAGAAGGACTCAACCTAACAAACTCAACCAGCAACATCCGAGTACGAAATCCTCCGCGGCGACATCGCTGAAATTTTCTTCAACGCCACAAAGTCCCTCCGTAATGTAACCTACATCTTCGACGAAATGATAACTTCAATCACCCAAGTCGACACTCCCGGCAGCTCCACGACCGCAGAAGTGACCTTCAAAAACAGCCATCTACCTCCTTCAACCTACGACCTCGTCATCGGCGCAGACGGCCAGATGTCACGAACCCGGCGTCTTGTCTTCGGCCACGGACCCAAAAATGACGATTACTTGCACAGACTAGGCCAATACTCCGCTCTCTTCACTATGCCCCGCGACCCCATCGACAACGAATACGCACAATGGTACAACGCCCCCGGTGGTCGTTTGTTCCTCCTGCGACCTGACCCCTACGGTACCCAGCGCGCCTACCTCTCCGTGACGGATAAAAACCTCTCTCGCTTCGATGAGATTGACGGTTTACTACGCACGGGCACCAGAGAACAGCAGCAAGCATGGTTCGAACGTGAATTCCAAGGTGCGGGGTACCAGACCGATCGGTGTCTTGCAGCCATGAAGAAAGCAGATGACTTCTACATGCAGCAGATAGCGCAAGTACGGATGCCACAGTGGAGCAAAGGCTGCTGCGTTGTCGTCGGTGATGCAGCGTATTGTCCCAGTCCCATCTCCGGCGTCGGCACCGCAGCGGCGATTGTAGGATCTTATGTTCTCGCTGGTGAGGTGGCAAAGTCGCTACATGATATTCCTGCTGCACTGAGGGAGTACGAACGCGTCACAAGGGGTTTTGTGGATAAGGCGCAGAAGCTTGTTCCGGGTGCGCCGCAGATTGCGAATCCGCAGTCGGTGTGGGGGGATCAAGGTGCTGAATGCTGTTACGGGTGTGCTGGCGAGCAGGTTTGTGCAGGGGTTGAGTGGGTTGGTGGGGAGGTTGTTTCCCGCGTTTGGGAGTACGACGGCGTGGTGTCCACCGGATTATGAGGGGGGTGAAGGGTGTTTGAATGAAGGGGATGATGGAGGGATGGTAGTCTTTCGGCTAGGAGGTTCATGAATGGATGGAGATAGCTTAGTGTGCTAGCATCTTAAGATACCGTAATACCTTTCATTCTTGTCTTGTAGTCGCCAACTTAACGCCGAAATCCTCACCACACAGTTATATACTCATTGGCCATTTGTTTGAACTGTCGCCATTTGTTTTCATACTTGAAGTTAGTTGCTGTACCGGAGAGATAGATAGTATTTTTTGTATGCACTGTACAGTACCGCCATCATACTTTGGTAATCCGAAAACTCTACCTATTACCACGATTGCGCTTGATAACTTGGGCTACTACGCAGCCACTTCACCGTACCATACGCTCCTCTTCAGATGTTATAGAGAATATGCTACATTGTGGAAAAATTAAGGAACTAAAGGTCTACATGTTACGGCAGAAAGATCAAGGAGGGGGGAAACGTTCGATCTCGGACAAGGGTCGCGTTGTAGCTGTGATTTTGTTTGTTTTGGAAGCGGGAGTCGCAGGCCAGCTCTAGGAGATACCATAATACAACAGATAATAGTCTCTTTTCCTAGGAGATATACGTCTAATCGATCGTGTCCAGCACCAGTCCTATCCACGTCCTCCTACAACCCCAATATTTCTCTTGTAGGCTATTTACCACAGTCATTCGAAGGACGGGTCCGTGACCATATCTGATATCGGCGCCCTTTTCGCCGGATCGAGATCCGTCATCCTAATCACCAAGCTCTTTATCTCATCGTCGAGATCAGGAAACATATCACTTGTTCATTGCGTGAAGCTTGGTAACGTTTCGTCCAGTAAAGCCTTCCTATTTTCTGCAACTTCATCCCACAAGGCCTGCAACACTTCACCCACTTCTTCGTCGTCAACATGCTTCACAAGCTCGTGCGGCAACGGCCCAAATGCCGCTAGTGGGTTATACAGGATTGCCAGTTCAGGCTCCGTATCTTCTTGCTTGAGCTGTTCGTAATCTAGATGCAGCCATTCTACGCCTGTCATCACGTAGAAACACTGTGTATGATTAGCAGCGACTTTAGAGCTTAAAGGTGGGACAGGATTACTAGAAGCCCTAATGAGAAGATCTTAGAGTGTTTGCCTACGTGTCTTCTAAGTTAGCCTTGTGGACTGCGCCACATAACGTTTCTAATTCTGTAGGATAGAAGCTTATCGCCCTTTAGTTTTAAAGCGCAGTCTATGTCGCCTAGTATCACCTTTCTTAACTAGAATTCGTTGCTCTTGTCTACATGCTAGTTGAGGAAGACGTTGTTGGGCTTTATATCTAAGAGTTGTTGGTTAGCTGACTAGTAATTTCAGACGATGAAAGATTAATTGGCGGATTGTACCTAGATAAATCTAATTCTTCGTGTGTATATTGTTTAATGCTAGTCCGACCTCCTTTAGTATCGCCTATATTGCTTTTACGGGGAGCTTAGGGTAATTTGAAACTAATGAAAATAGATTAGTTCTGTAGCACTCACAAATAAGAGTATTTCTTTGGTCGTAGTAGTCTATATGGTTCCGTATTTAGTTGTTGTTATTAAACTTGGTTTTGAACTCTTGCAAGAAATCAAAGATTGATTGAGAGACAGGCTTGAGAACGAAGAGCTTGCTATCGTAGCTGAAATGGGGATGATTGTTAATCAAGTTTGTCTATTCAAGAGCTTGCAAAACAACATCTATGCATGTGGAGGCTTTACCTTCCGAGGTGGATGTTAAGTTCCGGCTTGGTGTGATACTTTTGCAGTATTCCACGGCGCACATATTCGCGCCCGGATTGACCGACGAGTGTCGAGACCGTCCTAGTAGCTTTGCAGATACGATGACGGCCAAGAATCACTGACATGATGTGGGTAATCTACCGAGATATTGATTATGGTAGTGGTGTAAATAGAGAGAAGTTGAGCGGTCCGATGGATTACTTTGTCAAGCGTCAGGGCTAGCCTCATGGCAAAGACAGTACCGTATGATGATAAAGTCATCGTCAGGAGCGGAGGCTGGTTTGGCGAAGGAGTTTTATGAAAATACGCATCCCACCTCCTCGAAAAGTAAGAACAAAAAGGACACTTAGTTCTCATAGTTCACAACTCCGTACCAGTCCAGTCTCAATCGATCCACAAATCTACACCCACGCCCTTTAGCGCATCCACAGCCCACTTTGGATAGTTTTCCTTGTCTCCACTGTACAGCTTACTAAAGAACCCCTTTACAAACTGCGGATATTGATCCTCCGTGATAGCGTCTCTCACCAGCCTCATCAGGTTCAACTGGTAATGCACATTATGCATGGTGAGGAGATGTGCTCCAGCAGTTTCTTTGGCAGTGACATGGTAGACGTATGCGCGTGTGATACCGAGGCCGCCTTCGGAGATGGGGCGGCAACAAGTGCAGTTGCAGCCTTCTTCGATCGGACCAAAGTCTTCGGAGTACATGGCGTTACGGAGGTTAACGGTGCCACGGGCGGTGATGGCATTGCCAAAACGCTGTTTAGTCAGTATGAATGGAGAGGAGGGGGTAGTAGAGGCTTACGGCGGTTCTAGTGGGCCATACACAATCGAACATGTCTGCACCGAGTGCAACAGAGACAACCAAGTCTTCGGGGTAGCCCTGGGCTAGTCAGCGCGTCATTCGCTGTTGCACATGGAGTTCTACGTACAACGCCCATGACATAGCGTGGTTTCTTCTCAGGTAGTAACTCGGTGCATGTCTTGACGACGTTGCAATATGATTCTTTCTCCTCACCACCAGAAAGTCCCCCGATAGCGATTCCTGGCGTATCTCGGGCGACCATCTCGGCGGTACACTCTCTCCGCATCTCAAGATCAAGCCCTCCTTGAATGATGCAGAATAGGTTTTGTCGCTCCGGGTACTTGTGTGCCTGTATACATCGGTCTAACCAGCGAACTGAACGCTCCATGGCCTCCTTCATGCGCGCATGGTCAGGCGAGGTCGTAGCAATAACGTCATCCAATTGCATGATGATATCTGAGCCGATTGAGTTTTGGAGAGAGATGGAGTGTTCGGGCGTGAGCAACATGGGCGAGCCATCATGAGGGCTGAGAAAGCGCACACCTTCTTCCGTCACTTTTGCGAGTTTGAGTAGCGACACCATCTGGAAGCTGGCATTTGCGTCAGCTGGAGATCGTTCTGGGAGGAAGTTGGAAGCATCACCCACCCACCACTATCTGCAGCAGTCAGCACTTCCGTCTCTTTTTCCAAACATCTTGTTTAGCTGGCACCTGTGAGGATATTGTGTGGCCATGACTGGAGCTTATGCGCGCCGCCTATTGCATCGAGGGTTGCCTGGCCCG
Source organism: Pyrenophora tritici-repentis (assembly GCF_003171515.1). Lineage (NCBI taxonomy): Eukaryota > Fungi > Ascomycota > Dothideomycetes > Pleosporales > Pleosporaceae > Pyrenophora > Pyrenophora tritici-repentis. The sequence goes on along the minus strand of NC_089391.1, from coordinate 3,053,607 downwards.
GCTTAAGACCTCTCCTACATGTCAGCATTGGCTGGCATGTAAGTGAGAGGGCTTCCATACAAGTGGTAGGTATTGTTTAAGCATAGCCGACATCCTTGGTCTTCTAGTTGGTCCGGTGTGAGGCCCTTGAGTGAGGCTTGAGTCGCGACAGGCATGAAGATGGGGAGGGGCACTGGGCCATGCGGCAAGTGCAATGTTGCAGCACGCGCCCTCGTGACCTGGCTATGTTAATCATTGCAAACTGAATAATCTGGGTACCCCCTACTGAGCATTTTCCCAGGAGCTCAAAAGTGAGCGCTGACGGCATTGACACGGGCGCCATGATGGGTTCGGGAAATAGATCGCGTCTTCAGCCGATCGTGACACCGAGAAGGCGGGTGCGGCCCATTCGCTTAGCGCGACGGACGTCAATCTTCCGCTCTCGACAATCTCCCTCAATCACGTCAGCCGCAACTCTAATTGATATCATCACGATTCAAAAAGCCAGAAATTCCGCACGGCTGATCTAGTCTTAGGTAACATGAACTGCCTCAGAATCTCGGTATTTTGACCAAACCATCTCTGGACAGCCACACCTACTTTTCCAGGTAAAGCATTCCTACCATGATACGCAGGAGCCATGTAACAGTGGACTACATCACCAGTATTCAGTTCTTTAAATTTGAGGTTTTACTTCCTTCCGGGGAATGCAATCATTTCGCAGCATTTTTGTAGCTGAAGTTTGGTTCGCTTCTGGACTGTACCATGATACCAAGTGCGCACGACTCTCTATGTCACAAAAGAAGTTACAATATTACAATACATGCACTTCATTTCTCAATCAAGCAATAGTTTATCCGGAATGGAACCACGCAGAATCTCCGTCGTTGGAGTTTCTCAGATACCACGTCTGCGATGTGATTTGCATCACCCATCTATGCAACACTTCCCAGAACAGCCAGTGCCGCGGTATGAGCCGGAGATTACTATCTCAGTCCAGGTATTAAGTGAGACTCCAATGTTGGATTTGGGGCGTCGCTTTAATCTTCTTGGAAGTTATCTGGAAGCGGTAGTCTTGGGTAAGATCCTGGGCCGACTGTATCACAGTTCAGGGAAGCTATCAGCGACACCTCTATGAAACGAGATAACTGCTTGGTGAGTGGTTTTCTAATATGGCTCCAATCAGATTTTCGCATTATTGTGCAAGCGATCGCTTCTGAAGTGATCCACTGTAATTGTTTGGGAGCGGTGGATATGGGAGTCGTTCTAGTGTGGACAATTGTACTATGGTACGAATGTCCTCGCATGCAAGCTAAGAATTTGTAAGTTCTCAAAAAGTATGAATTCCCTTTCTAAACCCGACACTCAAGAAGAATATAATGTATCACAGAGTACTACGACAGTCAAGCCTGCAAACCAAGAGTATATCTTCTTCCAGAAAAAAGCATATCGAGCTATCCACACAACACTATACTCTCGTATCCCCACCCTAAACAAACAACCATGTCTCTTGTCCGGACTCTCATCACCACCCTCCTCCTCACACCCTCCCTCGCCCTCCCACTCAGCCCTTGGCACAGACCATTCCAGGGCGACGGCTTCCCACTCATCCCCTGGTACAGAGTTTTCAGAGACGATGGCTCGCCCTCAGCCGGCTGGCCTGCCCAAGAAGACTGGCTCCCTTTCGACGACGCCTGGCTCGTAGCCCTCCCTCAAATCGGTAACTCGTGCTACAACAACGGCTGGGGTCCAAATAACACACCCACCGAGTCTCTGGCCTCGCGATCCTCCATCCTATCCACCGCAACCAAGTCCTCCATTCCCGCCGAGTTCATCCTCGTAATCATCATGCAGGAAAGTCGAGACTGTGTTCGCGCGCCTACCACCGAGTATGCTGGAAACCAGAACCCAGGACTCATGCAGACAGCTGGACATGCTAGCTGCCATCCTTCCAACGCGGAGCCCATGTCACAGTGCCCGAATAACATGATCGGTGATATGATCAACGAAGGCACCATGGGACGGGGTTTGGGTATGAATTTGAGAGACGCACTGAGTGCGTTCAATGATGAGGGCGCGACAAAGTACTATAAAGCTGCTCGCCGCTACAACCCCGGCGCCGGCGTCACGTCCATGGATATGGGTGTGGGAAGCACGCCTTGCTATGCCAGCGATGTTGCGAATTGGCTTGTTGGCGGCATGTACAGCCGAGACGGGAAGACTGGGTGTGATAATGCGAGCGTGAGATTGTGATTTTGGTGTTTGGGATTGCAGTGTCACTGGTCCGGTGAATAACTGTACTGAGTCTTATGTAATATGTAGCATCGAGATGTGTAGGGATCTTTTACTATAGTTTGGGAGCCTATTGCACCTCAATACGCTGTTGAAGGAGGAGGATTGTAGTAATTTGTGGGCGTGTATTGTTGTACTCTGGGCCCTCTAGGTGTTATTTTGCTTTATGAATAGAGAAAACTATATTCGCTCCATCAACGTGTCCGATACAATATCAACTTTCTATCCTCCACCTATCTCCATATCACACTTTACCCACAACCGGTGCATAGCCCCACGCTAACCCCATAAGTACTAGCGTCACTCCACCATACAAACCTCACAACCCATTCACCCCCATCACCTCTTCTCTCTACACATCAAAATGTCCCAACTACCCCCACCATCCTCCCGCCCCAAAGTCGGCGTAGCAGCCATCATCCTCTCCCCTGCCTCCCTCCCAAACACCACCCCATCAATCCTAACATCAACCCGCCTCTCTTCCCACGGCGCCGGCACCCTACAACTCCCCGGTGGCCACCTCGAGCACGGGGGAATCCTTTTCTGAAACCGCAATTCGCGAGGTGAAAGAAGAAACGGGGTTGGAAGTGGGTAAGGTACGATTCCTGACGGCGACGAATGATGTTTTTCCCGCCGAGGGAGGGGGTGATGGGGCGGGGAAGCATTATGTGACGATTTTTGTGGTTTGTGAAATTGTTGGGGGGGGATGGTGTGCCTGTTGTATGTTTCCTGCCTATCTATGCATTCTCTTTTACTATTTGGCTTGTTCACATAATTCACTCCCCGCACGATTTCAAACAAACACCCTTTCTAATCATGTAGCAGACGATGGAGCCCACAAAATCCAGCCCCTGGACCTGGACACACTGGTCTACAATGTGGGAATGGGCAGGTGCGCAGGCAACTGCTGAAGACAGCGGGAAACCTTTACCAGAAGGACAACAGAAACTGTTTTTGCCGCTTGTGAATTTGTGGCGGGAGAGAAAGGAACTGACAGGTGGACCGGTGATAGCGACGGCAGGGAAAAGCTAGAGTGGAGAGAGGCATGGGGATAGGGATAAAGACGCGTCCAATGGCTAGACTTTGACAAACAGTAAAGCGTACGTGAAGCATACAATACCTACCTCCAAAGATATCTAAGGGACATGTCAGACAGATACACTAGCACATAGACAACATTACATCACCATATGCATAGACTAAGCCAAAACACGTTCATCTGGTAACATATTATTCAAGACAAAGACACCTCTGGTACCGTACTATCCAAGATTATCCAAGATAGACACACCAAAAATGCATGCCGTCATGCTAGTCAACCTATCAAAATAAAAAAACACACGGCGCGACTTCCTCCCACCCTGTCCTTCACCCATACGCGACAAACACTCTACTTCCACCCACTCAAACCAGCCCAGGGGTCATTCGCTCCTCCCTGGTTCTGCCCCCCTTGTCTCTGCGGCGCCGCGTAACCACCCGGCCCACTCGGGTAACCCCCCTGGCTAAAGTGGCTGTAGTCTTGCTGATGACTTGGTGGCGGCCCCGGTGGAGGCGGCGGCGGGACGTAGCCCTGTGGTAATGGCTGTGAGGCACCACCCCATTGCTGTGGTTGAGCAGGGGGTTGACCCCACGGCTGCTGCTGCTGTGAGTGTGGAGGGGAGAAGAATTGTTGGTGTGCTGGGGGTGAAGTTGGGTTGTATTGGTTGTGGGCTGCTGGATTGTAGCCGGAGGAGGACTGTGAGTTTTGGGCTTGGTGCGAGGGGTATTGTTGCTGTTGTTGGTAGCTTTCTCGTCGGGGTGGCGCGGATTGGTTATAGCCGTTTGATGGCTGACCGTAGGATTGCTGGGGAGAGGCATATTGCTGGCTTGGTGCTGTTGTCATGGGGTAGCGTGGTGTGACGGGTGGTGAAGCTGCGGGGTTGTATGCGGGATGGCTACTACCTGATGTCGAAGGATAGCCTGGTGTGGAAGAGAGAGGTGCTGGGATACTCTTCTTGCGGCCCCCGCCTTGCGACACTGGCGACCCTGAAGGCTCCATTGACATTCTCTCCATCAGCTCCTTCATCCTTTGCTGCTCTTGATCTGCACCTTGCGCCTTGTTGCGCTCCTCAATATTGTTCAGTAACTGTGCACCTTCTGTTCGCCTGTTGTGGACGAATGTCTGTACATTCTGTTGAAGGCTGGATACAGTGTCCTTCATCTCCGAGTAAAAGCTTTGGGCGCGTGTCAACCCAGCAACAAGGTCATTGAAAAGATGGTACACCCTCCGGTATTTTGTCATGACTGTGTTTCGCTGTCTTGAAAAGGCTTCGTATTTGCTCTGCTCCGATCGTACGCGCTTGTCCTTGAGAAGATCAGAATATGTGCGTGTGAGCTCTTTGAGCAGTGACGATTGTTTGTGGTTGGCTTGTAGTATGCGGTTCTGGTGTGGTCGGAACTTCTCCAGCTCAGCCTTGAACAACTGTGATTCCTGGTTTGCAATGGCTTTCTTGTTAAGAATCAAAACGTTGGAAATGTCGTCGGAGTGAACCTAGAAAAGTTAGTACGTTGCGTGCTTCCTCAATGACTACACATACCTTGTCTTTGAGATCCTTGAGTATCTGCGTCCTCTCCTTCTTAACAAGGTTCAACTTCCGCAAGATATCCTCGACAGCACCAATCTGGTGTGTAACAGAAGGGCCTTCGTCAATGTCGTCATCAATAAGGCTACCCTCCATCGGCCTGGGGCTCTTTCCTTTGCTCGCTCCCGCCTTGACCATGGCTCTTGAGTACAATACGTCGGCTTCGTCGGTCTCGCCAGCTGATCGCATCTCGTCAAAGTCGGCTTCGCATTGTCGAAAGGTGCTGTAGAGCTGGGCATCACTAGTACTTGCTTCCTCGACCGCTCCCCGGTAGTTTCGGATGTCGCTTCGGAGTGTAGAGGTTAACCGTGAGCTAGGCTGCTGGGTCCATTCCGGTCCGTATTTGGACCTCATCTTCTCACAGACACTCTCCTCCATATCTAGCTGCTTCATACTCGAATCGAGGGAGGTGATAATCTCGGACTTGTCTCTTTCTAGCTGCTCAAACGCGGGGCCAAACGATTGGTGTCCAGCAAGCTCCTCACACCACTTTCGGAAATCGCTGTCGACCATCATATCTTGGTCCATGCCCCCACGTAGCACGTTAAGGCTGTCGGGTAGTTTCAAATAGTCAAGACTAGCGGCCATTTCATCGTTGGCCACTTCGACCCGCTCACTCTCTGCACGTATCAGTTTCGCCTTCTCTTCGTCGTACAAACTCGCCGACTCAGTGACTGCAAGCGGTACAATCTTCTGGAAGATGTCCGGCCCAATTATTCTCTGAATGTCCTGGCCTTGGTATAATTCGCTAACAGGTATCGCCTTGGCCGCCGGCAGTTTCGGTACCTGTGTGAGCGCAGCTTCGTTCGGGATTCCCTGATGGTAGATAAAATCGTTATCTTTGGAAAGTTCAGCCAGCTTTTCCTGCACGTTTGCCAGATGTTTTTTCGTCATGTCCGATAGAATACCCCCAGTCTCGGAAGTCAGATTCGAGTTGGCTGGCGCGTTGTTGGGGAAGCTGTGAGCTGCTCGGTTGGCGTCTTTTGCATGCGCTTCGGCGACTTGTAGTCTGCAAATGGCTACTCCGTGTGAGTTTGCGTCGTCATCAGCAAGAGCCTGATAGTACTGGGCTAACGAAGCCATGTGGTGCGATTTAATCTGTGCAATGTCAGTCTCTACTTTGATAGTGATTACGGGCTACTCACCTGGCAAACCAAGAGCCACACTTTCTCAAAAACGGCATTTGTGACATTCTCCTGCGCGCCTTCTGTAGCTTGAGTGTACAAGAATGCTGCCTGGCTGGCCAGTTTCGCCAGCAATCCAACCTTCTTGCCATCTGCAATCTGCTTCTCCAGAAACACTTCTTGCGCCTGTGCTAGCATAATCGCTATGAGAGTCTTGACAGTCTCACGACTCAGATCGGTCGAGGGTGCGTGTAGGAAGTTCTCGTTGATGTATGTGAACATGCCGGCGGATGCCTGGAAGGAGTGGTATGATGTCTTGAGTCCGACGTCTTCGTGGCGGTTCTGGTGCGCGGCGTGGCAGGAGAGAACGGCGGAGATATTGAAGATGATGGATGCCTTCTCGTATGCGAGCGAGTATTGCGACGTGGCTTTGTGTGTAAAGGCATCGAACCTGTGCTTAGTTAGCCTGCGTCCCTCCTTGCTCCTGTATCCTCCGTTGCAGTCGCATGCAGACCTACCATGTGAAGCTAATCTTGATATGATTCTCATCCACCGGGAATCTCAAGTCGAGTAGTTCCAGCTGTCCATAGTATCTGTACAGCAGATCCCTCCCCGCCGCACTGTCCTTACCCGCACCCCTCATATCCTGCCGTAGTCGGTTTAACGTGGCGCATTCTTCCGAGTAACGCTCTGGATCGTCACCATACGTCGCTCTTATATACTGCTTCAGCGGGGCTATCCAGTCGATTTCTTGTGTCTGCTTCAGCGGCACCGAGATCATCGGGATTTGTGTCGTCATCTTGGGCAATGCTGTACTTGCCACGGCAGGGCGCGCTTTGTGGAGAGGTATGGTCGCGAGTTAATTTCGCGAGTGTAGGGTTATCGCGAGTGAAAGTTGGTCGCACTTGCCGTACGGTACCAGCGATGACAGCGTGGGCAAGCGACTACAACCCAGGCAGGCGCCAGCGCGTGAAGTGGGCAATCGTGGTGCTGGTGGCTTCTACAGCACTAGTCGCACCTTCTAGAACACGTTGTTTCTGCAGGTTATTGCTTCTTCAAGGTAGTCGGGGCAGCGGCGTCGAAGTGGTCATGGATATGCACAGCGGGTAGATGACGGGATGATGCGTTGGCCTGAGGCCGTGGCTGGACACCTAAATCAGTCGTTCGCCGGGAACCAAACTCTGCATGAGGCCACCGTGTGGTCAGCTCAGCGCTCACTTTTGAAAATATCGCGGCGGCGGGGCGTATGAGCATGTGATGGTTGCTGAGAGGCGTGTACGGGAGTTGTCTGGGTAAGCTCGAAGACGTGGGTGGGGCAGCGTGAAGCAATGCAGGCACACAAGCAACCTCACACCCCTCACACCAATCCCATCACGTATGCGCCAAAAGGTGGCATACGCTCTGCTCAATTCGCTCCCACCGTCCGCCAGAGCCTAAGGCAAACCTCGTGGATCTTGCAGATATGCGGCTCGCGCCCGCCAATGGTGTGGGCAGAAGCGTCGCGTCGCTACGCGCCCGATATATTGGTCACGGAGCTAGTGAGTGATGCATCATGGACATGCGTAACCATAGCAAGTTAGTGAATGTAATCGTAAACTACGTAATATTATACAAGCCGAGTCGAGAGGCCTCTTACAAACTCTTCATACATCAATGCCAAAACCATCTACAGAATACGCCGTCATAATGCTACCAAATGTCTTCCTGGACACGGTCATGTCGCCTCGTGACACCCTTTTACGCCGGCCCTGTTATACAACATTTCATTCATAACACCTGCTTAGCCAGACCCCCTCTTCTTCTCATCCTCTTCCGCCTTGCGCCTCTCCTCGGGGTCTAGGTGCCTGTGCTGCCCTGTCAGGTTGTGCCAGGCGCTCTTCAAGAAGCCCTCGTTTTCATGTCCGCTCATGGGGTTCCCCGCTGAGTCCTTGGTCTTGCCTGGGTTGATCACTCGCTGTGCGTTCTTGTCTCCCATTTCATCTGCCAGCATTTCCAAGATGGTGCGCTGGTTGACACTGAGGTACTTGGGCATGTTGACCTTGAACTCTACGCGCAAGTCACCCTTGCCATTGCGCCGGCCAGTCAATTGTTTCATGCCCATGCCTGATAGCGTGACGTGGTCGCCGGTTCCTGAGCCTGTGGGTACTTTAACCTTGACTTCGCCGTCTAGCGTCGGGACCTTGATCTCGCCTCCCAGTACGGCCGTAGTGAGTGGAATAGTTGCGGTGTGTAGGATATCAGAGCCGCTGCGTCTGAACTTGGAGTCGGCGGCTACACGGATAAGCACGTAGAGGTCTCCCTTTTGGCCGCGAATAGTTCCGGAAGACATGGCTTGGCCAGTGAGTGGTGCATCTCCCTCGCCGTTGACGCGCAGCCGCATGCCGTCGTCTACACCACCAGGTATGTCGATTGTGATGGTCTTTCGTTCCTTGACCGCGCCATCGCCTCCGCAAGTGCCACAAGACGAACCCCGGGGTATCGCAAATCCAGATCCGCCGCAGGATGAACAGGTTGCGCTCATGTGGAAGCCGCCCATGCTTGTTACCCGTTGCCCACTGCCTCCACAGCTCTTGCACTCTGCTCTCTTTGCGCCCTGCTTCAACCCACTGCCGTTACATGTTCCGCATTCTGTCATGGGCGTAACGTATATGTCCTTTTTAACACCTCTCGCCGCATCCAAGAATGAGATGTTTGTTTGTACTTCGATATCGTCACCCACCATGACCGACTCTTGCTGAAATGGGTTCCGTCCCCCACCGCCACCTCTTCCTCTTCTGCCTCCAGTGAAAGCACCGAATAGATCCTCAAAATTGATGTCCTGGAACCCCCCCGCACCTTGAGCGCCACCGAACCCACCAAAACCACCGAAGCCTCCTCCAAAGCCTCCCCCAAACGGATTTCCTCCAGGCCCTCCCGCAGAAGCCCCAGGGTTGAAGCCACCATTTGCATCAAAGGCGCCGGCGCCATAGGAATCAAAGGCCTTTTTTTTCTCCGCGTCTGACAGGATTTCGTATGCGGACTGCGCAGCAGCAAACTTTTCCTTTGCACCGGCTTCCTTATTTGTATCGGGATGGTATTTCTTCGCCATGCCATAGTAGGCTTTCTTGATGTCGGCGGCAGAGGCGTTTTTGCTGACTCCGAGCGTCTGGTATGGATCGGCCATGGCGGACGATGGAGGGGAAGCATGGAAGAACTAATGGCATGTTAGTAGAGCCTCACTGTACATTATGGGGAAACATACTCGTATTGACTGCGCATTCTGCTGTCTTTGCGCAACCGAAGGTCTTCGCGATTGTGCTCTCGATGCTTGTGTTGCGATACATCGTCGTTGACATCTCGCGAATGACGTCGAGCCGGCGATGCGTACAGGAGCCACCGCCTTGAGTGGGAGCGCACCAGCGAAACTCATTGTACAAGATTTTCAGGTAGTATTAATCAACGTGGTGTTGCTACGCTGTGCTCTTCTCTCCGATTTCGACTCTGATGTTTCCCGGCAATTGACAACTTTTTGCGGGCACGGGCCGGTGACGCACTTTGATTGGCCTGCCTCGGCAATGAGCGCGTCGAATCTTCGAGAGAGTTACGACGCGATCTCCGCTCTCGCAAGGATTGGTCAGGATATCTGAATCAGACTGAATGCAGCAAAGACGCAAATACTGTAGTTTAGCAAGAGTCAGTACACTACGTCTTCTTCTTCTCGTTGCCATACGCAGGCGAACACGCCACAACAACACCAAAATGCGCGCCTTGCCACCGATATACGGCTCAAATCGTTATATTACCAAATACTCATTATCAACAATGCTCATGTCTATACATGTTGTCGCGCCTTGTATGTAAGGACCCGAACGATGCAGCCGCCAATCGGCACCGTAATGCATAGCGTTTCCCAGTCATGACCTGGCCAGTATCCCAAAACGCCTGCTGAATGCTCATATCCCATAATGTATGTAAAGGTCGCGGTCCGTCGCCAAAGAGGGGTATCGTCGAAAAAGAAGCCGAAATGCAGCAATGTGTGTGCGAAGTCATCAAGTCACTTGCGATGGGGGGCGAACCGTACCCTAAACTCCTTGTCTGTTGGATGTGTTAGCAACATGGCGGTGATGAGGCTGTAGTCTGGCCTACCCTGGTGTTTCGACTTGTATAACCAGTCGACGATTACGTCGCTCTCCGTAACAGCTTGCGAGTTGAAGCTCTTCTTAACAGCCAAGCCTAGCTGGTCCTTGTGCACGCGTCGCTTCGCTTTTGGTCGCGCCATAGTTGGCGACATGCGTCCAATGCCTTGGTTCAACACGACGTGGCTGAGCGGGTTCTTGAAGCTCGACGGGCAGTCAAGGCGGTAGGCGCGTCGGTAGCCGTGAAGTACCGTGGAGTCCTGAGACGACCATTTGATCTATTTGGCAAGGCGCCTGTCAGCGATCGAGGGTTCCATGTGAGATAGGGTGAGGATGTGCGCGACTAACATTTCCAGATGAACTGACGTCGGTCGAAGTCTGTCCACTATTGGTAGAGGCATTGTCCACCTCCTTGAGGCCACTGCCATTCATAACGTTGACACCATTGTTTCGTCTCCCGCCCCGCGCGTTGGGGCCTTGGAGGCTCTGCAGTTTGTCCTTTAGTGAGGCGTGCGCCTCGTCGTTGGTGTGAGTGCGTTTCGGCGGCATTATCGAGACCCAATGGTCGGCTTGACGGGCAGAAAAAAGCAGTGATGCTTCGTGTGAAGCTGGCAAGGCGTCGTCAGAGATTCGCAATGTTTGAACATGCGGTGTCGAGTCCTAATCGCCTCGAGAGGAGAACAAAATGACAGCCCAGGGCCCAAGCGTAAATGACGTTGGCGTACATCTCGTCAGGGTCCTTCCTTCTCCGAGGTCCCTTCCCCTGCATTAGACTAGCATGCCAAAGCAGACAATAAGACAAAGTAATAAGCACAAGACGGCCCAGACAGCATCCAGTGTTGCTCTGTATTACGATTGACCGCTTTCGCAAACATTACACAACTTTGTCTTTTCCCATCCAACGCGCCGTCGCGCTGTCGCGTGCGTCGCGTGTCGCTTCGGCTTCCCCTCATCCCGGTCACTCATTCGCCTATGGCAATTCGCTCGACGCTGGAAGCACCAGCATTGCCTGTCTATAGGATGCACGTTGTAATTCGAGTGAAAACCTTGGTTCGTGATCCTCACAGTCCCTCGCATAGAGGAAAGCGTAAGCCTGCGTGGAGACCATCTCTTAGACATTAGCAGACGGTGACCTTTTGACGGTGAAGCAAGTGGATACCAGGCCATTGGTCGCGCGCATCGCCGGAGCATAGCCGTGGACAAGGTAAGCGCGGGGCACAAGCCGTGAGGAACCGATAAGCGAGTGAAAGAGCAGCCTGTAGTTGCGGGCGAGATCAGTTTATAAAGGAAGAGTAGGCGCTGTTGAGTTGCGAGGCCTAGGACTTCGGCACCGGACATCCGTATGATGATGCAATCAGCTCAAGCTGGCACTGAGCGGAATGGACGCGTAGTACTGGAGAGGCAACAGGCGAAGAGTTAGTCTGTAAAGCTGCTTCGGTCGGATTGGTAGAGTAATAGGTACAGTGTGTGCAGACTGGCTATCATGGAAATATGAAGGTCCGTGCATGACACAAATGGAAAGAGCAGACAGGACTGAGACTCCCGACATGCCTACCAACCCTCAATGAACCACAGGGCTCTGCAAATGCCGTGGAACCGCAATTCTTCTTTCCCAAATAGTATGCCGTCGAAGCACGCTCACGTGATCATACTGTAGCTGTCTGACAAGATGCACTGCGGTTCTCCAGTTGGGACGAACTTTACCTCACCAAAGCTCACCACCAAAAGCTACCACGGCGAGGTCGTTTCTCTCACCTCAGGTAGCAATGGAGCCACCTCTAAGCTACCGCCTCCATGTCCACCATAGTGAGAGACCAGTATTCTGTATATAAACAACTCTTCTGGTTTGTCAATCATCTCTCCTACCATCTGCTCTACAATATCACACATCAACACAGTAAGTTCAGTTGCACTACTCTCACAACACCTCAGTCATCCCCATCACGATACCAACTTCAACGTTCTATAAGGCCTCGACTCCGGCACAGTCACTCACCACATGAATCCCGCTGTCAACGCATTCGCCCCGAACATCACTCGGCAGACCGGTATAGCCCACCAGGTGAGCATCTCTCCCTATCCATACCTTGAGGCCCGCATCCTCAACCTCGAGGAGGGACATGTAAGCCTGTATGAAGACATCAATCTCCTCCGAGAGATGATTCACGGGCTCTCTTCCTCCGTTCAAATTCTGGAGAAGGGTGGCTGGCCAGTGCATGTCGGACCATCCCAACTGGACCTCAAGAAGTCACACCGCGATGCTACAGAGCTCAAGATGGAGCTAGAGAAGCTCAAACTTGAGGTCACGCAGTCACTGGACGGTAGTGCTGACGCGCAAAAGGCGAACGGTATGACTACTTCAAAATCTACAGGCAGTGTGCCTCCTCATCTCAGGGCGTCCAATGTCAAAGTTGCCCCAAAGGCGAACAGCATGGCGACTCCCAAGACTGCAGGCAGTGTGACCAGCAACGGTACTGTCAAGAAGTCTCTTCCACCACACCTGCGCAACAAGAAGGTTGAGGTCGGCAATGACAACAGGTAGGCAGAAGATCTTTGGTACGTCATGGTGACTCCAACCTGATATATATATATAGTACTCCGGAGCAGGTTGCCGACTCTATAGCAAACAGTCCTCTTGCTACAGATGGCCAAGTTGATCCCGGTTCCAACAGTGTTTCGACCCCAATGCCAACCGCGTCTACTCCGTCTAAGACTGCCGATCAAAAGCTGCCAACATCTGCCGGAGACAACCAGCAGGAGTGGAAGCCATACCACCTTATGACTATCGCCGCGTTCCAAGGCCGGATCCCTTCAGGCGATGCAACAGTCACCTTCCATCCCGATTTCCTTGACAACATCTTGGGTGGAGCGCCCTGGTCACCTGGTCTGCGCTTTGTTCAAGGCAAAGGTCCTTGTCTCTTAAAGAACCGTACCTACTATCAACTCGACCCGGAGAATGATCCTTATCTCCCCAAGACTGCAGGAGAGCACGGCGCGAAGCTTACGGCATTCTTCAACGAGTCCCCCCAAGACGCATTCCCCCACCTTGTGGACTCCGACTTCTACGAGGATGTGCCTATGTTCGTTCTCGTAGGTAAACGCTACGTATACTACGGCAACTATTCCCAGACGCGCTGGTCCGACAAGCTGGACCATGATACGATGGCGACCAAGGTTCTACAGTCAGTCAAGGAGTTCTGGGCCGAAGAGCTCACCTCATCGACTCGCGAGAAGTGGGTCACCGAGGAGCTCAAGAAGCACTTCTTCCCCAAGCCCCAGTACGAGGGTCGCCTCTTCGCTGTGGCTGATAACGATACTACTGTCGATACTGAAGAGGACAACAAGCTCACTGAGAAGATGGTAAAAGATATACACAAGTATGCTCAGTCACTGCGTGTGTGGGAGCGCGACGCCAACATGAAGACCGCCATGATCAAGAAGCAGTTCATTCTCGACTCGTTCAATGCAGTAAGTGAACCGCCCATCCTGTATTTACCCAGATCACCTTTTCTGACCAATCGCAGTCTGACATGGACGAGCCGCCGGCGCTTCGTCTCTGGTGGGAGTACCTCGAGTGCGTCGGTTGGAAGAAGGACTTCTATGACCTTCTCGTCATCCTCCAGAAACGCGATGCAAAGAGCTACCTCCCCTGAGCCCGCATTGCGCGTATGTGTAGGCTTTTGCATTGCTCATTCATGGAAACAGCATACGGTCGACAGCACATGGGTATACCACGCACCCACCCGGTAGGCGTCGGGTTGGTACATGGCCATCTAGCTCATCTTCCGAGCTTGATACTTGTGTTCTCTATTCTTTTATTCTTGACTGCTTTCTTCATTCTGTCATATCCCGGGAAATTGGCGACATCATTTACTTCATCATATACTCAACTTGGACCTTGAGAAGGTTACTAGGCCTGGGTAGCATGTAAAAGTCTTATCTCTTTCTTGATCAATTATATCATATCTCATTGCGCAAATAGTTCGGTGAGACACTCTCCATGGCTACCAGTTACTGTATTTTCTCGCATCTCGTTTGAGGTTACTTATCAATCCTGCAGCATATGATAGCTTCGGCGGTAAGAAATGCATCATGATGATTTCTTGCAGCTTCCGATCATGAAAAAGACCTTTGCGGTGACTTCCCCCGAGCCAGGAAATCGGGCAGCCTTCATCTATCGGCCTTTCACGCAACATCCACATTGATAATCCACGCGGTGACTTCCTTATCTCACAATGGGCATCAGTGCATCTACGCTATTGAACACTTTATTCTCTGGTCAGGCGATGCGCCGCCTCGTCGGATTTATCGGATATCCCGCCCCGGAACGTCGCCATTACTTCCACATTCTCACAAGACGTCTTCCATGAGTCGTGTGGGTTTAGGGAAGCCCCCGGTCACCGTTCGCGACTTCCGCCGCATAAGGGAGTAGTCGCAACCTGGGACTGCACGCGACGGCACAGAGCCAAGCTGCGCATCCGGGTGTTTCCTCCGTTTCATTAGACGTCGTCAATCTGTATCGGGCAGGCTTCTCCTCAATATGCAAGTTGACTCACAAAGTACGCGGTAACCAGGATGGAGATTTGATGAGTTGCAGCCACTCCAGGCATAAGCGAACGCCATTCGCCTTACAAGCCAGGGCTTTTAATACGGCTGACTGGAGGTACGTTTCAGTCGTTTTGGATCATGTTTACAGCTGATTTTTCACATAAAATCACTGTTGTTGATGTACGCCGTTGTCAGCACCGAGCCACTGATCGCAACAAAACAAAAGTCAAGCCTCGATTGCCCTACCCCACAGTCAAACAAGCACCGACGACAATGAAATAAGAAATGCTAGAGTATATGTGACCCACACCTCATATATCGAGCATCAAACTCTACCATCGTAGGTCACACGCTACCAACAGCCCCGTGGCTCACAACTCTCCGGCTATTAACACCCCTGCGCACTTCATCTACACAACCCCACAACGACTTTCACCTCGGTTTTCACTGACCATATTCCGCATTCATTCCCCGTTTTCATTGTTCACTTTCAAGTTCGATGTAACTTTCCCCAGATCTGGCCCGGTTACACAAGAATATCCGGAATCGGGGCTCCATATGGCTGTCACGGGCCATGAGCTTCACGGCTCCAGAGCCACGTCTGAGTGGATGTTGGGCTGAATTATTGGGCCTAATAGTCGAGGCGCGTCACGCGGCATGCGCTGATGAGGCCTCCTGGGATGGGAGAAAGGTATATGAAGGGGTGGTTTCTGTGAACTATATCACCCTTGGCACTCTCCAGCAACCTGAACACCATTAGATTTGATTGTAAAATTTCGATATTGTACAGGAAAGATGAAGTTCTCAACGGCACTGACAGTGGCTGCTTCGCTGGTTGCGACTACGACTGCACATGGAGGCGTTGACCAGTACATAGTCGGAGACACAACGTATCCAGGGTATGTATACTCATAGGGGATGATGACCATGCACTGACGGTATCTAGATGGTCACCATACAACTCACCGGGTAGTCAAAAGAGTATCCAACGACAATACTCATCGTATGACCCCTTGGTCATCAAGGATCTTACAGTGCGTCTCCCAGTCAGTGTGATACAGACAGAGACTGACTAGTGACAGACTGAAAACATTCGATGCAACAACAAAGGCGCTCTTGGTACTGGTTTGACAGGTACCATAGCCGCAGGAGCTGTTCTCAAGACACACTGGAAGCAATGGACCCATAGACCAACCTCCTTCCTGGTATACATGGCAAAGTGCCCTGGTAAATGTGACAGCTTTGACGGGTCCGGCAAGGTCTGGTGTAAGTACCCCATCGTCTACAGACCAGTACACTGCTAACGCAACCGTGCAGTCAAGATCTTCGAGCAAGGTCTGATATCCGGCACTGAGAACGCTGGCATCTGGGCCGGCGATGCCATCCTCGACACTCTCTACGCCAGCATCACTATTCCCGCCTCTCTCGCACCAGGTGACTACCTAATCCGCCACGAGCTCATCGCTGTACATCAAGCAAACAACCCACAGTGTATGTCCTCTATTTCCAGCACCACCCCCACGCTGACAAACCCCTTAGTCTACCCCGAATGCGCCCAATTCACCGTCACAGGCTCCGGCACCGCCTCCCCTCCTTCCTCCGCCCTTGTATCCTTCCCCGGCGCATACAGCAGCACAGACCCCGGTATCGCATTCAATATCGACTCTGATGCTGCGAAGAAGGCTACGTCGTACCCCATACCCGGTCCTGCTGTTTGGAACGGAGCTGGCGGTGGCGCGAGTGGTCCGGCTACGTCTTCCGTGCCGCCCGTTGATACGCCGAGTCCTACTACTATGGTGACTAGTGCGTCACCTGTGCCATCGGCGGCGCCGACTACTGCCCCATCGTGCGAAGTGGCAAGGTATGGACAGTGTGGTGGGAAAGGGTTTGGAGGCTGCACAACATGTGCTAATGGGAGTAAGTGTGTTGCTAACGGAGATTACTATAGTCAGTGCGTGTGAGGCTACTGCATTACCTATTTTCAAGCCAAATAAATTAAGAGTTGTGTTGTTTTGTACAGCCTGCGACATATTTTGTGCACGTGTATATCTGTGGTTGTTTATAGTGGGAAGGTATACCGTCTTTTCTCGATATTTTCTCTCCGTCGCGTTCAAAGTGAAACATACAAGTTTCAGATGCCTCCGTGTTTACAAGGTCGGTCGGTGCGATGGGGAAAAATGTACACTTATGCAGTAAGCTATCGATCCGTGTGCGGGTGTCCAATCGACTGCCGCCTTGGCGTCTGCTGTGCGATCATTGCCTTGTTTGATGCTGGACTTTGAACTTCAAACTTCACGACGCACAGATAGTCGCTCCTTCGGCATAACTCAGATTGCGGGAGGTGGGTAGTTGGATATGCTTGGTAATTGCTATGCTACGGTGCGATACACAACTAATTCGACTTCTAAGCAGCTAGAGCCATGACCTTTGCGAGGACTGCATCGTCGCTAAGCGAATCACCCTTGATCTTCTCATATGCAGGTGCGAGGATAGATTTCTCAATCTCTGTGAATTTGCCATCACTGGCGAAGATGAGGTCACCGTGGCGCGACTTGTCCACCATTAGGTAAGTAGCGACCTTTGCCACTACAGCAGGAGACTGGCAGTCCTCTGAGACTGCGGCGAGTAGATCCTTCAGGTTGGGCAGGACTTGTGTTGCCGTCCATGAGGGGGCGAGGGTGTTGACACGGATGGGTAGACCAGCTACCTCTACCAGACGAGCGAAACTCCTGCCGAAACCAATCACACCAGCCTTGGCCGTCGCTAGGATGGAGTTAGTCGAGAATTGGACATAATAAGCGATATAGACTTACAGTAATCGATGGCTCGGACGGGGTGTAGGCCAGTGCTGGATCCCATGATGACGATAGCTCCTTCGCTCTGAGTCTTCATGTAGTGAGTAGCTAGGGTGACGGTGTTGACAACACTGTTCAAGTTGATGTCGATGGTGTCAACATTTGGTTGCTTTGGGTCACCGTTCTCGTCAACCTCCAGAGACAAGAAGTCTCCGCGGGGACCAACGCCGGCATTGGCAAACACATAGTCAACCTTGCCATGCTTTTCCTTGGTAGCTTTGAAGAGATTGCCTAGGTCGCTCCATTGTCTGACGTCAGTCTGGACGAAGAGGCTGTCGGATATAGACGCGGGTGGTGCCTGAATGTCTCCATTCACAACTAGTGCGCCCAGAGACAACAATAGCTCAACCGTGGCGAGGCCGATGCCTGATGACCCACCTGGAAAGGGTCAGTTTTTGATTCAAAAATCCACACTGGGCAGAGATCAAGTACCCGTTATCACAGCAACCTTGCCCTTGACGGCTGTGAGATCGTTATCGTTGACCTGGATAGAAGTCATATTGAATATAATGGATAAATATGGATGAAGATGGATGGTTTGATGAAGACAGTTTGATGAGAGTTGATGAATAGAAAAAGCAAACAACATGCAGCGAACCAGGGAAAGATATGCACAACCTACCAACGCCTCTCCATACGGTCTCGACCAAACGCACGGATAGATGGACAAGGACGAGGCAAGAAGACGCGAAGATTAGCATCATGAGCTGGCACGGATCTAGAACCAAAAGCGGACTCTCAAACACGATCACGTACGAAAAAACCACGATCGGCATAAGGAGATATTTCCATCTCGCTACTGGCGTTGTTGCTGGCGGACCCAGTTTTTACGGCACAGCAAGAAGCTGGCGGCCGCGGCCTAACTGCCACTAAACTACGCCTCTTCAAGTGACAAGCGCCACCTCAACAGGGCGTGGTATATTCGCGAACTCGAAATTCAGCTCGTTACCTAACTGATTTTCATGCATTGCGATCGATTAGGTCCCCCTGGTACTGTAAGGTATCGGTTGGAATTCTCCGATGAATCTGTAAGGTGGCGGTAGCGTTGTGGAAATGTTGAATACGAGGGGATCGGTTCGTCCGCACATTGCCGATGTCTTGCCCTGTGCCGTAGTCGGGTTTCTGATGTAAACATCCTCGGGCCTTTTCAAGTTCCTGCCATTCCCGTCGTAAGAAAAACGTTCGCGAAAAGAATCCTAGTCCTGAACGTGGCTCAAACGGGCCGTTTGGAAGAGATTTCCATTGAGAGGGCTCGAGCGGCCGCGGTAGCGGTAGCAGAGGAGGATACTTGATAACGCATTTCGCTTAGGTTTGAGCGGAGTGCGGAGATTGCTTCGCGCTTAGGACGTCCTTTTGCGGAGGATTTCTTCCGCGGTGTTCCTTTGGGAAGGGATGGACAGGCTGGCTGCCTCTCGAACGACGGCCACCACCTGCACTATGCAGGGACTCGAAGAGGTAAACCTCCGAAAACGTGGGTACCCAAGGGATCTTACCTAGCTGCCGGCGCTAAGCATCATGTCGGGTCCAATGTAGACAATAGTAGGCACATGACAGGGAGGCATTGGGGTAGGCGGTATAGAAATTCGAAACAAAAGCCTGTCCGTACGCTTTGGGGTGCTGTGTGGGGGGCGCGGTATAGACAAGATGCCGTTAGGTCTCCTTTTGGGTGACGGTGGCGGTGGGAGGTTGCAAACGCGAGCCGTATAGATACGCGAGACTGGCTCTGTGGAGTGTTGCCTTGTTTCCCATCTCCTTCACTTTCGCTTTTCACCACACTCTTTACGAACCAAACCATCATCATGACCACCGTAGATGTGGCTGGAGACGGCGTGGCTTTGCTCTACTGCGCTATCGTCTTGTTAGTACTCTCCTGGATTTGCTTCAGCATGCGTGTTGGCGTCCGCATCTGGAGGAAGGCTTGGGGCATGGATGATTATCTGATGCTTCTTGGAATTGTCAGTATCTTCAACCAGGCAGCAGTGATCAGAACTAACCCATCGTAGATTCTCTTCTCCGTTACAGCTGCGCTGTGTATCGTTTGCTGCTACTATGGATCCGGTCAGCTTGCAAAGGACCTACCCCAGCTAACAATCATGAAAGGAGTCAAGGTACATCATGGCATATCCTATAGGGATGACCATTCTGGGTACTGACCAACTGCAGCTGTTCTACATTGCAGAATACTTCTATGCAGTCGGCGCCATGTTCATCAAGATCAGTGTTGCAGTGGCGCTCCTCCGTATCGCTGCCAACCGCAAGGCATTCCGATGGGGTCTTTGGGCTCTCATTGGAGCCACTGTTGTTGCTGCAGCTGTCTTCTGCATCGGCATCGCCAACATCTGTAAGTAGATCTGTTTCACGACTGGCATGCCAGTACTGACTGTTCACCAGGCCACCCGATCAACACCCTGTGGGGCGAGTCCAAGGGCACTTGCAACTTACAGCTCAATACCAATGTTAGTCTCTTCTACTCCGCCATCGAAATTGCGGCAGACTTTAGTCTATCGCTTCTGCCTGCTGTTCTACTTTGGAACGTCCAGATGAAGACGCGCGTCAAGAGCTCCGTCGCCGTTATGCTGGGCCTCGCTTCCTTGTGAGTACTGCACAGCTTGCCGAATACAACCTATTCTAACTCTTCTCCAGTGCCTCCTGTGCCACCATTGTCCGCCTCAAATACCTCACACTCTACAGCGACCCAGGCGAATTCATGTTTGGCACCGGCAAGATCGGTTTCTGGTCACTGACCGAGGAAGGCATTGGCATCATCGCCGGCTCCCTCCCCGCCCTGCGTCCCCTCCTCTCCCTCCGCATACGCGTCACTGTAGGCTCCAAGGAAGGTCAATCGGCAGAGAGACAATACCCATCCATCAGTGCCAATAGGCAGCCGTCAGGCCGCCCACGCGGCATACCCATGGACACCTTCCAGACGCTTGGCGATCACGACGACGTAGAGGGCAGCGATGGCGACAGCCAAAAGAACATTATGAAGGAAACAAAGTACGTTGTGACCTCGACTCCCGCTCTGGGACAAAACGTGAAGGAGTCAAGCTTCGTTTGACGGCCGCCATACCTGCGATTAGATACTGCTGTAGCTGCCAAATACCATCAACTGCAATAACAATTGAGCATGCTAGTCGTGGTTTGACTGCGACAATGATTGTGGTGGTGATCTCTGTGATGTGTTAGATACTATTGCAGACGACAAAGGGGTGCTTTATAGTCTGACTGTCAAGCAGTACCTACGATATGTTCGCTCGTATACCCCGAATTCTGCCAATAACCCGAGACATATAACCTTATGTTAGATGAACAAAGTTTCGCATCTACCGTGAAACTTCCCGCATGCTTATCTGACTACTACGTTAATGTAGATTCATGAAAGCGTACGTATACCAAGGTTCTCTCGGTATTCTCCAAGCTATGCTATTAGGTTCGGTAACGAGAGACGGTAGTACTTTGAAGTATGCGTCGCTCTGTCGGTTCTTCGGGAATGTACTCCCTAGCGACTCACGTGTGCGTTCTGATCCATGGCGCCACGACATTCACATATGAAATAACCCCTTTTGGTGCATCCGTATCCTTCCCGGTGGACTCTAAATCGCTGAGGAGGTCTTGGTAGCCGACTCAACTGCCTACTCAAAGTACCGCTCCACAACGATAGCCGAACCTTACAACAACCCACATGGCGCCCACTTACTCTCTGTTGGACTTTCCTTGTAGAGTTAGTCTACATTTCACTGTCGCAAAAACCTCCCTCTGCCAGCGTAAATGCAGTCACAAGAGCGCGTGTAGGGCGTCTACCCAGCAATTATCAGCACTAACTACGTCACGCGGCCACCCATCCGTCCCCATCCGAGTCGCAACTTCAACCTAAGGGCCCCAACCAAAAAGCAACAGGTCCTAGTGTCTCCACCCCGGCTACAACATACATTATATAATGAATCGCACAGTCATGTCTCGGGGCATAAGCATCAGCACTACAACTTTGCGCACCCTCGTATCCCCTTCTGTGTGGCGCGTACCTGTACGACTACGACCGTTTTCCTCGACAACAACCCCGCAGCAACAATTCGCCGATATGGATGCCGCGGCGTTTGGTGAACAGCACATTGCCAGGGGCATTGGCCGACTTACCAAGCACGTTTTCGAGGATGGGAAGGGTACGTGGATTACGACTGACAAGGGCGTCAAGCTGCTGGATATGACGGCGGGCATTGGAGTTGTGAACTTGGGCCATTGCCATCCCAAGGTCAGCGCTGCGGCCGCAGCCCAATGCAGCAAGATTACGCATGCGCAGGTGAACATTGGGTTCAGTGCTGCGCAGATTGCATTGATTAGAGAATTGATTCCGATTCTGCCTCATGAGAGCCTGGATACAATATTCCTTTGGAACTCTGGCGCTGAGGCTGTGGAGGCGGCAGTCAAGTTGGCGAGGGCAGCCACGAAGAAGCCGAACATTATTGTTATGCAGGGCTCGTATCATGGCAGGACGAATGCGACTGCATCCATGACACGGAGCAAGACTATCTACGGTGAGGGTCATGGACCCCTCATGGGCGGTGTCTTTGCAACCGCGTTCCCTTACTACAGTCAATTCGGCCTTCCAGCCACCACCCCGACAGAGGAACTAGTCGAGCAGTCACTCCTACAGCTCAGACTCACACTCTCGCAACAAACAGCTCCCTCAGACACCGCAGCCATCATCCTGGAGCCCATCCTTGGTGAGGGAGGCTACGTTCCCGCACCCCCTGCCTTCCTCGCTGGTCTCCGCCAGGTCTGCGACGAACACAACATCCTACTCATCGCCGACGAGGTCCAGTCGGGCATGGGTCGCACCGGTCCCTACTGGGCTGTCCAGAACTCTGGTGTCCGGCCTGATATCCTCATCTTTGCAAAGGGTGTTGCTAATGGATTCCCTCTGTCTGGTATCGCGGCCAGCAAGAGCATCATGGATCTCCAGAAGCCGGGGTCTATGGGTGGAACTTATGCTGGTAACGCAGTTTCTTGCGCCGCTGCCACTGCTTGTATCAAGGCTTTCCGCGAGGAGAAGATTCTAGACAACGTCGCAAAGAGATCAGAGCAGATTTTCTCTTTCCTGAGGGACCTTCAGAAGAGCGGTTCCAAGGCAGGAAGTCTGATTGAAGATATCCGCGGCTCTGGTCTTATGGTTGGTGTGCAATTTGCCAATCCCGCACTGCAAAATGGCTCTTCAAACGTAGCAGCGAGACATGCGGGCAATCAGCCTCAGATTGCACCAAAGGTTGTACAAGAGTGCGTCAAGCGTGATATGCTTATCCTCAGCACATCGGTATTTGATGTTATTAGGTTTATTCCGCCGCTTAACATTAGCGAGGAGGAGATGACCAAGGGGTTGGGTATTTTCAAGGAGAGTCTTGAGGCTGTTGCTAAGGACTTGTAGGCTATTGGCCTTTTTTGGTTTTCCCTTGTTAGAGATGAACATATCATGAATGAACGATTATCCAAGTATTTCCAGGTGTCTCGGGCTTCTATCGGTAATGAGACGGAGGTTCTTTACAATATATTGCGTCACTGATATGGGCGTAAGTCGGGATGTGGGGTAAACCACCAATGCACTTGTAACGCCCTTCACGAACGGTATGTATCCTTCCGCTAATGTTACAGTGCTTATATCCCTTATCAAGCTTTTCTCTAAGCTTTGTCTGCAGGTTGTTGGATTACACCCTGAATCCGCACTGTTTCTGCCTTGAATCCTGTCGGGTGCCTGAAGGGATGATGTATTGACTCGGTTAGAAAGTGTGGGGTGGCGTGGACGTTACTTCCTTCCTTCCTTCCAACAATCACTTCCAACATCCAGACCCCAACAACCCAACACTAATCCCTATACTATACCATGTCTTCCACTTCTATAGTCCTCATCACCGGCGGCAATACCGGTATCGGGTATGAGGCGGTGAAGGCGCTGTATGTGTCCTCTCAGCCATACACGATTTTCATGGGTAGCCGTTCGCTGGAGAAGGCGGAAACAGCTATCGCGAAACTGAAGAGCGAGGTGCCCGAGTCTAAGAATGAGGTTTCCGCGTTGCAGGTTGATATTGAAGATGATGAGAGTATTGAGAAGGCTTTTGGAGAGGTGCATGGGAAGTGGGGGAGGGTGGATGGGTTGGTTAATAATGCTGGTTTGTGACCCCTTTCATGTTTGAAGACTACGAGGAATGAAGGTTCTCAACAACGACTCTCCAGCTTTGTGTCACTATCTCCAAGTTTCTGAAATAGTATACTAACATAACTCTAGGTGCCGCCTTCGATGGCATTATGCGCTCCGACCCCGGCCCCAAAGGCATACGCGCAGCCTGGGATAAAGCATACTCGCTCAACGTTACTTCTACTCAGGTGATGACGCATACTTTTGCGCCCCTGTTGATCGCTTCGCCCAACCCTAGACTACTTTTCATCACGTCTGGACTATCATCGCTCGAGAAATGTGCCCAGGGCTCCGACTCCAAACTCATGAGTGCCGCGCCACCAAAGGGCTGGCCTAAGCCGCCGGGTATGGCACAAACGGCATACCGGTCTAGCAAGACGGCGTTGAACATGCTGATGCTGTATTGGAAGAGGACGCTAGAGGTTGATGGGGTCAAGGTGTTCGGGATCAGTCCCGGGTTTTTGGCCACGGGGTTGGGGGGCATGGGGGCGGATATGCTCAAGAAGTTTGGGGCGGGGGACCCAGGGATCGGGGGAGATCTTATCAGAGATGTGTTGGAAGGGAAGAGAGATGGCGATGAGGGAGTTGTGATTGATAGGAATGGGGTGCAGCCTTGGTAGGCTGCTGACGACATGGTACAAAAGTCCTGTTTACTATCTTTTGGAATAAAATGGTATGTCTTCTCAATTTGTCTATCCCTTCTTACAATCTTTGGTTTAAACTTTTTCAAGTGGAGGCAACCCCATCTGCGCACATATCTGGGGCGAAATTGGGGCTGAGGCGTGGGGCGAAGTCGTGTGAGCATGCATTGCATCGCGTTCTATACCCCCGCATCGAGATATGAAATTGCCGACGCTAATCAGCATTTAGCCAATGATGTCTCTGGACTTAGCGCCAGAAATCTTCTCAGTCTTGATTTTATGCTCGCAGTCGTCATTATAGTCCGTTGTGGGGGCCAACATGTTGTGTGCACAGATACAACTTACACTTTGGACGTTGGACGGGAGGCTGGGTTCCTACTTATCTGCGGCGTATCTGATTCCTATTATAGAAACTCAAAGGTGCCGCAAAAGACAGCGAATAACGTTCGAGCTCCACAAGGTACGAAAAAGGCGGAAGGCTTGCAGATCTGCCGCAAACTACGCGCCGACGTTCTCGCTTGCATCACCCAGCCTTATCTTTTCGCTCCCAAACGGCTAGGTGTACATCACCCTGTCTCGGCGCACCTATCATGGGATGGAATTACGCCAAGAGTCTTGCAAATATGCTTTCAGCCCCCAACAGCAAGGCAGACGTTATCTCCGATGCCTCTTGGGGTTGCCCATCAATACAGAATGTTAAGCTTAGTTTCTCAAAGTCACTGCGCCCCGTTAGTGTTTCCTCTCACACAGCGGCAAAATCTTACGTCTAGAACGACTGGGGCGTAAGTATGTGAGGAGTCGCTCCCAGGATATTGCCTATGTATTCTCCAGGCATCCCATCTCGCCCGACACTCTGAGGGTCTGGTCTCACGTCAACGCTATACAGCCACCCTACAATCGGCTTTCAACGTCGCCATGGCATCCGACGACAAATCCGTGTACCTTGGAGTCTGGACAGACTGGTCCCATGGCTCTGTCAAAGGACTTACATATACGACAACTTTGCAGAAAGGAGGCCTATTGGTCGCCTTCCTCGCGCTTTTCGTCACATTCACAGGAACATGCTTCTGGTCCATCATTTCGTTTACCATGCACCAAATGCTGAGTCGTCAGGCACCCCAAAACGCGACATACCACCAGCGACAAGCAATACTTCGAAACTCTGGTACCAGCGGGGCGGCCGCATGGAAATTATTCATGCTAACGTGGGCCTGGCGGAAGACCAGCCTGGGCGCCTCGATGAAAGCCTCGTGGTTATCTCTGACAGTCAGCTTGATAACCTTCTGCGCTTTTGCTGCCGCTGGTATCTTCTCTTCGCAAGTTGCCACATCCCGGGGTGGCCAGGTTCTCCTTGTTGGTGACAAATGTGCGAGTTACAACATTTCCCTCCTTACACCGGAAAACCAGGGCTCCTTCCAATCCTGGGTTGCCAGCTCGATCAGATCAAGCTCCAATTATGAGTCAAGCTGCTATTCAGGAAATGCATCGACTTATAGCTGTAACAATTTTGTTCAGAAGAAACTTCCCTTCACAAGCACCAGTGGTATTCCATGCCCTTTTCCGGGGAAAAACATGTGCAAAGCCCCCAACCAAGGTTTGCGAATGGATACGGGGTATCTCGACAGCCACGACGATCTGGGAATGAATGCACCACCCTCGGACAGGTTCCTCTATCGAGCTTTCTACGACTGTGCGCCGGTGAATATCGAGCCTTACTTGAAATGGAACAAGACTGGCTGGCTCTGGACCTCGCGCACCTTTCTCGGGACCGATGTACAGGGTTGTGGACGAGTGAAGGGATGTAGTCAGCAGTACACTTATAATCTGGCCGATGGGTATCATTTGGGCTCATATAAACTCCGGTGTGTTTACCACTCTTCTTGATTCCGTCGTAGCTAATTGCATTTAAGAACCAACGCTTTCAACGATGGGCAAGGTGACAATGATCCCTCCTCCTGGCAGCCAATTCCCGAACTCCAGGTTCCGAATGCGGATATCGGCGCCTTCTGGCTAGAGCAACACGGTATCTGGTATTTTTCATCTGTCAAAGATCCGTGGTTTGCAGCTGAAAGCAGCTCTAATAAGAGCACACCCATTGGACCCAGGAAGTATTACGATGCAGGAGAAAAGGTCGTGAATACTTTGGTATGTGCTCAACAATACCAATTCTGCAACCCGTCGAAGGAGCTTTGTACAGCGCCGATGGGATCCTCGACAGCTGCGACATCAGCTGCTTCCAACCTGTTCACAAATACAACGAATGAAGATAGGTTCATGTGGAACTTGCGAGCTGTCTTTAACCAGATCGGCTTCTCAGAAATCGCCAAAACATTGAAGGAGGGAGCTCTTCTGGCAAGTGATTTTACCAATCCGCTTGGTCAGTTCGGACTACCGGACAATCAATGGGAACTTGAGCTCAAGCACTGGTTCGGGATAATGCTAGCCGCTCTACAGGGATCCATAGTCAATCAGGCGAGTGGCCCGTCCATCCCAGAGGCAGCGACATTCCATTCTCTCCCGACGACAGCCGGTGAGCGTGCCGCTTGTACCAACCAGAAAATCCGGAGCGATTCCTACACATCGTTCAACGTGCTCGGACTTATCCTCATATTCTCCATTGGCGGCCTCATTATGCTCATCTCGGCCTGTCTGCCATCGCTGATGGCGCGCATACAACGTAAAAAGCCGTTTGCCAGCATTGAGTGGGATGCCAATGATACACTGCAGCTCCAGAGGCTCGCACATGAAGCCGTCGGTGCTGGCAACTGGGAGGGCACACGCGATGACTACCCACGAACGCAGCGGGGTGATCTACTGGCTGTTCTCGATACCTCAGATCCCAAGCATCCTAAGCTCAAGGTGCCGCCAAAGGTTGAGTCATTGTCAGACGAAGAGCAAGGTCCGACTCAAGTGGAGGAATCGATTCATAGCTCTCTATTGAGTGTGGAGATACCTCGTGTTTCCATGGAACTTTCACAGCGCTTTTCAGGTCGGATGGATTAGTCGTACCCTCGAGGCGTGTGGCTTTCTCTTTGCGATGCGAGGCTATCTGCACCAAAATGTCGTTGTTAGACTAAGCTTCCCTTGGTTTCAGCATAATGGTTGACCTAAAATAAATTTCAAAGTAATGAACATATCGTCACGTGCGCCAAGAAGTGTGAGGTGAAGGATTTGTGGCGGGCACATGTAAAAGCACACTAAAGCCGCTGACAATGTAACATGTGTCCAACTAAGTTAAGGGTGAAGAGACAAGACGTATAGATGATAGCAGACTTATATTTTTTAACTAATTATCCTTCATGCTGTAGGCCTACGACGAACCGAAATCTTCCCGCCATGTAATGGAAGTTTGAGCCATACTGTGTCTAGGGGTTTGGGTCGTACTTCCATGTGCTTCACTTCGTAGTTTAGCAGCATGTGCGCTATGAACACCTTCATCTCATTCAGAGCGAAGAATCGTCCTGGGCAAGCATGCCTTCCAAATCCAAAGCCAAGGAAAGCATCATCCAGTGTAGCGGTCGACTTGGCTTTCTTCTCGCTCGCATCTGCCTTGCCAGCTTCGAGATCCTCCTTGGCGGCAAAGTTGTCAACAATACTAGTAACGTTGGATGGGTCCGCGAAACGGAATGCGTTGAAACTCCGTGCTTGAGGATAGATCTTTTCATCGTAATGGATTGGCTCCATCGGAACTGCAATCATGGTACCTTTTGGAACATGGACGTTGGAGCCTGGGAGCCGGATACCTTCGGGATGCACAACCTGAACTCTATTAGTTGGTGGCTCAGCGGAATGCATGTGTATACGTACAGTTCGGGGAAGACCAACGATGGCAAATGGATTTAGTCTCATCGACTCACGAATCATCGAGTCGATGAGTTTCAGATCACGTACTGCATCGCGTGTCCACACTCCTCCTGACTTTGCAAGTACCGAGGCAGCTTCATCACGTAAAGCCTCAACATATCTCATGGAAGGATCAGAACTGTAAAGGTCCAAGATGACGTTCTGGACAGTGAAACTTGTCGAGTGTAGCGAGATATCGTTGACCAGTAATAGACGATGCGCCACTCGCTTTGGATCTAGTTGGCCTGCATCGCCTTTTGCAGCCGCAGCATAGCACTCGTCAATGAGCCATTGGAGTCCGTCTTTCTGTGATGGGGGTCAGCGTGACAATCTACATGAAAATTATCATAAAATGAGTCTTACCGGTGGCGTCCATCCACACTTGGAGTCAGCCTTGAATCGTGCGGTAGCCTCCAGCCTCTCCGTTACGAACGGCAGACAGCCCTTGAGTGCCTTTTTTCGGAGATACCAGCAGTTTGCCCCGACAAGAAATCCGGTAATGGGTTTCAGCGGTTTAGGTGATGCGTTGATGACCATGGCGCCGGCGAAAATGCTCATTGCATGGTCTCGGAGATCGTTGAGAAATTGCTCATCTCGGCCTGAAAGAATAAGCATTTGGATCTTTCGTTGTGTAATAACTTGATCACTCACATAGTGGCGCTCCACAGAAAGCTCCATTGCTCGCACCGGCGATCAGTTTCAAACAGGCATCCCAGACTTTGACCTCTTTCCACTCCGTGTCCCCCTTTCCTCCCCACCACCTATCGAACCCCCTGTCGAGTTCTTCGGCCATTAGGGGAGTAAGGTGTTCGAGATTTCGTGTGATCTGGTGGCGCACGACGTTGATCTGGAAGTCATTGTCCGCTACTTCCTTGTCCCATACGGTCCATTTGGTCTGGATAGTCTCGCTCTGCGTAGCATGAATGTCGAGTGTAGATTCCGGAAGCCCATAGACCTTCTTGATAAGACGAGGAGGAAGGATAATCATGGCGCCTCTATCGATGCTAGGCAATATAAATGGGCTGTTTATGTCGGCGAACTAGAAGCCTACTGGTGAGTATAAATCTTCACCAGATAGACATAGAGATTTTACCTTGCGATAGCCTTCAAACGCCCAGTCCTGCGTCTTTCGAACAGACTTCAAGGTCGCCCACACCCACTTTAGCCATCCTGTCTTGAGTCCAACTACGGGCAATTCATCCCAATGTTTCGATTCTGGTTTACCGAAAAACCAGGCTTGGATGGCGTGGTATGCTACGAATAGAATAGACAACGGCACCAAAGCCTGAGTAGGCGTAATGATGAGCTCCATCTCAGCAAAATCACGTTGCAAACAGGTTCAAGAGCAGTCGACTTTGCAAACACTTAAAGAATACCATTCTTCTCACCCCGCCACCAATGGCTATATGCATGCCGCGGTTGGAATGCTATCGGATGTACCTACAGTGGGTCCTGGTAGCATTGGGAGGGTCTAGGATTCTATGCAACGCGATTGAAGCGGCTTGTCTCGCCATGACAGCTTAGCCCGTTGCATTGTCCATCAGTTTCTAGACTGCCGCAACTGGCGCGTAATCTTTAACCAAGGATCTGCTGATTGGCGGACCTAGAAGACGTGAAATATCACAACGAGCATGATCCGGAGGTATGCCATCAGTAGTGGCATATGAAAGGTGGACAGGATCCAAGACCATGGTAGCTTGACGCAGGCCGGCCACTCACCGGAAGAATCGCGTGGGCGCGGCTGCAGGCTCAAAGTGCCGTCGTATCGCAAGCAAGTTGGTTGGGATGCTCCGGTGTTGCAGCATGCAATGCAATCACTGCAGTATACATATACGCTACCTGCCGTTGCATGTATGTATTTCTTTGTTTGAGGAAGGTTTTACGACACAGCAGCCGCGCGGCTCCACACGGTGGACGGCTCGGGTCGGCCGACTTCCGCTTTTGGCCTAGACGTGGGGTTATTCAGGTCAAGATCACGCACCAGAGCCTTGATTGCGTTCTGCAGGTAAGTCAATCTAGTGAGTGAATCTTCACAAATAATATATTCAGGTAGGCCAAGACGTGTCTTGGTGGCGGGACAGGATCCCAGAGGCTAAGGAGAAACCGGGCCATACACGTGCAGCTACAAGGTCGCTAGTCCATCGCTACTTGAGTCGGATTCATATGGATGCAAAGCTCGCTAGCATGTGCCTGCACCACGAAAGCTTTGCTACTCGTCGTATTCCCCCGAGAGGCTGCCGACCAGTATGTGCCGGCAATGCTACGCCATGGCGACGTACTACTGCAGCTGTCAGTGTGTTAAGCACGAGAAAGGGATTCCTCGCATGCATCAACGGACGGTATCAACGGACGGCATCCACGCTCGCCTCTTCCGAGTACTCTCCGGGGCTACATGCTCGCTAACATTAGCCGTGAGGTACCTAGGTGCCCTGACGACCTCGTTAGCTTATGCAGAACGTGCACTTCAGCCGCACGAGTTTGTCCATCAATGGCATTCAGCAGCCCGGATCACTGGGCGAACAGTCGAGCGGTGTCCAAACACCTAAGACCAAGGTTACATGTCCGCCCAAAAGACTGGACGCTGCCTAGGTTTTTATGCCAACCTCTCTCGCATGCAAGCTATATCAGCTAGGTTATGGTAAAGACCGGTACATACGGATCATAGACACCACCGACGTCGAATCTAGCATCGCTAAAGCCTTCTCCGGCCAATCAAGCGTTGGCCGCCCAAGGACCAAGAACGCCTCATGTGACGTTTACGCTCAAGCGCGCCTTTGTCGGTCTGCTCCTGCTCTTCCACAACACTTTGTCAAGGATTGCGACATATCCTAATCGTATCGCAGACCAGGGTCCACATGAGCCTCATGACTAGTGCAGGCGGGTAGGTCCCGGTGGCACACCATTCGCAGACTTTAGTGTGCATTTGCCTCAGAGTAAAGCGAATGTCGAGCTCCCCAGCCGTTTTTACCAAATCCTACGCTAAAAATCTGGTTCTCGAACACGCAAGCGCTGGAGGAATTTTGCACACGCTGCATCGGATTTACCTACGCTCTGGGATAGCAAGTGTAACGGATAACGCTAGGCGTATATTGACTGTTCGCATGAGTGGACTTGATCCTGTGGCTCATGCCCGAGCCCCAGTGGGCGTTCACGTGGGATGTTGCAACATGTCTAACGTGGTCTGATATTGCGCTGCGCGCTGCATCACAGCGGCACAGTGTACTAATAACGCCTCTAGGCCGTTAGACCGTTAGGCCTGGGGCTTGGACTTTTGCTGACGGATCGCTACAACCGCATTCTCCGCGCACGGCACTTGGAAGTTGACAGTCTCAAGATATCAAGATTGTATATGTACCATCATCGAACTGTTCGTCTAATCTAGTTTCGGTTCAATATCTCCTCCGTAACGAGTGCTTCCTCCATCATGGACTACTTGGAGATGCAGGCCCTTCACCTACCGAATCTCAGTCCATTGGCCGTCAATGCTGCCAGCAGTATTTTTGGTTTCCTATCGCTTTTCCTTTGCTACAAAGCCTTAGTGGCAAGAACATTGGTGCGTTCAAAATGACTCTACCATGGCTTTCCCTGCGAACTCGGACTGAACATGCTAGCCTTCGCCATCACGGACCTTTAAGAAACTTGCCAGCCCATTCGTCAAGCGTTACAATGCCTGGGCGTATCTCTTCTGGGGTCCTGAGATAATTCAAAAAGCCTTTGACGAGGCTAACGGAAAGCCATTCGAGCTCCTTGCTCCCGACAACCGTTATGTCTTCGTTTCCGACCCTCAACAGATCAAAGAGATCGACGGCGCACCCGATACTGTTTTGTCGCTTCAAGCGGCATCCAAGCAGGTACGCTTATCCGCATTCCAGTTTTTGACATTGCTAATGCCATTCAGATGCTGCAGCCTGTATACACTATGTAAGTTGACCAGATGCAAACAATTTGAGATGGAACAAACTCGACATCTCGTAATTCCTATTTGGTTGTACTAATATGACAAAGGCATGGATTCAATTGGTTTGACCGCCGCGGTACAGAGGGTGTCGGTTTCATCCGAGCTCTTCGAACGCTTTTGACCAACAACCTTCCCAAAATTCTCCCAGATCTTACTTGCATCATCCGAACCAGATTCCAAGAGCTGCATGCTGGTCATCCATTTGTCAATGGAAAGAAGCAGTCGGACGTGTATCACATGACGGTCAAACTAGTCGTGCTCTCCAATGCCGTTTCCTTCTTCGGCAAAGATCTAGCAAAAGACGAGCAGTTCATGACCTCAGCGCTCGCTTACATTGAGGAAACTCTGATCTGCGCCGAGATCGTTCGTTTGCTTCCCAAATTCATGACGCCGTGAGTATTCCGTTTCCTGTTCTACAATGCGCATCTCTAATTGTCTTGTAGTATCGTCGGTGGCATTATTGCCCGCACTCTCAAGTCTCATGGCGTCATTTTCAACAGACTTCTGCCCATCGCTGAGCAACGATGCATTGAGCGAGACGCAGCCAAGCTAGGTCAGAAGGTTCCCCAACATGTATGTCACCACCAAACGAAGCTCGCCGGTTGTTAGTCTAACAGATGTCCCAGCCCGATTGCATCCAATGGATCATGGAGACCTCGCCCAAGAATGCTCCATGGACCCCACAGCGCGTTGTTCACGAACTGATGGCCATCTGGTTTGGCTCTGTCCATGCTGTCTCCACGACCGTCACATTTGCCATTCATGACCTGTGCCTACACCCCGAATACGTTGCGCCCCTTAGGAAAGAGTGCGAGGCTCAATACGTTGCTTTCGAGCAAGCTGGCACCGGGCTTCCGCTCCTCGATAGCTTCATCAAAGAGTCTGCGCGCTTGACACCAGTAGAGTCCCGTACGTTTTATACCTCCACCAACATGTCATATGCTGATTTCTGTTCTTAGAGAGCACTCGCCGTTCAGCGCTGAAGCCTTTCTCTCTCAAAGACGGCACACACGTCAATGTTGGTGACTGGTTCTGCACACCCGTTCGAGCCATCATGACCAACCCCGTCGATTTCCCCGAAGCAACTACATTCAGTGGTTTCCGTTTCGCCGACCCAGAGCTAGTCAAGAGCCTTGAGAATGACGATGCTTTCAGTGTCATGCAAAAGAAGCCTACCAAGTTGACTGATGTTGACATGACCTACCATGTTTGGGGAACAGGAAGGATGGCATGGTAAGTCATTATCGCCCGAAATGAGATGCAGCAGTTTACTAAGAGAACATAGCCCTGGAAGATTCTATGCTTCAGCTGTCATGAAGGTGATTTTGGGTCAAGTCATCCTCAACTATGATTGCGAGCTTGTGGACCCGACAGCGAGGCGCTTGTTCACTTGGAGGTCAACTATCTTGCCCAAACCCAGCGCCAAGGTTGTGTTTACACCGGTTGAACGTGCGAATTGAGATGATGAACAAGGTGGTTGTTGGGATGACGATAGACGAACATGGCGAATCATGATTATGCAACTTCTCTATTTATGAATATATGACAATGCAACACAACTGCTTGACCCTGACTCATGTCGGTTGATGTGTGAAATGTCTATCGTGGTCGGCTCAACGGCAAGGGGTTGCTTGTACTAATACGATCAGGCATGCAATGGGTACACTGACTGTATGCCATTCACTCCCTATCACAGGTAGTTTTACCACGCTTTGATTGTGATGCCCTTGTTTGGCCTATGCCACCCACAATCTCTTGTAGACCTTAAAAAATCGACCTCCCCAACGATTGAACCCACCATGAATACACTCTGAACTACGTACAGGCCACAAAACCCTTGCAAGTTCGTGCATTCATGCCGCATCAGGATGGAGCCGAGTAACAGCCACTCTATGATTCCTCCGTTACCACAGACTCTTCAACACGACAACTTTACATACCTATCATCTCGATGAACCCGATAGGCGTAGTTTGCACGCACAGATGTATACAGTCTTTCGCACATTGCCCTTCTCACAGACACTCTAATCTGGCTTTTACCAGCAAAAGACGTTGACGAGGTATTGGTCTCCGATTCGTAATCCATAGTCGGTGCGGAGCTTCATTCTCATCCAGACTGCCTTACCATGTTTGCAGTTGACTGTGAATGCAGCAGCTGGTTGTTGGGACGACTCCTCTTAAAGTAGTCGGTCTCCGTAATAGGATTTGTCCTGTGCCAAACCGTCCATGTATCGCCATCCCTGTTGAAGATACTGTTCGAAGACTTGTTCCGCCGTTGCGTAAGTGAGACTTGTTGTTGGCTGTTGGGTACTACAAAGCCTCGCTGTACAATTGCTGGTTCATATTCGTCTTGCGCTACTACAGCATAGCCTGTGTACTGAGTCGTGCGCGCAGGTGAGATGTACCTATAGCTTGGGCGATGGGATGGGTGTTTGGCGCCGACTGCGCGTACCTGCGGAATGGCTTGCTCATGTGTGAGTCGCGGTTGCTCGGAAGATGAGATGTCCCCAACTGGCGTAATTCCTTCGCTGTCATTGGTCGCTGGCGGAGC
The DNA here is from genome assembly GCF_003171515.1 of Pyrenophora tritici-repentis. Lineage (NCBI taxonomy): Eukaryota > Fungi > Ascomycota > Dothideomycetes > Pleosporales > Pleosporaceae > Pyrenophora > Pyrenophora tritici-repentis. The sequence continues at coordinate 3,018,896 of NC_089391.1, read as the reverse complement.
CTGGTGTTGACAAGCAGAGTGCAACGGGATAGTCCTGCGACCAGCGAACAAGGTCACAAGCCATTGATGCCATGAAACTGAAGCCTCAGCCTTGACCTCTTCTACCATTGGCAGCTTTGGCTTCTTTGGCTCTTGTGGATCAGGTATATGCGCCTCAATGATCAAAGAGTCGCTTGGGTCGCAGTCGTCATCCACAGCGCTATAGAAACTGTTAGGACTGCTTGCAATGAACGAAACACGTCTCTCCAACGTCGCCGCGCGGATTAGAGAGTCGAAAGCGCCGCTCAGCCTACACTCTTCTGTAGTTGAGACTCGCCTTTTTGCGAATGGTGTCACATGCTCTTTGTCATGGCCACTCTCCTCTTCGTCTGTGGTATCGTCGGAGTCGAAGGAAAATGCAGACACTTTGCTAGTCAGCGAGAGAATTCGATCATGCTGTTCTTTATAAGCTTGGCTACCTCTAGCCGCCTCCTGTGGGCTGTTTGCGACGTTGTTTTGTTGCGTTGATTGCGCTGGCTCTGCGTGGTGCTTGTTGTTTCTAGGCACAGCTGGTTTCTGCCGGCTCTGAAACTGAATGCGCGACTTAACTTTGGCTGCAGGCATGGTACAAGACAATACTGGAAGATGAGCGTGACAGGATAAGAGTGTGTGGGGAGAGTGAAGGGAGCGGTATTGTTATAGAAGGGTGCTCTGAGACGGTAGGTGAGCGAGTAGGGGTCCAATGGTTAGTGCGAATTGTGGAGGTGCGTGCTAGAAGAAAGGTCTTATTTTAATGGGCTCAGAAATCTTGAAATTCTAACAGCAGAGTGCAAGCCAAACATTGTTTGCAAGTGAAGAAGCCCAAGGTCGAGCATTGTAATACCAAGGCATTGTGACGACACGGTGAAGTCAGTTGTAAGTGAGTGAGGAAATATTGAAACTGGGTGCTCATTTGTGACTTTGGAGGCCCTCGGGGATATAAGTGATTCCCCATGTTCGTCATGTAAACAAGCTTAACTTCAGGGCAGCTTTTGTGTGGCGTGTGTGCGCACGATGATAGTCACCTGTAGCGCAATCCAGTTTCCACGCTACATGCTCCTTCATGCGTTGTCTGCGCAGATGTATGTGACTGCGGATGAAGTCAATATATGAATGGAAGGTTAAGAGCCTAGGGCCGGGGTATATACCATTGTTTCCACGAACGAAGGCATCTCCCCAGTTCCGCGTCACACGACCATCAGCAACTTCTTTGCATCGCTCCAGGGCGATATTCATGTAGCCATCGACAGATTGGAGGTCGCCTGTATCAGATTAGTGGGGGGATGTTTAGACAATAGGCACGTGTAGAGGGGAGCACCTTTGTAGATGATACCAGAGTTCAGCTTGACAGTCACGGGAGCTCCGATGATCTCGCTGAGGAAGCCACTGGGATCTCTGGAATCAGCAGCAGCTTCTGGTGCTGGACTTTCGCCGTTTGTGGACATGATGAGGGCGGTGAGATATGAGGCGCTTACATGTGTGGTGACCAGAAGACGGCTATGTTGGACAATGAGGCAGAGTGCACGGGCCCACACACTCGGCCGGTCCAAAGACGGCAAGCACGAGAGCGAGCAATCGGAAGAAACGTGACTAGGCGTAACAGCAGCCCCACCTGCCCGCGGCGTCCGTTCCCCCCCAAAGCCACACAACGCGCAAGCCAACCTCCAGTCGCGATACGGCCATTGTCATGACGGAACCGCCCGCTGCGAGCGTGACGGCGCCAAAGAGGCGTGCCCTATTTAAACGGCCAGCATGGCAGAACAAGCCGCAGAACGAGGATGCCGACATCTTTCGCCATGCCAATGAATTCACCGACCTGGTAGCCGAGCAGGCCAGGCGCAAAGAGGAGGAGCGCAAGGAGAAGAAGCGCGACCGAAAGCGGCGCCGCATATCCAACAACGACGATGAGAACAACAACAAAGACGACGACGCAATACGGCCGGCCGCGCCCGAGAGGGCTGCCCGTATTGACAGTAGCAAAGAGTGCGTATGGCCTCTCCGCTCTTCATGACCTGGCATTCATACACTAACCAGCTCCCAGACGTAGCATCACCCCCATCTCCCCACGACCCGCGCATTCCCCACCTGACTCGCTCTCAGCCCGGTACGATTCGCTGACCAAGCCGACATGTTCAAGCAAGTCACTGACCAGGTCGATGTCTTCGAGCCATTCGTTGGCGGGGAAAGACTCTCATGTCATCCAGCTAGACGATTCAGACGACGGCGACTATGGCTCCTCTATCGTGGGACACAAGCCACAACAAATGAGTCAGGCGCAAGAACTGGCTGTTCGACCGTCTGTACACCACGCTCTAGGCAAGAACGATGACCAGGATGACGAGCTCGAGGAAATCCAAGATCCCATCATTGCTGCACTCGAGGCCAAAGCCCAAGCGCGAGCTCAATTAGCGGCCAATACCGAGGCAGTCGATTCAACACCAGCCCCCATTGCGCACCTATTCATTGAGCCTGAAATGGACAACGCGAGACCACTGATGGTCAAAGTCAGGATAGACAATCCCATAAGCAAGCCACGCACGGCATGGTGTAAAATACAAAACTTCACCCCTCAAATGACCGACAGCGTCTTCTTTACTTGGAACGGAACGCGCCTGTACGATAGCACAACCATTAAAAGACTAGGTATTCAAGTGGATGATAAAGGCAATGTGACGGTTGAAGGGGATTCCAACATATATGACGACGTCAATCTCCCCAAGATCCATGTACAAGCTTGGACCGAAGAGCTGTTTAGGGAGCGCAAGAAGCAGGATGCCGAAGCTAAGGCAGCCAAGAAGGCAGCAGCCGAGGCCCCAGTCGTCATTGAAGACAGGTTTCCGACTCCAGAACCTGCTCCCGCCGTGACCAAGATCCGTCTGACATTAAGAGCCAAGGGCAGGGAAGACTTCAAGCTGTCAGTAAAGCCGGTATGTATATTACCTCACCCCGAAAGGCCAGTGGCAGTATGCCCAATTCGATATCCTTCTGACAAGTAGCCTCAGGACACCACATTCGCCCACATTGCGAGTGCTTACAAGACGAAGCTGAAGATACCCAACGATCAGCCCGTCACACTCATGTTCGATGGCGAAAGGTTGGTGCCAATAGATACAGTCGCCGACTGTGAGCTGGAGGATAAGGACACACTCGACGTACTCTTCAATTGACAGTCTCAGTGTTCAGATGCAGATTTCTTTTCCACTTCTCCCGGCTTTGTGATCAAATTTGAGGGCCAAGGTGATTTCTTTTTGTATACCTAGGTAGTAGTAAGCATGGCGTTCGGGGGGAAGTCATTACCCAATTTTCTTTTTCGGGTCCAGAGTCAACTTTTACATTTTACATTTTCTTCTTCATCCGCATCTAAACTTTTATCTGTTCAACTGGTAGTAGCTGATTGACAAACTCCTATCACCAACGCGCCAGCTTGCTTACTCTCATCAGCTACATACAGGCTTTCCCACCGCAACTCGAGAGAGTATGCACATATCTCAGCTTTCCGCCCTCGACTCTGAACTCATGGCTATCCGGCAACCCAGCGGCGCCCACTTGACCCGCCTTACCCCCAAAGTCCATCATGGTGTCCACGGTCCCATACTCTTCATCAATGACATATCGTCTGTTAACCAACGGTACTCCGCTCGGCACACCAACGTTACAACTGTCCGTCGCCTCGCCCTTTCCTGTGTACATGCCACCCTCAAGACGAGCACACGGCGAGCCCCATGGAACTTGAACCATCTTGTTGTTAAATAAATCGCAGTAAGCGTCACCCGCAGCTTTGATCACGGCGCGCGAGTCCCGCTTCCCCACAGGAATACTGTCCCATTTCTCGCGCGAAGCCCAGTAGAGGGTCCCAGTAGCGTTGAAGAGCCAGTCGCCTTTGCTGGTCCAGATTGTGTCTATTTGTGACACCTTGCTCGTGTTGTCTAGCCGCAGTTGCGTGGTTATCACATAGGGCGCAGCAGAGTTGGCGATGATGAATTCGCTAAAGGCGGCGCATTGCGTCGTGTCGTGCTGGGATCGAGCGTGGTCGATCTTCATCGGTTTGGTCAGGATTCCCGATTTGATGTTGACGTTTTTACGATTTTCCGTATATGCCACCTTGTTCGAGAGGGAACTGAAGCTTGCTTGGCCAGCGGTTTGTGCAGCGAGAAGCTGTTCAGTAACGGCTTGGAGTGTCTCCCGGGTGCATGCTGCAGAAGCTTGTGCTGCGAGCACGCTGGTCAGGATGGTGATGAGGTTGCGCATTGTTTCGTGGAGTAGCTGCAGGTGTTTGATCCAGACTGAACAAGCACCAGACTACAGCTGCTACGGAACTTATCAGTTCAGTATGCCCAACCCATTGCCGTGCCAGTGTAGATGGGGCCCTTCTAAGACCAATCAAACCCGATCATCTATATTAGAAACCCGGTGCTCGGCACTTGGTGTGTGAAGCAAGTACGCAATATACACAATTTGCCACATTGTACAGAGGGGTGCAATGCCTGTCTCGCTATCAGATTGTTATGAGGTGGGGAACCCAAAAGTGCATCAGCGGTAGTTCACATCTGTACCTGATCTTGATAGATATCGAAGTCGTCCGGCAGATACAAAGCCTCCAGCCAAATGGCTCAGATATAGGCTCAGATATCCCCCATTTTCACGGGACTTGAAATTCGATACTCAATACTAAACCTGGTCTTTACCCGCAGTAAGTCTTCAACATTCAGTGTCTACTGTACATACTCTCATGCCCACTTCCTTTACATAGCGCCAATTTGTAGAAATGACAACAGCCGATGGAGAAGCGGTGTCTGACTTGCGAAGAATTCGACCTCCTTCGAACAGGCCCGGGTTAGATATGTGAAGAGAAAGAGAAAGAGAGAAATGGGGAGGGGCCGCGATGTAGATCGTGACGAACACCCCTTAGACTAGTAATAATGAACGAAACATCGATATATACCTAATAGCCGTCCTGCATTGAGCATTGCGCTTCGCTAGTGAGAAATACTTGACATGATATACCGTCATTAGTTTTGGACAGCACCAGCACCACACTTGGGCTAGTATCCAGCTCTGACAGTGCTTTGCGCAAGCGAATGGTACCGCACGTTGCAAGCGATGCAGTATCAAGTGGATCGGGGTACATGAGCCGACTAGTAAAATTGCGGAATGACATATGCTCTACCAAATCCTCGATCCGCACGAATGATCTACTGGTGCTGTCAATACGGCAGTGACCCTGCGTTGGAAGTGTCGATTTCGTATGCACCTCGACCGGTTCAGATTGAGGCTCGATGGCTGGACCATACTTTGTAAAATCTTCCAAGCGGAGGGCAACAAGTCTGGGACAGAAAACAAGGCAGACGACGCGGGACCAGGACAATAAAGAAGCAAAACAGCCGGTTGTTAATACTAGCATGACGTGATGATATAAAACCAGGATTATGGAGAATACAGATTCTGCAAGGATATCACCGAGACTTGTTCAGCGTATTCCGCATGTTTCTCTCCATGAGGTTGTTAAGACATGGAGGCGTGATAGCAATGCCGAAGAAGCGATATTGGAAAGCCGGTGGGCTCAAACCGTTGGGAAAGATCCCTGAACGCAAGCGAAACGCGTAACCTAGGCACAAAGGACCGAATCGCGGGTACTGGTGCTATGGAGAAAAAGCATTTGTTTAGCTGGTAAATCCCGTGGTGAGATGTGCGAAAATTAATAAATTCGGTTCGGCTGCCGGACAAAAACGTGAAAGAGTGATTAAGGCTGGTGATTGGAGTTGAATGTAAATAAAAGGGACGAGACAATATGTTGCGATGCAGGTGGATGACAGCTAGTTGACAGCTCACCCTAGAAGCAAGACTCTGATTACGCGTTCGAATGCCGGGAGGGCAGGTGGTGACAAGTAACGAGGGGAGCAGCGCAGACGAGAGGTTGGAGGGCATGAGGGGCGGGAGAGCTAACGGAGACGGCGTCATATCGTGCAGAAAAGGTCGAACACGGGCGCGGGCTTGGGCGCAGCCAACAACGAGCAGCCGGGAGGCTGGTGGAGCTTGGGCGCTAACGTGCAGTCCCAGAGCAGGCGCAGCACAGGACATGTGGAATTAAAAGAAATTTTGACAAACGTGTGTAACGGAGGCGGAAGCAGGTCGGGTGGTAATAAGCATGACGACACGACGGGTCTTGCACAGACTCCAGGATTGCGCTGAGACGGACGACATGTGCTCTGGCGTGCATGCTGCAGCGGTGCAGGCTCGAGGAGAAGAGAGGCGGTAGCGGGCAGGCCGGATGCAGTGCCTGTGCTTGTCATGATGGCGACATTGGCACGCCACAAACGACCCCTGATCCGGATTGGGAAGGGACGAATGGTCGACTGAGGTGGTGAGTATGCATTGCACGCAAACACGTTGGCAGCAGCAGCGACGACGTCTGAAGAGACGTTTGTTTCGTTGTCGTCGAGAATCAGTCAAGTACTGTACCGGTAGTCAGACCAGCTGAGACAGGCATCAAGCAGGGGTTCCGACAAGCGCACCAAACTTGTCGTCGTCACACTGGGTAGCGAGTGGACGCCGGCGTCTGCAGGATGGGCACGAAGCACGAGGAAGCATCTACGGGCGAGCTTTGTGAAGGATGTATATGTGTACATATATCTAGTAGGTAAAGTCACAATCACAGTTCAGTTCAGTTCAGTTCAGTAGATTAGTACGTATACAGCATAGGTACGTACAGCCGAACAAAGCAGCTATAGACGCTAGGGCAGATGCGGGTCGTGGTTCGACCGAGACCATGTCGCCGAGGGCTTGCATGGTCCGAAGGGGTCCGTCTGTTGTGGAGCAGTGTAATACAAAGGGTCTGTCTTGTGCGCGAGTCAGAAACGCATCGGGCTGACAGCGAGGGAGGAGGCGATGAAGGAGTGAGAGAGAGAGAGAGAGAGAGAGATTGAGGAGGCTGGGGACGTCATGCTGATCGTCAGCCGCGTTGTCGATCAGTCGTTGTTATCAGACACAGTCAGGTAGCGGTAGCGATTTTTCGCGTGCGTGCTTGGATGGCTGCGATGCGACCATGGCCTCTTCGCGTCCTAGTTTCCTAGTTTCCTCTTAGTGGTGGCGTCTAATTTTGGCATGAGGGTCGCGGACATGGATGGACATTCATGGACATGGATGCAGCTCCAGCTAACCATTTCATTCAACCGTACCAAGCTCCAGTCGTCGCCTCACCAGCACCACAGCACTACCACTACAGGCGCGCAATGCGAGGGAGCAACGTGCAAGAGGCTGGTGCAGAAGCTGATGCAGAGCTATGGGCAGCACCATAGCAGCGGCGTGCAGTAGGCTGCAAGTGTAGTGGCAGTAATAAAGACAGTTTTGCTCCGCGAGCAGTTCCTGACGGATTTTGGCGTGACGCTATACCGACTGCGGGCCCCCTGGCCTGGAGCAGCACTCGACAGCGGACAGCCGACAGCCTGAGGATGCTGGGGCGGCGCACTCCCTACTGCCAGTATGGCCTTGCCTTGTGCCATCCGTGCACGCCCTTATACTCACTCCAGTATCCAGCCGTTTTGTTCGCGAGCGAGAAGATCCCCCTCTTGCAGCTTGCACTTGCACTTGCATCCCTTGGTCTCGCCTCATTGTCGGCTGCCCGCTCGTTGAACAAGTGCTCCCACTGCTCCTGCCACCAGCCGCGTGTCTGGTAAGTCGCACCCCCAATTCCCAATTCCCAATACCCACTAGCACCACTTTGGACCTCGGGCGCGCAATCCGCAATTCGTCTTCATTCACTACGACGACGTCGCAACTCGACTCGGCTGGGCCTGGGGAGATGCGCCCGTACTGTGCAGATAGCGGTCAGGACGTGTTGCCGTTTCGCTTCCGTACCTGGCGAAGACGACCAAGGCCGCGCCTGCCTTGTCAACTGCCCGAGGACCGTGTCCATCGGGTTGAAACGCCGTAATACCAAAGTTGCAAGACGACGCTTCCGCCTCAGCTGTTCTCCACAACAGCAACAGCAACCGCAGCTGGACCATCGTCCTTACCCTCACCTGCGTCGCCACTTCCCGCATACTCACCGCACCTCCGCCATTGCCTGCAGTCGCTTTGCCGCATGGCCTAGTCTGCGCAGCAAGTGCTAATTGTATCTCTTTTTCTGTAGATTGACCCCATTCACTCGCTCGCCTGCCCGTCTGCCCACCCGCTCGCTCGCTCTTTCGCTCGCTCTGCTCCGCGCCTACCTTGCACCACTCCGCCACGCATTGCGCGCCTTCCTTGTGCATGAACTCGCTCTCATACATCGCGAACGGCCGCCGTAGGCATTGGGCGCTCCTTCCACACGCCCGCATACAGTCCAAAGAAGCACAATGGGCAAGCCCGGCCTAGGCCTCTTCACGGGCCGCCGCAAGTCGCAGGGTAACGTCATGGACGATGTGCCTGACGTTTCCACCAGCCCGGATACCACGACCGCTCCCACCGACGCGGGCGGTTTCCGGCTGCTCAGTAGAACCGAAGTCGAAAAGGCAAAAGAACAGCGCAAGACGCAGGAAAAGTCATCGTCCAAGTTCCCTCGCTTCACCGGTTTCGGCCATCCTAGCAGTAAGAACCGCAATCAGTCAGTCGATGATGAGTCCCCAGGATCATCGAAACGGCAAGCCTCCCTCCCCCTAGTCATAGCGTCGGCCGCACTAACCCTTTAATTAGCGACAGCAAGTCCAGTAGTGGAACGCAATTTTCTAATTCGAGGCCTTATGCAAATGGCCAGCATGGCTCCACCTCGACACTCCCTTCTTCCACCGACACGAGCTCAGACGATAACCTCTTTGCCAACGTTCCTCGCCCATCCGTCTCCCATCACAACAGCTCACCTGCCACCAACTCATCAGGGGGCTTCCGAAAACAACTCCCCTCGCTGCCCAAGTCGAATCAGACCGCAGCCTCTCCAAAGGACATGTCAGCATCTGGGTGGAGCAGCAGGAACCGTGCTTTGACCACGTCGAGCTACGCTAGCACAGCCGTCCCACCCAAGCTAGACGGGGACCTGGACTTTGGCGGCTTCGAGGACGACATGTTCAGCCACTTGGACCACAAGCAAACGCCCGAAATACCACGAGAGATCGCCGGTCGTTCGCTCCTTTCGGAAAAGCGCACATTCCAGGCAAACCCCATCAAGATCGATTCCCAGCTCGAGGTCGAGCCACCGCTAAAGAGCTGGGACAGCCGCAACTCAACAGATAACCTCATGGCGTCCACACACTCGGACGACGACTCACCGCCTCCGCCTCCGCCTCCTGCCCACAAGTACTCGTCGTACGCTCCTATTGCTTCAGAAAGCCCTACCCTGGGATCCATGTCTACCTTCCAAGACCCTGATGCCCAATTCGTGCGCAAGTCTTTTATGGAACGAAAATCTCACCGTGAAAACTCCCCTGAGACACAGCCCAAATCCATGTCGTCCTCGTCGGCAAATTCATACGAAACCCCCTATTCGTCACGATCAGCCACAGCTTCGAGCACGACCACAAATACCACACCAAAGGCCTCACTCGCTCCCGCTGCCTCCCCCTACCATGATACCGAAGAAGACGACCTCTTCACAACATCCAAGCCCACACCCAAGCCCGAAGCTGCTCCACCGAAGAAAATGACAAGCCTCACACCCAACGGCAGTCGTGCAGTTGCGCCTGCCACTGCAGATGGTAGGCGTGTCATGTCGCAGGCAGAGTTTCGCGAGTATCAGAAGAAGACCATGACCCACCCACCCCAACAAGACAGCTCTGATGACGAGGACTACGAGGATGAGGAGGATGCTATCAAGCGACGAGAGGAGGAGGAGTTGATGAGACGCAAGAACCAGCAGATGCATTTCGCACGAGAGGCCATGCGTCGCTCTACTACAGCACCGTCGCTCCCAACAGAGTCTGGAAGCGTGGCAGACGGCATGGGCTTCCCATCAGAAACATCCATGAAAGCAGAGGAGTGGGAGGATGAGGATGTACCGTTGGGCATCCTAGCACAGCACGGCTTCCCTAGCCAAGCACGAAACAGATTCCCCAGCCAGCCAACAAATGCAATGCCCTCGTACATTCCAGATCGCCCGGCGTCTGCTGGTGCTCTGGGTCAGAGGGGACCACAGGCAAACCTACCGGCCTTTGCGAGACATCTCCCTCAAGACCCTTACAGCGCGCCCTACATTGGAGGTGGCTTAGTCCGGCCGATGAACCGCGAATCCATGGGGTTCAATGGATTCGCACGTGGCCCTGGCTCTGTTGCGGGCGATTCGGTTGCCGGTGGCATGGCAACGCCTCCCATGATGTACCAAGACGCTGGCATGTCTCAACCCTCGTTAGTGGATCAAATTCAGATGCGAGACATGACAAAGCAAAAGTACATGGGAGGTGCGTCGGCGAAGAAGCCACAAGGTGGGCCCTTTACTGGCATGCTCGGGCAACAAATGAACACCAGTGGTCAGCCCCAAAACCCCATGCGCATGTCGCACATGCCCATGAACGGTATGGGGGCTATGAACGGCATGGGCGCCATGAACGGCATGAACGGTATGAACCCCATGATGAACATGATGGGTGGCCAGATGCCCATGGGCGGCATGGGCATGCCGGGTATGGGCATGGGCATGGGTATGGGGCAAATGCCATACCCCATGCAGCAAGGAAACGACTACATGCAACAATTCCAGCAAATGCAGCAAATGATTGCTATGCAGCAAATGCAGCTTCAAATGATGCAGCAACCGCAGCAAGATGGACGCATATCAATGGCCATGTCCAACAATGGCTATGCAGCCAGTAGCATGGGAGGCGGCAGCTTCCTCAACGTCCCGGGCGGGGCCAATCGACCCATGTCCGTCATGTCAGGCAACAACCAAAATCAACAGCGCTCAATGTCCTTAATGGGCCCTCATCCAGGGTACACTCCCTCCATCGCACCTTCGGAGCGTTCTAACATTGGTTTGTCCGCTAGGTACCGACCCGTCGTCAACCAATCCGATTCAATGTCCAACGGAACGTCGATGACGCTCCAAGCCTCGAGCGGCGCGAACCAAAACAGGACAGGTGCTATCAAAGGCATATTAAAAAAGGGCAGCCCAGGGCCGCAGATGACGGTCAACGAAAACGATGATGCGGAGGAAGACTGGGGCAAGATGGCAGCAAGAAAGAACAAGCACGCAAAAGGCAAAGAAAACAACAGCTTGGGCCTAGAGGATCTTACGCGCGGCCTTAAAATCTAGACGAGCTACATACACGTAGGCTCACGAGGCTTTAGACGCATATGCACAATGATTGGCGGTGCATATCTGGAAGGGTCCAGATGGATTTGACGGCTTAGGAACAACGACATGACCAAGTTTAATGTCCAATTTGGACATGTATTGAGCGATTTCCAGGCCTAGGGCCTTTGTTTCTTCTTGTATTTGCATTTACAGACGGCGTTCTGAATCGACCTTCTCCTTGTCATACTTTGGCCATGGGGGATATACATATCATGTCAGCGCAAGTGCCCACGCCTCGGGTGGTGGGACGTTGTTTTTACATAAGGCATTTTGCGGGCGGGTAGGAAATTGGAAAAAAACGTTTTTGTTTGCACATGGGATGGGGCGCGTGGATTGAGTGAGCAGAGGGCAAGGGCGTGTGGGCGAGCATTGTGGTGGGACGAGAAGAGAATATACAGGAGCACGGTGATGTTGTGGAATTCTCTTGTAATAATAATATCATACACACTCGCAACTTTGGCAATAGATGAACTGATGAGATGATCTGTCTACACCTGGACGCCCTAACGCCTATCGTGGTGGAATTGTATTATGGCGATGACATGACATTACCGTTCCATATTACCGTCTCTGTCCAAAAGCTCACGTGCAGCAATGATATCGGCCTCGTCGAAGCCTTGCCAGGATTTGTTGCCGGACTTGAACTGCCTGACCATTTCGGCCAGCTTGTTGGTCGCCAACTCCTCCAGTTTCTTCACCATGTCGCTGCTGGGAATTGCAACGTCGTCATCATCCTGTGCATTGCGTTTGCTGGGTGCAGAGGCCGAGTCGGAGAGTATGCTGTTGAGCTCCGCGCTGACGAGCTTTAGGCCGTAGTAGCCGCGGAGGTACCAGTCGTTGAGCTCAACAGAGCGGCAAAAGTGTTTCAGTGATAGCGCAAAAGAAGTGAGGTTTGGCGGGTTGTTGGAAAGTGTAGAGAGGTAGTGTAGGGTTGCGATATGTGCATGTGCCTACATGTATGCCACGTTAGCATGCGCCTTGGATGAGTCCCAGGGCGGTTGCCAACTTACGCTCCACGCATTTGGCGTAATAAGCAAAACTTCCTCGGCACAGTAGATTGCCTGTCCCCAGGCCGCCATGGTGGCATACAGCTCACTCGCCTCAGCCCATGCCTCCGCATCCGTCGGACTATTCTGCAACAGCGCCGTGACGGCACCAAGTGCGTCGCTCGTCCTGCCCAAGGCCTTGAGCACAGCAACCCTCCTCTTCCGGATGCTCATGTTGGTGGGGTCTTCCTTTAATATCTTGTCATATGCGTCCAAGACCTTCTCCAGGTCCGCATCGGACTTTGACGTTGCTTCGTTGTAGATGCCGCGAAGTGCGATGATGCGCTCGTTGTGGTCGCCGAAGCGGGTTTCGAGGCGCTCGAGGACGGCTAGGGCAGCACTCTCGTCACCGGTGCGTAGTGTAGAGAGGAAGAGGTTTTCGTGAATTGTCCATGTCTCCGGGCTTTCGCGCGAGAAGAGCAGAGAGAGCGGCCATGGCAGGGTTGGTGTGGGTGATGTGGACAGTATGAGGGGCGCTTTTTGCGATAAGGCGAGGGCTTGGGGCGGCGGTATTTGGGCAGGCGGCGAGAGCAAGTTAGCCTGTGCCATGTTTGCGATTGACCGGATTAGAGGTTGGGGGGAAATAGTTGCTATGGGCGAATGTGGAGTTGCAGGTGAGCTGCGAGCTGCGAGCTCCGCCGGGGAGACTAGCGCGTGCGGCCTTTGGGAGTAGTTAGTACGCCCGCCGCCCATTGCTCTTGCCCTGGTATGGACCCGGCTTGACGAGTTGCTTTCCTCGACGACAAGTCTGCCCAGCCCGACTCGATGCCTTCTTTCGGGCCAACTGCCTGACGTCTTGACTCCCCGTGATCATGCCTGCTGGCTCAACCTGCACACCCACCCGCCATACCTACCCCTCCTCGTGCGCCATCCAATCTCGACACTGTTGACACACGAATCCAGCAAGTCCCCTGAGCGGGTATACAAGTCACAATGTACACTCTCGAGACACACATATCTGCCTCATGTGCCGTGGGCTAATTGGCTGGTAGGTTCGAAAAGTCGCTCTTCGACCTCATTCGAGGCCTCCGCAACCACAAGGGCAGCGAGCGCGAATACATCGCCGAGAGCATAAAAGAATGTCGCAAAGAGATACGGACAAACGACATGGACCTCAAGGCCACGGCTCTTATGAAACTCACCTACCTGGAGATGTTTGGCCACGACATGTCCTGGGCGAGCTTCAACGTCTTGGAGGTCATGTCGAGTTCAAAGTTCAAGCAAAAGCGCACGGGATATCTGGCTGCCGTACAGAGCTTTCGTCGGGACACCGAGGTCCTCGTGCTTGCTGAGAACCAGCTCAAAAAAGACATCATGAGCTCAAGCCCGCAGTACATTGCTCTCCCCCTCGGCGCCATTCCGCACGTCATAAATCCGAGCATGGCCAACTCAGTCCTTTCCGACTTGATACCACGCCTGACGCATTCGCATGCCATGGTCCGAAAGAAGACAGTTGTGACACTGTACAGACTGGCGCTTGTCTATCCAGAAACACTACGACCTGCATGGCCCAAGATCAAGGAGCGTCTGTTGGACGACAACGAGGACGCTAGTGTGACGGCTGCCATCGTCAACGTCGTGTGCGAATTGGGATGGAGACGACCACAGGACTTTCTTCCGCTCGCACCCAGACTATTCGATCTGTTGGTCGAGGGGGGGAACAACTGGATGGCTATAAAGCTTATCAAGCTCGTAAGTGCCGGCACAGTACAGCACTGTCTCATGGCTAATCATCAGCAGTTTGCGACTTTGACTCCCCTAGAGCCACGATTGATAAAGAAATTACTCCCACCATTGACCAAGATCATTCGGGAAACTTCTGCAATGTCGTTGCTGTACGAGTGTATCAGTGGTATCATCCAGGGTGGTATCTTGGAGGCCGTTGAAGGCACTGCAGAAGGCGAAGAGGTCGCAAAGCTTTGTGTCGGCAAACTACGTGGCATGATGATAATAGAGGGCGATGCGAATTGTAAGCTAAGGTGCACTGTAATGAAACGTGTTGATTCTCATCCTTCACAGTAAAATATGTCGCATTACTCGCTTTCGAGAAGATTGTCGCATCACATCCTTATCTCGTCTCTCAACAGCAGGACGTTATTCTCGAATGTATTGATGACCCCGACATTTCAATCCGAATGCGCGCTCTGGATCTTGTGGTTGGTATGGTCAACGCCGATAACCTGACAGCTATTGTGGGTAGATTGATGCGACAGCTCCGTAACGCCCCCATTGCCACCGCAGTCAGCGACCCAAACAACGATCGGGGTCGGCTAACCGGAGTAACGCCGTATGGCAACGAGGATTCTGATGACGAAGAGACACTACCACAGCATGAGCACAGGTCCGACCAACCGCCACCGCTGCCCGACGACTACAGAATTAGCGTCATCCGGAGGATATTAGACATGTGCTCACGGGACACTTACAGTAATATCGCAGACTTCGAATGGTACATTGACGTTCTTACTCAGCTTGTCCGAGTATCACCTGCAACAAAAGCCGCGTCAATCATGGAGGAAGAAGAAGAGCTAGAGCATTCAGACGATATAGGCGGTGGCATTGGGTATGAGCTACAAAACGTCGCTATACGTGTAAAGAGTGTCCGGGCGGAAGCTGTAGATGCCGCACAATCGCTGATTCTGGTCGATCAGAGAGATCAAATGTTCCCGGCATCTGGGAACGGTGGTCAGGGTGTGCTCGAATACGCTGGATGGCTGGTGGGAGAGTTTGCCAATTATCTTACCCGCCCAGAACCCGTCATGACCTCACTTTTACACCCAACCTCGCTCCAATTACCGTCCAAAACTCTCGCCGTGTATCTGCAGGCGATACCCAAAGTCTTCTCTGCCATGGCTGGGAACGATCAGATATCATGGACCCCGGAACGAAAAACCTTAATGTCACTGCTGATGGCACGCATTATCCACTTCCTGGAGCCGCTGTCCACACATCCTAGTCTCGAGGTACAAGAAAGGGCTGTCGAATATCTCGAACTCATGCGTCTTGCTGCAGAAGCAGCATCCGGCACCGCTGCCAGCTCCGACCAGGACACATTTACTGATCCACCACTTTTATTGACGCAAGCTATACCTGCTCTCTTCTCTGGCGCCGAGCTCAATCCTGTTGCCCCTGGCGCGCAACGAAAGGTCCCAGTCCCTGAAGAGTTGGATCTTGACACACCGATCAACGCTAATCTGCAAAATCTGCTTTCGGCTGCCGACGCAGAGGGCTTTGAGACGGAAGAAGATGATGTGTACGCAGCATACTCGGAGCCGGCTGCCACATACACAGAAGTATCTGCTGCCGCTGCGCCTGCTGGGGACCGCCTCGATGCCCCGTACAAGGAGCCTACCTCGTACCAGAATGCAACCGAGGATGAGTACCTGGATGCTGACATCATTGCACGCCGAAAAGCGGAACGGAAAGAACGATACAAAGACGATCCATTTTATATTGACCCTGAAGCCGATAGGGGCAGTGGGCCCGTGACGCCGCTTAGTAGAATTGTCCGGGACGGCAACAGGGAGAACGAGTTGGATATTGACTCCATCCCAATCATGGAGCTGAATCTCGACGATAAAGGCTCTTCCTTCGAAAACGTACAACGCTCGCGTAGCCCACGCAGACCGATACGGAAAGTCGATATCATGGGAGACGAAACGCTTGGACCTGCTGCGTCAGATGCTTCACGAGAGGATCCTGTACAATCACGTCCAAACAAGGCGAAGAAATCACTACTAGAGGTAGACAGTTCAGGTCTGGGGTCACTAAGTCTCGACGATGAAGGCATATCAAATCGCAAGCTCACTCAACTCGAGGTCGAGAGAAAGGCTCAGGAAGATGCAGAGATGAAAAAGGCACTGCAAGAAGTGGAGAGGCTACGGCTTGAAATGCAGCGCGCAAGCGAAAGACTACAAGTCAAGGAGGAAGTCGCTGTCAAGAAGAAGAAGAGAAAGGTCAGGAAAGTGACGGTGGATGGAGACGAGCCGACAGAGACGGCTGTGGCGGAAGCAGAAATTGGCGAGGATGAGAAGGCGGCGGTTGTGAAGAAGAAAAAGAAGAAGAAGGTCAAGGCCGATGGCGACAAGGAGAAAGCAGGCGAAGGAGCGGGCGAAGGCGACGAGGAAGGCAATGTCAAGAAGAAGAAAAAGAAGAGGCGGACGGTAGTCATGGACGAAGGTGGAGACGCACCCGTAGAGTAGTGTAGCTGCGCTGCGATATATGTCCCCGACAAATGAAACCCGAAATGCAGCCAAGTTGGCAACTTGATAGCAAAACGTCTAGCCCAGCTCCCTATGCTGCCTGCATAACGCCGTGATCCCTATGTGCTCAATGGAAAGAAAAGTACCAATAAGCCGTATGCTTCTCTCAAACTCGCGTCCTCTCCTTGTTCCGATCGTGTGTCTGTGAGGCGAAGTGGTAGACTGGCGAGTAGTCGTGTAGGGGGAGATGCCTAGAAGAAGAGCTTGAGCAGCTCGAAGAGTAGACCACCGCACAGTATAAAGGAAAGGACAACTACAGATAAACATTAGCCGTGTTTAGCTTGTATGACTGCCGAAAGGCGCAACCTACTGATCCAGCCCTTGCTGATAGGCGACTTCTGTGGTTCCCTCTTCTTTACTGGAACCGCCGTTGACTCTGGCTTGCCCATCTTCTTCTCCTGCGCCTTGGCAAACCGCATGTTCGCCTGTCGCTGCTGTGGTGTTTGCGCCTGCGAGCATGCTCGTTAGTTCACCTGCGAAAGCGTGGTCAAGACGGGGGAGGCGGGCCGCCTTGTCGCCCCGAGGTATGCCAATCGTACCATTGTGCAAGTTTACAGCTTGTGTTCCGTGTCTTGGGGTAGGAGTGAGTATTGCAGAGTGGGTGGTGCAATTGGGACTGGGGCGCGACTACGTGCTTTGAGTGGTGTGTGTTGGTCTATCCGAGTAATAGCAGTAAGGAGAGGGCCAGGCCTCGGCGGGTTGTGCAAGGTGTTCCTTTGGCAAAGTGCTGTGCACGGACCGTGGCGCTAAGGGGTGGGTTTGCGGAGATGGAGCGGAGGTTTACCCTTACTGCTTGTGACATGCATGCTGGTGCAGGCGGATATTTTGACTTGCTGCGCTTTTAGCCCACGGTTTGTGTAGGCGCATACAACCACGTTTGCTTACAACAACCATTGTGATCCTCTGCTCTGACGACGACGACTGCAAATTCCAACCTTCGAACACCGGGAAGCGGGGAGCGCCACCATAGCTGGCTGTGCGACACGGGAGAATCGCCGTCATGAACCACATCAGAGCAACACGCTCGCTCTGGAGCCGACGAGCGATACCGACAAGAGTGAGGGTGCACCATTTATCGCGAACTTACGCAGCTGAAACTGCTTCACCACACCCGCCCAGCTTGCCACCAAACCCAAATTCAAGTTCTCCGCCTCCACCACCAAAGGAACCATCGCGCGTAGTACGTCATACCCCAATTCTGCGCCAGCCATACACACTCCTACCACAACCCCCCAACGATAGCACACTGACAAAGCGACTAGGGCGCATACTACGGTACATTCGGCTCGCCTATCTTGAAATGCTTCCTCGGCGCCCTCTTCACATACCAATTAGCCTACTACGTGTGGTACAAACTCGAGACGATTGAGGAGACACACGACACAGAGGCCGAGATCCGCGACTTACAGGAGGAACTGCGACAAGCGATTGAGAAGCAGAGATACATGGCACAGCAGAAATGGGGCCAGGCGACAGAGGCCATGGAGAGGGAGAGGGAGGAATTAGAACAGGCTATAGATGCCGTCGTCGGCGAGGTCAGGGAGGGTGTAGATGGTGTGGGTAAGGGGACGAGAGTAGCGAGTCGCGTGGCTAGGGGCGGATGGTGGCCCTGGTGAGGTATGCCGTACTGATATTTAAGACGGATAGATGATACCCCCCTAGCGGTACACTTTACTACGTGGCTTAGGGAGCTGTTGTAACCACCTTCGCTCATCCTTGGCCTCCTCTCTTCTCAAACTCGTGTCATTCGACTTTCCCCAGCCTTGCCTATCCCATTCTCAAACACTGTCCTGTCTGTTCGGTCGCGTAAGGGTATTCGAGGCACCCTCTCAGGTTCGCGCCTGGTCCAACCTCTCGAATTACTTGGCTTGTTCATACGTATCTCAGATCCTCGCCAACGATTCCAGTTCGTGGTTTGCGGAAAGTGGCAATGGTGCCAAAGCCTTGATGCTCAATGCCACCATGTACTCTGCGTGACCCTAGTTTCCTCAACCACTGTCCGGAGATAGTGATATTTCATGTTGCAGTGCATAGTCTCCTCCTTCAGCCAAAGAACTCGTCTGATACAAGCGACTCCCATGGCTTTCCAGTCTCCCAGACACTCTTCATGAGGTTGCTTATCTTCGGCACCTACATCATTGTCAGCAGAGGTAATCTCACAGAGAACCGCCTATATACGTACGTGGTTGAGTCCAAATCCCTCCACGCCTTTCAGCCGGTCCAGGATCTTCTCTCTCTGCCCCTCGTCTTGCGCATCGCAGCCAGCAGCAAACATTGGAAATATCAGACATGCTTCTGCCGTACTGCCCCTCC